>NC_082658.1:5288333-5929166 GCF_028023285.1 Balaenoptera ricei | reverse complement strand
CTCTCCCCCCTCATCCATCCCAGCGCTCTGAGGCCACCCCGGCATCGCGCCCACATTTACCTCCGGCTCCCCCCATTCACCTCACCTTCACTCACACAGCGCTCCTGTTCTGGAATGTTCTTCTTCCTTCTGGCTTCTCTGAGTTCCACTCAAGTTCCCCCATCTCCTGTGAGTCCCCAGGGAGCACTTGAGGCTTTGCCTGATCTCCTGTAGCCCTTAACACGTGTGTCCTCCTTCCCTCGGTCAAGAGGCCCCTGAGAGTCCGTGACTTCACCTCCTGGTAGCCTCTGGCTCCATCACTTGGTCCAGGCTGGGTTGGGGGTGGAGGGAAGAAGCAAGGAAACATCCCCCAACCCAAGCACAGGCAGACAAATCCCCAGAGGAGGGACTGTCATCTATTGAGCACCTACTATGTGCCAGGGACTCTGCACTTACCCCAGAGCAGCTTAGCCATGCCCCCCCAGGACCCTCCTTCCAACACCCGTCATGTGCATCTTTAATCTCTTAGACGTCCAAGCGCGGATCTGACTTCTTCCCAGACTGCACACCATGAGGACAGACCCCCGTACCCATCTCACTCGGCGGGGAATCCCTGGTGCCTGGTACACAGTCTGGCACACACAGAGCCCTTACCCAGAAAAGATTTGTTGAGTCGGGAGCTGATCCCACACAGCCCTGAGAGGCGGTGATTTCTACCCCCTTTCTGCAGCTGAGAAAAACTGAGACTCGGGGGATGAGGTGACCAGCCGGAGTCATGCCCAGGATGTCTGGGGCAGAGCAAGATTTTGAGCCAGGTCTTCCTGACCGCCAGGCCCTCCTTCACTGCATCCGGGGTCCCTTCCCTCGTACCCGGCAAGCAGCCACCTGGACCTGGGCAGGACGGGGTCCCTGGGTGGGTGTCAGTCTCCCCTTTAACCTCCTAAAGCCGACAAGGCAGCCCTGAGGTCGGGGGGCCAGCCCTCATATTTTTAAACTCCGAGGGCTCTGTTTACCCATTGACGCCGTGGGGCTCTAACTGTCTGTCTTCTCCTCGTGCGCCAGTAACCTGGGCCTCCGTACCTGCGCACCCCGGCATGTAGTAAACCATGTGGAGCACACTTTTATGGATTCAGCTATATCAGCAGCTTTCAGTCCAATCGCTCTTTATGGCGCCTACATGAGGCTTTTATATTGTTGCAATTATTTTGGTTTATATGCTTCCTTTCTTCCCCCCTTCATTTTAGTTTATTTTTTACATTTTATTCCCATTCTACCTGGGCCTTTCCCAGCAAGGCCTGGAGGCCCAGCAGGAAAACCCTTCCCGGGGCTGACTGGAGTGGACTGACTTCCCCATAAAGCATGTCCTATTGCTGTTACCTGGGGGCCATGCGTTTCATTATGGCCTGCCACCTCCAGAACCTCCCGGCTAGGGGCCACCTGGATGGATTTGTTGTGAGGGAAAGTCCTTGGTGGCTGTATTTCTGGGAGCCATAGAGCAGGTGTACAGAGAGTATTGGAGTTTCTGCCAGTATTGGGCCTATGCTGACCCACAAAGTTAAGAACCTGGCCACTTCTTAAAGAACTCAAAAAATATAAAAAAGGAAATGCTCCTGCCTCTGTTAGGAGAGTTTGGGGTGTTGTTTTGCTTTAATAAAGCCCAATCATGATAAGTTCTCTTTCATTTTAATCATCGACCCTGGAAGTTATACAACAATAGCTCCAGTCCCATGCGTTCATTCACCTAACAGATGTATTTGAGCACCTACTGTGTGCTGTGTGGCATGGTTCTGGAAGTGGGGGCGAACAGGACTGTCTTGACTCAGGCTGCCGTAACAGAATACCACAGACGGTGGGGCTCAAACACAGACATTTACTTGTCATAGTTCTGGAAGTCAAAGACGAAGGTACCAACATGGTTCGTTTTGGCTGAAGGCTCTCTTCCCTGGCTTGCAGTTGGCTGCCTTCTTACTTTGTCCTCACATGGCAGAGAGAGAGCTCTGGGGCCTCTTCCTTATCTTATCAAGGCACTAACCCTGTTGGATTAGGGCCCCACCATTATGACCTTATTTAACCCAATTACCTCTTAAAGACCCCACCCCAAACACAGGGGAGTTAGGGCTTCAACATATGAATGGGGGTGGGGTGGGGACAATTCAGTCCAAAGCAAAAGCAAATGAGGTTCCTGCCTCACAGAATGTATTAATTTCCTAAGGGCCACAAACTGGGTGACCTATCTCAACAGAAATTTACTCTGGCACAGAAGTCTGAAATCAAGGTGTCGGCTTGCCCACGCTCTCTCTGACAGGTGTAAGGGAGGATCCTTTCCTGCCTCTCCAAGCCTTTGGCAGTTGCGGGCAATCCTTGATGTTCCTTGGCTTATAATTCATTACTGCAATCTCTGCATCTGTCTTCACCTGGCCTTCTCCCTAGTGGGTCTGTGTCTAAATTTCCCTCTTCTTATACGGACACATCATATTGGACTTCGGGCCCACCCTGATGCAGTAAGACTGCATCTTAACTCGATTGCACTTGCAAAGACCCTATTTTCAAATAAGGTGACATTCACAGCTGCCATGGACTTGAATTTGGGGGACAGTATTCAGCCAACTACAGGGAGTTTGCATTCTGGTAGAAGAGGTGGCAAATGAAGCAGTAAGCCAAGAAGATAAATGCAGGTGGAGGGAAGGATTTTGAAGGCAAAAAACCAGGACAGGGGGACGGGGACGAGGGAGTGGCTGCATTACGGGAGGAGTGGGAGAGGCCTTGAGGTCTCCAGTGCACTCTCCCTGGACACTGTGTGGAGACCCATCAGCAGAGGAGGTGGAAGGGACCCCGGGGTCAGTGTCTGGAGGTTCGGCTCTGGGGCTGCTGGGGCGTCTGCCCCATGGCCACCTGCCCCCCTCCATGAGGACAAAGGTCTCCCCTGGCATCCCTCTAATGTGGGGTGGGATTTCCGGCCTCTGTTCCCAGCTGACACCTGTCCTCTCTCCAGATGTAGGGGGCCCCGCAGACCCCATCGCTCCAACCATCATCATTCCTCCCAAGAACACCAGCGTGGTGGCCGGGACCTCGGAGGTGACCATGGAGTGCGTGGCCAATGCCAGGTGGGCAGTGCCCCTCCCCCACTTTAACTCCAGCGAGCGCTCCTGACCTGTGGGCTCAGAGGAGACCAGTCGGAATTCAGACAGGCCCAGAAGTGTCACGTGAGGACCCATGAAAGAAGATGGGGTATTTAGCCTAGAGGAGGGGTGATGGGTGGGCTGTCAGAGAGCCGTCGGTTGCAAGCAGGGCCCACCCGAGAGAAGAGCCCACGCCTCGAGGTGTGGCAGCAGTTACAGGGCAGCAGATCCCAGCCCGGGATATTTGGGGCTGGTGGGGGATCCACTCATACTTCCAACGTTCAGAGCAGCCTGGAGAGGGGTGGCTCACCTCTGCCAGCAGTGCCCTCCTCGCGTGCAGGCATGGGCGAGAGGGAAGCTGTGCTAGGAGACGGGTCACGTGATGGACTTTGCAGGAGGGCAGACCTGGGGTCAGGTGTAAATGCGGCCCCTTCTCAGCCACGTACGACCCTCACTTCTCTCCCTTGGTCGTGTGTGGGCACTGTGCTACGTGCCCTCCCACAAAACCTCCTTTCTTCCAACAGCTACCCACGTAGGTGTCACTACCCTGAAGCCCAGAGAGGGCAAGGAACCTACCCAAGGTCACCCAGCTGACCGATAGCAGAGTTGCAATGCAACAAGCCACCACCCCTCGGGCCCATGCTCACTGCCAGGCTCTGGGCCTCAGTGTCCTCAGCTATAAAATGGGGAATGATGCAGCACCTACCTCGGCAGTGAGGCATGCAGGTAGAGTGCTGGAGCCAGCCCGACCTGACACCTCCTAAGTGCTCCAGAAAGATGATCCGATGTGATGGAGTAGGCAGTTAGACCACTGACCCCAAGGTCACCCCCAGCTGAAGGTTCCCGGACAGCGTGTCTCTGTAGCAGTGCTTCTAAAAGTACGCTTCTCAGGGACTTCCCTGGTGGTCCAGTGGTAAAGAATCTGCCTTCCGGCGCAGGGGACACAGGTTCGATCCCTGGTCGGTGAACTAAGATCCCACATGCCATGGGGCAACTAAGCCTGTGCACCACAACTACTGAGCACGTGCGCCACAACTAGAGAGAGAAAACCCGCATGCCACAACTAGAGAGAAGCCAGTGCACCACAACGAAAGAGCCCGCATGCCGCAACTAAGACCCAACGCAGCCAAAAAAATTTTTTTAATACATAAAAGTACACTTCTCAGAACCCAAGTTTCTCACAAGTAGGGAAAAGGCTGCCAGAATGCAAGAGAACACGTTAAGGGAGCAGAGGAGAGCCTGCGAAACACCATTCAGGCCAGGCTGCCCAAACTCGCTCGACCACGAAACCCCTTTTTCATGGGACCCCTCTGAGCCCCCGGGGAACTAGCACGGACCCCACTTTGGCAGATCCGCCCTTGGGGATCCATCAGGTGCTAAACAGGGGAGCCGGGCAAACCCCAGCTCAGAGGTCCTCGGGGAGCCGGGGTCCGTGATGGAGGAAAGGGGGCCCAGCTCACACCCTCAGCCCTCTCTCAAAGTTGGGGGTGCGTATGTCCACCTGCCTGCCTTTGTTTCCCCATCTCCAAACTTTGGGTGCTTCTCTCCCATCTCAACTTGTCACTTTCCCTCACCTTTCACACTTTCCTATCCACTGACTTCTATGGGATGGGGCACGGCGCACGGAGCAGAGCAAAAGAAAGAGAGATGCGTGCAAAGGACGCTTTTCTGCTCTCGAGAGCCCCCGAGCATGAGTTACCACTGGGACGGGGTCCTGTGTGAATCCATCCACCCTCGCCACAACCCCTAGGTGGACACAGTTGCCCCCATTTCACAGATGAGGAAACTGAGGCCCAGAGCACTGAAGGAACCGCACCAAACAACGGCTTGCGCCTAGAAAGTGTCAGGGGCGTGGGCAAACCCAGACAGCCTGGCCCCGGACCTGCATTCCTTACCATGCCCTGCCCTGTCTCTCGGGCCTCTGAAGTCTCTGTGGCTGATGGCCTGCCTCCCTCGCCCCCCCCCCCACCCCACCCAGGCCCCTGATCAAGCTGCACATCATTTGGAAGAAGGATGGGGTGCTGCTGTCCAGCGGCATCAGCGACTACAACCGCCGGCTCACCATCCCCAACCCCACGGGCAACGACGCCGGTTACTACGAGTGTGAGGCCATCCTTCGCAGCAGCGGTGCCCCCTCTGTTGTCCGTGGCGCCTACCTGTCTGTGCTGGGTGAGACGGGGTGGGGCTGCTGGGGTCCCCCAAGCATGGCTGGGGCCTACTTAAGGGTGACCCGAGCGGTGACCATACCAACAGGAGCACAGCTCTGACACCCTCCCCTGGTCCCCCGCTCCTGCAGAACCGCCTCAGTTTGTCAAGGAGCCAGAGAGACACATCACAGCAGAGATGGAGAAAGTGGTGGACGTCCCCTGTCGGGCCAAAGGTAACACGGTGTTGTGGATGGAGGGGGACAGCAGGGACCCCCGGACCTTCAGCCGCTCCTGTCCCTGACACGGACTTTTCTAAATTCTGCCTCCTTCTCATCACTGAACAGAGAGTCAGTCTGGCTGTAGGTAGACACCCCAGGAAACAAACAGGCCAAATTACCATAATCTCAGGGCTGGAAATCAACCCCGTGTTACCATAACTTGAAGGTTACAAATGAATCCAAATTACCGTAATTTCAGGATAGGTGACAGACCCAAATTGCCCATAATTTGAGAGTTGTAGACAATGCCAAATTATCGTAATGTCAGAACTGCTAGAACTTGAGTGCATCTCTGCCTGGTGTCTGGGCCATTTTGCTTCATCTCCTCCCACCATTTTTACTTAACCCTGCCTTGTCAGAGTTCTTGCAGACTTTCTACTTTTCCCATCCCCACCCCGCCTCCTTCAGGTTCCACTGAGCTAAAAGGCACCCCGAAACCAGGGTGAAATCTGGGATGATGGGATGATAGGGGAGAGTGTGCATGACGGGACAGGGTCTGACACTGAACAGAGAGGAGAATGTAGCCCAGGCAGGAGGGAGGGTCCAGTGGAGGGGGAGGGGGGATACTGATCCCCGTTCTGAGACCACACCAGGGGAAGACAGAGATCCATTCATGTATTGAACAAACGTTTTTGGAGGGCTTATCATGTGCCGATACTGTTCTCAGGGCTGGAGAGACACAGAATGAACCAAACAGCCAAATCCCCGCTCTTACAGAACTTAACGTTCTCATGAGGAAGGCAGACAAACCAATAAGCAAATAAAGATAGCGTGTTTCATTTCATCTGAAATGCCATGGGTTGTAAGATGCCCCATTATTTTATGGGCCTCTAAGAAAGAAAAGGGACTGCCAATTAAATGATGACTTGCTGTCGATTGTAAGACACGTCCTGATTTGAGACGTTACAATGTGAAAGAAGGCACTGCTTGGAGTGGATGAAATATTAGAGGACGTCAGGGTTGAAAAGTGCTGGGAAGGAAAAACAAGCAGGCTGAGGGGGCTCGGAGCCACGGGGTGGTCTTTCGAACGGGGTTTGGGGACCTTTTCTGTAGATGTCACATTTGAGCAGAGACGCAGTGGGAGAGGTGAGAGGGCCAGGGGGTACCTGTGGGAAGAGCATGCCGGGCTGGGGACACAGCTTGGGGAAGGCTGAGGGGTAAGGGGCGCCCCCATTCACCTCCCTGTGCGACCCGGTAGGAGGGGGCTTCCGAAGGAACACTGATCCCATCTGCATGCCCCTTGACACAGGGCTCTCTGGTCACCTGGGTTTGTGAAAGCCCAGTTGGAGGTTCCCAGAGCACACAAAAGACGCTGCTAAACATTGCAGAAAAAATATAGCTTGTCCAGTCCAGCCTTTCCAAGCTAAACTAACCCCAGGATCTTTTAAATTTTCTTGGAACGCCTACTCTATGAGAATTTGAGAATTGTCCCTCTGAGAACATCTTTCCCCGCTCCCAAGACCAACAGTGGCACCTCTGAGAAGGTTCTAGAAACCAAGACACCCCAGGGACACCCCCCCTCGAGGACTTGCTGCCTCAGCCTCAACCTGAGCATCCCTCAGAGGCGGCTGACGGTGGGCGCTCACCTCCCACAGGTGTGCCGCCACCCTCCATCACCTGGTACAAGGACTCGGCCGTGGTGGAGGTGGGGAGGCTGAGCCGCTTCCGGCAGCGGGGCGACGGGGGCCTGCAGATCAGCGGGCTAGTGCCCGACGACACCGGCATGTTCCAGTGCTTCGCCCGCAACGCGGCCGGCGAGGTGCAGACCTCCACGTACCTGGCCGTCACCAGTGAGTTGGCCTTTCCTGTCCTGCCCGAGTCCCCCCCGCCCAGGACGCAGCTGTCCTCCAAGCCAGGGGCCTCTTGAGAACAGCATGCTGTGCAGTGCGGAGACAGGGTCCCAGAAGGCTGTCCCCCGGGGCCGGGTGGCTCTGGCCGGTGACACCTGCTGCTTCTGCAGCCAGCACCGTTTTTTTCTTTTACAAACCAGAGCCTCGATTTCACATTTGATGAAGGATGAATCCCATTTACCTTGTCATGGAGGGTGTCAGCTGCCCTTGGGGGGGGTCCTCAGTTTCCCCTAAATGGAGACTTGAGAATCAAGGCGGTGGGGGACTAGTGTCACCTGGGCCCTTCCACGGGGCAGGTGGTAAGGGGAGCCCCTCGTGGGCCTTCCGGGCTTCTTCCCGATGCTGGGGCCCTGTCAGGACGCCTGCATCCTTCCCTGCAGAGGGACCCACTCCAGCCAGCGGGAATGGCAGGGCAGAACAAGGACCTGGGGTGTGGCTAAGAGGCCCCACTGTCTCCCTTCGCAGGCATCGCCCCCAACATCACCAGGGGCCCCCTGGACAGCACGGTGATTGACGGCATGTCAGTGGTGCTGGCTTGTGAGACTTCGGGGGCGCCCCGGCCGGCCATCACTTGGCAGAAAGGTAGCTGAGACTGATCTGCTTTGGAGGGTGTGGCCACGTGACAAAGTCTAGGGCAGTCCTCAGGGCTCAGTTCTGGAGCCAGCCAGGTGGGGTTTCCCATGTACAGTTGGGAAGGTTGTGCACTGTACAACCCATGAGGGTTTCTTTCACACCACGGTAGGTACCACGTGCCGCCCTGCTGGGCTCAAGGCTCAGCTCTACCTCTTGTGAGGCCTGTGACCTTGGAGCCTCAAGGTTCCCATCTGTAAAATGGGGACAGTAGGACACATACCTGGGAGTGGCATGAAAACTAGACGAGAGGATGCTCATGAAGCGCCTGCTCTGTGCCTGGGAAGTAGGGAAGCCCAAACAATGATGGCTGATGTAACATCGCGGTGGAGGTTGTTAGTACAGGTAGGAGGCCATCCCCCCTCCTCAGGCAGCTTGCAGGGCTTCAGACACCTGAGCCACCAAAGCCCAGGCTGTCTACCTAGGTCCACCCACCCCGCGTGACTCCTCCACACTCTGCATTGTACACTCACCTTCACAACCCTCCCTGGGGACACACACACACATGTACACACACACAGAGTCACTCACTCACACCCCCCCAAGCCTCTGCTCAGATGAACCTTCTCCACAGGACTCACCCAGGCCCTCCCCCGACCCCTCGCTGCTTTATTTTCCCACCTTCTAATACGCAAGATCATCTGCGCATTGGTTTTGCTTATTGCCTGGCCCCCCACGAGGTCAGGGCTTTCAGTTTTGTCCCCCGCTGTCTCCTCAGGGCCTAGAACAGAGTCTGACACACAGTAGATACTCCATCACTGTTGGTGGGGGGAGTGTGGGCACACTCAGGCCCAGAAATAAACACACCCACCTAACACGCTCACTTGTTCAGTATGCCCGCACGTGTGTGCAGAGGGACCCGCTCACCCCCAGACCTGCCCATGGACAGTGCCCTCTGTACAGACAGGTGGGATTTTCTTTAAAATAGGTACAATCACGAAAACCTGCACTCTCAGACTCACTCACACACGGCATGTCCTCTCCCTCCCTCCCTCTCCCTCTTTCCAGGCCTCCCTAGGTCCCACTGCAGAGGGAGGTCGGTCCTGACCAGGGCTGCCCCCGCCCTATGTGTCCCTCTCCGCCCCCACCCCTTGCTGCTCCCACCCATGACTTTCCTCCGCGCCCCTGCAGGTGACTTTCCAGAAGCATCCTTCCACAGGATGCCTGTCACCACTTTGTCAGAGCTTTCTGTCCCCTCCCCCCCAGCCCAGGTGCCAGCTGCCTCTGAGGGCTGTACCCGACAGCGTCAAGAGACAGTGCTGGCTTCCTCTGGTGAAAGGCAGACAGCATGGTGGGTGGAGAGACATCAGGAGCCCCGGGCTCGGGGCCACCCACTCTGTGACCTTGTGCCCTTGTGTCCGTCACCAAGTCAGAAGCCATTCTGGTCCCCAGCCCCGCTGCCACCACCATCGCCCCACCGGTGGCCCTTCCAGCCTTTCTGAAGCTGGGAGCCTGCCTGAGCCCACCCTGCCCCAGAGGGGCCGGGGACAGGTGGGAGTGCCGTCCAGGCCCGTGGCCATGTCAGTGTGCCGGGGCGGCAGCCTGAACCCGTGCATCCCCCCCGCCCCGTGTCGCCCAGGGGAGCGCATCCTGGCCAGCGGCTCTGTCCAGCTGCCTCGCTTCACGCTCCTGGAGTCCGGCAGCCTGCTCGTCAGCCCCACGCACACCTCCGACGCCGGCACCTACACCTGTTTGGCCACCAACTCTCGGGGGGTCGACGAAGCTTCGGCCGACCTGGTCGTGTGGGGTGAGTGTGCAGGGCGAGCGGGAGCTCTTTCCACGCCTGCGGGTGGGTTTGCACTGAGCGCGCGCGAGCACCTGCAGCTCCACATCCGCATGTCTGTCCAGCCGGCGTGTCTTACGAGAAGGACCTGGATGGATCAGTGCAGAGGACAGGTCACAGGAAGGCCGAGGGCTCGCGGGTGATCCCGTGTGAGCGAGGCTCTGGCCGTGCCTGGCCAAGCTGAGAGAAGAGAGAGCTGATGGGCATAGACTTCAGGGCCGAAATCAGCACACTTTTTCTGTAAAGGGCCAGATAGTAAATATTTCAGGCTTTGTGGGCCAAACAGTCTCTGTCACAGCTCCATGAACTCTTCTGTTTCATCAAGAAAGCAGCTGTAGACAGTGGTGGATCCAGCGGGTGTGACTGAGTGCCAGTACAGGGGAATTTACCCAGCCAGGCCCCCAGCTGGGCTTGACCCCAGGCTGTGGTTTGTGACCCCTGCTCTGGGGCAACTTCCCAAGCCCCTTCCCGCCCTCAGATTGTACCACTTGGGATCTGGTACCACACGTAGGTGTGGGCCGCCCTTCTAGGCTGAGCGCCAGGGGCCTGGTGGGTGATGTGATGCATTAGATCCGGAATCAGACGATCCTATTTTTACCCTGGCTAGACCACTGGTGTGCTGGGAACACAACCCTGATCTTTCTTCATCCCTTGCGTGGGTTTGTGGGAGCAAAATTATAAGAGCCCCCGCTGTGATCATGGCTTCCAAGAATTCACGTACCGTGGAAGCACGTGGTTCTTAACGTTCTGGGACATTCACCACAGCAGACCAGTCCACCAGTAGAATTCAGCCACTCGGGTGCCGTTCACCTGAAGGTCCCCCTCCCCTACACCTGCATCTCACCTGTCTCTCTGGGACCCACCTGTTTCCCTTCCCACCACGCCGTCTCCCTGCTCTCTTTCAGCCCGGACCCGCATCACCAAGCCCCCCCAGGACCAGAGCGTCATCAAGGGAACCCAGGCCTCCATGATGTGCGGAGTGACCCACGACCCCCGGGTGACTGTGAGGTACTCCTTCGGCTGTGGCCCCTTGGAGGCAAAAGGGGAGGGGCAGCTTTAGGGGGTAGCTGGCTGCTGGGCGAGTGTCCACACGGGTAAGTGTGGCCCGTGCAGAGCTAGTGCAGGGCTGGGACATGGAAGACACTAAGTAAATGCCTGGCGGACTGAGCCAGCCTGAGATGAATTGGGCAGTGGTGGGGGAGGGGAAGGGGCTGGGCGGTGAAGAAGTGGAGGAAAGGGAGTGGAGGAGGGCGGAAGGGAGGGGATGAGAAAGAGGCATCTGTCTGGGGAGAGATGGAGGCTGCGGGTTGCTCGGGACCTCCTGCTAGCACCGCCCCCCAGGCCTTAGACCCTCCGCCCACTGCATGGACAGCAGGGGGGTCTGGGTAAACAGGCGTGGGAGCAGTGACAGGGCTGGGAAGGGAAAGGGTCCTGAGGTGACCCTCAAAGGGACACGTGTGAGAGACAGAGGCCCAGCCTGGGGCCACCCCCGCCATCCTCCTTGGGAGCCCAGACCTCGGCAAGCCACTTGGCCTGGAGGGAACCAGGTCCCGCTGTGGAAGGCCCTGGAGAGGCCAGGGAGCACAGAAGCAGCCAAGAAGGGCACGAAAGCTGGGAGCCCTCCCAGGCTGGGCACGAGGACACTTCCTGGGCCAACCCTGGGAAATGTTTCCAGAACTAAAACCGGGACAAAATGGTCCCTTCAGGCTCTCCCTTGAGCTCTGGGATGCTGAGTAAAAACCATCACTGTTTCCTTAGAAGTAAATACTCCCTCCGTGCTGCTTCTCTATTTTATGGGCAACGTCACTGCCGAAGCAACTGGCACGGAGCTGGAAGGGCCGGGCACTGATGCCACTTGGAGTAACGGCCCGCTCTGCTCAGGAGGCAGTTGTGTCCTGGGGCCCCACCTGGTGGCCACTGGGTATATGACAGTCTGTATGGCTGTGACAAATGGGACCCCGGAAGCCAAGGTTGGCGGCAAGGGTACTACAACTTTTTTTTTTTTTTTTTTTTTGCTTTATTTCCCCTTTTTTATTTTATTTTTTATTGAAGTATAGTTGATTTACAATGTTGTGTTAATTACTACTGTACAGCAAAGTGATTCAGTTATACATACATATCTGTATATTCTTTTCCATTTTGGTTTATCGTAGGATATTGAGCATAGTTCTCTGTGCTACACAGTAGGACCTGTTGTGTAAAGGCTGTGTATAAAAGCTCACATCTGTAACCCCAGCTTCCCAGTCCATCCCTTCCCCAGCCCCCTCCCCCTTGGCAACCACCAGTCTGTTCTCTATGACCGCGATTCTGTTTCTGTTTTGTAGATAAGTTCATTTGTGTCATATTTTAGATTCCACATGTAAGTGATAACATATGGTATTTGTCTTTCTCTTTCTGACTTACTTCACTTAGTATGATAATCTTTAGTTGCATCCGCATTGCTGCAAATGGCATTATTTTGTTCTTTTTTATGGCTAATATTCCGTCGTGTGTATGTATGACATCTTCTTCATCCATTCCTCTGTAGATGGACATTTAAGTTATTTCCATGTCTTGGCTATTGTGAATAGTGCTGCTATGAACATAGGGGTGCATGTATCTTTTTGAATTATAGTTTTGTCTGGATATATGCCCAGGAGTGGGATTGCTGGATCATTTGGTAGTTCTGTTTTTAGTTTTCTGAGGAACCTCCATACTGTTTTCCACAGTGGCTGCACCACCTTACATTCAAGGGTACTAGGCTTTTAGATCCACACCCATTCTCAGAGGATCTGTCTCAGGCCCCAGTTGGAGAAACACCTCATTAAACATTAAACATTGGCCCTTTAGGCTAGTCATCGTCAAATGCAAACATGAGCCTTGAAATCACATAGATGTAGTTAGAACATGGCCAACAGATAATCTAGAATATGCTTATCCCAGGGCTTATTCGATTTTTATTAAAAAAATTAATATACCAACTGTAAAAATGTCTTCCAGGAGAACCCACACGTTCTCCCCATAGAACACTGCTGTGGGTCTCAGACCCATACATAAATAGTCGCTATCATTTTAGCATCCATTAACTGAAAATTTTTATTGTAACGAAAAGCTATATTAAGTCAGTAAAACTTTAAAATAAATTGGTATTTTATTAAAATGTTATCTACTAATACTTGGGAAAAACTTGCACATTTTATTCATCCTCTGGACAATTCTTGTGAACAAAGAGATTTAGGGACCCTTTGCAATATATCTGCAGGCCCACGTTCCAGGACCCCCAGTGAACTACCGATGGGAAATCACTGTTCCAGTTTACTGGAGGGGTCCTCGCCTTAGAGTGGAATTACCCATCTAGGACAATCTTTTTAAGATGGGGGAGGGAACAGAATTGGTCCATCATCCCCCCAAACTGGCAAAGTCTGTGGCCAAGACCACCCCGACATCTCCCACCCATGCCTAGCTTCCATCACCTTGGGGGAGGGGAGCTTCCCTGCGGCCCTCCACCTCCTTGAGGTGAGTCTTAGGGGTGGGGTGGGCCCCAGACTTAAGTATTTTTTAGAAGTCCCCGAGGTGATTCTGATGTGCAGCCAGAATTAAAATCCCTGTTCTGGCGGCAGGAGACATACCAGGGGTTCCCTGAGCACACAGACTGGAAAGGATTTGAACAACCAAATCAGACAAAACTGGTAACCACTTAATCCTGGTTACATGTCCTCAGAATAAAGCTGGGCTCCAGGGGACGCAGGCTGGGCAGGTGTAGGTGGCAGCATGAAAAGCCTCCACAATTGCTTCTGTTTGGTATCTGAACCCAGATCTAGACTGAATCCGAACAGTCCACTTTGTTAATATTAATCAATATTGTTACTGTTTTTTCTTATTATACAGCTAATAGGTATCCGTTTTAGGAGGAAGATATAGAAAATGCAGGTAAACCAAAGACCATGGGGAGGAATGGAGAGAGAGGAAGTAGAAAAGTAGATTAATCTGTGTTTCCTTTCACTAGAGATAGTAATATTTGGGTGTCATTTGAAAAAACTAGAAACAGTGTTTTAATCTGCCTTTACCCTTACGAACCTATTGTGAATCTCTTCCTCTGTCAATTATATGACTGTTCAGTCCTCCACTGTGTGGGTGCCACATAATTTGTTACCAATTCCCTAATGCTGGGTATGTGGATTGTTTCTGAATTTTTGCTAATGTTAAGAAGTATCGTTCTGAATGTCCTTATAAGTAAATATTTTTGCACATCTTTGATTTCCTGAGGACTGTATAATATTATTTAAAGCTGAAAACCACTCATCAAAATTGTTTAATAGCTAGCTATATCATTACAGATTATTTGGGGAAATTTTATCCTAAGTTAAATGGATTGATGGGTTCTTTTTTTTTTTTAACATTCTATTATGGAAATTTTAAAACATACCCCAAAGAAGAGAATTGTATCCTCAGCCCTCCTGTACCCACCTCTCAGCCTCAACAATTACCAGCGTTTAACCCATCTTGTTTCATGTGTCTACTCCCATGCTTTTTTTTTTTTTTTTTTTTTTTTGTGCTGCACCTCGCGGCATGCGGAATCTTAGTTCCCCAACCAGGGATCAAACCTGTGCCCCCTGCAGTGGAAGCGCCGAGTCTTAACCACTGGACCGCCAGGGAAGTCCAACCCCACATTTTTTTTTTTTAACTGCAAATTTTTTTAAAAAGCAACTTTCAAACGTAATTTCACCATTAAATATGTCATTTCTTACTGAAAAGGACTTTTCTTTAAATATAACAGCCATGTCCCCCGTCACAACTAACACAACGAACACTTCCTTGGTTTCTTCTATTACCAGCTCATATTCCAGTCGCCATGATTGTCTCAAGGTGTCTTTTTACAGGGGGTTGGTTTAACTCAGGGTCCAAACAAGGTCCACACATTGTGTCTGATTGGTGTGTCTCTTTTATTCTACATGGTACCCTCTCCCCTTCTTTTTATTTTTGTCCTTATTTTTGTTTTCGTTTTTGCCTTGTTTTCATGCGCTTAATTAGTTGGAGAAACCAGGTTCTGCAGGACGGAGGTCAGTGTGTGTGTGTGTGTGTGTGTGTGTGTGAGTGTGTGTGTGTGTGTTCCGATAAGACTTTATTTACATAAGTAGGCAACAGGCCATAGTTTGCAGAATATCCCTGCTGTAGAATAGTCCACATCAGGGTTTGGCTAGCTGCTTTTTCATGGTGTGGTTCACTTCTTCTTCTATCCCTTGTGTTTCTAATTAGATTCAGGTAACTGATCATTAGATTCAAGTTCAGTAGTTTTGGAACAAACACTTTGCAGGTGGTGATAGATATTTCCTAAAGCACCACATCCTGGGACAAATTATGTCTGCTTGTTATAGGTTGTTTCTTAAGCAGGAATTACTCTCTGCAGCTACATTTGCTTTTAAGTAAAGTTCTATCCATCCCATCAGTGCTGGCAAGGATGATCCTTTTCTAGCTAAAGAGATGAATTCTCTGTGATTACTTTTGGCAATTTGCAAATATGTATAAAAAGTGTTAACATTTAACTTGTCAATTTACTGCTGAGAATGTATACTCGAGGGAATGATTTAGAATGTGGCAGATATTTTGCCGCAAGGATGTTCATCACAGCATTAACTATCCTATCAGAAAACAAGGAGCTAAATTGGATGTCCAACATTATGGGATCAGTTACATTGAAGCACTATGCAGCCAGCATGAACCACGGTGAGGAAATGTCACATTAAAAGGAATTTTTGATATTGTCTTGGGTGGAAAAAGCAGCTTTAAAATCAGGATGGATGGATAGATAGCTGGGTATTATTTATATTAAAAATATGCTGTATCAGTAGAACTATATAGTGATGGCTAACTTCTGTCAATCACGTACCATGTTTCTGGCGCTACTCCAAGTATTTTATATTAACTCACACAGTCCTTATGGCAACCCTATGAGGTGGGTGGTATTACTTCCCTCATATGACAGATGAGGAAACTGAGGCACAACCAGATTAAATAAATATACCCAGGACCACAACGCTGGTAAGTGACCAGGGCAACATTCGACCCAAGAATCTGACCCCAGAACATAGTAGCAATGTGGTAACTGCCCAGGAGAGAAAAGTCTGGAAGGTTTACCCTCAAATGTGAATCATGATTACCCCTTAGGGGAAAGCTTTTGAGTTTTTTTTTCCTTTTTCCTTCATTCTTTTCTCATCTGTACTTGCTACTTTTCTGATTTTTTAAACTTAGGTTAAAAATATTACAGGCTCATTCTCCCAAGCCGTCTCACACTCCCTAAACCCAGAGAGTTCTAGGGCCGTGTGATTCAGTCCCATCACCCTGTCCCTTCATTGAGCGAGCGATGGGTTATTAGGAAAGCATCCCAGCCCGACCGCATTCCTGCCCTGGTCGCCCTGGTTGACCTTCCCTGGGGGGTAGCAGCCCAGCATCCTGCCAGGAGCTGGCACCCTGTGTGTGTTGATGACAATTATTGTGTCTCCTCCAGAACAAATCCAGAGCAGATATTTCTCATTGTCAGGCACGGGCATGTGTGTAACTTCTCAAGTCCCCCTTTGTACTGACTGACCAAAGCTAAAGTGATTTTTCTGGACGCTGAAGTTAATTTGTCACAGTGATGCATTGATCTAATGATTCCCTTCATAAAACTAATCCCCAGATGTAGTCTACGTGGAGAAGTTCATTCTTTTTCCAGCCCTAATCTTTTAACCTCTTTGGAAGAATACCTTTTGTCCACTCTGCGCCGCTTGGTGATGGCTTCCGGCCAGAAGCAACCAGGTTGTGACCTGGACCTGAACTGAAGGTGTGAACGGTGGATAATGCTGTGGTTATGCTCCTGGACCGAGGCCCCCACCCGCAGGCGTGATGGGCTGCAGGTGCCCCCTCTGTGGCTGGGGGCTCGTCCCCTGCCCACCTTTGGAGCTCCCTGCTCCAGACCAGCCCTGGGCTGTGCCCACCCCCCAGCAGCCCCCCACCCTGCCTTCCCTGCCTCTCTATACTTAGCGGTCCTTCTTACTCTCAGGTACGTCTGGGAGAAGGATGGGGCCACGCTGAGCATGGAGGGCAACCCCCGCATCCGTCTGGACAGAAACGGCTCCCTGCACATCTCGCAGACGTGGTCCGGGGACATCGGCACCTACACCTGCCGGGTGCTCTCAGCCGGAGGCAACGACTCTCGCAGCGCCCACCTGCGCGTGAGGTGAGGGCGGCCTGCCCAGGCTCCGGGGTGAAGGGGTGCAGGCGGCAAAGGCAAGGCTGCGTCTAGGCAGGCCACCAGGCCAGGTGTGACCTGAGCCCGCCCACCTCACCCCAGCATCCTCCAGGCCTTCGCCGGCTCAGTTCGGCCCCTGTCAAGGGCGGGGAGTCTGGGTTATGGCTTTGGACAGGTGGGCTCCAGAGCCAGTGCGCAGAATCTCCAGCTAGATGGCCCCGAAGGCTGGGTTTCGGGGGCCGAGCACCAAATATCACGGGAGCTCAGACTGAGTCCTGGGTGTCACCTGATTCTAGACCTCACAGGGGTGCCCGCCACACCTGTCTCCTCCAGGCAGCTGCCTCATGCCCCTGAGCACCCAGTGGCGACTCTCAGCGCCGCGGAGAGAAGGGCCATCAACCTGACGTGGGCCAAGCCCTTTGACGGCAACAGCCCACTGATCCACTACATCCTGGAGATGTCGGAGAACAGTAAGGCTGCGCGCGCCCCCTCCACCGACCGCAGCCAGGACGACCCCACTTCTGTGCCTTTGAGCAAACCCTCTGGACGGCCCAGCTCCCTCATCTGTAAAATGAGCCACGGCATCCTCCAGTCGTGTGACAATTGAACGAGATAACACATAGGCTGGACTTGGGACCTGCCACCCAGAAGCCCCAAGACACTGGCCCATTAGTTTTTTGTTTGTTTTTTGTTGGTTTGTTTTTTTTTTAAATTAATTTATTTATTTATATATATTTTTTGGCTGCGTTGGGTCTTTGTTACTGCTCGCGGGCTTTCTCTAGTTGCAGCGAGCCGGGGCTACTCTTCGTTGCAGTGCGCAGGCTTCTCATTGCAGTGGCTTCTCCTGTTGCGGAGCACAGGCTCTAGGCGCGCGGGCTTCAGTAGTTGTGGCACGTGGGCTCAGTAGCTGTGGCTCGCAGTCTCTAGAGCGCAGGCTCAGTAGTTGTGGCCACGGGCTTTGTGGCTCCACGGCATGTGGGATCTTCCCAGACCAGGGGTCGAACCCGTGTCCCCTGCATTGGCAGGCGGATTCTTAACCACTGTGCCATCAGGGAAGTCCCTGGCCATTAGTTTGTTTTTTTTTTTAATTTTTATCCTCCATCCCCAAGCCATGAACTCCAAAATAATTAGCAGGCATCATTTGAGTGGTGTTTCAAATACAGTTTGCTAGAGCTCATCAATTTGAGAAAAAAAAAAAGATAGAAAAGGCCTCTCAGTTCCCATGAGCCCTTGCTCCCTCCTCAGGACTCCCCAACCCCCTGGGACATGTGGGCTAAGGGGACCCAGAAAAATGACGTGACCAGCCTCTACTGGACCAAGCTGGGGAGGTACTACCCTGCCAGCCCAAACGAGGCTGGACGCCTGCTGGGAATGGAGGGGGAAGAAGCGTGCGCCCCCAAGATGCCCACCTCAGCCTCCACCCTCTGTCCCTGTAGATGCCCCCTGGACAGTGCTCCTGGCCAGTGTGGACCCCGAGGCCACCTCGGTGATGGTCAAGGGCTTGGTTCCCGCACGTTCCTACCAGTTCCGTCTTTGTGCCGTCAACGACGTGGGGAAAGGACAGTTCAGCAAGGACACAGAGAGGTGAGGGGAGCAGGGTGGGTGTCAGGGGCTCCAACGGTGGGTGTCAGGGGCTCAACTCTCTAACCCAGTTGAGTTGTCCCTCTCACTGTGGGCCATGCGCGTTCCAAGACTTAAGCCCATTCTGCTCTACGCCCCCATGGGTTGCCATTATTGTTAAACGCACGTGAATTTCCAAAGACATCTAGGATCTACACGGATCTCTGTATGCAATGCCTTGCACGGTGCCAGACCCCATGAAGCCTCCAACAAAGCTTTTTTTAACATGATGAAAGTTTAATAAAAACAGCAGTTCATGCATTTTAATACCCACTTGTGTAGGAGGCGCGTTCTAGCCACCTAGACCCCCATAGAACAAGCAGCCTCCTCTAGTGAGAAAGAAGACATCAGGTCAGAATGATAGTGGCACCAATCCCACGCCCCAAAGCTGTGTGCTTTAGCTCTTTATTTTTTTAATGTGTATTTTTATTTTTTCCAGATTTATTGAGATATCGTTGACATGTAACATTATGTAAGTTTAAGGTGTACAATGCGTTGATTTGACACACTCCTGTATGGCAAAATGATTACCCCCGTGGTGTTAGCTGACACCTCCATCCTGTCACATAATTACCATTTCTTTTTGTCGTGAGAACATTTGAGATCTACTTTCTTAGTAACCTTCAAGTATATAATACAGTATTCTTAGCTATAATCACCATGCTGTATATTCCATCACCAGAACTTGTTATTCTTATAACTGGAAATTTATGCCTTTTGACTAACATCTTCCCCAGCCCCCCACCTCCTCTGTTTCTCTGAGTTCAGCTCCTTTAGACTGCACATATAAGTGAGATCTACAGTATCTGTCTTTCTCTGTCTGACTTATTTCACTTAGCATAATACCCTGCTGGTCCATCCATGTTTTTGCAAATGGCAGAATTTCTTTCTTTCTCATGGCTGGAAAATATTTCATTGTATAGCTGTGTTACATCTTCTTTATCCATTTATTTGTTGATGGACACTTAGGGTGTTTCCATATCTTGGCTATCGTGAATAATGCTGCCGTGAACACGGGGGTGCAGATATGTCTTTGAGATCCTGTTTTCATTTCTTTGGGGTGGATATATACCCAGAAGTGGGGTAGCTGGATCACATGGTAGTTCTATTTCCAATTTGGGGGGAGAACCTCCATACTGTTTCCCATAGTCCCTATACCAATTTTTACTCACACCAACAGTGCATGAGGGGTCCCTTTTATCCACATCCTCACCAACGCTTGTTATTTGTTGTCTTTTTGATAATAGTCATTCTGATGGGTGTAAGGTAATATCTCACTGTGGTTTTGATTTGCATTTCCCTGATGGTTAGTGACGTTGAGCACCTTTTCATTGACCTGTTGGCCATTTTTATGTCTTCTTTGGAAAAATGTCTATGCAGCTCATTTGCCCATTTTTTGATCAGATTATTTAGTGTTTTGCTGTTGCATTGTATGAGTTCTTTATATATTTTGGATATTAACCCCTTATCAGATATATGGTTTGCAGATATTTTCTCCCATTCCATATGTTGCCTTTTCATTTTGTTGTTTCTTGTTCTGTGCAGAAGCTTTTTAGTTTGATATAGTCCTGCTTTTATTTATTTTTGCTTTTGTCGCTTGTCCTTTTGGTGTCATATCCAGGAAATTACTGCCAAGACCAGCATCAAGGAGCTTTTCTCCTATGTTTTATTCTAGGAGTTTTATAGTTTCAGGTCTCAAGTTTGTCTTTAATCCATTTCGAGTTCATTTTTGGGAGTGGTGTAAAATAGAGGTCCAATTACCTTCTTCTGCATATGGTTATCCAGTTTTCCCAACATCATTTATTGAAGAGACTATCCTTTTCCCATTGAGAAGAGTTAATATTGTTAGAATGTCCATATCGCCCAAAGCCATCCATTGATTTGATGCAATCCCTATCACAATTCCAATGGCATTTTTCACAGAAATAGTAAAAAACAATTCTAAAATTTGTATAGAGCCACAAAAGACCCCAAATAGCCAAAGCAATCCTGAGAACAAAGAACAAAGCCAGAGGCACCACACTTCCTGATTCCCAGCTATACTACAAAGTTATAGTAACCAAAACAGTATGCTACTCATAAAAATAGACACATAGGGAGTTCCCTGGCAGTCCAGTGGTTAGGACTCAGCACTTTCATTGCTGTGGCCCGGGTTCAATCCCTGGTTGGTGAACTGAGATCCTGCAAGCTGCATGGTGCAGCCAAAATAAATAAATAAATAAATAGACACATAGACCAATGGAACAGAATTGAGAGCCCAGAAATAAACCATCATATAGTGTTTGCTAAGGGAGCCAAGAATGCATTTTGCTTTTTAAAAGATGCTCTTTGGTGTGTACACAGACCCACCACTGGGTTAAATCAATCATTGTGGCTTCCCCACAGTTCCAGTAAGCTTGAATCCCTTTGGCTTTTACTAGGGGGATGCCACAGGGGCTGTGACACTCTAACAGGAGGAAGAAGTGACAGCTAACAGCCTGGCATGGAGAGCGGTTATAGAAGAATTTATTCATTCACTGTTTACTGAGCACCTACTATGTGCCAGGCCATGTTTGGACCACGAGAGGTGGTGCAGGGGAAAAAAATGGACATAGCCCCAATCCTTCAGAGCTACGAAATCCCAATAACAAGAGGCCTCAAAGTGTAGGGAAACCATCCTATAACTTCTCCAGTCCTTTGGGCTTCCCTCTGTAATGCTGATTCATCTTCCTAATGAATTGTCCTGAGTCAGCAAGAAAAAGGTTAAATTACCCTCACTTTAGGCTTTACAAAGCCATGGGAAGGTGCAGGATGTTTTGGAAAAGCTATCCATCAGGAAACAAAAATGTAAACAAAACGGGAAAGACATCCATCAAAAATAATCAACTTTTGTTGTTAATGGATGCATGTCATTTATGTGAAAAATACAGAGGTGGAATGCTGTGTCCCCTGGCCATGCCAGAGAAAGAAATGCAGTAGCACCGGGCTTCGGGGGGTGGGGGGATGCTCAAACTCTCACCCACACACCCCGCCACCCCTACCCGGCCCGCCCTACCTCTGCCTGGGCTCAGCTGGTTCGTAAAGGAAGCCCGGTTCAAGTTCACCACCAGCTGGTAACTGGGAGGTGAGTATTTGACACTCCTGCTCCTAAAATACTTGAACACTCATGACGTCATCAACCCCGACAGCAGCTTCTTTGACAAATGGGAAACCAAGGCCTGTGTCCCTCAACCGCACAGAAAATACACATATCTGGTGCTTTACAGTGTTTTAAAAAGACTTCCATATACATTGTGTCATTCAAGCTTCAACCACTCATAAAGCAGGCAAGTGGACTTTATGATACTACTTTTACAGATAAAGAAGCAAGCTCAGAGAGGTTAATTGACTAGCCCAAAAGCACACAGCAATTGTGCAGAGTCATCCAGGGGCAGAGCAGGGTGGGGCCTCTTCATATCCCGTTAAACTCCTGTATTTACCGTGGAGACTAGGAGTGAAAAGCCCTGCCCATTCTTGGTGTTTTCCTATCCAGGGTCTCCCTTCCTGAGGAGCCCCCCACGGCCCCTCCACAGAATGTCATCGCCAGCGGCCGGACCAACCAATCCATCATGATCCAGTGGCAGCCACCTCCCGAGAGCCACCAGAATGGCATCCTTAAGGGCTACATCATCAGGTAGGCGTCCGGACCGGGGAAAGGAGGGGCCGCCCAGACTCAAGAGGAAAGAGATGAGGGAGGGTCAGGGAGTGGATTGGAAAACAGAGCAGATTCATGGCAGGTCCTTCTTCATCAACAAGGACCAGGCAACAAGAAATGCCTACACTACAGTAGGAAGGATTGAAGTTAGACATCTAGAAGAACTTGCAGCAGTGAGAGCCTTGGAAACCAATAGGAATGGTTAGAGAGGAGATACAATGTAGCCTCCTTAAGGCTGTACGGATGGCAAGTCTGCCATCTGTCAGGGCTACATAGGAATAGGGCTGCACGGAGACACATAACTATCCAGGGGACCAACCACCTGGGAAACCAAGAATATTCTAGCAGGCCAGATTTCCCCAGGACAGACAATGAGTGGACGAATTACTAGGCCAAGAACTGGTTAAAAAGTGGAAGTCCTGTCTTTGGTCCCTACTGCCAAATGAAGCCCAGTTATATAGCCTTTTATTTTTACATTTGACTGTGGGTGCTTCACTGGTAACCTGAAAGTGTATTATTAAGTTGTTACTAAAATTTGGTATTCATAAAAGAAAAGTAGCCTGTTACTTGAAACTTCTGAGAACTTGTGTCAATATTCTGAACTCTGGCTGGTTGCAAGATGCTAGGCAACTTCACGTGTCTCTTTCCTGAATGAGTACACTCACAGCACTGGAATTCCCAAATTTTGGAAGAAGTTACTGTTCGTTTGGCTGCTCCGTTATCGGTTAATTTCGTCGTGGGCTTTTTGGTGAATCCTAAAGGGCAGTGGTTCTCAAAGTGTGGTCCCTGGACCAGAACATCGACATCACTTGAGAACTTGATAGGAATGCAAATTCTCAAGTCCCACCCCTGACCTACGGAATGGGAAACTTTGGGGTAAGCCCAGCAATCTGTGTTTCAACAGGCTTTGCAGGTGTCTTTAATGCACACTAAGGCTTTGAGAACCACTGCTATGGGGTTTTGTGAAGCATCAAAATAATCTGGGGCCTCTGATTTCCCAATAGTTAGACGTTAAAGTGTGTGCACATTGTTGTTCTCCTATGAGCTATCCATCCTCCAAAATTTGCCTGTACATATCCCATTTATTTATTACCCTGCATTCTTTTTTCCAGTGGAAGGTGGAACTTGGTAGAGTATATAGCCTCAGGTTTTTTTCTTTCCACCTCAGTGAATGGCTGTCAAAAGAGGGAGCCATTCTCCTAGAAGGAGAAAGAAAATGAGCCCAACCTTTGGAGACCACTCTCTGATCAGCGACCCCTCAAAGCTAGACCAGTGAGATCTTCCCAGGAACTCTCAGCATCCCTGGCTAGCCATCCTACCGATGTCCTCCTCCCCCGTCAAAAAGAAGAGTCCAGACACATCCCCTGGACTTGTGTTATCCCATGGGGTAGCCGCTGGTCACTTGCAGCCATTTAAATTAATAAAAAAGTAAGATTAAATGACAAACGTCGTTCCTCAGTTACACTAAGCACGTTTCAGGTGCCCAACAAGCACAAGTGCCAGCAGGTCCCATGTTGGACAGCATGGATGTGGGTTTCCACCATCACAGACAGCTTCCTGGGCACGAGGACAAGCAGGCTGATTCCAATCCGTGGCATCCTGGCTTTCGCCCCTCAGGTACTGCCTGGCCGGGCTGCCTGTCGGGTACCAGTTTAAGAACATCACAGATGCTGATGTCAACAACCTGCTGCTGGAGGACCTCATCATCTGGACCAACTACGAGATCGAGGTGGCCGCCTACAACAGCGCCGGACTGGGTGTCTACAGTAGCAAAGTCACCGAGTGGACACTGCAGGGAGGTGGGTGGGGACAGTGGCCGTGGAGGAGCTGGTGCTTCCCCCTCTCCGTGCCTGTTGGGTCCTGACTGTCCAGTCCTGACTGC
This sequence comes from Balaenoptera ricei, assembly GCF_028023285.1. Lineage (NCBI taxonomy): Eukaryota > Metazoa > Chordata > Mammalia > Artiodactyla > Balaenopteridae > Balaenoptera > Balaenoptera ricei. Next base: position 5,904,998 of record NC_082658.1, on the reverse strand, counting down.
CTCAACCGTGTCACCTGTTTTATCCAGTCCCAGGCTGTCGCATGCTGTGCCCAGCTACCCCGTAGGGTGGGAGGACGGAGGGAAAGATGAAGAGGTTGGGGTGGGTGTGATGAAGGCAGAGGCTTCGGGGTTACAGGGACCCTCTGCAAAGTTTCCCATTAACTGGATCATGAAACAGCTTACATTTAGCGTTGTACCTAAAAACCACCCTGAGCATTTTCAGATCCATCACTTTTATTTGTGGGTACCCTGTGAAATGGACCAGACCGGTTTTATTAAGCCCAAACTAATCTACAGAAAGAGGGCATCTGAAGTCTCCGTAGCAGCAGGGGAGGAGCTGGGGGGAGGGGTGTAAAGCAGTGTCTGCAGACCTCATGTGTTTTCTCTGCTTAACCGGGCCAGACAGTCAGACTGTGCCCCCTCCACGCACACCCCTACCTCTCTGCTCTCCTTCAGTCCCCACGGTCCCTCCGGGCAACGTGCACGCAGAAGCCACCAACTCCACGACCATCCGCTTCACCTGGAATGCCCCCAGCCCCCAGTTCATCAACGGCATCAACCAGGGCTACAAGGTACATAAGGCCTCTCCTTGCCCCGAGAGGAAGGCTGGAGATTCTCGGAAGGAGGACGCAGGCCGCAGAGGCAGGGAGAAGGCGAGGGAGGGGGAGGAGGGAGTCCCCGCTCTGTCTCTGAAATCATTGGTTCAAGCCAAGCAGAGGACACATGATCAAGGCAAGGGGCATGCGGGCTCTCCCCAGGTCCACGTGCAGGCCGCGGGGAGTACGGACGCTGGCCTGTCTGTGACCCAGTGCAGGGAGTAGTCAGTCTCGATGAGCCTGCCGTATAAACAAAACCAGGTTTGCTTCAGGCTCAGGATCCCCACATAGCCATGGCCCCATCAGAAGAATCCAGAACGTACTTCCTACTCCCAAGCCATGGGCTAATGGGCACTCTGCAGGGTCATTTGTCTTCGGACTGTACTTGACCTCACACCGTGTGTTTAAGGGCAGGGCTAGGACTCAGAGAGCTTAGATTAAAGTCCTGGCTCTGCCGCTGGCCGGGTCCCTGGACAAGTCCTATAGACCGTCTGAGCATCCTTCCTTCAATAAGTGTTGATTGAGCCCAACCATAGGCACTGTTCTGGCCGCTGGGGAACCAAGAGACATCCTGTTTCCTCATTTGCACACGAAGATGATGATAATTTCTGTTCCTTAGGACTGCGTGAGGATTAAATGAGAATATTTGTAATTTTTTGAGCAGTTGACAAGCACATAACAAGCATTCAGAAAATGGTAGCAATAGTAGTAGAAATGGATTCGTTGCTCAGGCTGCCCTCACAGAGTATCACAGACCGGGCGGCTTAAACAGCAGAAATGTATTTCGTCACAGTTCTGGGGGCCAGAAGTCCAAGATCAAGGTGTTGATAGGGCTGGTTCCTTTTGAGGCGTCTCTTCTTGGCACGTAGACGGCCGCCTTCTCTGTGTCCTCACGCGTCTTTCCTCTGTGTGTCTGTGTCCAGATTTCCACTTCTTAGAAGGACACCAGTTCTATTGGATGAGGGCCCACACTAAGGACCTCATTTTAACTTAATTACCTCTTTAAAGGCTATCTCCAAACACAGTCACATTCTGAGGTCCTGGGGGTTAGGGCTTCCACATAAAAATTGGAGGGGAAACAATTCAGCCATGAAAAAAAGCACTAGTAGCGGTAGTGATGGTGATGGTAGTAAATTTGCTATAATTGGAACTGTGCTGCAAGTCGGGACTTCTCAACTATCCCCTTCTGGCAGCCACTCCTGGGTCTCTCCTCTCACCCCACGAGGAGCTGACCTTCCCTAAGAGAATGGGAGATGACAGATTACAGAGTGCGTGGTCCACGCCGTGTTTTACAGCTTCGCCCCGGCTGAGTGGGGCGGGTGGGAGGATGCAGTGGGTTCCCTCCAGATGTGAGAGGCGTGTCACCGGGAAGCCAGCCATGAAGGGCAGAGAACCGCGGGCTCTGGTGGCCTCGAGGTGACCTCAGATACTTCCAGAAGCTCCCCACACCACCCGTGTGTGACAGCAAGGACCATTTCTAGGACTAGCAGCCTTAGCCTTTGCTGCTGCAAGGTGGGGATGGCTGGGCAGGAAGGGGCTGAGATTAAATCACCAAGGGAATTTTCTGCTGGTGTTTCAAGTACAGGAGGGAGGGTCCAGATCCCGATACACCCCAGCCGCAGCCATCTCGCTTCCAGGAAAGTGCATCACCGAGGCTGAGCGGGGCCTCCCTGGACCAGGGCTGTAGCTGCTCGCTGGTAGTGCCGACTGGCTGGAGAAACCTCCTAATTGGGACTCGGCGGGGAGACAGTGGAGGGAAGGGGGAGGCTCGCATCGTGCAGAGGAGCTGAGCTGGGAACGACTAGCTTCTTGCTGCCGATTCTAAGTTTCCTCCTACCTTGGGGAGGCCTGGGCTGCAAACTCCTAAGGCAAATGGCTCCCAGAGGGCCAAGGAGACCAGCTTAGTGGCCGGGACAATTAGGGCAACGACCCATTATGACCCAGAGCCAGAGGAAGCTGCAGAAGCCCACCTGATTCCCAGGTCCAGTCTGTGCCCAGCGCCCTGTAACTGTTCCAAGAAAGTCAGCAGAAATGAATTGTCCAGATAGCTTGAGCATAGAGACTGGTGCTTAAGAAGAGCTCACGCTTACAGGGCACTTTCTACATGCCAGGCAGGATGCCTGGGCTTCCCTCACGTTCTGGTCTCATGCAAGCTGCACAAGAACCCTACAAAGGAAGGCTTGTTATCATCACCCCATTTTACAGAGGAGGAAACTGAGGCATGAGGGCAAGTGACTTGTTCACAGTCAGAGTAACTGCGAAGCTTGGCTTCAAAATCCAGAGCCTGCACCTTGTCTTGCATTAAAAAGAAAGTGTCGTATGATTTAATTGTAAAATAATAACTATAACTTGATTTTTTCTAAGTATAAATGGATACAAGTGGGGATTTTGTTTCTTGCTCCTTTGGCCTTCAGTATCACAGGGAGGGAAAAAAAGCAGTGTTTGTCCCTTCCATCCTTCCAGTGAGAAGGGACCTTTTTTTCCCCTTTGAATTGTGAACAATTTCAAACATCTACAAAAGTGGTGAGGAGACTAAGATGACTTGATAAAACCATAATGCACCCTGGCTTCGACAGGTACCAACTCATGGCCCAATGTGTTCCCTCTATTTTCCAGCCCTCTGCTTCTCCCCTAGAATATTTGTAAGGAAATCCCAGGTATTGTATCCTTTCATCCATAAATATTTCTGCAGAGAAATATTATAGATAAAGTCTCTACTTAAAACCTAACCACAATAATCACATTCTCATTATGGTGCCTTAAAATATCAACAGTCCCCTTAATAGCATCAGATACCCCCGGTTAGCATTCAAATTTCCCCAGTTGCCACGTCATTTATTTTACTGGTTGGTTTATTTGCCTCAGGGTCCAAATGAAAGCCACACAATTGCATTTGGTTGAAGTTTTCTAGGTCTCAGTTGATCTACAGATTCTCTCTCTCCTTTCTCTCTCTCGCTCTCTCTTCCTTTTAATTTATTTAGTAAAGAAACTTAGTCATTTGTCCTGTAGTGTTTTCCACAGCCTGGATTTGCTGACTTCATCCCTGTGGGGTCATTTAATATATTCCTCTGAACACTATATTTGCAGTAAATTTGAATTTAGAACTAGAGGCTTGATCATATTCAGATTTGATGATTTTTTTTTTCAAAATATTACTTCCTAGATGGTGCTGTGCATTTTCATTAGAAGGCACAGAGTCTGCCTGTCTCTCTTACTAGGATGTGGTGACCATTGACCACCCTTGTGTGCTCTATTGTCTCAATAGGGGATACTTGAGGGTATGAAATGTATTCAAGAATCAAAATGAGGATACTTGAATATTATGATTTCTTCTTGATTTATAGGCTGAAATACTTTCCCCCAAAACGAATTTTTCCGTTAACAACTTTTTGGTTACCTGAAGGTTTAGTTCATCTAGGAAAAGCATGGTAAATGCTCAGTTCTTTTCCATGTCTTAACAATTTTCAGAATTGGTTCCTTAGCGTCTTCTAAGGTGACAGGTGAGTTTGGATGGGGGCAGAGGGAGGCATCTTTTTGTTCTGTTTTTGTTAGTATTATTATGTCCTTAAGGATTTTTAATACGTCTGATATGTCTCAGTCCACTGCCATTATTACTCTTATTGATGCCAAATTGACCCATCACCCACCTCTTCAAGTTGGTGAGTCCTTTTGATGTGGCCCCAGGAGTCTTTGATAGCTTCCTTGCTATCTGGTGTGACAGGGTGGCCCAAGCTAGCTCCTTTTCCTGCCCTGTGCCTGGGATCAGCCACGTCATCAAGGAGCCCTTGTTTCTTTTAATGATAGTTAGACACCAAAATCTGGGCACTGGGGGTGCTTCTGATTCAGGCACTGGTTGTTGTTTCAAGGCCCTGTGAATGGGCAACTCAGAAATACTTTTTTTAAAGATAAGACACATACCGATACTTCCAATTCAATTTCAGGACTCTGACATTTTAAAAATAATCTCATTGGTCTTTTGTCTCTTTTCTCCATTCTGAAAATCTAGTTTCCTCCACAGCAACAGAATCACTCACCTACTTGATCCCACAAATACCCACAACAGTTTCAGAACAGCAATATCAACACTGTGATTACTGAAAACAGTTTCAGATGATCTGTAGTTCTTAGGATGTATCCCACCAGGGACACAGTCCCCCCTTTCTGTGCTACAAAGTCTATGAAATGGTTTCTTTCTGTGTAATTTTGCTACAGTTCAATACACTGTGAGGTTCATTTGTTTCATTTGGGTTTCGATTTTTAGGGATTGATTTTTTTATTTAATTTTATTCTATAATTATGTAGCTTATTTACATGGTTGCAAGGTTAAATCTACAAAGCAAAGTTAATTCAGAAAAAATCAGCCTGAATTCTGGTCCTCTTCCTTCCCAAGGGAAGTGATTTCTTTTTGTTTGTTGGTTTGGTTCGGTTTTCCCTTCCATGTCTTTAACATAAACAAAGGCATGCATGTATAAATGTGTATCCTCGCCTTCTTAGATAAATGACAGTGTACTCTACATACTTTCTCCATTTTGCTTTTTTATTTACATTGTATCCTGGAGATCTCTCTGTAGGAGCATATAGAGATATTCCTTGTCCCTTTTTGAAAAATCTGTATTGTGTTCCATTATGTGGATCTCCCATTGTTTAGTCAGCCAGCTCCCTAGTGATGACATTTTGGTTGTTTCCAGTCTTTTACTGTAACAAACATTTCTGCAGTGAATAGTTTTGCGCATACATTTTTTCATACTGTCACATATAACTCTGGAATAGATTCTTAGAAATGAGATTGCTAGGGCAAAAGGTTAAATGTGTCTAATTTTGCTGCTATTGCCAAATCGCCCCCATTATTTTTTTAATTTTTTAATTTAATTTTTAACCGGGAATATATTTACACGATTCAAAAACCAACAAATGTAAAAAGATAAACTTATAGCAGACATCCTCCATCTCACGCCATGCCACCCCAGTCCCTCATCTGCCTGGTTCTATCCCCCCCAACCTTGAAATTCTCCACACTCCAGGGAACCACTGTTGTTAATTTCTTACATATCCTTCCAGGATGCTTTGCGCGAATCCGTGCAAATGCAAAGAGATAGAAAAGTAGAGGGAAAGACAAAGGGAGGGCGAAAAAGAGAATTTCCCCTAAACTCCAGAATTTAACAGGTTATACTCTCCTAGACTCTCGAGCCCGCGATGTACTGCCTCCATCAGAAACAGGAGGCACGTCAGTTCAGCCCTTTTCTCTACAACCATTGAGGTAGCTAATACTGTCTCCTGTAATAGCCTGAGGCTCAGAGAGGTTGAGTGATTTTCCCAGGGTCACACAGTAAATGACAAAGCTGTGCTCTGTCATCCTTTCTCTTGGCTTTGGCTGCACATTCTGCACCTTGGCCCCCCCACCATCACACACACACACACACACACACACACACACACACACACACACACACACACCTTTCAGTTACAGGGTTGACCCCCTGGGCCTCTGCTGTCTAAGGTGGAGTTGCCTGTCCCAGCATCTAGATCTGAAGTCCCCCCGCAAGCACACTCACCCACACACCCCAGCCATGCTCAGGGCAGCCCAGTCTGCTTAGAATTCAAGACCAAGGACGTAATGAAGTAAATCAGCGCTGACCCCTGGTAACAAGAGCAGGCGTGGAGAACCCCCAACCCTCACCTGGCAGCTGTGTGTACCTCGGCAGATAGAGGACTGCATCAGAGGTCTCAGGTTCACAAATCTGAAGCCAGCTCCTGGAGGTCCCCTGTGCACTGACCAGTCCTCAACCTTCCTGAACCTTGGTTTCCTTTTTGTAGCAGCACAGGACAGTGATTCGCATGTCATCCTCATTGTGATGGTGAAACGGGACTGGTCCGTGATGGGCTTAACCCAGTGCCAGGCACACAGGAAGGGCTCGTGGGACCAGAGCCCGGTGCGTGCGTGGAGCACAGCCTCCGCCCCATGGCTACCCAGAGCCCAACCCCTTGGAGGCAACAGAAGGTGCAGAAGACAATTCTGTTGTCTTCCTGGCCCTGAGGGAGAGGCCGCTTAACCCTTAGCCTCCTCCTCTTTGGATGCAGCTACAGGACAAGTGGTTCACGTCCCAGAGTAAACATTTTGAAGCAACCCCTGTCCTGCCTCCGTCTTGGGCTCTGGGCCTGGACCTGGAGGACGGTGCTGTGGTCACGACTCCCCCCAACCGCACTGCCATCACCCTGTACCCATCTCCTTTGTCGTATCTGAAGACAATTCCCTGTGAATTTGCTTTAAGGCACCTGTCAAGACATTCTTTGTCCCTTATTTTTTAAAATAGTAGTGATCACAATTGGCCTAAACCCAAAAAAATAATATTTACCCAGATTTTGCACTTACTGGAGAATGCACCACACAATTAATTCTAATGGTGTAATTAATTCGAATTTACATGATTAAAGTAAATTAAAACATCAAACTTGTTTCTTAATCTACTCCAACGAAGTTCAGCAATTTAATTGCTATGAAACAAGATAACCGAAGTAAGGAGGGTATTTAACCTACTTATTAAATGCCACTTAGTATTTCTGATTAGTATTTTTTGGGTCTAATTGGTATCTAATTAACTTGCTATAGGCTATCTTTTCACAATACCAATTAAATTTCCAAACATCCTTTATAAACACACGGCCATGAGAAGGAGGAGATGAAGCATTGTTACGGGCGTGAGTTAATCAGGAGACATTGGCGTGGTATTGTTTTATGTCTGTAAATACCCAGGCTTATTAAAACTCATCCAGCGTTACTTTTCACCATTAACTGCTATTTAATCAACTTCAAATAATTGAGGAAATCTCTGAGACCAGCTGTCATTGTTAGAGACAGAGGAAGGGCCCAGAAAACAGGAGTGTGGGGCAGGAGATCAAGTAGCAGCAGGAAGGTGCAGCAATACGGATGCAACTAGACATGCTCCTACTAAGTGAACTAAGTCAGACAGAGAAAGACAAACACCCTATGGTATTACTCACATGTGGAATCTAAAATACGACACAAATGAAGTTGTCTACGAAACAGAAACAGACTCGCAGACATAGAGAACAGACTTGTGGTTGCCAAGGGGGAGAGGGCTGGGGGAAGGATGGATTGGGAGTTTGGGGTTAGCAGATGCAAAGTATTATATATAGGATGGATAAGCAACAAGGTCCTACTGTATAGCACAGGGAACTATATTCAATACCCTGGGATAAACTGTAATGGAAAAGAATATTAAAAAAAAGAATGTATATATGTGTATAACTGAATCACTTTGCTGTACAGCAGAAATTAACACAACATTGTAAATCAATTTTATTCTTCAATTTTTAAAAAAAGAGGCAGGAAGGGGAGGTGGGGAGTTTATGCAGTTATGGCTGGGATACGTAGAGTGGAGATTAGAGGAAAAGTGATGCTGAATTTCCAGACGGGGTTTTCTTGCCGATGCTCCACCTCTAGAGGATGGTTAAAGTTGAAGTCCCAACTTGGAACAAGTTTAAAAGAGAGAGTTATCTACATACTGGAGTTCTTAGGAGGAACTGCCCCGGCCCAGGCAGAGAAAGGCATGGGAGCCCAGGTGTAGAAGCAAAGACCCTCAGCTACCCAGGAGCTGTGTGATATATTGTAAGTCACTTAGCGTCTCTGAGCTTGTTTCGTCACCTGTAGAAAACAAGACTGGCTTCATGCCTGTGTAGGCATTCAGGGCTCCACGCTTAGAAGGGCCCCATGTTCAGTTAAATGCTCTGCTGCCGTCTCTGGAAATTCTTCCTAATTTTTGAACAAGGGGTCCTCCATTTGCATTTTGCACTGGACCTGCAAATTATGCATCCAGTCTTGGTCAAGTACCTCCCTCCCTGTGGGGTTGCTGTGGGAATCGAGTGGGAGGTGACTCACTGAAACCGCCCCGCCCGGTACCTTTGCTTCGAGTAAATCACTCAGCGAATAGAGCAGCACACCCAAGTGAGCTCCCAGAGGACAGACGCTCCAGTGGCCTGTGGGTATCCGCCCGGCCTCCCCTCCCTGGGAGGAGGGGCCCTAGGAAAGCTGGGCTCCTGGACGCTCTCTGTCCGTTGGCCCAGCCTGTGGGAAAGCGCTGGGCCTCTGCTGGCACGTGCTCGCTGCCGGCGTGCTTGAGTGGATGCCCTCTCCGCAGCTGATGGCCTGGGAGCCCGAGCAGGAGGAGGAGGTTACCATGGTGACCGCCCGGCCCAACTTTCAAGACAGCATCCACGAGGGCTTTGTGTCGGGCCTGAAGAAGTTCACTGAGTACTTCACCTCAGTGCTGTGCTTCACCACCCCCGGCGACGGGCCTCGCAGCACCCCGCAGCTGGCGCGCACCCATGAGGACGGTAGGCAGCGCCCTAACCCCGGCTCCCTCTGCCCCCACCCCCCTCGCGGGCCAGGCTGGGCGCTCCAGGCCCAGGGCGGCCCTGCTCCTGTGTTCGAGCCGGGGGGCGCCCCAGGACCCCTTGCGGACGGTGGTCTCTCTCCGGCTCTAACTGGCATTGGGTGGGTGGGGGACCCTTTTGGGTACAGTGCCCGGGCCCGTGGGACACCTGAGCTTCAGTGAAATCCTGGACACCTCGCTGAAGGTCAGCTGGCAAGAGCCCGGGGAGAAGAACGGCATCCTCACAGGTAGGCGCCACAGCATTGCTGACCCAGGGGTGAGACGGGCGGCAAAGGTCCTCCCGTCCACCCCCCTGCCTTCGACCTAGTGTTCAGCCAGAGCCTCCCAGCAGACCACTGTTTCTTAGAAAGGACTCAGAGGAGGCTCTCAGCCCCTGTGCTCTGTGCCACATCCCAGATCTTCAGCCACAGTGACCCACCCTCCCTCCTGCAATCCACACCCAACGAGGGGAACCCACCCAGGTTACACCCGGGGCCCCAGGCACGATGCTCCCACCTCCCTCGGCCCCCTCCTTCCAATGCGTGTCTAACTGCCAGACTAGTAAGGAAGTGAGAAGCAGGGCGGAAGGTTAAGGTCCCAGCCAAGCTCACGCCACCCTGGGGCCTCTCCCCAGGATATCGGATCTCCTGGGAGGAGTATAACCGGACCAACACCCGCGTGACCCACTACCTGCCCAACGTCACCCTGGAGTACCGCGTCACGGGCCTCACGGCGCTCACCACCTACACCATCGAGGTGGCCGCCATGACCGCCAAGGGCCAGGGCCAGGTGTCCGCCTCAACCATCTCCTCCGGGGTGCCTCCAGGTGGGTGCCTGCTCCCAGCGCTGGACTCCTGGCCTCTTGTTCTCCTGTTCGGGAGGAGGCCCCTTCTTCTTCAGGAAGATTGGCTTCTTCCCACAGAGCTCTCCCCTCCCTGGAGTCTGGGGTTCCCGGGTCCTCCCAGGGCCGGCTGCATCCTCGTGGTGGTGAGGCCATGTCGGCTGCTGCCACTTCCTCCCCTGACTCTCAGGGGAACCCAGGCCCCCGCAGAACCCCACCCTTGCCTCCTTCCGCCACTGCCCCCCCGCTCCGCTCCCCCATCCTGCTCCAGGCTCTGCATCAAGCAATGGTATCTATGATTCAGGGGAAGAATTCTCACTGTCACCCAAAAGGTCCAAACGGATTCCAACCAGTGGAAATGTTGGTTGGGAAGGGGATAGAGCAGGGTGAGAATAATCTCACCCCCGGTGTAAACAGCAAGCTTTGGCCCCCATCCCGCTTCTGCCAGGCTCTATGACCCTGAGCAAGTCAAGCGTCCCCCTCTGTGCCTCAGTTTCCCCATCTGTGTCTATGCAGAGACACACTGGATAGCCACGTGGTCCTGTCTGGGTCTGTAAGTCTATGCTTGTGCAATGTGGCCAGAATCCCTCAACCTGCCCACCGAGGTGGTTGAGATACCTGAGCTTCAGTTGACCCCAAATGATAAATTGTAGTGCTCACCTGGCCCAGAGCTCAGTGCATCCGTGCGTTTAACCCTCCCAACAACCCTGAGGTAGGCAATATTATTATCATCTCCATTTTACCGAGGAAGACACTGTGGCACAGAAAGGTTAGGTAACTTGCCCAAAGGCACACAGCATCAGAAGCAGTGGAGTTGGATTTCAACTCAGACAGTCCGACCCCGGAATCTGTTCTCTTTCTGTTCACCCTGAACCCCAAGGTTCCTGGTCAGAGTACAGGGGCTTCGGGAATTCCCTGGTGGTGTAGCGGTTAAGAATCCGCCTGCCAATGCAGGGGACACGGGTTCGAGCCCTGGTCCTAGAAGATCCCACATGCCGCAGAGCAACTAAGCCCGTGCGCCACAACTACTGAGCCTGTGCTCTAGAGCCCGCGAGCCACAACTACTGAGCCCACATGCCACAACTACTGAAGCCCGCGTGCCTAGAGCCCCTGCTCCACAACAAGAGAAGCCACTGCAATGAGAAGCCCGCGCACCACAATGAAGAGTAGCCCCCGCTCGCCGCAACTAGAGAAAGCCCGCGCGCAGCAACAAAGACCCAACGCAGCCAAAAAATAAAGTTAATAATTTAAAAAAAAAAAGAATACAGGGGCTTCCTCCTGTCCTCACCCCTCCTTCTAACCTCCCTCAGCCATTATTGGTTTGAGAGGGCTGTAATGGGTGATGTGTAGATGGAGAGGAGGATTCATTCAGGAAGCCCAGCCCCTGTTTCCTGGCCCTGGGGGGGTTCTGTCAGCCCCGAGCCTACCTCGGTCCCTGGTCTGAACACAGTGAGCCGTAGATGCAGGACCGAAGGCTGTGTTGTGGGTTGAGGCCTCGGCCATGCTCTTCCTCCGAGGTGTCTAGGAAATAAATGTGCGACACACAGCCCCCTCCGTGCCTGGAGAGTCCTGTGGGAGGTGGAAGGACCTTCTTCTCACTCCTTTCCTGCCCCGTTTTCCTTTTCCAGAACTCCCAGGAGCCCCCACCAACCTGGGCATTTCCAACATCGGCCCCCGCTCCGTGACCTTGCAGTTCAGGCCAGGTTACGATGGGAAGACCTCCATCTCCCGCTGGCTGGTGGAGGCCCAGGTAAAGCTGCCGGAGGAGAGCCCTACCGCCTGGACAGCCTGCTCCCCGGCCTTCGCGGCGCCCCTGCCCTTGAGAGCCAATCACATGTGTGTTTCAATCTGTGTGACTTTCACATGCAACTATCAGAAGGTCAAATACACCAAAAATGCCCACAGTTCCACCTCCACCTCACCTGTGTACGCATACACACACACACACACACACACACACACACACACACACACACACACACACACAACACATCCCCTCTGGTCAGGGTGGTGACTGGCTAGCCTAGAGAAATAACCAGCTGCTTCCTGCAGCCCTTTACACCCATGGGTCTCACCTTTGGCTGCACCAGGGGAAGTTCCAGCACCTGGGTCCCACCCCCAGAAATTCTGATTTTGATTTAGCTGGGGTTTTAAGAAGCATGCCAGGGTGTTCAGGAGAGTCACCTGGGAAGCTTACTGTTGATAAATATGCAGACTCCTGGGGACCACCCCCAGGGATTCTGATTGGCTGGGTCAAGGGCAGGGCCCAAGAGTGGGTTTATAATAAGCATCCCATGAGATTCTGATGCAGGCGGGCTCGGGGTCACACTTGAAGTCTTGTTTAAGGGCCTGGAAAGTTGGGGGCCCCCTGTGGTGCCCTCCGGGTGAGCCCTGGGGTTTGTGTCAAGACCTTCCCTGGGCCGGGCTGTACCTCCCAGGAGCTGGGGCTCAGAGCACCCCCATCTCAGCCCGGCAGGCTGGCCAGGTCTAAGGGTGTCTCCCTTTTCAGGTGGGCGTGGTCGGGGAGGGAGAGGAGTGGTTGCTGATTCACCAGCTCCCCAACGAGCCCGACGCCCGCTCCATGGAGGTGCCCGACCTGAACCCCTTCACCTACTACAGGTAACGGGTTAGGAAGGGGAGGGGGCTGCCCGGCCTGGGACGGGCTTTGGCCCTGGGGTCCTGCCCTCTCACCATTTTGCTCACCCCTCTCCGCCCATCTCAGCTTCCGCATGCGCCAGGTGAACATCGTGGGCACTAGCCCACCCAGCCAGCCTTCCAGAAAGATCCAGACCCTCCAGGCGCCCCCTGACATGGCCCCGGCCAACGTGACGCTGCGCACGGCGAGTGAGACCAGCCTGTGGCTCCGCTGGATGGTGAGGGTCCCGCGAGGGCGGCGGGGGGTGGGATGTCTCCTCGGGCCTCAGCACCCTGCAGAGGTGTCACTGCCTCAAAGCAGGCATCCACTGAATTACCTCCAGGCCCCTTCTCTGTTTTGAGCGTCAGTCTTATAGCCAAATGAACAAATGCCCCACGTGAAAAGAAGCTCGAAAATACTGTTTATTGAGCATTGCCACATGCCAAGCATTTTACATTTTTCTTCTTCCATTTAATCCTCCCAGTAATCCTGCAAAGGACATGGTACTATCCCAGTTTACAGCTAAGAAAACTGAGGCTCCGAGAGGTTAGGAATTCACCCACAGTCACACAGCTCTCAGGGGTGGTTCTGGGATTCGGATGTAAGTTGTCTCACCCACCAAGTCAGAGAGGGAGGGGTTGCTTCTGAGGTTGAGGGGGGAGGTCGGGGAGGCATTAGGCTCTGTCCCCACGGATCGGCGTTCCACGTCGAGGGTCATTACCCCGGTGACCCTGCACGAGTTAGTAATACGTGCAGAGGGCTTCTCCTCCTGCCAGGCAGGGTTCTGAGTGCTGTCAAAGTTGGACCTTGAACCCTCTCCATGAGCCTGTGACAGTGATCCTGGCCCCCACTTTACAGATGAGGAAACGGAGGCAGAGAGAGGTGGAATAACTGGCCCAAGACCCCCCACACCCCCTAGTTAACAGCAGGGCTCGGAATCCCAGCCCGGGGAGTCTGGCCCCCAAAATCCACCGCCCTAACCCATGAGCACGCTGCCAGCCCATCTTCTGGGGAACAGGAGAGAGCATTTCTCCCCCTGGTCATCACCTGGAACTGCGTTTCCCGGCACGGACGCCATAAAGCAGCAACCCAAGAGGAATTCCTAGACAAGCAGACATGGGGCCAGCACCGAACAGCCCGGCTCCTTAGAGAATCCAGGAATGATCGCCTCAGGGGGAGCTGCCTGTCTCCGCTTCACCAGGCCCCTCCGGCCACGCAACTCTTTTTTGCTTCCACTAAAGATGTCTTACTAGTTGCCCCAAACTCAACTCGCAAAACCCCGAGCTGTGGGCTGGGATTTACCAGAAAGTCATTGGCGCCTTTCGCTTGCCTGGACAGCCTGATGGAGGCGCTAACGGCCATCAGCCCAGACGAGCGCTAGTTGTGAATGACGATGCGCCTCCCAGGCGGCTGGGACCATTACCGGGCAGAGCTGTCGTCAGGCCCAGTTCGCCCCTCCCCGACCCCCCGCTTCTCACCTCAGCTCTGCTCCCCTCCAGGCTGCTCCCCGCGTCCCTTCTGCATCTCACGTTAAGGTTTCCAAATACTAAAAGGTTAAAAAGTCTGGTACGTAGGGTGGGAGCTGGAGGGGGAATAAAAGGCGGTGGTTGCGCTGTGCAGGGCCCCGGGCCCCTCCGGTCCCACCTAATGGCGCACGGCCCGTTGCCTTTCCTTAGCAGGTAGGAGAGCATGCGCTCGAGGCCCATCTCAAGCTCTCAGGCCCATTGATTGCTGTCTTAATGGTCTCTGGTCTGCTTCACTAAGTGTCTGTAGGAGCGGGGGCTGGCAGGAGGGACGGGGGATGTAGGCGGTGAGCAGAGGCCAAGCAACCGGAGAAAGTAGGTCAGAATGTGCAGAGCCTGTGGATGGTGGGCTCGTTGGAGCCTCTGGGGAGGCAGAATGGGGGCAGGTGAGGGCTGAGGGTGCCCCAGCTCCAGCCCTGCCACCTTCAGAGGAGAATCTGAAGGCTGGGCCCTCAGCTCGCACCTGCTTCAGATCCCAGGCTGCCCCCAGTGTACAAAGACCTCCACTGCTTATCAGCACTGCCCAAGTTCATCCAGATGACCTTGAGCTGGTGACCACAGCCCCACCAGCCTAATCATAGGCTCAGGAGATGAAGCTGTCTTCTTTCTCTTCACTGAGACTCAAACAAAAAGAAGGAGGCTGAACGTGCAGCGGGAGAGACTGAGGTGTGCTGGATGGAAGGACCTGCTGACAGAGACTGGAGCTCCACCCACGCCTGAGTTGCTGCCTTCACATGCTCGCTTCTCCAAGGGCAGACACAACCTGGGACCAGGCGTGTTGTAGGCAATTGAATACGTATATGTTGGCAGGCTGAGCGAGGGAGTTAAGTGGCAGAGACAGCCACTGCCAAAGGTGCTGAGTGTTGGACAGACAGCCTTTATGCCTCTCTTCACCAGGGCCAACTCCCCTGGCAGGGTCATACATTTGTCACCTACGCAATAAAGAGTGGATACCGCCTCTCCTCTGAGCCCGGGGTAGAGAGACAGGGAGATGGTGGGGCCGTCAGAAGCACAGGGTTACACAACTAAGCCACACCCAGGGGTGAGAGCACCTCACGTGGGTGCTGACGGGCTGGACAGTGGGCTGGGTAATCCCGAAGGCTCCCTGGAAGAGGCAGCACGAGCCAGGCAGGTCTTCCATATACACTAGGTGGGCCTGGCCTCACAGCTGCGTTTCCCACCCCTGCCCTCCTGCAGCCTCTCCCAGAGATGGAATACAATGGGAACCCCGAGTCGGTGGGCTACAAGATCAAGTACAGCCGGGCGGACGGCCACGGCAAGACGCTGAGCCACGTGGTGCAAGACCGCGTGGAGCGGGAATACACCATCGAAGACCTGGAGGAGTGGACGGAGTACCGCGTGCAGGTGCAGGCCTTCAACGCCATCGGGAGCGGGCCCTGGAGCCAGATGGTGATGGGCAGGACCCGGGAGTCAGGTACTGCCCCCTCAGGCCAGCCACCCCACCCGCCCCACCTCCCTGCGGCCTGGGGATACCCCCCCACCTTTGTCTCTCCGCCCTCAGGGCCTTCTAAGGGCTCAAGGGCGGGAGCTGTTGTGCGAAAATGTCCTGGGCTCATTTTCCTACTTGTGCTCAGCGTCTAGCAGAGCACCCTGTGTGTGTGTGTGTGTGGCCGTGCCTTCCAGGACCTGACCTTCCCAGCACTGCTTCCAAAGGTTCCCAGGAGGGGCTTCCCGCCTCTGCGTCCCCACTTTTTTTTTTTTTTTGGCTGTGTTGTGTCTTTGTTTCTGTGCGAGGGCTTTCTCTAGTTGTGGCAAGTGGGGGCCACTCTTCATCGCGGTGTGCGGGCCTCTCACTATCGCGGCCTCTCTTGTTGTGGAGCACAGGCTCCAGACGCGCAGGCTCAGTAGTTGTGGCTCACGGGCCCAGTTGCTCCGTGGCATGTGGGATCTTCCCAGACCAGGGCTCGAACCCGTGTCCCCTGCATTGGCAGGCAGATTCTCAACCATTGTGCCACCAGGGAAGCCCCCTGTGTCCCCGCTTTTAACCCTGACACCCAGCAGTGCCTGCGAGACCCCAAGATGGAGGTGGGGGGATGGGGAGAGGGTACGGGTTGGGTGAGCTCTCAGAACATTCCAGAAGCAGCAGCGGCTCATAGAGGCCTGGCAAGGGGACACCCACAGAATATGTGCCCCCGGGCTACAGGCAGCCCTCATCCAGCCACATGTGGCGTGTAGGTCTGTGGCTTTTTCCTAACGCCCTTTAAATGATGGCTCCCTTCCCACCCTAGCCCCTCCCCCACCCCTCGCGGCTACGCTGGCAGGAAATGCAGCCTCATCCTAACGTTAGTCTGAGGGGGGATAACGGGGAGGCTGATCTGAAGCCAGAAGCAGCATCTGTGACACTCCGGAGCCAAAGGCATCATCGTTGCGGAATAATTTGCTATTTGGGGACCGTGCCCCGTTTCCCTCCTCAGACCCCACTCCACCCCCTCCACTGCGGGGTCCACTCTGGGTCCTGAGCTGCTTCTCTCCGCTCCTTTCTCCCCCAGTGCCGTCCTCGGGCCCCACCAACGTGTCTGTGCTGGCCACCACCTCCAGCAGCATGCTGGTACGCTGGAACGAAGTCCCAGAGGCCGACCGCAACGGGCTGGTGCTGGGCTACAAGGTGAGTCTCAGATCTGAGCACGGGAGGGGGCTGGAGCCCCTGCACCCACTTCGCCGTCCCAGCGCCCTGTCCTCGCGACCCCCTGGGGCCCAGGACTCTGCCTTCTAGAGTGGACACGGGGGATCTGCCAGCGGCATCGTTGGTCACCATGACAACCAAGGAGTCCTCCCTTGGGGGTGGGGAAGCTTCCCATGAAGGCCGGGGGTCCTTGGGGCAGCTCTACCTCCCCCAGGAGGCCACACTGGGTGCCCCAAGCCTCACTCTCAGCCCCAATGGGCCCAGCTTCAATTTCCATTATCTTCTAGAATTCCTCCCAAAGCTGCACCTACCACCCCAGCCTGGAAGTCAGGAGACGTAGCTTAACATCCCAGCTCTGCCACTACTGGCTGTGTGACCTTGAGCAAGTCACGCCCCCTCTCTGGGCCTGTTTTCTCAGCTGGATGCTCTCTAAGGAACCTTCCAGCTCCATGGCTGACTGCATCTTTGTGTCCCCCTCCCTCCCCGAGCACTAGGCTTGTATAACCTGGGAACCAAGCCCCTCCAGGGAGCCCCAGGTCCCCCCACTCATCCTCACCCAGCTGGCTCCTGGGGAGGAGGTAGGAGAGGTCCTGGCGGGACCAGACCCAGGCCGGAGGCCCTCACGCCTGCGCTGGGCTCCGGCAGGTGCTGTATAAGGAGAAGGACTCGGACTCCCAGCCCCGGTTCTGGCTGGTGGAAGGGAACTCGTCACGCAGCGCCCAGCTCACAGGCCTGGGCAAATACGTGCTCTATGAGGTGCAGGTGCTGGCCTTCACGCGCATTGGGGACGGCAGCCCCAGCCATCCTGCCATCCTGGAGCGGACCCTGGATGACGGTACGTTCACGTCCCTGGGAGCCTGAGGAAGGCTGGGAGCTGCGCTTCCTCTACCCCTACCCCACCCAGCCCTGCCCTGCCCCTCTGGGGTCTCTCTCTGCCCCAAAGGGAACCGTGGCCTCAGGCTTCTGCTGGGGGAGGCAGGTCACTGAGGGCCACCAACCCCACTGCAAGGGAGGCTAATTACAAACTGCACATCCCTAAGGAAGAAATGACAATGCAAGGGCAGACTGGCGTCTGATCCAGTCTCTCTGGGACAGGTGAACAGAAAAGAGAATTTGTACCCGCTTTGATTTCTTGTTTATCTGGAGCAGGCTCTCCCCGAGTGCAGGTCTGTGCAAGCGAAAGGCTTGATTTTTTCCTTTACACAAGCCTATGGGTCCTGTTAGCAAACGAGTGACGCCTGCCGGGCTCCAGGCATTCATCTCTGCAGCAAAACTCCCCATCGGAGGCTGAGCTGACAGGTCCTTTGCCCCCCTTTCTCCTCCCCACACACATCCTCACGTACTGCTCACCAAAAACACTTGTGGGGTCAGGACGAGAGTGTAAGACGAAGCCCAAACACCATATGTCTCTGTGTTCTAAAGTGATAAATCAAGCTAATGATCTGTTAAATTAAATATGTTCTACCCTCCTGCCTTGACAGATATACCCTCCTAATGACCTGGAAGGCCAAGTTCAAGTTTAGAAATCTCAGATTTCTTGGCATTCCGTGTTAGATCAAGGCAACCCGGGAAGAGCTGCCCCCCCAGCCGTCCCCCGACTCTGCCACCCTGTTGTCTCCCCCACCGCCCCCATCTCCTCTGGCCCATACCATTCAGTTTCCATCCATTTGCCCAAAACAGCTGCCCCTTGGCCATCCCTCCGTCCAGAGGTACAAGTCTACACCCTCAGGAGGGTGGCTCCGGGCCCCTGTAGACCCGGGAAGCATGCCTAGGGCTGTTTGGGCAGGGAGCTCCAGATCCAAGGATTCCAGAGTGAGGTCTAGAAAGAGGAGTGGTGTGTGCTTGGGGTCGGCATTTTCATTTGCCCCAAAGCTGGAGCCTTGGTCCCTTCTAGTTCCTGCCAAATGATGCATAAAGCTCGCTGGTAGCATCTTCACGTCCTGTGTGAGGACACGGTGCCAGGCACAGACACACGCTCCTCAAAAGTTCAGCGAGCAGGGCAACCCCTTCCCCTGCCACCCGCCGTGCTGCTCTGCCGGAGCCGGGCTGGTCTAGGGCTGAGCAGCGGCTGCGGTGTCGCCTGCTTCTCCTCTCTCCCCTCCAGTCCCGGGACCGCCCACGGGCATCCTGTTCCCAGAGGTGAGGACCACATCGGTGCGGCTGATCTGGCAGCCCCCCGCTGCCCCCAACGGCATCATTCTTGGTAAGCCTGTACCTTTCCCAGGCCCTGGCTGCAGGAAGAAGGAGGTATAAGGTGTAAAGGAGGCAGATGCAGTCTTGGCAGGAGAGAGGCTAAGCCCAGGACAAGTGTCCACATGTCCTCAAGAATGGTTGTTAGTCTGATTTCTCCTACTAGAAATCTCAGCCTGTGAGATTATCCAGCTGGAGGGCAAGGTCGGGGCTCAGATCTCTTAGGGACCATTGGTCAGCTCTGTGCCTCCACGTGACCCAGGTCCCCAGGGGACTGGCCATCTGGTGAACCTCGGCCGCTGTTCCTAAGTGTAGCCAGGTGAGGGCGCACTGGCCAGCTCAGCCCAGCTGTGCCCACAGGTGGGAAACGAGGCCTAAGGCACCCAGGAGGGATGCTGCAGGTCGGAAACATCATTTCGTAGTCACGGTTCCTACTAACACACACACACACACACACACACACACACACACACACACACGCACACGAGAAGACTCACAGGCTTGAAATGAGCAGCTGTGAACTTGAGCAAGTGGGCTTCCCTCCATGGCCTCGGCCCCTCACGTGTAGAATGGGGGATTGGACCACCTGTGCCCGGTCCAGGGCTCTCAGTCCTGGCATCCCGCGGTGCCCACCCCCTGTGAAAGCTGCGCCTCTGGAGACAGAGTCGATGGGGCTGGGGGGTTGGGGGTGGAGGGAAAGCGTTTGGGCTTAGAAAGACCTGGGCTGGAATTCCAGCTTGGTCAGTTCCTGGCAGGTGGTCTGGCCTCTCTGAGCCTCAGTTGCCTCGTCGGGGGCTGGGCTGGGGGTTGCAGACACAGCATGGAGCACCTGCTCGTCCCCCCCCCGCAGTCCCACCCCCCAGGTGACAGCTGAGGACGCGGGAGCGACCCAGAGGGTTTCAAGCAGACGAACCACAGCCAAGGTGGCCCGAGGGCAGACACAGCAGCGGCCGAGAAAGGAATGACCCTTGCTCGGGGCTCCGGAGCAGCTTGCCCCACCTCCCAGCACGGCCCGTCTCCTTCCTTCCCCGCAGCCTACCAGATCACACACCGGCTCAACGCCACCACGGCCAACGCTGCCACGGTGGAGGTGCTCGCGCCCAGCGCACGCCAGTTCACGGCCACCGGCCTCAAGCCAGAGTCCGTCTACCTGTTCCGCATCACGGCCCAGACCCGCAAGGGCTGGGGAGAGGCCGCCGAGGCCTTGGTGGTGACCACGGAGAAGAGAGGTGACTGCCCACTGGGATTGGGGAGGCCTGGGGGGCCTCGGGGGGGCACCCGCAGCCGGCCCAGAAGCTCACACCATCTCCTCGTGCACGGCTGGGGGTGGGCTAGTTGTGAGTCTCTTGCCCTGGTCCAGAATGGAAAGTGGGCTCAAATCGCTGAGGCCAAGGTCAGCAAGGGCTCCAGCAGACTTCCAGAGCTGATCTGGGGGTTCCCCTCCCCAGGGTCCTGCCCTGCCCAGATTTTCTAAAGGGCGGGCTGGTGAGACCAGCTTTCTTCCTCTCCCCCCTCCTCCTCAAGAGGAGGCCATGTCCAGTTGGGTGGAGGATGGGACTGCAGCCTGGAGCCCTGCCTCCCTGAGCCGGCTTCTCGCCCAAAGTTGGGTTCCCCAGAAGCAGGCCTGAGCCCCAGATCCCTGTGAACGTGATTTATTAGACAGTGTTCCCAGGAAAAACCAGAAGGACAGGGGTTCTCAGCCAGGGTGCCCTTGCCTCCACCACAGGATACTGGGCAGGGTCTGGGTGTCACAGGTGGAAAGGAAGCGCCCCTGGCATCTAGAGGGTAGAGGCCGGGGTGCCGCTACACATCCTGTAACGCACAGGATAGGTCCCGCAATAAAGACTCATCCACCCAAATGCCAGAGTGCTGAGACCGAGAATCCCCGCCATGGGGAAGTGAGAAGAGGCCAAGCACTTGCAGGGGACAAAGCTGAGTCCCACCGAGGGAAATGTGGGCTCAGCCCCACTCCACTGGGGACAGCGTAGGTCCCATCTCGGCACCGTGCAGACCGGGGCAAAGGAACTGGGGCGTTCACACCTCCTCACGGTCAGCCCTGTGCTGGGGCTGCCCTCGGGGGGTGTAAATTCCCAGGCACCTGGGCCTCTAGTAGCCCAGGGACAGTCGCTGACCAGGAGCCACGGTGCTGACTGTCGGGACCTGTGTGCAGAAATGGGATGGGGTGGGGGGCATCAGTCCTCCTGGGGGCCGAGAAAGTGCATCCCCCATCTCCGCCGCAGCCTCACCTGCTCCTCCCCACTGCACCCCCTCCAGACCGCCCGCAGCCCCCCAGCAAGCCCGTGGTGCAGCAGGAGGACGTGAAGGCCCGCAGCGTGCTGCTATCCTGGGAGCCCGGGAGCGACGGGCTATCCCCCGTGCGCTACTACACCATCCAGACCCGCGAGCTGCCCAGCGGCAGGTGGGCCCTGCACTCAGCCTCTGTGAGCCACAACGCCTCCGCCTTCGTTGTGGACAGGTGAGGCCCCCGTCTGTCCGCCAGCATCTCCGCTCCGCCCCTCCCGGCCCAGACGGCGTCAGCATCGGAGGGGGTCCTGAGAACCCCCGGAGCCCGCCCCCCCCCCCAGATCGCTTCCACAGCCCGCGTCCCCCGGGACCCCTCCGCAGCCACGCTCATCCCCTCCAGCTCTGTCCTAAGCTCCCTCCCCAACCTCTCTGGAGCCTGGTTAGGGCTGCCTCTTATCATCTATTTCTGGAGCCTAGAAGCCCCCTCCGTGAAAGGCTCGCCATCCTTCATTAGCTGGACTCCTCCAGCCAGGCGGAGTTTCCCTCTCCATCCTTGATAGGGGAGTGGAGCTTCACTCCACAATTCTACCTTTTAAATTAATTCCATTTAATTCCTAGTGGGACGTAGTTTTAACATTCCAGTTGATGAGACCGAGAGTTTTGAGCAATACTTTTCTCCTCACTCCCCCTCCCACCCTCAATAAATCAGAAAGGAAGCTGTTTGCCTGGAGAGGAAATGAGGCTTATAGAGATGAAGCGCTGGTTCACTCTTGAGACCCTCAGCCCTTCCTGAATTTGCTAAATGCGAGAGAGGGCTGGCAGTTCTTGGGGGAGGTGTCAGCTCTGAGGGGAAGTTACTGGAGCTTTCCTACCTGCAGGCCCCTCTGAGATAGGGGATATGTGGACATTTCCACTCGGGGGCCTTTGGCATCTTTCTGCGGCCAAGGTGAGGCCACGCCCTGAGCTGGCCTGGTCTAGGGCACCCCAGGGCCTGGCCCGAGCTTGTTGCCTGCGTAGCAGACCGTCCTTCTGAGCCGCCACGTTCCTGTCTGTGTGACGGACCCACAGCTGCTGGGGCTGCCCTGGGGAGATGGGGAGCAGAGACGGCGGGGCAGGGCCGTGAGGGGACACCTCCGATTCCCCTACACAGGCTCAAGCCCTTCACGTCCTACAAGTTCCGAGTGAAGGCGACCAATGACGTCGGAGACAGCGAGTTCAGCAAGGAGTCGGAACCGCTGACCACCCTGCAGGCCGGTCAGTGCCCTCCGCTGGGGTCTCTTTCTCTTGGTCCCCTGGGCGCTTGCCGGGCGCTGGGTATTCTCCTCGGGGGGAGGGGCCTCCAAAGATGGGTGGGGCACTGGGCC
Organism: Balaenoptera ricei; assembly: GCF_028023285.1. Classification (NCBI taxonomy): domain Eukaryota; kingdom Metazoa; phylum Chordata; class Mammalia; order Artiodactyla; family Balaenopteridae; genus Balaenoptera; species Balaenoptera ricei. Next base: position 5,882,571 of record NC_082658.1, on the reverse strand, counting down.
TGCTGGGCCCTTGGTCTGGCTCCCCAGGCAGAGTCCCAAGGAGGTTTGGGCCAGAGGGGCCTTTGCCATGGGCTCAGCACCCACACCCAGCCTGGCATCCTCGTGTGTTTCTTCTCTGTCCTCGAAGCTCGTGGCCGACCCCAGGAAACCTCAGTGGGAGTGGGGAGACCTGTGGCACTAGGTGCAGAGAGGAGGGGATCTGGGCCCTTGGGTTTGGGCTGGGGTCAAGGTCCCGGCCCCTCTCCCACTTTACACTGGCTCTTTGTTGTACAGAACTTGGGGCGGTGGGCATGAGGAGTGGCCTAAGCGGGACCAGTGTCCGCAGAATCTGGTCCCATGGCTCCCAGGGGGCCTAAGTCCCACCCACCCCCCCCCCCAGAGCTCACCTGTCCGCCTCTCCCCCCAGCCCCTGATGAAGCGCCCACAATTATCTCGGTGACACCGCACACCACCACCTCCGTGCTAATCCGATGGCAGGTACGGCCGGGCAGGCGGGGAGGGGCCCGTGTCCCACGAGGACTCAGACACACCCTGTGCTGGGACCAGAAAGACAATAGCCCCCGCAGGGCTGGAACACGGCACCCACATGCATAGACACGCACATGCACGCACACACACGTGTGTACACGTACACATACGCACCCTTCATTCCACCTCCAGATAATCAGATCCTACCATATACCCTTCTGTGGATAAGGACCCAGACTCGGGGAGGTGACAAGAATGCCCCAGGTCACACAGCTACTAGGTGGCAGGGCCAGGTTTGGTGCCCTTACGTCAGCAGAATCCTTGGACAGAGAAGGGCTGGGGGCTGTCAGGGCCTCCAGCGTCTCCGTGAACCCCAGCCCCACTCTGAGTGAAGGGATTCCCGACAGAGACCAGTCACAGGTGTGCCTGCCTCACCTGCACCCAGGCCGGGCTTCGGTCCTGTCACCATGAGCAGGAACCCATCATCCAGGTACAAAGAACCAGCCTCCCACCTCTCCTCCCCCAGCCACCTGCTCAGGTGGGCACTGCCATCCCTCCATGGCCTGAGGAAGACCCGGGACACATCTCAGAGACCCAGCTGCCCGTGGGTGCCTTTAGGACCCTCCCCAGCCCCTGAAGTCCAGTCCCGGGGCTCAGCAGGTCACCCACGGAGGCCCCAAAGCCCTGACCTCCTGTCTCCGTTTCTCAGGATTAGAGGGGCAGGTGCCAACCTTTGCCCACCTGCAGCCCCCCTGAAGGGAAAGCCCTTGAAGAGAAAACAGGAGGGACCCCCCCCCCGACCCCTCCCGCAGCTCAAGGCCCCAACTGAGAAGGACAGTCCCTTAAGTGAAAATGACCTAGTGCAGCAGGGAGCCGACCAAGGCTGGAGCAGATCGGGGCCATCGTGATGAAGGCAGCAGGGAGGTGCCAGCTGCAGCCAGGAATACAGTTAAGGAGCTAATAAAAGGCTGAACCATTTCAGCAGGTTTTTTAGAAGAGGCATCATAAAAAAGTAGTTTCTGGGACTTCCCTGGTGGCGCAGTGGTTGGCAGTCCGCCTGCCAATGCAGGGGACACGGGTTCGATCCCTGGTCCGGGAAGATCCCACATGCCGCGGAGCAACTAAGCCCGGGCGCCACAACTACTGAGCCTGCATGCCACAGCTACTGAGCCCACGTGCCACAACTACTGAAGCCCACATGCCTAGATCCCGTGCTCTGCAACAAAGAGAAGCCACTGCAATGAGAAACCCGTGCACCACAACGAAGAGTAGCCCCCACTCACTGCAGCTAGAGAAAGCCCACGTGCAGCAATGAAGACCCAACACAGCCAAAAGTAAATAAATAAAGTAGTTTCCACCTTCTCCAGAAGCCTATTCTCCAGCTCATCTGAGGACGGGAGCAGAGAGCAAAGAAGAAAACGGTCAAGGCAGAGAGGAGCAGCGCACGAAGACACACCACCCTTGTTCTTGCTGAAGAGCAGGGCAAAGACTCACCCTAATTCCCGGGAAACTCCAGGAAACCCTGGCCAGGGCAGGTGATCATGTGAGGAAGTTTCTAGACAAGGAACAACTCTTTGAGACGGTTCTGCGTCCAGAGTCATGCTCAGGGCCCCCATGATGCTGTGTGACCTTGGGCAAGTTCCTCACCATCTCTGAGCCTCACTTTCCTGTTCTGTTCAGTGGGGATGGCATGGTGATTTCCCGCCCTGCCCTGCCTCACAGGGAATGCTACAGGGATGGAGTAACCTCGTTAGAAATGCTTCGTAAATTAAGAATGCTCAATGCCACTTTGATTCCTTTTCCCGCTTAAGACACAGTCCCTGCTCTGTGGCTGCAGGACGCAGGATGGGGAGGGAGGGAGGGAGGGAGGGGCGGAGTGGAAGGGGATGCTCAGCCATGGTCCAGCCCAGCCGGCCCCACCCCCACTCCCTTCCCTGCAGCCACCATCAGAAGACAAGATCAACGGCATCCTCCTGGGCTTCCGGATCCGGTACCGGGAGCTGCTCTACGAGGGTCTGAGGGGCTTCACGTTGCGTGGCATCAACAACCCGGGGGCCAAGTGGGCAGAGCTCACCTGTGAGTGACAGTGGAGGGAGTCGGGGGCGGGCGGGGGCCTGAAGCTCTCAGCATCCTGGAATCACACTAACCCGAAACCCTGGCGCCCTCCCCTCTGTGTGCCTCTCATTCCATCCCATTCAACCCCCAAGTGCATGTTTATTGAGCACCTTCTATATGCCCCCAGACACTGGGGGGACACCAGTGAACAAGACAGACAAGGTCCCTGCCCTCTCAGGCAGAGCTTGCAGGCTGGAGGAGGAGCCAGGCGCTGGAGAAGGAAACCCTGATATAGGTATCTAAGACCGTTGGCATGACCTCTGTGAAGCACATATTCCAGGAGAGCCTAAAGCCGGTGTCAGAAAAGGCTTCCCTGGGGATGGCTGTGGTGCTGACACTGATGGATGATTCCAAGTCAACCAGTTTAGAGAAGGTTGGGGGGGGTGGGTGTGAATCCTGGCATGTGCAAAGGGCCTGAGGTGGGAAGGACCCAAAGCCAAGCCTGGTCGTGTCCCAAGGGCAGCAATCTGGCCCCCTCTGGTTCCTCAGGGAGATGACCATTCTGCCCTGGGGTCCCCAGAATCCAGCCTGCCTCTGCAGCAGGAAGGAAAAGACTCAAGAAGCCAAGTAGAAATCCCAGAGAGTCACACACAAGCAAAGGAATGACATGTCGTACTTTTGGGTTAGGATGGTTACTTTGGGGTCTTGAGGGCCATGGCTGGTGATGGGGTCCAGAAGCAGTTGCCCCAGTTAGAGGCAAATACAGTGACATAGGCAAGAGCATGAGGTTGGTGCCAGGGAAACCGGCTTGAGATGCCGGCTTGAGATGCAGTCGAGGGCCCGTTTGGGAGATGATGTGCTCTGAGCCCCAACACACACACACACGCACTGATTCAAGTTGGGGAGAGGGAGGCTGGTGGGAGAGGGAGGGGTCTGGAGGATTTGGTCCCCAGGTGGGTGGTGGTACCAAACCAGAGACAAGTGGGAGAAGAGGAGCAGTTTAAGACCCTCTCGGTTTTGATTTTTCCTCCCGTCCTTCTCGTAAACCCTCTGCACCTTGTCTTCTAGCAGGTATTAACAGACAACAAGATGATTGAACACATAGCCAAGGAAAATTAATAGAAAAACTCAGAAATAGCTGATCCAACAGCTTGCGTTATTTTTTTTTTTTTTTTTTTTTTTGGCAGACGTGTGCTGGTCGTTGTGATTTTATAGGCCTGTGTATAATACAGTCATATTTCCTGGTAGTAAAATGGTTTCTGGCTCATATGAGGAAAATTAACGACACCACTCTATCATGGCAGGAACTCAGCCTTAGACAAGGGACCGGAGCTGTCCCCATCTGGGGATGCTGGGCTCCCAGGGGCTCCCGTGCCCTGTGACCTCCAGCAGGTGCACGCCAGGACGGGATGACACTGTCCTGAGAGCTGCCTCTTCCCCCCTCCCCCCTTCCTCCCCCCTCATCCCCGCTCCCACCCTGGCCCCTAACTCAGGAATCTGGAGGCCCCTTCCCTCTGCATGCGTGTTCCCATCCCGCCCTCCTCATCGGGGTCTGTGTGGCTCGGGGGTGTGTGTACTAACCTCCTCTGTCTGCTGTCTCCCTCCGGCCCCCTCCACCCCGCCCCGACCCCGTAGCCTTGTACTCCGTGCGGGACCTGAGCCGGCCCAGCCTCACGCAGTACGAGCTGGACAGTAAGTCCCCCTGCACGGCAGCTCCCCGACGGGCCCCGCCTTCCACGGGGAGGGGAGAGGGGCCTCCGAGGACGCCTGCCCACAGCTGAGCGGTGCCCCCGCCTCAGGCTGCTTGAGGAAGGGGAACCCCCTGCACGCGCGTGACTTTCCTGAAATACACAGAAAAGCAGGGGGTCGCCAGGGAAGGTCTGCTCCAGGCCACCGTCCATCAGTGCAGGACAGAAAGGGAAATGGCTAAGGTCTCGTCCTCCTGGGGGGCGGGGGACGGCGAGAGGAGGTGCGCGGTAGGAGCCGGGGGTCCCGCTGCTTGGACAGGCAGGCGTCCACGTTGCTGCCGCTCTGTCTCGTCCCATCGGAGGCACTTGTCAGCTCGGCTCTGTCTTTCAAGCCAAGGCCCACCCTGGAGTGAGCAGAGCCCCCATCTTCCCTCAGGGTCCAGGAAATGTCCCCACCTGGTGCCCCGAGCCCTAGCTCTTTCCTAATGTCCCAGAGGACATTCGGTTCTCCCCGAGGCCCGGAGCTTCGGGCCAGGGGGCCTCCTGTCAATAGCACGCGTTTGACTGAATTGTCCCCCTCGGTCCTTCCTTAACCGACAGCCCTCGCGGGTGCAGGGCCAGGGCTATCGGGGCGGTTAGGACTTCACCTGGGGAGGGGGAGCTGTGGAGGGGAACGCAGAGGAGACTGGGGGAGCGTGTCAGCCACCCCCCAGCAGGGACGGCGACTCCCACCCAGGGTGTCGGGGCCTATTTTCCTGCAGCTGCTCCCCTCTCCCAGCTTCCGTCTAAGCATCTCCCCCCAAGCACCCCCAACTGAGCAAAAACACAGAGTTTCTTAGCCCCAGATTCGCATCCAATGAGCCTTTTCTCTTTAGGTCTGGGCCCTGCCCCCTGCGTTAAGAGCTGGTTGATGGAGACTTCGGTGGGGGGGGGGGGGGCGGGGGGGGAAGCTGGGAACTTGAATCATCTGAAGTGACCAGTGTGTCCAGGACAGGCAGGGAAGGAGTGACCTGTGACGTGGCGTGTCCGGGACAGTTTTGGTTCACACCTTTTGTCCCAGCATAAATGTTAACAGTGCCCCTTTCGGTTTCAAAAATGCCCAAGGTGGTCACACTTGGCCAGGACGCCACCCAGTGTCACGCTGTGTCCGGATTCCCAGGGATGAGTCAGAGCAACCCTCTCCCCAACGCCGGCTGCCCCACCTCTTACCTGTTCTTTCCTGAACCTTCGCTCAGGGGTCCAGACTCTCAGGGGTGCATCATCACAGCCCCCCCTGCAGCTGCCCCCTCCACGCCGCCTCCGTCCCCTGCAGGGCCAGTGACCTCTGTGTGCCTCTCCCCTCCCCCACTCTCACCCCCAGACCTGAACAAGCACCGGCGCTACGAAATACGCATGAGTGTGTACAACACTGTGGGCGAGGGGCCCTCCAGCCCCCCACAGGAGGTCTTCGTCGGGGAGGCAGGTGAGCACCGCTGCCCTTCCAGCCCCAGCACACCTTTCCCACCCCATCCCCATCCCCCCGCCCCGGAAGCCCAGCGGGAGGACAGATGGGAGCCGGTGGGGGGGGGGGGGGCCACACCCCACCCCCAGCCTACCTCCTCCTCCTCCTCCCTGAGGTCCCCTCACGCACTTACCACCCCTCTCACCCTCCAGTGCCCACGGCGGTGCCCCGCAACGTGGCTGTCCACGGCGCCACGGCCACGCAGCTGGATGTGACATGGGACCCACCCCCGCTGGAAAGCCAGAACGGAGACATCCAGGGCTACAAGGTACAGGCGCTCCGGCAGAGAACAAGGTCCAGAGGGACACAGGGCCAGGTGGTGGTCGGGAGTGACCCAGCAGTGGTGAGGTCCCGGGTCTACACCTGATCCCTTGGCTGTTTACACCCAATCCCCTGAAACACCTGCAGCTGGAGCAAAGCTCCGCCCATCCCCCCCACCCCCCCGGCGTCCTTGGGGCAGGCGGCGCTCAGATGCTAGAAATTCAGGCCACCCCCCAGCTTGTATCATCCCTGGGCGGTACACCCCCCCCCCCCGCCCCCGCCCAGCCCACCAGCTCCCGATGCCAACGTGAGACCCCTCAAAGTGGTTATTTGGCCAACCCTAGTTACCATATTGATGCAAATCGAATGGCCAATTAGCAAAGGACCACCGACCAGGTGTTGGAAATTTCTGTTTAAAGTTATTTCTAGATTTTAGGCAACATCTTGTGTTATGACAGGATTCAATTTGTCTCCAAAATTCACAAAGCCCTTTAGAGCTCCTTAATCCTCCTGAAAGCCCAGTAAAGCTGGTAGGTTATAATGTTTGTGCCCATTGTACAGATGAGGAAACTGAGACCCAGGTTAGTGGTTCAACGAGGTCACAAAAAAAGCAGATAGCAGAGAGTCAGATTCCAGGTCTGCTCGCCGTCACCCTGTGAAAGGTGAGCACACAACCCCTGGAGGAGATGGCACTAATAGTAATAATAATAATAATAATCACGTGCTGCTCGTTTGGACACTCAGCCCGTGGCCATATCTGAGGCCTACCTCCTGTGCTGCTGTCCAGCGCCGCTCTGATTCCTGGTGGTTGTTTGTTATTCCAGAGAGTAGCCTAGTGCAGTGGCAAGGTGGGAAAGGTGGGCACAACCAGGAGCTTCCCGGCTTCCTCGGCTCAGCCCTCGTCCCACAGGCAGAAACTGAGTTTCCACAAAGGTAAGGGCCTTGCCCGGTCCCACGGCTTGTGGAGACCCCATTTCAGACAGAAACTGGTATAGGAGTCTGGTTCTGTGTGGGGTGAAGGAGGCGGGAGAGAGGAAGAAAGCCGTCTCGCCAAGGACGCTCTGAAGATGGATGGCACTCCCGCGCGGCGCCAGCTGGGAGGACTAAATATTGCGCCACTAGCATATGCCTCCCTGGGGAAGAAGAAGGAGCCGGGCAGGGCCTGCAACAGTTTGGCAGCCTCCAGACTGGGGAGGTGTGGAAGTCTCCAGTTAATGTACGGTCCCAGGAAATGTGTGGGTGCCCAGACACCACACATCACACAGCAGACGTCCACGTGCTCAGGGAGACATCATAACCAGCCATGGACATTGACAAAGGAAACAGAATTGCCACCTCCCAGACCTGCATTAACATCCGCGTTCACTGACCTTAACATGAACCACACATTCACACCAGAATCACCAGCCAGTGGTTGCACCAGAATGAGCTGGGACAGGCACGTCCATGCATCCGGCCTTTCAGGGATGCGTGTTTATTGAGTAGTTACTTTGTGCCGAGCAGTGTCCTCGGTGCTGGGATGAAAGCAGAGACAACGGGAGCTTAAACTGTCGGGGAGGAAGCCAGTGATGCACAAAGCAAAGGGCACCTCCAGGTGGCGGTAAGTGAAATGGGTTAAGGAGCAGGTTTGGCATTTTAAATAGGGTCGTTGGGAGAGCGCTTAATGAGAAGCTGCCACGTGACCAAAGATGAAGGCGAACAGGACGTGAATCACGTGGATCTGGGAGAAGAGTGTTCCAGAAGGAGGGGGAAGACGAGCAAAGGCCCTGGGATCCGTGAGTGCTTGGCATGTACAAAGCCCAGCAAAGAGCCCCATGTGTCCCAGTGTGATGGGGCGCATCACCTGGAGTCCTCAAGGGCTTTGGCTGAATGAGATGGCAGCCACGGGGACTTGGGGACAGAAGAGGGACATGGGTGACTCGGGTTTTTAAAGGCTGGTGCTGGCTGCTGCGTTGAGAATAGTCTGAAACGGGGAAAATGCAAAACCTGAAGAGGCGGCAGCATCATCCAGGTGATGGTGGTTTAGACCACGCAGTAGCAGGTAAGGAGCATTTGCTCCTGCTTCCATTTGAAGGGGGTAGAGCCGGTAGAATTTGCTGATGAACTGAGTGTGGAATGTGAGAGAAGGAGAAGCAACAAGGATTTCCAAGCAGTTGGATGACGGAGCTTCCAGTTACAGCGCAGGAAAATAGGAGACGGTGGGAGGGGGAGGCTCGGAGGGAGAGCTGGTGTCTGTTTGAGACGTCTGTTGGACTTCCAAGGGGAGACACCCAAGGGAGCTGGACACACAGTTGCAGAGTCCAAAGGAGAAGGTCCAGGCTGGAGGTGTGAACGGTGGGATCCTCAGCATATAGATGGTCCTGAAAGCCCGGAGATTAGATAGAAAACACCAGAAGTCTGAAAACTGAGCCGTGGGACCAAAACAAGTGATCAAAGTCTCAGAGCCCACATGAAGAGCGTGCTTCCAGAAGGAGGGAGGAAGCAGATGTGCCAACTACTACTGAGAGCTCAAGCAAGATGAAATCTAGGAAGCAATTATTCAGGGATGGGCAGACCACAGCCCATGAGCCTAATCCGGCCCCCCACTTGTTTTTGTAAATAAAGTTTTATTGGCATGCAGCCACACCCATTTGTTTACAGATTGCCTTAGGCTACTTTCTAAGTCACAGGCAGAGTTGAATAGCTGCAGCAGAGACCGTGTGGCCTGCAAAGCCTAAAATATTTCTTACCTGGCCCTTTACAGAGGGAGTTTCCAGAGCCCTGGATTATTGCATTAAACAGGCCAAGTTCACAGGTGACTCTGATACGAGTTGGGGGCAGGGAAGGCCTGCTTGGAGTGGGTTCACGAGAGAATGAGGAGCAGCCAGTACTGATACCCCTTTTGAGGAGTTTCGCTTTAAAGGGAAGTAACAACATGGGGTAGAGACTGGAAAAAGACAGTCAACGGAGGCGGTTTGGAGATGGGAGGAATAACTCGTGTGTGTGTGCTGATAGAAATGATTCTGGAAAGAAGAGGAATTTGGTGATTCAGGGAAAAGAGGAAGCTGTGACAGGGGGGCGGGGGGGGGGGGGAATGCTCTGGAGGAGGTGACAGGGGCTGGGATTTAGTGCAGTAATGTGGGGCCCGCCTTAGTAGGGAGCCGGCAGTTCAGCCCTGGTCACAGGAGGGAGGCGGAGGGTAGGGACACAGGGCAGGAGGTGGTCCAGCTGGGGCAGGGAGCTTGTGGAGTCTTGCGTGATGGCTTCCGGAGCTCAGTGAAGGGTCCTGAGCCAGGAGTGAGGATGGGGAGGGAGGGAAAATGGGGAAGGGTTGGGTGGAACCGTGATGCCGGAGGCTGCAGAGAGTGGACCAGGCCAGTGTATCACGGTGGCCAGGCCACTCAAGGCTGTGCTCGTGAACGGAAAGTGTGGCTTTCCTCCAGCGACAGCCAGCAATGTGACATGTGGGCGTGAACCTGACTTAACCGAGGCTGAAGTTCGGCCTGTTGCCTGTGGTGCAGCCAGAAGGGGCAGGGAATTGAGAATAGGAGAAGGTGGTGATGACGATTCACTCCTACACCTGTTCCCGTCTAAGGAAGGTGTTTATCCATTAGCGGATATTTATTGAGCACCAGCAGGTGTGCCAGGCATGATTCTAGGTACTTGAGATGCAAGGGATCCAAAGACGAGGGCCCTCCAGGGAGCGTGTTTTCTAGCAGACACCTGGCTACGCATCAGCCTGCACGACAACTCAGCCGTGTGCCTTTGGGGTTGGGGTCAAGGCTCAGCCCCTTGTGCTATTTGCACAAATGTCACTTAATCCTCATCCAACAAAGGTCTGCTGAATTCGGTACACACAGGTAAGACCTGCCTGCTGAGGGTGCCCGTTTATGTACATGTGGTGGCCCTGGGTCCTGGACCCCCCTCCTCCCCCTTCCCAAGAACGTGACGCCAGCCACTGGCACCCCTTGTCCTGCATCATCATTTTTGTCATGCTGAAGTATGTTGCATCTTTCAAATGCCTCTTCCCGACCTCACGTTTGCTCCAGCCATTTTTCTGGTTGGTCCCTTTACAGCAGAAACCCTCCAAAAAAATGTCTGCCCGCTGCCTCTGCCCCATCTCCCTTGAATCCACTCCAAGTAGGTTCACTCATTCATTCCAAACAGTGAATGAATGAATGACTTCATGTGTGACTATCTACCTGTATCAGAAGACTGAAAAAAAAAGAAGAAAGAAAAAGGGAGGGGTTAGAGAAAAGCAAGGATTTTCTGGTACCGAGTCATCCTAACTGCCGTTCACACATGCCAGGTGGGGACGCTTTTATTAGCTCTTTCTCGCTTTTATGAGCTTTCTCCAGGCAAATTGAGAAACTGAGAAGCCAATAGCGTGCCGAACCCCCTCTGGCCAGCAGGTGGCGCCAAATGCTCTCTAATCCTCCGCGGGGCCAGGGACTTGGAACTTTCCCAACGCCTCGATTAAGAGTTCTAAAAGTATTGAAGCAATGTTCACTGCAGCACTATTTACAATAGCCAGGATGTGGAAGCAACCTAAGTGTGCATCGAAAGAGGAATGGATAAAGAAGATGTGGCACATATACACGATGGAATATTACTCAGCCATAAAAAGAAACGAAACTGAGTTATTTGTAGTGAGGTGGATGGACCTAGAGACTGTCATACAGAGTGAAGTAAGTCAGAAAGAGAAAAACAAATACCATACGCTAACACATATATATGGAATCTATAAAAAAAAAAAAGAAAAGAAAATGGTTCTGAAGAACCTAGGGGCAGGACAGGAATAAAGACGCAGATGTGGAGAATGGACTTGAGGATACAGGGAGGGGGAAGGGTAAGCTGGGACGAAGTGAGAGAGTGGCATGGACTTATATACACTACCAAATGTAAAATAGATAGCTCGTGGGAAGCAGCCACATAGCACAGGGAGATCAGCTCCATGCTTTGTGACCACCTAGAGAGGTGGGATAGGGAGGGTGGGAGGGAGACGCAAGAGGGAGGGGATATGGGGATATATGTATATGTATAGCTGATTCACTTTGTTATACAGCAGAAACTAACCCACCATTGTAATACAATTGTACTCCAATAAAGATGTTAAAAAAGATTAAAAAATTTTTTTTAATAAAGCAAAATTTTGTGTAGATATCCAAAATAATAATAAAGAATGACACAGTCAAAGAATAAAATAAAAGCAGTGTAGGATCTGCTGCTTCGCTGGCGACGAGCGAGTGTTAACCCCCGGTGAATATGAAGTAGAGTCGTTCCTCGGAATCCGCGGGGGGTCAGTTCCAGAACCCACTGTGGAAAATACCAAACTCTGCGGATGTTCAAGTCCCAGTCAGCTCTCTGTATCCGCAGTTCCGCATCTGTGGATTCAACCAACCGCAGATCCTGTTGTACTGCACCTGTCTACTGAGGAAAACCCACGTAGAAGTGGACCCGGGCAGTTCAAACCTGTGTTGTGCAGGGGTTCAACTATTACTGGAAGCACTGTGGACACCTGCTGCACTCCTCGACTAAAACTTCCTGCAGAATTGCCGTGTCTTCCTTCTTTTTACGACCTTTGCACCTCACCTTGGTTTTGGGAAGTGGGGGTCCGTGACCCCCACTATACGGGCGACACAACTGCGGCTCAGAGAAGTCACCTGGGCAAGTCAGTGGTGCGCTGGGGTCAGCCCAGGCCTGCCTGCCTCTACAGTGGGCTGTGCCAGCTGTCATGTGTGTCCCCGGGGGCCTTGTCAACCTGCAGATGCTGATGCCACAGGTCCGGGGTGGGCTGACACTGCATCCCTAAGCAGCTCCTAGGTGATGCCGATGGGCTGGTCCCCAAACCCGACTCTCGAGACTCTCGGCTGGGTTTGAGGTAGACTCCGCCCCAGCAGGCTACCTACACTACACTCAGGGTCCCGCAGAGCAGAATTGAGTTATTCCTACGGTGGCAATATTCTGAGGGCCGACCGTGCCCATGCTGTGCTAAGTCCTGCAGGCACTGCAGTGAACAGACGCATGGGGTCTGTGCCCTCGTGGGGTTTACAGTCTAGCGGAGACTGAAGGATTAGCTGTGAAAAGGAACACTCTGGAAGGGTTTCTAAAACAGCTCTTAAATACACCTATACTATTTCTTGGGCGACTCACACCTGCCATCCAGGTGTGTGGATGGTACGAAAGAAGGTGTGTCTGAGACCCTGGGATCAGGCGGGGGCAAGGGGGGGAAGCCGGGTGACTGTCTCCCTCACTCCAGATCCTCTGTGCCCACAGATTTATTTCTGGGAGGCCCAGCGGCGGAACCTCACGGAGCGGGTGAAGACGCTTTTCCTGGCCGAGAATAGCGTCAAGCTCAAGAACCTGACCGGCTACACTGCCTACATGGTCAGCGTGGCAGCCTTCAACGCCGCGGGGGACGGGCCTCGGAGCACCCCGGCCCGGGGCCAGACCCAGCAAGCAGGTGGGGGAGAGACTGGAGGGACAGACGGCGGGGAAGGCGGGGGGCACCTGGCGTCTGGGCTCATGGGGGAGTGGAGGCAGCTGAGCGATCTGGGCGGGTCCCCGGGCCCCATGGGATGCCCTCCAGAGTGGGAGAGCGCCGCCCACCCAGAGGGGCCTAGATGTGAGTGCTCAGAAGAGGGGCGCTGTCCCCAGAAAGCCTTGGAGAGGCCCCCAGATCTCGCCCTTCCTCCCCCCATCTTCCCCCAGTAGCCCGCCTTGCCGATGGCCAGTCCATGCCCAGCCAGCCCCCTTCAGCTCCCTGCCTGTTCCCACCTGACCTTCTCATGTCTCCCTGGCTTTGTTCCCTCCACCAGTATTTACTGAGCATTCCCTATGGGCCCACAGTGTGCCATATGCTGGGAACACGACGGTGAATGAAACCAACAAGGGCCCCCTCCTAGGCAGGGAGTCGGATCGTAAACAAGCATCTCGATGAATTAACCTCAGGTGGCAGTGGGTGTGAGCGATCTAAGGACTGAGGCAGGGGGTGGACAGATGGCTTCAGATGGGTTCGCCTGCGGAGGGCTCGCTGAGTGGCTGACATCTGAGCTGAGATTTCAGTGAGAAGAAGAGGCCAGCCGCGGGAAGTTCTGGAGGAGGGGTGTTCCGGGCAGAGGGGCCAGCAGGTGCAAAGGCCTGGAGGCTGGAGGGGATTAGAGAACAGAGAGAAGGCCAGGTGGCTTGAAAGAACGTGAGTAAGAGTCAGGCGGTAGAGGGTCTGGGGGCCTTGGAAGGAAGTTTAGGATTAATGCTAAGTGTGACGGGGAGCCATTGGTGGGGATAAGCACTGGGGCAACAGGATCTGTTTGTGTTTATAAAAGATCGCTCTGGCTGCTGTACCAGGGACAGGCTGATGGAGGGGAGAGGAGGGAGGCAGGGAGGCCAATTAGGAGGCTGGACGGTAGGGCGGGGCAGAGGAGTGGGCGAGGCTAAGAATCCTGCAGCCCACACGTGCAGAGCCAGCCCTCTAGATAGTTTCCAAAGCCACTTCTCTGGCAACAGTACACTTGATCTTTCCGGAAGCCCTAAGGACGGGCAGGGCAGGAGTTACCCAGTTTCACGCTGAGCAAGGGTGGCCTGGGAAGTGATGCTTCTCCCCTCAGGTCCCCCAGCTGCTCCGTGGGGGAGCAGAGACTGGAGCCCAGGATATCTGAGCATGTCCTGGGCTGTCTTCATGGCACCGGTCCCCTTCTTTGCCTGCCGTCGAGTTCTCTCTTCGTGGATGTGAATACAGGCCTTTTGACTTTAAGCATCTTTTCCAACCTGCTGTTTCCCATTCTGTCAATTACCTTTCTCTTAAAGACAGAGTGAGACCCCCTGGAGTCGGTTCCTAAGTATTGTCCTCTTTGGGGACGAGCTCTGGCTCCCGAGGGTCGATCGGTCTGTCTGTCTGTCTGCCTGCCTGCCTGTCTGTCCCGACCGCTCTCTGTCAGTGTCATCGGCCGGATGTGAGCCTCTGGGAGCCTGGACGCTTCCGTCAGCAGGACAGAGTGTTCTGTCTCACGTCCCTCTAACAGAGGGGAGGCAGGAAGGGCCTCCAGAGCTGGCCTCCGTCCTTCAAAGACGTCTCCCTGACGCTGCCTTCCCGGGGCTGGAGCGGAAGCCGCCCGGATGAGCTCCGGCTCCGTGGGCGGGCGGCTCCGGACAATAATAGCCCGGTCGTCCCCCTGGAGCCAGCTCTGGATGGTGCACGTTGATGTTGCTTTCCCTTCCTCTCTGTCCTCCCGCTCCGACCTCTCCCCCCGATGTTTCTGGGGTCACTCCGGGATTCTTGGGCCAAGAAAGCTTCTCTTCCGGAGAGTTGACCGTTCCTGGCTCTGGCCACTCCAGACAGCGTGGTCTCTCTCGGCAATAATCCCTGGGGCCCCAGGGACGGGAGAAAGGCCATGTGCATGGCAGTTCTGGCAGGTTGCTTAGGGCGCACCTGATGCTCTGAGGCCCAGGCTCCCCCCAACCTCCTCCACCAGGGAGGCCAGGGCATCGCCCGGCCCCGCAGGGACCCCGGGGGTGCAGTCCAGGCGTGTCCTGCGCTCTTAGCCAGGGCTCAGGGCCACTTCGCAGGAGGAAGCCTGCATTCTCCAACTTTAGGGAAAAGAAAGTCCCCTTTTCTCCCAGTACTTGGACTCTGATGTTGGAAAGAATGCTAATGACGTCAGCGGGGGAGGGGAGGGCGTCCAGTGACCTCTAGTGACCCCTCCCACCCTCTCTGGCACGAAGCCCTGCTTTCTGCTGCTTCCCGGGCCCAAACGCCCCTGCTGGTTCCTTGGAACCAAACCCAGGGCTTTGAACCTCCAGGAAGGAGGAAACAAAGCCCCTCTGCTGTCTCCCCCCAGCCCCCAGCGCTCCCAGCTTGGTCAAGTTCAGTGAGCTGACCACCACCTCAGTGAACGTGTCCTGGGAGGCTCCGCAGTTCCCCAACGGTATCCTGGAGGGCTACCGGCTGGTGTACGAGCCCTGCACCCCCGTGGACGGTGAGTGGGGCCCTCCCTCCCGCGGAGCTCCCCAAACCCGCCCTCTGCACAGGTCCCCTCCGTGATCACCACGCAGAGCCATGCCATGAGACCCTCCCCGCTTACAAACGGAGACCGAGGCCCCGACAGGCCGGGGTGTCAGCAAGGTGAAACAGTGGCAAGTTGGAGGCAAAATTGGAACAGTAGCCCTGGCCTCCTGAGTCCTGGGAGAGAACTTTAAAATACATTCTCCCCTTCAGTGGATGGACGTGGGGAGGAGCGGAGGGACCCCTGGGCAAAATACAGTATCCCGAGATGGGTAATAAAGATGGACCATCCCCCGATGGTCCTGTCCTACGTGTGCCCGCCAGCCTTAGGGGCTCAGCCTTCCTCCGGGTTAGTTCTTCTCTGCCTTTCGTGGGGTCAGGAACCCCTCTGAGAATCCGATAAGAGCCTTGGAACCTCTCCCCGGGAAGGTGCACAAGTCCGGGAGTCGCTGCGGCCCCGCTGCCCTCAGGGAACCTCAGCTCAAGCCTGTTGCTCGGCAACTAGCCTCCCTCCCACTTGCCCTGCACCCTGTTCCTCAGTGCCCTCCCCACAGCCCCAGCCCCGCCCCATCCATCCAGGCCCCGGTAGGGACCCTGCCCCACTCCTGGGCCCCTCCACCTGCTGCCCCGCCTTGGCCAAGATTACTGCTGTTTGCTTAGAAAGGCAGGAAGGAGATTGCACCCCTGGTGGCCTATGTCCAGTTCCAGAGCCCAGCGAGGCCTAAGGGGTAGGGCTGGCCTACCCGGTGGCACCCTGGTGGCTAGAGGTGACCGCTTCTGGGGTCGCCCCTCCCCGACAGTGGAACCTGACGAGAACAAGGGGCGGGGCCCTGGGAGCCGAGGCGGCCAGCAGTTCTGGGTCAGCCGAGGGAACAATGGCCCTCAGTCTTCCCGGCCCAACCTGCGTGCCAGCAGTTCGCCGGGTCTGGAGGTCCCAAGGGGGAGCTGGGCCCCAGGAGGAGGGGTGGTCAGGTGCAGGACGCAGGAAAGGGGCCATCTCTCCCACAGAAGGATGGAGAGGACAGAGGTCACGGGGACGAGACGCAGGGGGACAGACGGCTCTTGCTGCGGTGGCACCAGGGGATCCGCACCTGGCGGGGCGTGGCCAGTTTGCCTGTCTGTTCCTCAGTCCAGCAAACAGGCCCCGCGAGGATGCAGCAACCCCTGCTTCCCTGTAGGGAAAACCGAGGCCCAGGCCAACGAAGGGTTTGCTCAGAAAAGTCGAGGGGCCAGGTACCCAGGGCTGCTGTTCCGGGTCCCAGGGCACATCACCACGTGACCCCACGGGTACATCACTCCTTCAGGAAGCCCCTTGAGATCGCCCACTTTTCCGTCCATCAGGACTTCATTCATTCAATACACTGGGCCCCAACCCTGAGCCAGATGCTCTGTTATTTTATTTAATCTCGTAACACCTGGCCTAAGATGCCATTGATGCCCTCACTCAGTAGAATAAAGCGAAGCCAGGGTAGGAGACATGCTCAGAGACCCCCTAGGCAGCTCTGGGGTCTGAGCCCAGCCTGCTGGCCACAAAGCCTGTCTCCTGGGGGTGACCGGCTGCTTGGCGTGCATGAGAGAGGAAACCCGGTCCTGGGGAGGCAGGCGGTCGGGAGGATTTTGACTTGCGAGTCACAGCGCGCAAACCCTCACCTCCTGGAAGCCATCCAGGCCTCCCCTCTCGTTGCCGAGATTTGGAGTGCTGTAGCATCCTCACTTTTGCCCTGAAGAGCCTGGCGGGCTCAGCTGGTGGAGGGCCCGGTGTGGGCTCCTGGCTCTTGCTGGCACAGGAGAAAGGAGGAAGCCCAGGCGGAGCTGAGGTTGTCCTGGGCTCCAGGGGCGGCTGCACCAGTGTCCCCTCCAGCTCTGGACGGTGGTGTCTTTACAGAAGCACTTGCCGGAAGATGATCCTTGGGATTTGAATTCTATGGGATGGAACGTGGGGGACCAAAAACAGGGGGTGAAATGTGTTTGGCGTACAGTGGTTAAGTTAAGCAAGATGGTGAGTTGTTTCTTCCCCCCAGATGCTAAAGGACCCTGTGGGTTTTCAGTCAACAGACAGGCAGGCAGGCAGGCAGGCAGTACGTATATATTCTTGAGAACAGCCTGCAGGGCTGTGTTCTGAGAGCAGTCTGGAAAACACTCTGTGTGGCCAAGGGTGCTTGTCCCAGCCTGACTCCAAGGGGGTGCAGCCCCTGGCCAGCACCTGTCGCTCCTCCCCTATGGCCTCCCCCGGCCCTACATGCTGTGTGTCATCCCCCCCCGACCAGGAGTCAGTAAGATCGTGACAGTGGACGTGAAGGGCAGCAGCCCTCTGTGGCTGAAGGTGAAGGACCTGGCGGAGGGGATGACCTACAGGTTCCGTATCAGAGCCAAGACCTTCACCTACGGGCCCGAGATCGAAGCCAACGTCACCACGGGCCCCGGAGAAGGTAGGGGAGCCTTGGGCGGACGCGGGGGCTGCTGTCTCCATACACGGTGTTCAGCCCCCCAAGTCGGAAGGGGGTGCCCAGAGCCGTGCTGGAGCCTGGGGGTGCAGAGTTGAACAAGGCGGGGTCTCTGGTGGAGCACATGGGTCCCTGGGGTTGTACGGGGTGGGTCTGGGGGGAGGAAGGGGGGAGGAGAAAGGGGGGCATTTAAAGGGGGAGATTCCAGAAGACTTCATGGGGATGCGGCATTCAGATGGACACATGGGAATACAGACCGGCATCTGCAGAATTCCGAAGCTGTGGCAGAGCAGGATGGGAAGGGGTGGGTGTCCAGGTGTGAGGGAAGGCCGGCCGGGCTGTGGAGTGTTTCTCAAGGTGCCACTGATGTCAGATCCCCCGGGGTTCCTGTGATAAGTACAGAGTTCTGGGTCCCAGGAAGTTCAGCATCTCTGTGCAGACACCCTGGGAATGCGCATTTGAACGAGAGCTGAGGTAGCTCTTTGCTACCCACTGTGAGAACCCATGCTCTGGGGGTCTTCAGGCTTGGGAAGATGACACTGGCCAGGGCCAGGGGGCACCTGCTGGCTGCATCCTTCCTGGACAGCGGTGACCGAGGGGCAGGGTTGGGGGCAGGGCAAGAAAGGAGCCAGGCAGTTACAGGCCAGGCCCTGTGCACTGGGCCTGCGGGGAGGGGAGGGGAGGGAGGGGAGCACCGGGGACCACCGGGGACCAGGGAGGAAAGAGCAGCTTGGTTTGGGTTTTGCGATGCCTCTTGGGGCCATTGTCAGGCTGGGGGAATTCTTCAGGGCGACTTGAGGTTGAGGCTTAGCTCCCCAGAGTCTCTGTCACCCATGCAGCGTGTCCCCTCCCAAACATAGAAGCCACCTCCCAGCCACTCCAAACTTCCCCCTAGGAGAAAGTACACAGCCCACCCCAGACTCCCCCTGAAATCCCTCCTCCCCTTCTTCCCCGCCCGCCCGTCAGCCAGGAGTGGACGGGGCCCCAGCTCAGCCCCGGGCTGGGAGAGCCGCTGCCGGGAGAGCTGGGCCTGCAGAGGCTGCCTCACCTGCCTGGCGGGTTTGCCCAGGGGCTAGTTCAAGGCGGGGGGGGGCCCCCCCTTCACTTTCTCTTCCTGGGCAGTTCAAGGCGGGGGGCCCCCCCTTCACTTTCTCTTCCTGGGCACTTTCTCTTCCCTGCCTCTTGTTCTGCAGAAAAGCTCTCTGGCTCCTGGGCTCTGTTGGAACAAAGCCTGCAGGGCTGCAGGGGGAAGATTGCCAGGAGCTGCCCCCTGCCCCGCCTCTGCCCTCCACCTGCCCCCAGCCTCCGCCCCTCCCCCCAGCACGTCTCACCTGAGCCAGCTTGGCTTCCTTGGGAGACAAAAGCAGGAAGCGAGCTGGCAGAGACAAGAAGGACAGAACAGTGGCATGGGGACAGGAGAGGGCCGCCTGGAGGACAGGGTGTTCTAACCGGAGGCTTGAAGTGACCCAGGGCAGGCGCGGGGGGATCCAGAGGGGGTGGTACAGAGCTGGGGGGAGGGGGCTCTGAGAAAGCACTGAGCTGCGCCCACCCGGCGGCGGAGGGGTCAGCAAGGGCGGATGTGCAGCTGGGCGTCCCTTTCCCTCCAGGCTGGGCAATGCTGGAAATGCTGGAAGCTTCTAGCCCAGGAGGAGATGCCAGACCCTCTCAGCCCCGAGTGCTGTCCTGCGTGGAATGAGAACTCGGGTTCCCAAGGGCCCCTGCCCCACCCCTCACATCTCCCTCGGGCTGTGTCCCCCGCGCCCCATCCCTCAGCCGCCTTTGCCCTGTGCTGTGGGCAGGATGCTCGTTAGGGGAGGAAGGGGGACGGGAAGGAAGGCAGTGAGGCCCTCTGAGGTCACGGGCGGTGCTGGACGCGGGCTGGGCAGTGGGCCACCACGCTGTGGTAGTGAGTGTCTGGCCTGCTGTCCGGCTGCAAGCCTTCGCAGGCCCGGAGGGTCTTCAGTCGGAAGCTGGGCTCTCAGCTCCTTTCCCCGCAGGCGTCCGCAGGGGCCACCGGACCAGCCAGTCACCCACCCCCTCACTCCCTGGCTCACTCCCTCATCCCATAAGCACCTAGGAAGCACCTACTGTGTGCCAGGCCCTGGGGGTACAGGGCTCCAGGTGTCGTGGGGAACAGCAGACAGGGGCCCTGGGGGCAGTGGGAGCCAGTGCTGCAGGGCACCCCGGGGAAGAAGGGGTACAGGACCCTTAGCAGAGAGCACAGGCTCACTCCTCTCACTGCGGAGGCGAACTTCTGTCTCCTGCTCTGGCCCCTGGGGCCAGTACCCCGCGTAGCCGACCTAACAGGAGGCTGCCCTGACGCACCTGTCACCCCAGGAGAGCCAGCAGCAGGGCCAGGTTCTTCTCCCTGTTGGACACAAAGGCTCCAGATCCTCCTGCAGCCCTGGCCTCCTCTCTGGCCTGGCCTTACAGCAAACACAGCTGGGAACCTTTCTGCCATCATCACATATACCTCTCCTGGAGTGCAGGGGCTGTGGGTGACCTGGCAGAGGATAAGTCAGATCCAGCAGGCCTGGCCAAGATGCACTCCTTGGGCCTCGGCACGTGCAGGTTTCTGGAGCCCCTGACCGAGGTTGGTTTTGGCGTCCAGCACCTCCTGCTGGAGCTCAGGAAGACAGGCTGGGCGCCTGTTCCGGCTCCCACGCCTCCTCTCACCCACTGTGTGCCGTTCGCAGGTGCCCCCGGACCGCCCGGAGTGCCCATCATCGTGCGGTACAGCTCGGCCATTGCCATCCACTGGTCCAGCGGAGACCCCGGCAAAGGCCCCATCACCCGCTACGTCATAGAGGCCAGACCTTCAGGTATGTCCCGCCCGGCCTGAGCCGGCTCGCCCTCGGGAGCAGAGTCCCTCCACTTGGGGCACTGATGTCGTCGCGTGAGAAGGGGCTTGTGCTCCCCCAGGAGAAGCTAGAGGTGGCCCTGTGACGACGAGTGGGAAACGGGGACTTGCACCCTTAGTTAAGGAAAACCCAGGAGGCCCCGGAGAACAGCGCTTGTCACCAGGTGAGGACCGACTCATGTAGGGGTCATCCAAGAAGCCAGAGAACAAAGATTTGGGCTCCCATCGGCTAAGCACCCACGTCCTCCACACGACCCCGCTGACGAGAGCTCCACAAGGAGGCTGGCTGTCCCCCGGAGACCCAGCTGCCTCTTTGAGGCCCGTCCCCGCTATCGTGGCTGTCACTGCAGTTCCTGTCATGTCCCAGTCTCTCCTCTCAAGCCTGAAATCGAATCACAAGGACTTCCAAAGCCATCAGGAGATGTGCGGTTGATAAGTCGCTGCAGGGGGCTGTCCTCCGAGCTCCTGTTTCACGGTCGCGGTGACACCGGCTCCTGCTTCTCCGGCTCCCCTTACCCCCAGGAGCTCCCGGCCTCGGCCAGCGCCCTCCGTTGCTAGGTTTCTGAGTTAATCAGAGGCGCCAGAGTCAGCGCAGGCCGGAGGCTTGTTCTCGGTATTCCGTGGATCTGTGATTAGGTCATCGAGGTTGAGAAACAAACAAAAAGACTGTTGCTGCAGCACGAATAGCAAATACTAATCGGAATGGGAAGCCGGCAGCTCAGTAGCTAATACTTCCAATGGGGTGCGGGCACATCCCGGCGACGTGGTTAATACCGCGGGGTAGCTGAGCGCTAAACATCTCAATAGCAAATAGTTCGTTCCAGCGGTTCCGGGAAGCCGCTACCACCTTGTCATTGCCTTAATCTTGGGCTAATAACTGCAGTCACAAATAGCTATTACATCCAGCAGCTCAGATCCAACGTGTAGCCGGAAGATACACGCAGCCTTGGCTCCCTCCCCTCTCCAGATGGTCCCTCCCTGGCCCTCCAGGGCCAGCTGCTGACTTGGCTGGGAGACCTCCGCGTGCTTCTCTCAACCAGGGCCTGTGCCTGTTTTTTCCATCCAAGCTGGCCTGCCGGGGCGCCAGGCTATGGAATGTTGGCCCTGGACTTCAGCCCTGTGGATTTTCCAGCATTCCCTGGGAGGCCCGGCAGGGGACCTGGTGTTCCAGGTTTGGGGGCCGCGACTCGGCCCACACAGTTGGGGTCAAGGACTGATTGTCCGAGGAAGGATCAAGGCAGGAGCCCCTGAAGGGCGGGGGTTCGGAGTGGTACCCGAGAGCCGGTGACGGGGATGGACGGTGGTGAGGAGAGGATGGCGCACGAGAGGAATGCCGTGCTTCTCCCCCTGGCTGTACGTCCTCCTCAGGATGGAATCGCTCGCGTCCTTGGCTCTACCTGCATCGCCTGTGCTTCCTCCTGGGCAGAACCAACTAAACATGAGAAGCCAGACACTGCAGACCAGGGAGGGATTCTTTCGGGCCAACTCCCAGGGCTGTAGGCCAGAGACACAGCATGATGTTCCCGCAGCTTCTGGCCTGGCCCCGTCGCCCCGGCTCCACCTTTGCTCCTGTGTGGGGAGGAACAAGGAGGGTCAGACAGCAGGCCGGAGCCCCCAGCTTCTGGGAGGCCGCGGGGTCCTGGCCAAGCCCACCTGGAAACGCTGATGACGGTCTGCACCATCCTTGGCACTGGGTGGGAGTTCAGTGCTGGGACGAATCAGACATCTCAAGGCTGAAGCACCAGCGCTGCCACTGTGACCTTGGGAGGATGAGCTCAGCTGTCTCCAAGCCTCAGTTTCCTCATCTGTAACATGGGTACAAGTGTTCCTCCTTCTCACCGTTGCTGCCAGTAAAGCCCTTGGAACCAGGATGCTTGATGAGGAGTGAGTGTCACTGTTTGATCTTCATCATTGTTATCATCACCGTGCCTGTCATCAAGGGTGAATGAGAGACTTCAAAGTCACAGGAGGAAAATGGATTTGCACCCCAATACTTGTATTTCGGGGCAGTACTGAAATTGGGGCCTATGTTTCATGATGCTATGGAAAGGCCAGGGAAGAAAGATTTGCACTCACTGATTCAAAAACACTTCAAGTATGCCTGTGCTGGGTGCTGGGCTACAAAGACAGATTAGGCAGATCCCTGCCCTGGAGGAATTTCACAGCCTAGCAGGAGGAAAAGAGACAGTCAACAAAAAGATGTGATGTGTATGAGGCAGGCAACCAAAAACGAATCATTAAGAGGGAAAATGAGGCCAAGGCTCAGGACCCTGGAGCCTTCTAAGGAGAGCAGAACGCAGACGGGCCGCCACGGCTGCCTTTCAAGCAGAGGGACCCAGACGGGACGGCAGGACGGTGGCCTCCACAGGTGCCACCGCACTCGTGGTCCAACATTCAGAAATGGTGATGGAGTTACGGCCACGCCACCGGGGTTCCTGACTTGGGTGGATCTGTAAAAAATAGTGTGGGGAAGGAAACAAAATCCGTCCACCCCAGGGAATGGCCAAGCTGGGAGCAGCCTGTGGGCCAGAAAGACGGCTCTTACGCCAAGGAGTTGAGAAGCAGACAAGGAAGGACAGTGAAGCCGGAGGAGTGGAGGACGTGCCATGGGAGCTGGTCCAGGGCAGCGGCAGCCTGGGTGACCCGCCGGCTGCTCAGGATGGAAGACCTGGGCGCTCAGCCCACCAAGGCCCTTCTGAGACCTCTGGACCCCTGGTCCATGTGAAAACGGGTCCCGTCCAGGGCCCAAGTGGCTTGACACTTTGGTTGCTGAATCAGCCCTGCACTCATGCAAGCAGGAGGGGGACTCAGCCTCTTTCCCAGGCCAAGCCAGCCCCGTGGGCCCCACACAGAGCATCTGTGGAGGTTGCCACTGGGCCCTGAGGGATGCCGCTGGCCTCTTCTCTTGCATGGGCAGCGCGCTTATTCCTTCTGAAGCAGGTGGAAATAAATTATGTCCCAAGAGGACAAGGCCCAGAGAGCCACAGACAAAGGGGGGACAGGCCTGAAGGTTAAGTCAGGAGCTCAAAGGACGGGGGTATAAGGGGAGAGCGGACGGAGTCCCCTCCAGCCCTCACTGGTCCCTCACTCTCCTCAGATCTCTGCTCCCAGACGGAGCCCCGTCACATCCAGGCAACTTGACCAGAACCTCACAGGCAGCCCCCGTCCCTCCTCCAGCGATTGTTAAAAAGTCCTATTCTTTTTGTCTGATGCCATTACTGTGGGTGTTTTGAATAGAAAGGGGGATCAGAAAAATAGGGACCTGGTTAAGTAAAGGAAGGTCTACCCCTGTGATAACATATTAGGCAGCCTCTTAAAAGCATGCTGACCAGCATGGGTTTTTTTTGGTTTTTGTTTTTTTAACTATTTATTTATTTATTTATTTTTGGCTGTGTTGGGTCTTCGTTTCTGTGCGAGGGCTTTCTCTAGTTGCGGCGAGCGGGGGCCACTCTTCATCGCGGTGCGCGGGCCTCTCACTATCGCGGCCTCTCTTGTTGCGGAGCACAGGCTCCAGACGCGCAGGCTCAGTAGTTGTGGCTCACGGGCCTAGTTGCTCCGCGGCATGTGGGATCTTCCCAGACCAGGGCTCGAACCCGTGTCCCCTGCATTGGCAGGCAGATTCTCAACCACTGCGCCACCAGGGAAGCCCAGACCAGCATGTTTTACTGACAGGGAAACGGATCAGTAGATTTCTTCTGCACAAAGTGCTGCAATGGTGAGGCTCCTTCTCTGGATGGTGATACTGGGTCGGGTGTTAAAGGAGTTTCTGCCTATTATACATTTTTTTTTATTATACATTTTTTAATGTTTTACAGACATTTTAATTAAAAAGAGGGAGTTCCCTGACAGTGCAGTGGTTAGGACTCGGCGCTCTCACTGCCAGGACCTGGATTCAGTCCCTGGTCGGGGAACTAAGATCCCACAAGCTGTGCGGTGCAGCCTAGACAGATAGAGAGAGAGAGAGGGGGGAAAGAAAGAATAAAAAGGTCAGATACTTTTGTTTAAATGTCTCCTGAGGACCTACTAGGTGCCACGCACGGGAGATTCAGTGTCGAAGGGGCAGACCCAAAAGGCCCCAGCATCAGGGAGCACCAGTTAGGGTCGGGCAGGGCCCCTCCTCACGGGCACCTCCGTCTCTGTGCCCCTGCAGACGAGGGGCTCTGGGACATCCTCATCAAAGACATCCCCAAGGAGGTGACGTCCTACACGTTCAGCATGGACATCCTCAAGCCAGGCGTGAGCTATGACTTCCGGGTCATCGCTGTCAACGACTACGGCTTTGGCACCCCCAGCAGCCCCTCCCAGTCTGTGCCAGGTACTGGGCTGCGGGTGAGGGGTGAGGGCGCCCCACTGAAGAGCCTTGTGGTGGAGTCTGGGGCAGGGATGAAGGAGGAGAGGTAGCAGCCCCAGAAGACTGGGGTGGGGACCGCTTCAGTTCTCTGAGGCAGAGAGCCCTGGGCCAGGGCCTGAGTCAGCCTTCGACTCTGGAAGGAGCTGGGGGCCAGGGGTCTTTTGGGTTCCTTTTCAAGGACTCCAGAAGCCCTGGGCAGGGGGCCCAGTGGGCTTGAGGATGAATCAGCGGGACCAAGATGAGAGTCTCCCTGAGCTTATCACCCAGGAGATTCAAGGGCACCAGGCCATAAACTGCGTGTTTCCGTGGAAACCTCCCCCCAAAACAGAGCCAGCAGCCTGTGAAGCACAGGCCTGAGCAAGCAGCTCCCCGGTGGGGCAGGACTCCATCGCTCCCCTTCCTCCTTGCCCTTCTCTTCCCGTTGTCTCCGAGCTCACAGCGGATGCCAGTATCGAAACCCATGACCCCAAATCTAACCACTAACCACTTTTAATACCGAGGCCTCTTCCCTCAAGGCAGGAATAATAACTCAAAATGTCTACTCACCAGGCAAGTTTCACCCTTGCCCTGATAGAAACAAATCATGGGAAGTAAACACTTGAAGAATGAAACAGAAGAGCCAGCCCCCGTCAGGCAGCAGCATGGATTAGTACCGGCCGGGTGCAGGGAGCACAGTACTGGGGGCTTTGGAAAAAGGGGAGTCTCCCTGGAGGAGGCTTTCTGAAGACCCACTCATGTCCACCCTCCCAGCTCCCCCTGCCTTCTGCTACCAGAAAAAGATTTCTGTCACAACTGAACCTTGGGAGAAACTCTCCCAGGCCCATCACAGGCCAGGCAATCCGCCTTTCCAACCACATTGGTGTCTGTCTGTCAAGGTAGCCCCTGGGCCACGGGTGGCAAGAAAAAATAAGAAAGGAAAGATAGCAAACACGCTGCCGGTCCTCCCTTCTGTGTCTTTAGCAGACATCACTAATCAATCCCAGCACTCTTTCCTAGGGAGTCTAGAACCGACCTCAGAACTTTTCTCAAAACAGCCCTCCAGGCAGCGCTTTACTGATCGGTCAGAGCTGGCCCTTGAGATGAAACCGTCCCTACCAACCTTAGAGGGCACAGACCCAGCTACCCGTAGCGTGTGAGAGCAGGTGGTAGGGTCCCAGCTGGGGCAGGAGGTTGGGAGGCAGGACGGAGCTGAGCGGTCCGGGACCTGACACCCGCTCCACGCTGCAGCCCAGAAAGCCAACCCCTTCTACGAGGAGTGGTGGTTCCTGGTGGTCATCGCGCTTGTCGGCCTCATCTTCATCCTGTTGCTGGTCTTTGTGCTCGTCATCCGAGGCCAGAGCAAGAAGTACGCCAAGAAGACAGACTCGGGTGAGCTGGCCCCGAGCCCTGCTGGCTGGACGGGACTTTCACGTGGCTCCCTCCCTCTTGACAAGGGCGGCGTCTTCCCTCTCCTGGAAATGCACTTGCTCTGATTTGGGCCAGGGGCGGGGGTGGCAGCCTAGGGTTCCTACCCGCAATCTCCATCTCCTATTTTGGTTTCGACCCTAACAAGAGAAGGAGGGCAGCCCAGCCATGGGGGAGACGGGGAGGCCTCCTGGTCTAAAGGGATGGAGTGAGTGATGCATGTCAGTCCCCACCCTCTCCCTTCCCAGGAAACAGTGCCAAGTCTGGTGCCCTGGGCCATGGGGAGATGATGAGCTTGGATGAAAGCAGTTTTCCTGCCCTAGAACTCAACAACCGGCGGCTCTCAGTCAAGAACTCCTTCTGCCGAAAGAACGGCCTGTATACCAGGTAGTGGGCTCTCTGCGTGGGGGACCGGGGGATGGAGGTTTGGGGGCCAGCTGTGCCGAGGGACTGGGGGACTCCTGGGAGGGCCACAGAGCAGTCAGGGTCCTGTCCTGGAGCGGTATCCACTGGGAATGGTCACGAGGAAGACAGAGCCGGGCCCAGGCAGCTCCACAGGGGCTGGGGAGAAGGTCACGAGGAGGTGGGTACACAGGGTTTGTGCCAAACACAGCAGAATACAAATCACTTGCACAATTCTGCAAACCACCGACTGCTGTTGGGGGCCAGCTGCTCCTAGTACAGGCCTGAAGCCGTGATAGTTACTGGCCCTAAAGGCGAGATGCACCCAGCGAAGGTGGGCCAGGCAGGAGTCCCCCCATGACTGCTTAACTTGTCCTCCTTCTGGAAAGAGAGGGCCGTCAGAGTGTGGACGCCCTCTCCCCCGGGTACCTACTCGTACCTGCTGTAGTTGTAGACAGTTTCCCCCACCCGTCCCCCAAGTCCACAGGCTTCCGCCACATCCTCAAAGGGCAGCATCTTGAGAGCAGCCAACCAGGGAAGGTCTAGGCTGTCCAGCTCCTGTCTCCTCCTGACACCTCTCCAGCCCCAGGCCCCTCCAAGCCCCACTCGCTGTGGCGGGCCAGGCTGCCTGTATCCAAGGCCAGGGGCAGCTGCCTTGGCTCGTGTGAGCCTCACCTGATTGACCTGGCAGTGTCAGGCTCCCGGGAGCACGGGAGGGATTGGGGCTGCGGCCCAGGGGCGCCTCTCTCCAGCCTCGGCCCTGTTAATATTCCCGGCTCCTTGGAGGTGCCCGCGGGAGTGGGGGGATTTGCTTCTCCCGGGCACAGCTCACAAAGCTTCCCTCTGTCTGGTCCTGGAAGGAAGAGGCGACGTGTGTGTCCAGCAGGAGGACAGCGGGAGGGCCGTGCAGGCCGGCCAGCCCCGCTCTCATCCCCTGCCAAAGCCAGCTTTCCAAAGAAAGAGCCGTTTGAGGCCGCAGTGGCCAGCCAGGCTGGCTCTGGGGCCCTGCCACGTGGAACAAGAGGACGTTTCACCCACAGCCTGGCCTCGCCTGCCTCTCACGCCCCCGGTGTCCACACACTGCGGCCCCTACCCCACTGTGTATACACAGAAGTCCATGCCCCCCAAACCAGCCCCGGGCTCCGGGGGCCTGACCCAACCACAGTGACACATCAGCGCCCACTCACCCTGCATGTCGCCAAGACTGCATTAGCCTGGCACCCCGTTTTCTCCCTGCTGCCCGTGTCCTCTTGTGCCTGTCTTGTCTGCGTGAAGTTGCTCCTCGTTCTGCCATCTTACTCTTAAGTAGTTTAAAGATGCAGCTTTGTTGATTGGAATAAAATCCATGCGGATATAGTACAAGAGGTTGGAGGTAGCGGGGGGGGGGGGTTGCTTGTGACACAGTCCCAGGCCACCAGATTGTTCTCGGAGTGGCATTTTGGCAGCAAACCACCTCCAGCCCAAGCGGGACAGCTGGGGTTCAGGGCCTCGGTGCCATAAACGCTTCCTGGAGCAGGGTAGGCAGATCATGGGGGCATCAGGCCCTGGGCAGGGCCCCCTTGCACCCCATTCTGAGAAGACACAAATAGGGCAGAGTCATGGGGGACCCCAGCCACCTGCCCAGGGCCCCTGGGAGCCTGCCAGCCGGCCTCCCCTGCCCCCATCCTGTCCCCCACCCTCTCATGCACCCCACGACAGGCAGAGTGCCCGAGGCGCCCTGTCCTGGCTGTTTGTTCAGATGACTCAGAGCCAAGCCCCTGGGAAACAGCACAACTTTCTCTAGGGCTGATTTTTCAAGGTAGGGTGTGACTTAGCGTATGGCTGGTCTCTGAGCAGATGTGGAGGGAGGGAGGCCGTGAGTCTCCTTTTTTCCCTAATCCTCTGCGTTAACTCTCTGAAGCTCACTTTGTGAGTTTAAGAGTCACGTGGGGAGTTTGTCTGCAGGGCAGGTGTCCAGACCTCACCTGAGATTCCGATCCAGGAGGTCTCAGTGGCGCCCAGAATTGCTTTGTAACATTCACTGCCAAGCGCTCCCAGTGCCTGGGGCCTTAGAGTCAAGGTTCTCCTTCCCCGAGCGCCCCCCCCGCCCCATTTCCCTGAGCTGGTTTGGGAGGCTTGTCCTAGGCCTTCCAGACCTGGAGCCTTCCCCAGCCCCAGGCAGGGCCTCCAGCCCAAGGCCCTCCTCTGCAAGGCCCAGGCCTGCCAGACGGGCAGACACGGGAAGGAGGAACACAGACGGAGGGGTGTGAGGGCCTCCAGGCTCCCCTGTGCCTCCCGGGCTGGAGGAGGCCGCTGGGAGCGAGGCCGGGTCTCAGCTCTACCCCCCCGGCCCCCACTCTCTAGGTCTCCCCCCCGGCCCAGCCCGGGCAGCCTCCAGTACTCCGACGAGGACGTCACCAAGTACAACGACGTCATCCCGGCCGAGAGCAGCAGCCTGACGGAGAAACCCTCGGAAATCTCGGACTCGCAGGTGAGGGGAGGAGGGCCAGGGGCCCCGGGGAGGGAGGTGAAGCAGCCCACCGCACAGTGTGAACCTGCCTCGCTTCCTTCCCTCCTTTCCTTTACGGGCCGGAAAAACCACGGGGCCCCAGGAAACTAGCCGGAAGGTGTATGTAGGCCAACTGCCACCTCCCAAGCTCTGGTCAAGAGTCTGCACCCTGGGCTAGTGGGGTCCCTGGAACCCCCAAGAGCATGGCCCTCTGGATTTGCAAGGGTCACCCCACGTGCTCCGTCCCTCAGTAGCTCCGGGCTGCAAAGGAGCATGAAGACGAGGAGAGCGAGGTTGACACAGCAGCCCTGCTTTGCCAGAGCCCGGCGAACCACTGAACTTAGCTATTCGGTGTCAGAATGAGCTCCAGAAAGGGGGGGCTGGGCGCCCTGGACCCCCAAGGATGGGAAGCGGTGTAGACCGTTAAAGCGTTACGCTTTGGAGGCTCAGACCTGAGCTGGATCCTGGCTCGGCTGCCTAGGAGCCACGGGCGTCATGGGTTTGCTAAGTAACGTCTTGGACCCTCAGTTTCTCTATCTGTAGAATGGGCTCATGGGGTTGTGGGGAGGAGTTGCTGAGATTACATTGCATAAATGCCAGCTCTTAATATTGAAAAGGGGATGGTGCCTTTGGGAGATCCAGGGCTTTAGAGAGGCTGCCATTAGGTGACCACACGGGGACCCTGCCCCAGACTTTAGGGAGAGGGGATTGAGTGCATTCCAACGAAGTGATGTTACAGCCTCTTACCCCAGCCCTCTCGGCCTTGGCCAAGCCTGGCGGTTGCCGAGGAGGGGGCAGCAAAAGGCTACTGTGTCCCACGCCCTGGACCTTTCTGCCCGGTCCTGGGAGAGGATGAGAAGGAAGAGGTGCCAGCAGGGAGCGGAGCTGCTGGCTGGGCAGGATGTGCCAGCAAGCCTGGGATCCAGTCGCGGCCCCGTGAACCGGGGGCCTCTTGCTCGCTGCTGTTTTGTTCAGCCAGGGTTACTGTTGGGCTTGGCAGAGCCAGGGAGGCTGGAGCTGACACCCCAGCTCAGAGCTGGCAGGGACAGAGACCCCAGCTTAGCCTGGGTTACACGGGGACTCACATCATTCAGGTTGTGGCATCTTGTTACGAGTATTTAGCTCTTTGCAGCCACATCCGTACTGGGGACTTACAAGGCCATGCTTCCTAAAGCATGATTTTTCTTTCTTTCTCCCCAAAGATGGTGATGAGCATTTGGCTTGTAGGTACCCAAGGTAAAATTCAAAAATTTTGAAAGGGATCCCCCGTGCCCGTGGGGTGGTAACAAAGGGCTACTTGAGCCCCACTCCTGTCTGTGGAGAGAGCAGCGTGGTGCCTGGTGGAAGGGTTGCTCTGCTCAGCCCCCCTTGACCTGCAGAGGGCATTATTACCCACCCTCATCAACTGAGCCCCGACCTTTCAGAGAGTAAGCCACCTGAGTGCAGACGATACTGCCCGATGTCTCCGGAGCTTTCTGTGGCCATCCCTGCAAGAGTCTGGAGGACCCTCACATGGGATACAGAGCTGGTCCCTGAGGCCATGCCAGGGCCCCCCAGCCTTGAAGAGGTTGCTGGGAGAAGAATTCCCATCCCGAGAGCACCCTGCTTCAGAAGTTACCCCAGGGCGGCAGAGTACCCAGAATCCTCCATTTAGCTACTGGTCTCATTTGTTCAGAACAAGCCCTTCACTTGAACACTGTTTCCATAGCAACCTGGAACCAACCACCCCTTCTGGGAGCACATACCCTAGAGGAAGGAGGCTTCCTGGTTCCAGAATGCCCAAACCGAGGACCATAGCCCAGGCCTGGAGTTCCACCTGCAGCGTTTGGGATGGTTCTGGATTTGATTTGGGGCTGGGTTGAGTTGAGTTGGGTTTATGTACTCTGAAAGCTAAGTTGCATAAGAGCAGGGACTCGTGACTGTTCTGATCACTGCTGTGTCCCCAGAGTCCTGCACGGCACTGGCATGTGGGCTCCCTGTGCGTATCTGTTGAAAGCGTGAGAGGGTCACTGGGGAAGGTAGTCAGGTTGAACAGGCTCAAAACCGTATACGGTTAGCGGGATACAGAAACAGAGATTCATGGAATAACCGGCATCAGATCTCAGACATTCAAAGAGGCCCTTCAAAGTAACGCTGATGACGGTAGGCAACCACCCCCCACCCCGCCCACGGGGCCACACTCAGCATCCCAAGTGCCTCGCCACGGTGCATCTTCACACCGACACTCCAAGGCAGACCTTGGTGTCATCTTTTTTGTACAGATGGGGAAACTGAGGCTGGGAGAGCTTAAGTGAGTCGGCTCAGGTCCAAAAGCGCAAACCCAGGCTTCCAGATTGTAGAGCCAGATGCTACACCCAGGCCTTAGGATGTCAGAACCCAGATCAGCCCCTCGGTCCTACCCCTGTCCTGAAGCCGGTGATGTTGCCCTCATGGCAGACCTTTCTGGAAAGACCTTCAGAACTAGCTGATGAAACAGTCTTGAGGATAAGCAACTGGATTTTCTAAAAAATAAATAAACTCCAGCCTGTCTTTAAACGATAAAGACAGACACTCAGAGGAACGTGCTACAGGCACTAGAATTTTCCCCAGGAAAGACACCCTAGCGGCTTTGGACAATGGATCAGTGGCGTGACTGTCCAGCCGCTTCTGAGGCTGCTCTGAAGGGGGAGAGTCATTTGAAAATCAGCAGCGCTTAGTTGTGGTTGGTGTGTGACCCTGGACTTGAATCCCAGCCCACCCTTTACTGACCCTGGGATGGGGGCGGGGGAGATCCTTCAAGCCCTCACCCACACAGCACAGTAGGACCGTCTGTCCAAGGGGCGGTTACCGGAGTGCGTTAGGTGACATGGAGTCGGGCCTGTGCAGTGCCAGGTTCATCACAGGGGCCCTAGAAAAGGCAGCCAGGATCACCTGGGTCTGTTTGTTCTAGAATTGTTCTGGAAAACCAGGCCGCTGGCTTTAGGGTCACGGCAGGTTGTATAGGATCCAGGAGGCTACTGTCGGAGTGTTAGCGTCCTCTGACATGAAAGGGCCCAGGAGGACCCTGAGAGGTTCAGCCGTCAGTCACCTGTGTGCCCCCAGCCCCAGGGCACTGGTACGTTGTGCATTGTTAAATGGTGAGAATTCCCTGGCGGTCCAGTGGTTAGGACTCAGCCCTTTCCCTGCTGGGGCCCTGGTTCGATCCCTGGTCAGGGAACTAAGATCCCACAAGCCGTGTGGTGTGACCCAGAAAACAAAACAAAACAAAAAGTTGAATTGCTTCCATTACCTGTCGGTAAAGAGCCGCCTCCCTGAGTCCGTAAGTGTCACCGGCAGGACCCCAAGAAGCATGCTCGGTGATTCTGCAGCTACAGGTGGGGTCGTGCCTTGTTCAGCCAGGGCCACTCCTCTGTGCCTCTGTGGGTCAGACTGGAGTTCCCGCCGAAGCAGCTCAGGAGGCCTGGGTGTCAGCATTTGCCCAGGGCGGTGAGGGCCGCTCCAGCAGGTGCAGGGGGCAAGCAGACCGTGACTTCTCAACACTCACTCTGAGGACCAGGAGGTGATGGCGACGCGGCCCTGCCTCCCAGGGGCTCCCTGTGGGCTGGAGGGGACAGACTGGAGACAGGGCAGCTGGCCTCCCTCTGATGCCCCTGGTGCTTCTCGCTCGCCCCCCTGAGAAGCAGCTGGACCGCACATCGGTGTCTGGAACGTACAGCACCCACCATCACGACTTTCAGTTCGGGGCTCACGGTGGATGCGCTGTTGGCCCCGCCCATGTCAGCTTCTGCAAGGGCACGTCCCTGAGGGCTGCGGCCACACAGCCAGCCCCTCAGGCCAGCTGTCTTTGTGAAGTCCCCACCCGCCCAGGTCCCCGAGAGTAAATTTTGCCTATGCCACCTGGCTGGTATTCTAAGTCAGACCACCCAAAAGTCACTCTCCAAAATAGGGGGAAATTTGCCCAGCCATTTTCCTGTGATGTGGTAATAAACACAAAGTCGAGGTTTCTTTTTTTTTTTTTTTTTAATAAATTTATTTATTTTTGGCTGCGTTGGGTCTTTGTTGCTGCACGCAGGCTTTCTCTAGTTGCGGTGCGCGGGCTTCTCATTGCGGTGGCTTCTCTTGTTGCAGAGCACGGGCTCTAGGTGCGCGAGCTTCAGTAGTTGTGGCTTGCAGGCTTCAGTCGTCGTGGCTTGTGGGCTCTAGAGCACAGGCTCAGTAGTTGTGGCGCACGGGCTTAGTTGCTCCGCGGCATGTGGGATCTTCCCGGACCAGGGCTTGAACCCGTGTCCCCTGCATTGGCAGGTGGATTCTTAACCACTGCGCCACCAGGGAAGTCCAAGTCGAGGTTTCTTATAAACAAACACACATGATACAACGTGGGAAAGGCCATAACAGGGCTGTGGGTGGAGGCAGAGGAGGGAGGGGCTGGCTCCTTTCAGGGGGCATGGGGTGGGCTGGGGGCTGCGTCTCAAGGGGTACAGGAGAGGGGGGTTCCAGGCAGGGGGACCCACAAAGGCTGAGGCTTGTTTGATGGAACTTCTAAGAAGAAAGTATGGCCACTGTCCTACTTCATTTCAAAGTCAGAGCCCAGATTGGGTAGAAGAATCACATAGTTAGCACACAAGTAAATCTCCATGGGAAAGGAATTCCAAGCCAATGGCAAGTCTCTTCTAATCCATACTCAGTTCTTTGTGATGTCTGGGCAGCCCCTTTAAGCTCATTGTAATGAAATTGAACCTATGAGAAAAAGGAAATATATAGGCCATATTAGATTTTATACACTGTTTATTGAGCACCCAATCAGAAAAGTGAACATTTTCGAAGGCCTTACTAGGAGCCAGGAGTGGCTCTAAGGATTGTTCGAGAATGGCACCACTTAACCCACGAACCCTCTGGGAGGCCTGGTGGTGTTAGTGGCCGCACACAGGTTGGGCCCTGCGTGACACCGGGCAGGGGTAAGGAGCCCAGAGCCCCGGAGAAAAATGTGCCTCAAGGAGGCATCTCCCAGCCCCACCCCACCTCTAACCCCCGGGAGGCTGCAGCCCCTGCAGGAGGGGCCTCGGCTGGTTCAAGCGTGAGAGCATCCAAGGTGACAGACTCCCATCCAGGCTTCAGGCTAGACTCCGTGCAGGGAGCCCTGGACCACAGGCGGGGGAGGGGCTCCAGCTCCCAGTCTGCCGAGGAGCCGCACAGGGTGACCTGCCATCTGGGGCAACACGTTCCTGCCAGAATTCTTGAGATTCAACAAGATAAGGGCACCCCGCCCCGCCCTGGGCTCTCGACACCGGTCCCCAAGCCCGGGACAGCACCCGCCCTGTCGCCTGCTGAGTCTGATACAACCGTCCCTCCTTCTAGAAAGGAGCAGAAAAGCTAAAGGCTTTCCATTGCTCCCTCTCTTTTGTCTCCGTCCTTTCTCTGGGGTCCTCCCTCCCGCTGGTCCCCACCCTGCTCACTCCCATCGCCAGGCCCAGCGTCTGCGCTCCACCACCCCCTCCCCAGACCTTGGTGATTGCTGATGGAGTGGCTTTGAGTTGCTGTTAAGAGGCCGGGGAGCTGAAGCAGTCACCTGATTGCCTGGCAGCCTGGAGGGACTGCCCGTGAAAGGCCCTCTTTGTGCTGGGCCGGTTACTGGGAAGCTGCATTCAATTACCGAGGGCCGGGCGAGAGTTGAAAGCCGGAATGGGAGCCCCTGGTCCCCTCTCGCTTTCTTTCTTCTCTTCTCACCCCACCCCCATCCAGAAAAGAAACAGATGTTCTGGGAGGTGGAGGCGGAGAGGAGCACGTGCAGAGACCCCATCCTTTGGCACTGGAGAGCTGGGGGAGGGGCAGGCCAGACTGTAGCCCACGCCCCTCCCGCAGCGCGGCCTCCCAGCTCCTCCTCCTCTGGCTTTCCCATCCCCATCGGGATTGCTGCCCCACGGAGTGTCTGGCGCACAGTAGGTGCTCAACAGAGGGTAGGAGATGATTTGGATGAATGGGCTTTGGTCTGGGCCCCCAGGAGGGCCAAGGAGGCCCATTCCCTACCTACTAGTCATCCTTGGGGGTCGGGGTTTTGTGGGGAAGCAGGAACCATACATTCTTTTCCTTTCCCAGCTGAGCACTGAGTCAGCCTCCCCCATCCCGTGGCCCCCTTCTGATCCCTCCTCTGGGGGCTTCGAGGCCCCATCTCTCCCAGAGCCCCCCCCTCACTTTCTCCCTAATAATACCTTTACACTATTCTCTCATACATTAGCTCACTTCATCCTGTGAACTGCAGGATCTACCCATTTTACAGACAAGGATACTGAGGCTGAGAGAGGCTAAGTGATGGGTCCAAGCGTACCTACCTGGGAAGGGACAGAGTCAGGACTTCACTGTGCCCCCCTCCCCTCTCACCCCAGAGACTCCTTCACTCCGGGCCCACGGTGATTTGGGGATTTCTCCTCAAGACTGGGGCCTGGGGCTGGCCGAAGTTCTAGAACCTCTAGGAATGATTCCGGCCAGTTGGTAGGTGCCCTCCCAGAGAGACCTAACCTGTAGGGAAAACTGTGGGGTGCCCCTCTCACCCCCCATACTCTCAGACCCTCACTGCTCCTGGACCGGAGGGACCCCAGCCTCCTCCTCCACAGCTCGCTCAGACTTTTCCTGCCCCTGGGCCAGCCTCCCCACAGCCCCAGGCATCAGGTGCCCACCCCTCCGCCCCTCCCCTGGGCTCCTGGCCTATGAAGCCCTCCAGTCTGCGAAGCCCCTTTGTTCCCTCCTGGGCCGGCAGCTGGGCTGTAGGCAAAGAAAGGGCTTGTATTGTGCCGCTCTGCGTCACGGGGAAGAACGGTGAGGGACTTTCCATTGTCTTGGGCAACCGGCTCTGCCTGCCAAGACGATCGCAGCCTGGGGGTGTCTGCTGGGGGCGGTGGGGACTGTGGAAGGGCGGGGAGGAGGAGGGGAGGGGCCAGGGAACATAAATTAGCAGATCAACCAGGGAGCAATTACTCCCCATGGGAGGGTAGAGGGGCTCTCCTTCCTGTCTCGTGACCTTCAGGCAGGAGTATGGGAGTTCAGAGCATGCGTGGGCTTTGGAAAATCAGGCAGATCTGCATTCAAGTCCAACTCATCATTTCCTTGGGCAAAACCCGCACCCTCTCATCAGCACTCAAGTAGTGTAGTAGCTACAGTGCAGAGGTGTGAAATTTAAATATGAGAATGCAAGTCAGCGTTTCCTGCTGTCTGGCAAAGAGGCTGCTCCAGAGTTAGTATCATTTTAGTTCTTCGCATTGCACCTATTTCTCTTGAAGGTTTAGACGCCATAAAGAACTTTGAGTTCCTGAAAACAAGTGCACCTTACCTTTCCCACAGCTCAGACCTTTTGGGCAAGGTCAACTCCCCGTTTTCTTTACCTGTGAAGCAAAACACAGATGATCATCCCAGACTCCTTTGTATTGGGCTCACGGGGTGCGGGGTTTTTCCAACGTATATTTTACTAAATAAAATTAACTTACTGCCTCCAAGCATGTATTCTCTGGGCAGAGATGAGGCAACCCGAGCGTGGCCTTCTGAACCATATTCATTGAGAGTGTACTCTTCACTAAAATCAGTGCATGTCTTCCAGAGAGTTCTCAGGGCCTTCCCATCTGTTGTCTTATTAGTTCTCAAAACATCGCTGGGAGCTTGGGATGGGGGAAGGGGTGCACGGTATTTTTAGCTCCACAGTTCGGAGCCCAACGCTACTTTACTTTACAACCCAGACCGAGTCCTGTGCTGATTTCCCCAAAAGGCAGATAGAGCACCTGCCAAGGACACCAAGGTATCACCGTGTTAAGGACAATTTAATTCTTTTCTGTTTCTGCCCGAAAGCCTCAGGGCGGTCATCGTGTGAAAATTCAGAACTTTTCTTGATCTTTTTCTCTTGCTTCTTTTATAACTGAGTGTTGCTTTTATTTTGGATCACACGCAGGTGAGCATCGACACTTTGTTCAGCGCCAGGAGCCCCTAAAGGTCTTCTTTTTTTTCTTTAATTTTCTAATTTTTATTTTTTGGCTGCGTTGGGTCTTTGTTGCTGCACGCGGGCTTTCTCTGGTTGCGGCGAGCGGGGGCTACTCTTCGTTGTGGTGCGCGGGCTTCTCATTGCGGTGGCTTCTCTTGTTGCAGAGCATGGGCTCTGGGCGCGCGGGCTTCAGTAGTTGTGGCACGTGGGCTCAGTAGTTGTGGCTCGCAGGCTCTAGAGCGCAGGCTCAGTAGTTGTGGTTCACGGGCTTAGTTGCTCCGCGGCATGTGGGATCTTCCCAGGCCAGGGCTCGAACCCTTGTCCCCTGCATTGGCAGGCGGATTCTTAACCACTGCGTCACCAGGGAAGCCCCCCTAAAGGTCTTCTAATATGGTCCCAGCTTTGTCCCCAGTCACACAGTAAGTCAGAGGCTGGATTAGGATTAGAACTCAGTATATCACGAGTGAACCTCTGTTTTAAAATGTAGGTTTGTTATTATTCGGGTATGATGAGGCCAGCAGATCAGGAGATGGCCGCCCATGAAAAGATAGTTTGTTATTCACAGTTCCCAAGAATTGGGGACCCACCAGGCCAGGGGGGACCACACAGGGACACACCAGGGTCGGTCAGGAGTCAGAAGGGACAGGAGGAAAACAGGAAGACGCGGGCAGGAGCCTTTATTGTGGTTCCCACAGGAATGGCGAGGCAGGGCAAGCAGGCTTAGCCTAGTCTGAATAAATGCAGGGGGCCCTAGGGGGTGGGGGCTGCCCCTAGTTGTCTGGTACCTGCCCCTGGGGTGATTAGGGACAGGGAAGAATGGGTCCGAGTCAGTGTGTAAGAGCCCATTAGAGGAGGTGGTGTAGGCGTGGACTCTGGGTGTGAAAGGCTGCTTACTCTCTCCAGGAACTGGCTCGTCCTGGGAGGGGCAGTCGCCCCAGGGTCAGCAAAGGCCCCAGATATCAAAGCATCAGAAATACAGAAAGTGAAAAGACATGATGCATTCAACCTCGAAAACATGACACTAAATGAAAGAAGCCAGACACAGAAGCCACATGTGGTGTGATTCCGTTTTTATGCAATATCCAGAATGGATCAATCCATGGAGACAGGAAGTGGACAGGTGGTTGCCAGGGGTAGGGGTCGGGGGGAGGTTGGGGAGGAAGGAGTGAGGAGCGACTGCTTCGTGGGTACCAGGTTTTCCCCTGGGGTGTTGATGAAGATGTTTTGGAATGAAAAGACGTGACGGTCGCACAATGCCGCGAATGTACCGAATGCCAGTGAATCGTACGGCTTGACGGTGGTAAACCTTATGTTACGTGAATTTCACTTCGATTTTTCATAAGAGGTTAGAACTCAGGTCTCTGGTTCCCATGGAGGGTCCTCAGGCTCTGTGCCAGCCCTGGGGTAGAGGCTTCATACACATCATGAGCTCTGAAGGCGCCTAGGAAGGTGGGCGTTATACCCCCTTGGCAGAGAGGGGGCTGAGAGGCCCACAGCCCCGGGCTCGGAAGTAGCTGAGCAGAGATTCAGATCACAGTGTTCTGTGCCTGTCAGCCCTGGTCTTGCTGACCTGTCCCCGGCGGCCACTGACACCCCGATTCTCTGCCCTCCCAGGGAAGCGACAGCGAGTACGAGGTCGACCCGAGCCCCCAGAAGGCCCACTCTTTTGTCAACCACTACATCAGTGACCCCACCTATTACAACTCCTGGAGGCGGCAGCAGAAGGGGATCTCGCGGGCCCAGGCCTACAGCTACACGGAGAGCGACCCGGGGGAGCCAGACCACACTGCCCTGTCCAACGGCAGCAGCGCCCAGCAGGGCAGCCTCTTTCGGCCCAAGGCCAGTCGGACCCCAACGCCCCAAAACCCCCCGAACCCCCCGAGTCAGCAGAGCACCCTCTACCGTCCCCCCAGCAGCCTCGCCCCTGGCTCCCGGGCTCCTATAGCAGGATTTTCATCATTTGTTTGATGTCATCCTCGTTGTCGGAAGAGGAAAGAGAAAGAAAACACAGCACCAAACTCCCCTTCCGCCCCTCCTCGCACCGCCTGCCAGAAAACAGAAACACCAAGAAACCAAGTCAACTTTTCACCTCCTGAGTTTATTTTTCCAGAGATTCCAGGGCCAGCAAAGCCGGTGTTGAGAAGGATGGAGAAAAACCACGAGAGGACGTGTGTGGCTTCGAGATTGTGGGGTTTGCTGCTCCTTCGGGGGTGCTGAGCAGAGTAGGGGGGCTGGCTGCGGTGAACACGAGTGGGTTGGGCCCCTGGAGGGAGAGGGAGGGAGGGAGGGAGGGAAGGCCAAGACCGGAGGGCTGTAAGGCGGGCGTGGCTGGTGGGGGTGAAGAACCTTCTGGACATCCAGCCGGCTGCTCCCTTCCGGCATGTGCTGGAGCCCTGGGCCCGCTGCTGGCCGGTGCTGCGCCGGGATGGGCATCCCTGGGGGCAAAACTCCCCTCCCCCCTGCACCCACACTCCCACCCCACCCTGTACAGCCCTGCCCCTCACCCTCCACTACCCCCTCCCTTGTTCAATGTCCCCACCAAGCATTTGGTTTATTTAGAAAAACGAAACCAGCTGAAGGATGAGAATTTGCCTAGCTAGCTCCTTGCTCCTAACAGACGTTCCTGTTGTGAACCCAAGGAAGAGGGCCCCTAGGGGCTGGGGAGAGGTCCCCCCGCCACTGAACCCAGCCATCCCTTTCCTTGAATTCACTTTCCTGAGCACAGACTAGGAGAGATGAACTGGGGGAGCAGAGATGGGGGCACTGGCCCGGCATCACTGGGAAAACTGGGCATAAGGCAGGAAGTCAGGACCGGAAGGAGGAAGCTTGGACTTTTCCCTTTCTTCCAATTCAGGTACCACCTGACCCCCTTCTTAAAGGGAGAGGGAAAAGGGAGTTACAGAGACAAGGAAATTCAGCTTCTGTGGGGCTGAGGGGCTAAACGGGGGTGAGGCATCACCATGGCAGACACGCCCCTCTCCCTGGATAGACACCTTCACACACACACACACACACACACACACACACACACACGCATGCACTGGCAAGGAAAAGGGTCCAGAGATCCTCTCCAAGAGAAATCCCTTTGGGTCCTCCTAGTCAGCAGGACACTCACTTTCAGATCTGTGTCCCTCGTTCTCAACCCATAGCCCTCTGTGGCTAAGACCCCCGCCTCCTAAGTCCAGGAGCCCAGAGGGGCGGGCCAAGTCTCTGGTCCCGAGGCTGGATCTCCCAGCACCCGATTTACAAAGTCAAAGACCATCCCAACCCCCATTAATGTCTTCCAGACTCGGCTCAGCCTGCCAGAGCTCAGAGCGAGGAGGGGCCCCATCCAAACTGAGCACAAGCTTCCAAGATGCACAGCCAGGCTGGCCGGGAGGAGCAGGTCAGATGGGACCAAGGGACGATTATAGCTGTTGGGAGACAGAGCTTTAAAAAGCTACTTCTGGTGGCCTGCATCTTCCCATCAACTCACACCTTCCGGATGCAGGAGTTTAAGGAGGAGCCTTTCCAGCTAAGTCCCTGGGTGCGCCCCACCGGCCCTGCAAAGCGGCCCATCCCCCCAGGGTCGGGGATGGACCGCTGCCTCTGGGAGAGGGCATGGCCCGGCTGGGGCACGTTTAGTGCATCTTGGGGCCCCTTAGTGGGGCAGGGCTCCCTGGAGGTGCCAAGCATGGGCACCGCTGCCCTGCCTGGGAGGACGTGACGCCCCGTTTTGAGGGGTGAGGAGAACAGCGGAGGGTTTGGGAAGCAAGCCAAGGACGGAGTGGGCCTATACCCTTCCCCACCGCCCCGAATCAGGTTCCTGGGGTGGAAGCTGGGCCAGGGGCCTGAGGAAAGGGCACACCCAGCTCTGGGCTCCTCCCCAGGCGCTGGGACCCCCCCAGAAACGTGATGGGGAGAAGTTGGAAGATGGCTCCGTAGACGGGCTGACCCGGCTCCGAGGTCCAAACAGCAGCTTCTCCACTAAGGGGGTCTAGAAAGGGAAGCACAGTCTTTCCCCCAAAGGAGGACACAGGCCTGAGGTTCTGCCCCTGTACACATCTGGCGTGTCCCTCGGGGAACATGCACAGCTGCGGGGCATGTGATGACCTGCTGCTTTCTCTGTCCTTCTCTCTCTCCCCCCACCCCTCAACAGTCTCAACCTTTTCTCTATCTGCTGTGTGTTGAACCATTTAAAGCCCTTCCCGGTTCTTGTTGCGAAGCCCAGGGAGGGATGTGGGAGGAGGAAGCAGGGGTCAGTAGAAACGCTCTGTACGCGTGTATATATTTCACGAGGCCAAATTCCCTTTGCGTTCCGTGAATCGCCTTGTGCGTTAAGATGCTTGCCCTCCCCTCCCCACGTGCTCCTTCACACCCATGCTGACACACACACGCACCTGGGCTCGTGCACACACACGCAGATACACACAGAATGCACAGCGTCCGTGTGTCCGCAGCCCCCTCGGAGGGCTGACATCGTCTCCTGTGCGGGGCACAGGCAGCCTAAGTCACACGCACACGTGGGGCGGGCTGGGTTCTGTTGTCTGAAAGGGCAGAGCTCTTAGAGGAGCTGGGAAGGCGGGCCGGGCAGAGGTGAAAGTCCCAGCCTCAGTCCATCCCCACCCACCTGAAACGGAGCCTCCACTGCCCCAGCCACATCTGGAAGCCCAGGTCCCCAGCTGTGGACCTCTGGATTTCTAAGAGGACATCTCTTTGCCCTTGTTTACATACCTGCTGGGGCAGCGGAGGCTCCCGACCCCCATCCAGACACCTGGCTGCTTTGGAAAGGTGCGTGGGCACTGCCCACGGGTCACAGGGAGCCTCCCTGACCTTTGGTTTCTTGAGCCAGTGATGCCAGGACCCGTGTTTGTGTGACACCACCTGAAGCGGGTTCACGTCGGGACACTCGCTCCCTGGCTCCTTTGGCTTTGCCTCTCTGTGCCCTCGGGAAATCTGGTGTTGGACCCCGCAGCTCACACTTGGCACACCAGGGCTGCCTTTGCCCTCCTGGCCACACCCTCCTGTGTTCACTTCAGCTCCACACCCAGACTGCCAAGCTGAACCAAAAAGCTGCTCCGGGTTCCAGAAGCACCTTCCTCCCAGGGCTCCAGGGAGTTTGCAAACACAGGCTGCCTCTCCTCCAATCACCCCACCTGACACTGCCGTGATTCAGAGGAAACAGGGGTGCTGCCGGCTGCCCCGCCCTGCGCACGCTGGCCGGAGGCCTTCTGTCTCTGTCCACACCTCCCTGGGCAGAGCTTTTAAAGGTGCCAGAGCCTCCCCATAGCCCACTCTGGGCAGGGGCTTCCCTCACCTTCCCGTGGTGCACATCTGAAGGTGCCCACACTTGGTGAGGGGCTGGAGGGGGAGGGGGGACCATCTGAACAACAGCCGCCTGCCCCTGAGTGCCTCTGTGTGGTCCTGGGCAGCGGCAACCCTGACCACCACCTGAGCACAGGTGCCCTCTTGGGACCACCCCCCTTCTCTTTGTTTCTGTAAGAATAACCAAAAGCATTTAAATGTGTTACCTTCTTTTACGCATACAGACTCCAAAAACAAAAACCAACACAAATCTTTATTTTTTTGATTTAAAAGATACAATGAAAAATTATGGGGAGAGTATTCATTATGGCAGGTGTCTATCTGTAAGAAAATATATATATATATATATATATCTATATGTCATATAGCTTGTTAGCAGGTTTATTTTTTGAATGAAAGGTGACAAAAAAATTGATTTGAAATATATACCACGAGAAGTCCCATGTCCCGTCAAACTGGTCAGTATTTTATAAATAAACTTTTTTTTTTTTGGAGTCCTGAAGCGACGTTCATTCTTCTTCTCCCTGGAGGATAAATGGGGATCCCCAGCCCCACATTGCTCTCAAGTAATCTGGTCCCCAAACACCCCTTTTTAGCCTTTCTGTGGTGTTGCAGAGTCAGGGGTTTAAGTTTTTCTGCTTTCTTAATTCATAGGTGAGTGATCATCTGTGCCTTCAAGTGAAATTCACTGTTTTATTTATTTTACACTTTTAAGAGAAGAGCTTCTCAGATTACTTCTCAGATTAACTTCTCAGATTCTCAGTTAGAGGCAAAATGGTAATGACTAATAATAATAGTAATAACAATAGCTAACGCTTGTATGGCATTCACCCTGTGCCAGGCACTGTTCTAATCACTTTACATTGATTAACTCATGGCATGCTTGTGCCCACCCCCTAAGAGGGAAGCTGGATCAGGGAGAATGTAAGTGGCTTGCCCCTGAGAATTAGAAAAGCCAGGATTTGTCCTAAAGCAGTCTGGCTCTAGAGACAAATGCTGACTCTCCGATGTGTGAAGGCAAGTTTCTTGCCCGTTTTCACTTTAATTTCGACAAAGCCAGCACCTCAGGCCCTAGTGACCTTGATGTAATAAGAACCACCCTGGCATTTGGTGGATCTAACATAGTTAATCCACCCAGATTTAGAATTAGGTCTGGAATCGCTGAATTTCTGAGTACACTGGCGTTAGAATAGACCACGCTTACCTCCCATAAATTAAGTCAGATGGATTCAGATAGCAGAGAGAGAGTGAAGGAGAAGTAATAGTACATGTAAAGCCACTCAGTTTTACACAGTACACTTATTTTATATAGTCTACATTGTTTAATGCATATTAGACATTTATTCATAGGGAGGCCGTTCAACTAATCAAAACAATTAAAGCAGGGAATTTAAAATACCTATTATGTATGCACCTTCTCCACTTTATTTTTACTTAAAACTCACAAATGTAAATTCATCCACCAATCTGTTCATGTTGGGTACAGCATTTTTCCTTTTTTTTTGAGAATGGGCTCAATGTGTAGAGTTCTGGTGTTTCTTACACATCTATAATATATCATCAGTGAACTCCAGTTTCTATCTCTTTAAAGTAAAGCAAAAATATACAGAAATTTTGAAGTGGAGACTTCCAGTTTCTGGCATGTGAGGAGCTTGGAAGGTGCCAGCCCGTCCTAACAACGGGTGGAAAACTAAGCAAATGGAAAAATCAACACCTCTTCTTAGATCCATAAGAGAAGTCACAGGACCAACTGCTGCCCCTAAAATTAGGTGAATACAGAGAATCTCCACTTACCAGAGTAGAAATGATGGGTTGATATAAGAGCAGAATCCTAGATTTTATTACTCTTTCCCTAATATTTTACTGTTCTTGTCCCTGACTAATTCAGCACTCTTTTATTTTTGCAACTTTGCTTTATCAAAGTACTCCTTTCCCAAAGCATTCGATGTAGTTTTCAAAGAAATAACTGTCTTCATTCTGCCCGCTTATCCTATCCACTTACATCATATTTCATTAAATTACATAATTACTATAAAAAGCATGACTGGCATAAACAAGTTTGGGAACAGTGATGAGTGACTCTCTGTAAACATACAACTCAATTTGGTAGGAGCAGGAGAGTGTGGGCATCACAGAAGGCAGGACATTAGCCTTCAGTTTCCAGGGTATGATGGGTTTCTTCATGTTTTGCAGAGAGAATCAATTAATATGGCTAATATTTGTTAAGTGGAGGTCAGATAAGAGACCTTCTGTATGTATTACAGTACAAACCCTGCACAATGTACTTTATGACTAGTTTTCAAGGTGGTTAAGGGATTTTCAAGGGCAATTTTGACCACCCATAATCTTTACATTATACACAATATGGAACCCAAGCCCCACATTAGCTGTGATTCCACACAACTGATTTGAGGATGTTTGGTTAAAGGGTAGTAAGGGGAAGACATTCCGGAACTGGAGTCAGAAGTGTGGGTTTGGTTCTAGAATGGTCACTTGCACACTGAGACTTGAAATGCCTCTTTTTTTTTTTTTTTCTTTTTGAAATATAGTTGATTTACCATGTTGTGTTAGTTTCAGGTGTACAGCAAAGTGATTCAGTTATACATACATATATGTCTTTTTTTTTTTTTGTTCAGATTCTTTTCCCTTACAGCGTATTACAAAATATTGAGTA
Organism: Balaenoptera ricei; assembly: GCF_028023285.1. Classification (NCBI taxonomy): domain Eukaryota; kingdom Metazoa; phylum Chordata; class Mammalia; order Artiodactyla; family Balaenopteridae; genus Balaenoptera; species Balaenoptera ricei. Next base: position 5,837,752 of record NC_082658.1, on the reverse strand, counting down.
GAGTTCCCTGTGCTATACAGTACGTCCTTGTTGGTTATCTATTGTATATATAGTGGTGTGTGTCTGCTAATCCCAAACTCCTAATCCCTCCCTCACTGCCCCCTTGAAGTGCCTCTTAGTTTTCTCAGGGGAAATGAGTCATCTACCACCAACCAGACTGACGGGAAGATCCAAGGAAATAATGAGATTTGAAGGAAAGGCTTGGACCATCAGAAGCGTGTCTTCCTGGTGGTAGAAGTGTGTTTGTTCTAGACCAGGGAGAAGCCTCATGGTATTCTGGAATTCCAGTCTTCTTTCTCATCATTTCTAATCCCAGACTGGCCCCTCACTAACTGTGGCCAGTGGGCATGGACCTTGGCTGTTTCCAGCAACAATACCAGTCAAATACACTAGGGGGAAGAAAAAAAAAAAGACAATACCTTTCACCAAAACAATGAGGAAGGTAAATCTGCTGAGAAGGAAGGGGGAGGGGAAAGGAAGGTGCTTTCCAAAGCCAAGGAGACATCTGGTGATATAATGTACTGGCTTGGATTATACATAATGTTCCTTCTCTCTACTGAGCAAAGGTAACCTCACCCGGAAAACATCAAAGAGACCTCTCAGATTTCTTCTCTTAGAAATCCCCGAGTTACCAACCAGGAAAAGCACTTTTGACTGGCAAGGCTAACCAAAAAGAGCTTGGGGTTGGCAGACCTGGGTTCCCACAAATTCCAGCTTGAGCTTGAACTTGAGTTCAACCTCCACCAGCCTCGCCTACCTCATCTGTGGAATGGGTGCAACTTCTACCTTTTCCAGCCACAGACTCATGTAACGAATGAAGCGTAGGGAAATAACCTCTTAGACGGAGGTGACATCCTGACCATCCCTTTCCCAGTTTCTCTGTCCTGCACGTGGAAGGGCAGGTCCAGAACTATGAGAGCTGCTTTTTTTCAGTTTCCCAATCTTGATGGCAAAGCACTTTGGCAATGAGGCTTGGCTGGAGTCTGCAGATGGAGAAAGCAACCAATGTTTTTCTTTCTGTCATCCTAGCTTCTGGCAGGGAGGAATCAGTTAAAGCAGCTGGCTCTGGAGGTTACGGGCATGGAGGAGGTCGTGTTAGGCTGCAGTGTAAGACGCGGGGATGGGTCAGGGGCAGGCCTCAGGAGTCAGCTCCCGCTTGGTCAGCCCGTTGGCTCCATCAGACTCAAGAAGGGCTGACCACCTGCCCCAAAGCTCCCAGCACAGACCACACCCACCCTTCTCAAACGCTGGCCCTGAGAGGCCCCAAGGAAATCCAGGAGGCCTTACCACTTCCCACTGGGGCCATTTGGGTTGTCTAAAGCCAATTGCTCAGCAGCTAAGCAGTACCCTGGGAATGGAAATAACTAAATAGTGTTTGATTCACTTTCCTCCCAAAGTTGACCGTCCCAGGCAACCAAGCCCTTCGGGTTGGGGCTTATTCCTACTTAGCCAGAGCTTCAGCCAGGGCCCAGGTTACCCCGGAGGACACAGGACGTCAAAGCCCAAAGAATATCACCCATTGCTCCAGAGGAGCTGAAGGCAGGGACACCCTCGGCCGTGACCTCTCTGGACTCTGCCCTGGAGGCTGGTGCGTGGACGTGGGACCAATCTAGTACCGACCTGACTCCGAACTGAACAGAAGGTCTCCTTCTCGTGGCAGCTGGGCGTGGGGGGCTGCTGCAGGACAGCGGGGGGCGCTGGGCTGGCTGCACCTCCCCTCTGTTCCAACTGCCTGCAGCCTCCTAGTCTTGGAGGGTTTGGAATCTGCTCAGCGGCGCCTTGTGGGACCCAGGTAAAGTAGCCGATGAATAGGGCCACCGCAGGTCCTGCTCTGCACCTATTTTCCTGCTGTAATTGTCTGTGGCGCTGCCTTTCACTTTGCTCTATAAATGATCTGGTCCTCCTACTGATGCTTGGTACTTGACAATGGAGGCAGCCTGCTGGCTCAGCTAGAAGCGCCTCCTACAGGTGGGCCCGGGGACGGCCATGTTGAAGGTCTGGGAGGACCCAAGGACCATCTCCTGGACACAAATATGATTTGAGTGGTATGGAGGGGCCAGCAAGTTGGGTTTCATCCAGCGCTGGATCTTCTGCTCAGTTCGGCCTCAGCCAGGAGGGGATGCTGTGACCCCAGGTTCAGAGGGAATCTCATCCCCCTTATAGCTTTCTCAGATGCTTCGTCCTGCCACTTGAGGGTCTGTGCTGTCCCCAGGCCAGTTCTCCCTACCGAGGGCTCCGGGACACAGGCATGAATGTCTGGGGACACAGCCTTGCCCAGACTTTTCTGATGGAGAGGGTCTTGTTAATAGACTTGCTTAAGAGAACAAGAGATAGATCCTCCTTCTATAGAATCTCCCCGCACCCATCTCCACACCCGCTCCCCAAGACTGACCAATTGTTTGTGACATCTGGTAGAAATCTGGGGGAAATCCAGGCTGGTGCTAGGCCATCTTCAGGAATCTTATTGGTCAGCATAATTGATATGGCAGAAAACACAGGCCTTGGATGTAGCAAAGCTGGGATCAACTTAGGGTTGACAGGTAAAACACAAACCAAGTTTTGCATGGGACATATTTATCCTAAAACGTTATGTGTCGTTATCTGACATTCAAATCTAACCGGGCATCCTCTATTTTTTATTTGTTAAATCAGCCACCTGGCGCAAATCCTCACTATATACCAAATGTGGGCATTCCTCCTCCAGAAAAGGGGGATGCTGAAAATTGCACCGTATCCCTCACCAAAAGCGTGTGGGTGTTAGCAGGGAGATTACCCGTGAGCATAATTTGTAAGCCATACAACACGCTACACACGTAAGGGATTATTGCTGTTGTTCGCGGATAAAATGACATTTATGCGGAATCATCGACGAGCTCCTGGCTTCAAGCACAATTCTGGTTCAGTCAGTCCCGACTTCCACTCCTTTACCATCTTCTACCCTGCCTCAGGACTCTTCCCAGCTGGAAATGTCAGTAGGAAACTTCTGCATCTTAGAAATTTGGGGGATTTTGCAGGGGAGACTTAAACTGCCTTTCTAGAGCCGTGTATCAGACATGCTGGAAGGCAACAGAGCAATCAGATTCGGATCATTAGAGGAGAGTTTCATAAAAAGACCACTCACCACGTCGTGCTAAGGTTTGGGGGAGCTAGAAGGGGCACTGCTGGACCCAGGGTTAGGGACAGCTGGGTACCACTACCACCCTAAGCCTGCCGTGGCAGACAGTGAAGGAAGTTACTAGAACCTGCAGACAGAGAAGGCGGGATGGAGACAGATATCACACAGGGGCAGCTTGGCTGGAGAACCAGCCTCTCCCCACTGGCTCTCCTTCTGTCTTCCACCTTCCTGCTGGGGTTCCTTGTGGTCCAAACTCAGCGGGAAGTCAGGGGCACTGGGACACCATCCATCCAGGCCAGGCTCCCCTGGGGGACAGCGCAGGGTGGGTCCTCAGCACCTGTGCCTGCTGATGGTGACAACCCCTTGGAAAGTCCCACTCTGACACTCAAGCAGAGGAGAGATGCTCCCCTTCCTCCCTTTTCTCAATGTTGATCAGGAGTGGAATTAGACCCAAGAGGCTTTCAGGAAGGTTTCACCAGGATAGGTGGGATTTTCTGGTAGGTTAGAGAATGTAAAAAGGTCTTTGACTTTTACGGCCTGTAACCTCCCGAGCCAGCTGGAGCCGCAGGACAAAATGACACCAGCTGATCTTTGTCGACTAGAGCCCCGCCCACCACTGTGCTGAAGGCGTTTTCTGCAGCCTTGCCTCCCTCACAGCAGGCTTACCAGGAATGCAGGAATTTCACCACTTCCCCGTTTAGCAGATAAGGACACCTAGACGCGGAGAGGCGAGGGACCTGCCTGCTGGGTGAGTGCCAGAGCCAGGATCCCACCCCAGGCCCCCCTGGCTCCACTGTGCCCCCTCTTTAACCACCAAGCGGCCTCTCCCCTGGTTCAGACGCTGCTGGGTCTGGAGGAGGAGACCTGGGCCCTTGGAGAGGCCTCCATCCTCCGGGTGGCCACAGGCCAGGCAGGAAACATTGTTTCAGGATAACCGGTAACAATGTCCTCAGGGCTGGGCAAAGGTTTTTCCATTCAGGGCCAGATAGTAAATGTTTCAGGCTTTTTCGGGGCCACGAGGCCTCCCTCCTAGCGAGGGAGCAGCCAGAGACAGTCCCTAAATGAATGTGCCTGGCTGTGTTCCAATCAAGATTTATTTACGAACACTGAAGATAGAATTTTCTATCGTTTTCACACGTAACGAAATATCATTCTGGTTTTAATTTTTGCTGAATCATTAAAAAATGTGAACATTCTTCTTAGTTCCCTGGGCCACACAAAACAACCCGAGGTGATGATTCCTGGTCTAGTCGATACTTTCTGGAAATTTACAGGGTTGTGGTGTGACCCCAGATGAGGTAGTCGAGGGTGCTGTAGTGGGTTGAATGGCGTCCCCCCCAAAATTCACGTCCACCTGGAATTGCAGAATATGACCTTATTTGGAAGTAGGGTCTTTGCAGGTGTAATTAGTTGAGAGGCGGTCATACCAGATTAGGGTGGGCTGTAAATCCAATGATTGGTGTCTTTATAAGGAGAGGAAAGGACACAGGAGACACACAGAAGGCCACGTGAAGACGGAGGCAGAGATTGGAGGGATGCAGCCACAAGCCAAGGATGCCAAGTATTGCCAGAGTCGCCAGAAACTGGAAGAGGCAAGGAAGGATTCTTCCCTAGAGCCTTTCAGAGGGAGTGTGGCCCTGCTGACACCTGGATTTTGGACTTCTAGCCTCCAGGACTGTTAGAGAATTAAACCACCCAATTTACGGTCAGTTGTTATGGCAGCCCTAGGGAACGGATGTGCAACATTTATCTCTGGGAGTTTCGGTTCAGTGGACTCACAGAGGCTGGCAGGGGCCCAGGACCAGGCACCTCCCGGACCTCGGGCCTCCTTTCCGCTCCTTCCCCAGCAGTCTTAGATTTCTGTAGAAAAGCACCAGCCAGCCCTGAATTACATTGGCAATTATGGGATGCTTGTTTTCCTGTTTCTCCCAACCTCCTCCCCTTCTCAAATTGTTTCCACCTCTAAGAGCCAAACAACAGTCGTTCCCTGAGGTCAGGATAAACCCTCACCGGCCACCAACCTGCAGAATATTAATCACAGATGCTGGTGACCGGAACTCTGGGGGCCTCTCTCCCTTCTGTGCTGTCACCGGGTAAGCACAGGGGGTCAGGAGAGCGGCTGGGGAGCAGAGGGAGGGCAGGGGGCTCATACATGGGTGGGGGCAGGACCCACCTGTCTTCTCGACCTGCCATGGTGTCTGGTCGGTGGAGAGACTGGGCAGGCTTCTATCCTGGTACCTGGGACCACACACCCTCTGAAGGCAAAGATCCACATTCCCCCACTTCTACTAGGACCTGACCACAGAGCAACCCTGGAGGACACCCAAATGCAATCAAGGACACACATAAATAAGAGCTCACACTTAGCCAGACACTTTCCTAACTTTTTTGCATCAATGAACTCATTCAGTCTTACAAAGGCAGGCATGGAAACACAGAGAGGCCCAAGTAACTTGCCCCAGGTGACAGGGCCACTGTCTTCAGTGACATCCCCAATGCCCGGGGACTGTCCAAGCTCAAACACTGTGTGTCCCAGCTTAAAGGGAGCTCGGCAGTCCTCAGGGTAAAGGGGCCTACCCACACCCTGTGGGAGACCCCAGCTGGAGCCCCTTACTTGACTCCTGGTCCTGGACTGCTTCTGTTCTACTGTCTCTTCTGGGGAGAAAGTCATTGCTCAAGTTCAAGGCTCTTGGGATGACATTGAAATATGAGCGGCAACCTTGGCATTGTTTACTTTAGTGGCATGTGTTGTAAAGGGACTTGGCCCATAGCAAGGAAGATCCAGGAAGGCTCTAGAAGATGTGGATGGCTGGGCACAGTGGGAAGGCGGGGAAACCTCCTCAGAAGGAGCCCCCATGTCATTTCTTGGAAGGAGACCCGTGCGGGGGGGGGTGGGCAGGCGGAGGCGGTGGGCTGCTGCGGCCCCGCGAGGGTGGCTGTGACCCCGTCTGTTCGCGTCACCCTGCCCTCTGTAATCAGCCAGCTGCCTGTGCTTGTCTGGCCTCGTGCTCCTGCCTGGACCAGTCCTGCAGACACGGGGGCCGTGAATCAGAGGCCGGCTCCTTTCTGTTGCCCTTGGGATGGGGGTGGCGTTGCTCCAGTCACGACACCAGGATTTCACCCCAGGGGGAGTTCTGCCCCCAGGAATCTACCTCTGCATGGCCTGGACGCCCCGGGAGTGGGCAGCAAGGACATACAGGAGAGCGGCAGGCGGAGTGGGAGGGAAATCGCAGCCACGCACAGTGATTAGATGTCAACTGACACTGGGCCTGGGAAGAGGGAGGCTCAGGAAGTGGGTCAACTACGGAACCCGACAGCCTCCTACAAGGGGCAGCTCTCACTGCTGCCGGGGGGAATGAGAGCCCCATGTCGTCAGGTTCTTCTTATTCTTCACGAGCCAGAAATCCACATTTGGGGACTTCCCTGGCGGTCCAGTGGTTAAGACTCTGCACTTCCACTGCAGGGGGTGCGGGTTCGATCCCTGGTCGGGGAACTGAGATCCCGCAAGCCATGTGGCACGGCACCCCCCCAAAAAACCCACATTTTATGTGACTCCCCCTTCTGCTTAGATATTAGCAACTAAAAAATATATATACATGTTTTTTTCTTTAAGCATTGTTGTGGCCGATTGTAAGCATTGTTGTGGCCGATTGTATCTTCCAAAAATGATTACAACAGTATCTCCCATCTCATGTGCTCTTCTTATAATGTAACTTGGACACTCCTCCATGGAAAGGTGGAGTCGATGTTCCCTCCCTTGCATCTGGTGGGAGGGGCTTGTGACTACAGCAGAAGTGATGCTATGTGACTTTCAAGGCTAGATCACGTTACAGGTTGAATCATTCCTCCCCCCACCCACCTGCAAAAGAAGTCCAAGTCCTAACTCTCAACACCTGTGAACATGACCTTATTTGAAAATGGGGTCTTTACAGATAATCGAGTTAACGTGAGGTCATTAGGGTGGGCTCTAATCAAATGTGATTGGTGTCCTTATAAGAGGGGGGAATTTGGACACAGAGACAAACACGCACAGAGGGAAGAAAATGTGAAGACACAAGTAGAATGCCACGTGAAGACGAGTTTAGAGAGATGAGGCTACAATCCTAGGACTGCCTGAGGCTACCAGAAGCTAGGGGAGAGCATGGAAACTATTCTCCCTAGAAACCTCAGAAGAAACCAACCCTGCTGACACTTTGATTTGGGCTTCTGGCCTCCAGAACTGTGGGGCAGTAAATTCCTGCTGTTTCAGCCTCCCCAGTTTGTGGTACTTTGTTACGGCAGCCCTAGGAAACTAATATGGTCATAAATGGTCATAGAGTTTCCACCTGGTTCTCTTGAGATGCTTGAGCTTGGTACTCAGCTGCCATCTTGTGAGGAAGCCCAAACCATCCCGTGTGCAGGGGGTACACTTAGGTGTCCCGACTGACAGCCCAGCTGGGATCCCAGATGACAGCCAGCATTAACCACCAGACAGGTGAGTGAAGATGGTCCAGGTGATTCCAGCCCCCAGCCCTTGAGTCAGCACCCGTCTTCAAGTCTTCCCAGCTGAAACCCCTTACTTCATGGAGCAAAAACAAGCCATTCTTTCTGTGCTCTCTCCAAATTCCTGAGACCCGTGGAATCCAGAAGCATAGTAAAATGGTAGTTTGGGGAGGAGTTTTGCAGTAAACGTGACTGGAATGACTGCGTGTGCCAAAGAGAACGTATCTTTAGGCTGCACGCCACCCACAAGCCAGCAGTTTGCCTTCGGATAAGACCAGCAAGGCTGCCTGTGGACTCTGCAAGGCTAAAAAGCTGCCCCACCTGGAGCCGTGCTTTTTCCACCCCTCTGGGGAAGGGGGAGACAATGGTGAAATGAAAAGAGGGGCAGGAGGGAGGAGGAGATGAGATAGGGTGCTAGGACTGGATCATCCAGGTGGGGATGGTGTGTGGACGCAAGAGGTCATCCTCAACTAGTAAAGATCCCATTTTAAGAGCCCAAGTTCCAAGAGATGCTCTTTGCCAGGAAATGTAGATAAGGAAGCTCTGTAAAGAACCTGTACCCTACTGGTGTAGGATCTCCTGGGGGCTTTTTTGGAGAGCAAATGAGCTAATACATGCAAAACTCTTAAAAGAGCGCCTGGTATCTTACGGAAACTATGTACTGAGGGCTTACTATTGCTAGGATTAGTGTTGGGGTTTTCAGACAGTGCCGTGAAGCCTCAAGGTCTCCCAGAAATGCCCCCAAGAACTGCATTAAAAGAGGTAAAGCAGGTGGGCTTCTGGGATCCTCTCTCCACTTCAACCACAACAGAACCACCTGATCTGTTTTATATAATATCTTGTACAGTTTCCTTTAGAGGGTGGAGGGAAGGACTCCCCTGCTTACAAAAATAAAATGCTTGAAAAACCACCCACTTAGTTGAACAAGAACTGCCCCGGGCTTAGAAGAGCTCACGTCTTGTCCCAGGTTCTGCTAGTAGCTGGCTGTGTGACCTTGGACAAGTCACTTCACTTCTCTGGATTTTACATTCTCTTCTATAAAGTGAGTGGCCTAGGTGATTGCTAGCATTAGCCCAAATATTTGCTCAAAAAAAGGGGGAAAACATTCTCTTCTGCAAATTTCCATGTAATTAATTTCTTATAGATTCCATTTTAAGACCTATAAGCCTTCTTACCCCAGGCCTCTCTCCCAATAAACTTCATGTGGCCTTTTTTTTTTATATAAATTTATTTTATTATTTATTTTTTATTTTTGGCTGTGTTGAGTCTTCGTTGCTGTGCACGGGCTTTCTCTGGTTACGGCGAGCGGGGGCCACTCTTTGTTGCGGTGCGCGGGCTTCTCACTGCGGTGGCTTCTTTTGTTGGGAGCACGGGCTCTAGGCACGTGGGCTTCAATAGTTGTGGTATGCTGGCTCAGTAGTTGTGGCTCATGGGCTTTAGAGTGCAGGCTCAGTAGTTGTGGCGCGTGGGCTTAGTTACACCACGGCATGTGGGATCTTCCCGGGCCAGGGCTCGAACCCGTGTCCCTTGCATTGGAAGGCGGATTCTTAACCACTGCACCACCAGGGAAGCCCCCAGGTGGCCTTGAACAAGAAAAGTTTTTCTTTGCTGGAGTACTCCCTGGATGGCACTCAGCTGGAATTTTGCTTGCTACTCAGAAATCTGCTGCACTGGGCCTGGGGCAGTCTGCTGCCGGAAACTCACTCCTCATTGCCCGCTTACCTGACACATCTTTTGCCTTCAGCCGCAGCTGCTTTCTGGGGAGCAACTGGCTTGTGGAAGGGACAGAGGGCTTGGAGAGGGGACACAGCTAGCGTCCCGCGGCATCAAGCCATCAAGCTGGGAAGTGTAAATTAGCCTTGCCATCTGGCTAGGAGGCGTTATTGTTATGACTCAACGGCATCACAGGAGCAGAGGAAGGACATACACACAGACACACGCACACACACACACACACATGCGCGCCAAGACCATACTTAGGAAACTGAAAACTCTGGAGAAGAGAAAACAAACTCTGTAGCCACCATGATGAGCTTTGACAACTACACCCAGCCCACAAACCTGTTTCTCTGCACCTCTTCCTTATTCTCCCCCACAACGAGAAGAGATACAGAGATGTCAGACCCTTCTCCACTCTCACCTCTTCTTTGCAGCCATTGGCTCAAGGCATAATGCATTTGCCTTGAACGTGGGCAGCAGACTCAGGAGGGTATGATAGATGTCCCTTAAAGCTCCTTTCTTGCGGAAGAGCCTCCCTTTGTGTGCCCAGGGGGCTAGGGAAGTGTAGCGAGACGCCAGGGTCAGACAGAAGTGCATAAGCAACAGATGTTCCACCCAAAGGTCTAGGATTTGGGGGGCTCAGTGCAAAGGAAGGGAAGGAGGTGGGAGCACCCCAACGAAACACACACAGACACCAGAACCTGCGGATTTAAGGAGGCTGTTCCTTTAAGCGCTTGGAACATCTGGGCAGATGTGTCAAATCACACTGGGACAGAGGAGGCTGGGTGACGACTGCCTTCAGCTCCTCCTCACCCCTGTGCTCTGCACTGGGCCCCAGGAACAGATTTAATTGAGGTCTTCGGCGTGAATGTGGGCTGGGGGAGTGTGGTGACAGGGCAGAGGGTCATATTATCCTAACTGCCTTGAAGCAGGGTGTGTCAGTTCTCCTTGAAACAATGTGGAACCTTCTCGGGCAGATGGGAGTCGGCTTGGTAAGATGGTGCCCAGTCTCCCCTAGCGACTGTCCCTTGCCCGCCATGGCTCTATGGTAACAAGATCATTCATGCTTCAGCTAGAATCTGTTTCCTTTCCTGCTGTCTCGTGGTTTTGTGGCTGGAGCTGTAGGCTCCAGAGCCCCACTGCTTAGGGTTTCCCATGTCTTAGCTGTGCAATCTTGGGCAAGTTGTTTAGCCTTTCCTGTGTTTAATCTGAATAATGGCACTCATGCATGATAGCAACAAGGATTGCGATGTGGAATTCTTAACCTACAGGAAAGTCTCAACACATGGCAGCAACCCTTGCCTTTTTTTTTTTTTTTTAAGAAATTCACGTTCTTTTATTTATTTATTTATTTATTTACTTATTTATGGCTGTGTCGGGTCTTCGTTTCTGTGCGAGGGCTTTCTCTAGTTGCGGCAAGCGGGGGCCACTCTTCATCGCGGTGCGCGGGCCTCTCACTGTCGCGGCCTCTCTTGTTGCGGAGCACAGGCTCCAGACGCGCAGGCTCAGTAGTTGTGGCTCACGGGCCCAGTTGCTCCGCGGCATGTGGGATCTTCCCGGACCAGGGCTCGAACCCGTGTCCCCTGCATTGGCAGGCGGATTCTCAACCACTGCGCCACCAGGGAAGCCCCCTTGCCTTTTCTAAGTGCTTCTGACTTAGGCTGCATTTGCCTCCGAGCCGGGCTCTTGGGGAGAAGACAAGCCTTTTCTGGGCACAAACAGATGCTCTTTCCCTCCTCCAGTCCCTTCTCTGTCCATCTCTCCGGAGGCCCAGGAGGGCGTCTGGCTGTCAGGGGCTGCCCTGCAGCAGAGCTGGGGCTCTGCCCACCTCTGCCCACCTCTCCCCAGAGACAATAACAGAAAGCACGGCCATCTGCGGGAGCCCTCTCCTCCTCCTCAGCCCCAGAGCCCGACAGACACCTTTATCAGTAAGCCCAGGACGGCCTCTTGCAGATAATGTGGTTCATCTTTCTCTGTTAGCTCAATTCTGGGAAACACGAGCGGGGACGGGCCCACTCTGTGCCCAAGGAGGGACGCTCAGGAATAAATTTGTTCTAGAAGGTCTAACTTGGCCCTTAATTTTGAGACTGGCCAGTGTCCATGTGAGGGGCTCTCGGTGTGGTCCGAGCTCTACGCCGACCTTTGACCTGAGTTATCCACCAACCTCACACCATGTGGTCCCCATTTACAGATGAGAAAACTGAGCCCCAGGAGCTCAAGTGACTTTTCTCAGGTCAGAGAGTGACAGTGGGATTGTCACACCCAGGGCCTGTGGTCCTGATCCAGAGGCAAGGGGAGGCCTCGGCGGGGGGAGGCGGGGGGGGATTGGGGGGGTCGGCGGGGGGCAAGGCTAGGCTATCTTGCTTGTCCCAGGGGTCACTGGTGGGTGAAGCTCTGGGCCTCAGGACTCTGGGGACCACATGGAACATTCCTTCCAGCGTCCCTGTTTCCCAAACTTACTATCTTTAGCTGACGTCTATGCTAAGGCTCTGAGGAGCCCAGGGCTCTGGCTGTATCTTTCTTGTCCATTCTTTTCTCCCTGCTGGATAAACAAGACATTTAGTGTCACCGCCCACCTTTCTGGAAACGTCCCAGCTCAGTGGTCAGGGCAGCGTGCTGATTACGTGATGATGCACAGTGACAGACAGGCCTCCTAAGTGGGGCATGGGGCGGGGAGGGGGCTATGTCATCTGTTCTTTCCCTGGTAGGGGGACGGAGGGGCCACAGTCCCCAGAAACCTGAAGTTTGGCTCAGCAATGATAATGGTAACTGTGGTTCCCTTCCATCGGACTAGACGGTTCACGGAGCAAGGCCACGTGCTTATTTCCTTCCACGCTCCTGATCACTTCCTGTGGTCTGGGTTGTTACCGCCTTACAGATGTGACTCAGACGGCCTCCTGCAAGGTCACGCAATCCAGAGGTTCTGACTCCACGTCTGGACATCTGGACTCATTTCAGCAAACTCCATGGCCTCTGTGCTCTGCCACCATCCCTTGACCCACCCCCTCGTCACCTTCTCCCCGCTCAGCTCAACCCTCCTGCCACCTCCTGTCCCCAGAGAGTCCCCAGCCTAGTGAACAGTGTCTCTCCCTCCGGGCCAGGGGTCTTCTGAAACCCAGTGTCTCCCTCACCCTCTGAGTCCTCAGGAGCTGCCATCTCAGGAGGATAAATGAGACCCAGCGAGCTCATTGGGGGGTTACTAAACACGGCTCAGTTCCGACCCGCACTGGGGATTCAGACACCAATCAGACACCATCCTTGTTTTATTCTCTAGGCGCACTGGCTGCCCCAGAGCCCTGACGTGTTCGTTCCTCTCAGGGTGGGTGAGGGGGTGGGTTCACCGTGCCTGGAGCCAGGGGCAACAGAGCCCCCAGAGGTGGCCTTTGCAGCACATAGTGGAGGGCCTCGCCCTGAGCCCCACGCCCTCTGCCAGTGGCCTGGTATCCTGGAGATTTTCCCAGGTTGCACTGCAGAGGTTGCCCAGGCCCCCAGGAAAGGGCCCCAGGTGATTCCCAAGAACAGGGAACCAAGGAATGAAAGAGCCTCTGCCCAGAACAGTGGGAGTGAAGGGCCCAGGGAGGGGGCAGGGCCTCAGGTCACCGAGGGTCCACCCCAAACTGTGCTGACATCGGGGCCCTGGTGACACCCTGAGGTGTCCATCCAAGACCTTCTCATCTAACCTCGGGAGAAGGAAATTCAGGGGGTGGGGTACTCAGAATATCTGATATGGGAAGTCATAGAGCATTTGTGTGAGAAGGAGCCTTCCAGAAAGTGACAGGACCTGCCCCGCGTCATGCTTTATGGCAAACACCAGACCAGAGTGAGTGAGGTCTTCCAATTCCTCTATAAGGGAACAGGATTAACCAACATAACTGACCCTGCTAGGGTTGGGGCCAAATTATGCCAACCAAAATGCTCAGAACCCTAGCGTTCTAGTGCTCACAAAGGCTGGGATGCGTGTGTTTGGGGTGGGTGGACGGCTGTGGGAAGGCAGGCCCGGGCAGCTGCGAGGATCACGCACGCCCAAGTCCCACGGGCAGGTCCCAGCAGCTAGAACAGGCAGAGACACACGTCCCGGCCTAAAGGCTTATAGGTCAAGTTCCACCAAAGGTGCAGTTAAGACCTCAAATCCTTCTCCAAAGTCAGGGGCTTGGAACTTGCCAGAAATTTCAAGGTAGGTATTCAAGCTTCAAGTTTTCCATTTTGTTAGTTTCCTCTGATTATCTGTAGGCAGCTCTAGTCTGAAAGCTCGAAGCAGAACTTAGCCTCAGCAAAGGCCGCTCGAATTTCACAGAACTGGGATTCCAACCATGAGAAAATTAGCACTTTGTTTTTATTTCATTTTTTTAATTGAAGTATAGTTGATTTACAATGTTGTGTTAGTTTCAGGTGTATAGCAAAGTGTTTCAGATATATATATATATATATATATATATATATATTTTTTTTCCAGATTCTTTTCCCATATAGGTTATTACAAATATTGAGTATAGTTCCCTGTGCTATATAGTAGGTCCTTGTTATCTATTTTATATATAGTAGTGTGTATATGTTACTCCCAAATTCCTAATTTATCCTTCCCGGCACTTTCTTTCAATCAAGCCTCCCTGCCAGTGTGCTAGCAATGCAGTGGTGACCAGTCTCTAGAAGCATCTACTGAGCTCCTTCCCGGAGCAGCCTGTAACCACTGAGGGCATCCTGAGGGCAGGGATTGGACTTAATTCACCTTTATCCCCAAAGGCAAACTTCAATGAATGTTCAATGTTTGTGGAAGGAGCCTCAGATGCAAAGCACTGAATTCGAATAAGGAGTGAAGAATTACAAAGTCTTTGTCCTGGAGGTATGCTAAATTGATAATCTAATTGGGAAGGGCAAACCCCAGACACCTGTTAAAGGAGAACCAATTACTAACAGCTACACCTAAAGACAAAATAATTGGTTAACAATGGAGGGAAAGAGAAGGGGTGGGGGGAGGTGCCTCAGAGAAGCAGGAAAGTTTTGGGGGACAGATAAGACTTCAGCTTTGATTTCAGGTGGAAGGGACCTCAGACACCAGCAATGGGGGAGGGTTTCCTGGGAGCCCTGTCCGGGAAGGTACCAGCCCAAAGGGACCCACTGAGGGGTCCCATTGAAGGTCAGTGGGAGGGAGTCTGGTGGCCTCTGCCACCCGGATCCCCTTCTCTTAAAATAAAAACCCAGGTGAGGGAGCTGCTAACAGCTAGGGAGCTTTCACTTTGTGTTGTGTACTCTCCTGGGCCACTTTATTAGTAACGATCATTTACCAATGGAAGTTATTCCTCTAAAAAGATTCTCATAGGATTCAGGCCGCGGGTCTCAGGAGTGCATCGTCCTTGAGGTTCACTTGGAGCGGAACTCAGTTTGGGAGGCTATTCAGGAGGCAAGGGACACAGACGCGGGAAAGCAGGAGAATCAAAGACAGGTCACCCGGCCCAAACCCTTCTTACACCCACTCCGGGCCTGGTCTCGGGGCCCGGCTCCTCCCCCATCTCGTTTCCAGTTAAGAGCCCGGGATGGAATCCACGACCCAGGCGGCGCCGACCCTGGGGGCTTCCATCTCCCTAGTCCTGGGTCGGGGAGGGACGGAGCAGAAACGCCCCGGGGCGGGGTCTATTGTTGTCTGGTCACTGCTCGGAAGGGGGAAGACCTTCAGGAGGGTCTCGTGCTAGGCCCCCAGGGGGAGTCGCGCCCCTGACCCCGTGGCCCCAGGTTGGGAGTGGGGGGATCAGGGCCGGAGCGCAGCCAGGCGGGGGCGCCCCGGGGCAACGGTCCCCACCGGCCCGGGTCCAGGCTGGCCTCCCGGCCCGAACCGCCCCACACGAAGCTCTCGGGGTCTCGGGCTTTCTGATTTGAACCGCGGAGGCCGAGCGGCCCGGCTGAGGTTCCCAACCGCCATTGGCTGTGGCGGCGCGGTGACATCAGCGCGGAGGGGCGCGGGAGGGAGGGCGCGGGAGGAGCCTGGAAGGGGAGTGTCCGAGAGGCTCCCAGCCCCGAAAGCCCGAGAGCCGGAGGGAAACCGACGCCGCGCGGACATGGGCCGCCAGCCCCGGCGCCTCGCGGAGCCCACGGAGGGGAGAGCGCAGCCGCGCCGGCCCGGCGCTCGCGTCTCTGCGGACCCAGGTAGGCGACGGGCACCCGCCTCTGGCCGTGACAGCCACCTGCGCCCTGCGGGGCCTGGGTGGGCTCGGTTGGGGGACCTCGAGCCCCCCTAGGGAGCAGAGGGGATTGGAAAAACCGCGATAGGGGCGGTGGGGAGGGGAGCGGGGCAGAGCTCCCCACTCCTGCGCCCGCCCCGTGTGGCAGGGCTGGGGCCCGGGCGCGTGCGGGGCGGCCCGGGTGTCTGGGGCCGGGGCCACGCAACCTGTGTCCGCGCAGAGCGGGGCTGGGGAGGACGGGGTGGCAGAGAGTCCGGCGAAATCCCGCTCCCAATCGACTTCCTCTCCCCAGACTGGGATTCGCCGGTGCCGCCCCGGGCGCTGCTGGGGGTGGGGATGAGGGTGCGGTGGGACGGGGGACCCGGCTTTTATCGTTCCACCCCTTTGCCCGGGTGTGTGTCGCTGGGGGCAGGAGCGCAGCCCTCGGCGGCGCGCGGCCCGCGGTCTCCCCGAGGGGGGCGTGAGTGCACAGAGTACTCCATGAATAAGAATCGGATTATTCGCCAGTAGTGGCGGAGGCGTGTACACTAGCTCTCGTACGCGCGCTGCAGCACACGCCGCCCAATGTCACCGGGCCGGGGAGAAGCGGGGCGAAGAGCTGCCTGGAAAGGGAACGGCCGAGGGAACAAATGCTCTCTCCCCACCCCTCCCTCCCCGCCCGGCCCCCGCCCCGCGCGCCCGCCTCCTCGGGAGACCCGGAGGCCGAGGCGGGGGGAGGCCGAGGCGCCGACCGGCGGGGTGGGGCCGCTTCCGAGCCCGGGAGGGGGCTACGCGCGGGACCCGGCGGAGCGCTCCCGGCCTGGCCACGAACCGGGAGCGGTCGGTTAATGATTTAATCGCCCGCTTGGGGCGGTGGAACTGGGATCGGCTGTCTCTAGCTCCGCCCCCTCTCTGGAGCGCCCCCCATCGGGGGCACAAAACTGCCCCCCTGCCCGGGCCGCGTCCCGGTGAGCCACTCTGCGGGCCGGGCCGCCGCCGGTGAGTGCTGAGCGGGCATCCGGAGCGAGGGCTGGAGGGCCGAGGCTAGGCGGGCTTCCTGGGGGAGGCCGGAGCCTGAGCCGGGGCGTGTGAGCGTGCGTGCGTGCGTGTGTGTGTGTGTTTGAGTGTGAGTGAGAGAGAGAGACTGGGGGAGGGGTGCTCTCTGCTAACTCAAACCAGATTCCTTGTTTCCCGATGAGACGCCGCAGCCTGCGCTTTGGAAGTTTTCTTTTTCTCCCCGGGAGAATGGAGGGGAAATACAATGCTTTTTCTTTCCTTCTTGCAGCCCCTTGCAATCTGACAGGCTCCCACGTCCCTGGGCTGCGTCCACAGTGCCTATTCTTTGCTCTCTATCTGAGCAGTTGAACGGGGCAAGGGTCCCTGAGCTGTGTGAAGCCCCCTGCTCCTCTTTAGGGTGTTTGGGTGCTGGGGGGGCGGCAGGAGTCTCCCTCATCCTTACCCCCAGAGGCCATCTGGACCAGAGCAAGCTTTCCCCATCCAGCCCGCGTAAACAATGAGGGGCCCGGTTACAGGAGGGCCTCCAGCAATGCAACTTCTTTTGCACAGTCTGGGTTTCTAATAACTCCCCACCCCCTCGGCCCCCTTTCTGAGGCCGGGGTGGAGGAGGGGACCACCGGCAGGATGGACTGAATTTTAAGAGAACAAAGAACAGGGCACAAAGGAAGGGGGAAGCCGAGCTGTGGATTTCCCCCAGGAATGGGGAGTTTGCTGGACCGGGGCTGGACTCAGCCAAGCCTCTAGGTGGCCCCAGGGCTCCCGAAGCAGTAATGGGGCACCCACTCGTGACTTGGAAGGCTCCATCCCTGGGGGGAAGCTGGGACCCTGTGTGAGTCTGGGGGTGCCTGTGGGTTCCAGCTTACATCAGCTGCCCTGTGTGAGCTGCCATGTGATTGACCGATTAGTGTGGTTTATCTCCTCCGAACTTGGACTCTGCCCCTCTAGTCCTTGGGGACAGCTGCTCCTTCCTACAAACGGGGGGTTCAGTGAGCCTTGCGAGATACCCAAGCGGGTTCTCCTGGTCTTCCCAAGGATCCCGGTGACCCCTGCAGGGACTGAAAATAAGCCAGTGGTTTGGGGTCTCAGCCCCTCTGCCATCTCCCTGAGTTCCTGGAGCCCCTGCTCACTGATGACCCGTAGCTCCCGTGACACTCCGTAGCTCAGGCCTGGACTTTGAGCATTCCTTCCGTTTTTCTGGGATTCCCACCTTTCTCTTTCTTGACGCCCCTCTTCCATTTCCCTCTCATTTCTCTTACCCCCGCCCGCTCACCGATGCTCACTGCAGTCCGACGTCCGGACACACCCAGCCTGCTTCTGTCCTGCTGCCTCTCGGAACCCAACGGTGCAGCCCTCACAGGACTGGAGACCAGGGAGCCCCCAGCACGTGAGAGTCGAGTCTACAAAGTGGGGAGGTGGGGATGGGCAGATGTTGACCTGGGAGAGGGCTCGTAGACCCTTCTTCGCACGTCAGGAACTTTCCCAGCAGGGCCTCGGGTTGGCTCCGGTTCAGGGATCCTACCCGCCTCCACCTTTGGAGTGGTTGATTGATTTCTGCGGCCAGGACAGGCTGTGCCCAGGTGTGGCAGGCAAGGTGTTCGCAGCTGGCCACCCCTCTATCGCCCTCTTCCCTGCCCCCTGTCCTCTGATTTGGAAGGTGGGAATGGACGCGGCTCAGAGGCCGGAACAGCCAGACTCGCTGTCGGGCTGTGACTCCAGCCTCCTGTGGCTGAAGCTTCCGCAGGCTCAGAGGATCTTGTCCCTGTGGGAGGAGGGAGGAGTTTTTCCCTTGGAGGAACAGGATCTGGGCTGATGCCAGAGATAAGGCTTGGGGGCGGAGGGAGAGGGGTTGAGCAATCTGGCCCTGGAAGCTGAGAGAGCCGACCCGGGCCTCGGCCTTCTGACCTATGTACTGGAGGCTTTTCCTCAACCTTGGGAAAAGGAACCGAGCCCTGGACCCTTCTGGCAGAGTGTCCTGAGGGCCAGCACCTCGGGGGTGCTCCGGAAGGCTGGGCCCCTGCCAGCCTGCTCTGGACAGGGAACTGGGGTGCGGGATTGTGCCGGGAGGGACTCGTGCGCATGACTGGGCCTGGCTCTTTCTTGGCTTGCAGGGTGTCGTGAAGGAAGTTGAGCCATGAGCATCCCGCATTCCCACTCACTGTGTCCCTGAAGCTCTAGCTTAAAATACAAGGAGCCTTGGGCTTCCTTCCAGCAATGTACACCAGAGTCTTCCCCAGGCACTGCCAGCTTGCAGCTCAGGACTGCAGGCCAGGGTGGCAGCCCCGACATCCAGAGCCCTCCTTTGCCAGCAACAGGGGCACTGGTGGTCTCCACTCAGCTTCCCAGACTGCAAAAGGGTCTCTCTTTTGGGCCAGGTGAGCACAGTTTGGGGTTACCCAGACTGTAAGAAACTGCTGGCATTTCCCCCTCATTCCTTCATCCCAGGGGCTGAGGGCATCTGAAAAGCCACAGTGCCAGGGCAAGAAAGATCCCTGGGGCTGTATTCAGGGACACCATCTCTTGCTCAGCCAGGGCTGCTCAGACCACCGTCTTCTGCCCTGGCCATCAGGGGTGACAGATGGTGTCAGCCAGGGCATCCTCTAGCCTCTCTGGGAGAGTCTCTGGGTTTTTATACCTACATCCAGGCAGTACTTGGGGTAACTGAACTTGGTCTGCAGACCCCGGCTTCGGATCTCCCCGATGTGACAGTGAAGCCAGGCTCTGTGTTCCGGTGTCTGTTCCCTGCCCTTCCTTCCTCTCCACACTCAGGTTTCCACTCCCTGCAGCCCTTCTCTGTTCCTCAGAATGTTGCCCTTGGCCCTGAGGCATCAAAAGGAGCCCCTGTGTTCCCCGCACCCTTGGGGTTTAAGGCTCAATCAAATGGTGGGAGTAGAGAGCCAGAGGGAGCACAGAAGAAACTTAGGGCTGGCAGTACCATTTGTGGACACCTCTAATGAGAATCAGGTTAGGTCCAAAGGACCAGGCTATATTTTATTGGGAATTGGTCATGTTGAGATTTTGTGCATTATTTGTTGCTGGTAGCTGGTCCCCCAAATTCCCAAGTTTGCTAACCTACATCCTAGGGAGGAATGGGAGGGCTTTCTCTTTTCCCACCTCCACCTCATCCACCGTATTGAACTGAAATCGGAAAGAGCTGAAGTCCTAAGAAAAGCCAGGATCCTCCTCCCGCATCTTTAAAAGGTTAAAGAAGAGAGAAGGGAAGGCAGATAGGGAAAGAGACCAAGTCTCGGGGCTGCTCGATCCCACTGCTGGTCTGGACTACTATCTATAGCTGGGCTTCGGAAACCCGGAGGACACCCCCCGCCCCGCCCCGCAACAGTTCATCTTGGGGCCCCCAGGGACTTTGAAAGGGGTCAGCCTGGGAGCCTTTTGGATTAGGTGTCCTCAGGTGACACTGAAGGTATGTGTCCTCTTTGAACTAGGGGGGGTGACCGTGGCCAGAGTGTCACTGGGGATGCTGGAATTCTCCTACCTTTCAAGGTATAGACATAGGGCACCTGCTGAGAAAGAACACGTTATAGCATCATTTTCACAGCAAACACGTTAAGAATGCTCGTCCCTTATGCATCCTTGTGTAAGGGCTTTACCTGTGTTAGCTTATTTAATCCTCACAATAGTTCTAGGAAGTACACGGTATTATCAATGGCTTTGAAAACTAATGAGGAAACCGAGGCACAGGTAACTTGCCCAGTGTGGCCCAGCCAGCTCGTGATCAGGGAGTCTGGCTCCAGGGTCCCCCAGGCTTGCACGTTCCCATCCAGCAGGGTCAAGGTGGAAATTCACCAGCCTGCTCCAGAGCAAGACCAGATGCACCTGGCTCCCTCTGGCGACCCACTCCTCAGCTGAGCGCTGTGCTTTCAGTAGGAGCGAAGTGAAACCAAACAAGGTCGGGCCGATCTGATTTCAAGCCCTGCCTTCTGAGGCCCCAGGCAGGAGGGAGGAGGAGCGGTGGGGCTCCCACCAGGCACCCCTTCCCTGGTTTCTGGCCGGGGAAACACACACAAACACACACACACACACATCTCCAGGAAGAGCCCTGTAAACAAGCAAAGTTGCTGAATGCCCTTGGCTCCAGAGCTGTCGCTTCCTGTCACTCCCAGGTCACGGCTCACTCCTTTCCCTCCGGAGCTGTTGTAACTCCTGAGTAGTGAGGGGGGCTTTCTCCCTCCCCATCCAAAGCCTTCACTGCCATCCCTCCTGCTGCTTTCCTTCCTCTGGCCCAGAAGCACAGGGTTCTGGGATGAAGAGGGAGCTGGAGGCAAGGACAAAGATGGCGGAAGAGAGCGGAGAGAATGGCCCATTCCCAGCCCAGGACGAGCAGGGGTTCCCAACAGGATGGACTTCCTAGGGGGGGGCGCCCGTGGTCTATATTTCCCAGCGTTTATCTGTACTTGCCCTGGAGTGTGGGAGAGCCCAGACTCAGGATATTTTAACCCAAATGCTATGCAAAAGTGTTTGCCCCATGGATGTTCATGCATCCATAACTTTCATCAGATCTTAGAGTCCAGCGCCCCAGTGATGCTTATGACACTCCCCTGATACACCTTTCGGTAAAGTGGGAAAAGCCCAGGGTTCAGAATCAGGCAGACTTCAACAGCTCTGTCCTTAGCAGCTGTGTGACTCGGGTGAAGCATTTCACTCTAAGCCTTAGTTTTCTTGTCTGCAAGATGGGGATGATGATGGTAACTCCAGGGGATTGTTGGGAAGAGTACACGTGATAAAGTCCTTCAAATGCCTAGGACAGAGTTATTACTTGCCCCGCAAAAGGCAGTTTAATCAAAATGAAGCAGCTAGCTTGGTACAGAGTAAAGGCTCAATGAGGTTCATTCCCTTTCTCATACTTCCTCTGTGACCCATGGTCCAGGGAGGTCCCTGAGCTCCATGGGTAGGATCTAAGATATCATTTCCCATTCTTTAAGCTAGACTGGACATTATATTTTCCAGCAATCAAAGGGTAAATTAATTATCCAAGCTACAGTGTGTTTTTCCCACAACTCAGCCTGTCTAGGTGACTGGTATCATTTTCCTAAAACCGTAAGAACTGTAACTTCTGAGATGGTTGAGAATTTCTGCATGAATCCAGTGGTGAGTATCATGATTAACAGAAATACCCCTAGAACAGCACCACTATCAAGAGGACTATAAAGCCAGGCACATAAAGAACTTTTAAGTTTTCTAGTAACCACATTTTTAAAAACTACAGACAGGTGAAATCAATTTTAATATGCTTAATTTAAGGCAGTGTGTCAAAAATACTGTCATTTCACCATGTAATCATAAAATAATGAAATATTTTACATTATTTTTTCGTACAACGCCTTCAAAAATCCAGTGTATGTTTTACAACTATAGCACATCCCAATTTGGAGGCTAAATTTTATAAATAACCAGAATTTGGATTTCCTAAAATGTACAGCTAAAAAGGTAGATTCACACACTCAAGGTGTTTTAAACATACTTCAGGGGCTTCCCTGGTGGCGCAGTGGTTGAGAATCTGCCTGCCAATGCAGGGGACACAGGTCCAAGCCCTGGTCTGGGAAGATCCCACATGCCACGGAGCAGCTGGGCCCGTGAGCCACAATTACTGAGCCTGCGCGTCTGGAGCCTGTGCTCCGCAACAAGAGAGGCCACGATAGTGAGAGGCCCGCGCACCACGATGAAGAGTGGCCCCCGCTCGCCGCAACGAGAGAAAGCCCTCGCCCAGAAACGAAGACCCAACACAGCCAAAAATAAATAAATAAATAAATAAATAAAATTAAAAGAAAAAAAACTCATTAAAAAAAAACAACACAACATACTTCAGTTTTCCAATAACTGAATCAAGCATTAAATTTTCATTTAAAATAATTAAAATGAAAGAAAATTAAAAAATTCAGTTCCTTGGTGGCACTAGAAATATTCCAAGCATTCAACAGCCTGATGTGATTAGTGACTACTGTGTTGGATGACTTAGGTTTTGAACAGCACTGTAAATGCCAGGAACAGAGATCCTCATTGTCAGTAGTAGTATTCAACATTATGTTGGCAAGTGTAGCAAATTTAACGAGATAAGAATGAGGAATGGGGGAGGCAGAATTAATAGTTGCAGATGATGGGCTGGTCTACTTGCAAAGCCCGAAAGATTTAATTATACGGTTGATTAGGGTGTGTAAGATAGTACAAGCTTAGTACGGTGGCCATTAAAGAGAGATAAATCTTATTTATTTTTTCTTATACATTTATTTATTTATTTATGGCTGCATTGGGTCTTCGCTGCTGCGCACAGGCTTTTCTCTAGTTGCGGCGAGCAGGGGCTACACTTTCTTGCGGTGCAAGGGCTTCTCATTGTGGTGGCTTCTCTTGTTGCGGAGCATGGGCTCTAGGCACATGGGCTTCAGTAGTTGTGGCACGAGGGCTCAGTAGTTGTGGCTCGCGGGCTCTAGAGCGCAGGCTCAGTAGTTGTGGCGCACAGGCTTAGTTGCTCCGCGGCATGTGGGATCTTCCCAGACCAGGGTTTGAACCCGTGTCCTCTGCATTGGCAGGCGGATTCTTAACCACTGCGCCACCAGGGAAGCCCGAGATATAAATTTTAAAATTGTAGCTTTCCCATATGCCAGCTACAACCAGTCAGAAGATATAGCTACATAAAATGGGCAGGGTACAAAACGCTTTCACAACGAGAGGCCATAAAATAACTCAGAATAAACTTGACAAGACGTGTGTAAGGCTTGTAGGAAGAAAAACCATAAAATTTAACGGAGAATGTCTAAAAGACTTGAATAAATGGATATGAAGGCATGATGTTGTGATAAAGTCACTTCTTCCCAAATTAATTTATTGTTTGCTTTCAATGCCAATGTAATTCCATCAGGATTTCTTTTGGAACTTAATAAAATGTTTCTAAAGTCCATCTGGAAGACTAACTGCATTAGAAAAGACAAGACATTTTCAGAGAAAAGTTAGTGTAGGGATATTATTCTACTAGATACTCAAAACATATATATATATATTTTTTAATGTAGCTATTTTAAATTTTTTTATGATCGCTTTTATTTATTTATTTTTGGCTGCATCGAGCAGCATGTGGAACTTCCCCAACAAGGGATTGAACCCGAGCCCCCCGCAGTGGAAGCTCAGAGTCTTAACCACTGGGCCGCCAGGGAAGTCCTCAAAACATATTTTACGGAGTTGACAGTATAGACCTGGTTTAGGAATAAACAGATCAATAAGCAGAAAAGGAAGTCTGGAGAAACCGTGGGAAGTATCTATATATATCTGATGAAGGCAGCATTTGATTCTTTACTCATATTTTATAGCAGTTTTATACAGAACCAGTAACTAACTTTACTGTTATATTTTAATTTCTTATAAAATTGTGGGTCATTTAAAATAGGTAAGCCACAGACATCTTTCTATTTCCTTTTAGTATTTTTTCTCCATGAGTAGTTTTTCATTATTATCTTACCTAGTAGTTTTAGAAGAAGTGAATATTTTCATAAAACTCGGGAGTGGGGAAGGTCTTTGCTTCATAGTACTAAAGCCAGAAATTGTAAAACAGATTTGACCGTGTAAAAATTAATAAGCACTCTATGGAAAAGAAAACAACAAAATCACCACATTGAAAATGGGCATATGATACATTTGCAGAAATATTTGCAAAATATTTTTCATTTTTAAGAGCCTTCATATTTTTTTTTTAGAATTTAATTAACATCAATCCATTTTTTTTTAAATTTATTTATTTATTTTTGGCTGTGTTGGGTCTTCCTTCGTTTCTGTGCGAGGGCTTTCTCCAGTTGCGGCGAGCGGGGACCACTCTTCATCGCGGTGCGCGGGCCTCTCACTATCGCGGCCTCTCATGTTGCGGAGCACAGGCTCCAGACGCGCAGGCTCAGTAGTTGTGGCTCACGGGCCCAGTTGCTCTGCGGCATGTGGGATCTTCCCAGACCAGGGCTCGAACCCGTGTGCCCTGCATTGGCAGGCAGATTCTCAACCACTGCGCCACCAGGGAAGCCCCTAGTCAACATTTTTAAGAGCCTTCATATTTAAAGTCATACAAATCCATTGGAAAAGGTGAAGCCCCCTCGCCCCCGCCCAAAAAATGTGCCGAAGCCTTCAACAAGCAATTCACAGGGGAGATAATATTTTTTTGAAACGCTCACCCTCTTTAGTAACAGAAGAAATGAAAATTATAAGTTTGAGGGTGGTGGTGATTGTGGTTTTGTTGTTTTCAATTCAGCTGAGGACACGGTAACGCCTGTTATTGGACACCGTCATCCTGTGTTGGTGAGACTGCGACTTGGTAAAACCTTCTGGAGAACAAGTTAAGAAGGAGAAACAAAAGTAATTTTACTCACTTATAAGTAGGTATCCTCCGGAAATAAGGACTTGGGACAGACTTAGCTGGAAGGCTATTTGTTACAGCGTTTGAACAAAACTGAAACAACCTAGCACTCATCAGTGGTCTGCTGGATGTAAAACTGAGACTATTAGGTCTTAATCTAAAATAGTGTAGCATTATTTATGAACGTGTAACGATTTTCACTCAAACGTGAACAATGGTTGGCTTTATTCATCCCTCTACAATGGAAAGTGCTGCTTGTATTAAAAAAGAGGGAACATGTCTAAATCAGCACAATCCCAGAGAAGTAGCACACAGGTCCCTTATATAATTTACAGTTTGAATAGATAACATTTTAGAAAGTAAAAAGAGATAGGTGAAATGAACACTTTCCTTAACCCAGCATATTCCAAATATTATCATTTTAACAATATTTAAAAATGAGCTATTTTGCATTCTCTTTCAAGTCTAAGCCTTTGAAGTCCAGTGTATATTTTACCCTTTAGCGCATGTCAACTTGGACATTTCAAGTCCTCCCTTTTGGGGGCACATTTCAAGTGCGCCATGGCCGCCTCGGGCTGGGGGCTGCCATATTGGACGGTGTAGGCGTACGTTATTTAATAACCCCTAGAGAGCGGCAGAAGAGTGGGCCTCATTAAGTTCTGTAGTTCACCCTGTGAGCCCCGCTCCGACAAGAGCCCAGTGTCCTGATTACCTGGAGTGAGTTCATCCCCCTCCCCCACCCAGCAATACTCCTCTCCTGCCCCCCAACGGGCATGCCTGGACAATGGACATTGGCTTGCTGCTGTGGAAAGCATGTAGTGAGATCGGGGCTTTGTTCACTTTCCCTTCCCCGGGATCTGCCCGAGTGTGGCTGAACAGGGGCACCCTTGGGCCAATGAGCCCAAGGTCTAGATCGGCTGGCAGGCAGGGAGGGTGGAGCGAGCACCGGGCAGGCAGCCTGGGAGGTTTTAGGAGAGGGCAGGGGTCAAGGTTCTGGCCTTCCTTTTTGGCAGCTGGAACCATCAAGAAACACAAGATGGAGATGGGAGCAGGACAGGCATGAGAAACACTTGAGGTGGGGCTTTGTGCTGGGCCCACTGTTAAATTTGCTGGGCGAGTCCTGGCTTCTGTTGCAGGGTGGTCCTCCCCACCTCTCACCTCCCGGGGAGTCAGAACATTGGGAGGGTCCTCAGAGCAGGAAGCTGGGATGAGATCTTGTGTAAGGAGGAGCCCATCCGAACCGTCCCCGGGAGCAGGTCTCTGATGGGGGAGTCAGTCAAGTGAGTCTTGGTCCCAGGGTCTTATCTTAGATGAACAGCCTCCCTAATCCCACCCTACCCCCACCCCTCCGTCCATTGCATGTTCTCAGCTGCGGACATCCCAATAAGCCAGAGAGCATCACCTCATACAGAAAAGCTTGTGTTCCAAGGTCTGCCAGAAACGGGCTCACACCACCATTTAGTAGCTGGGAGAGTGAGCGAGGGCATTCGCTCCGTCTGAGCCTCAGTTTCTCTTTACGATGGAGGCAATCGTGACACCCTCCTTGCAGGGTCAGAGGCACAAATTTAACACTGTCGCCGCACAATGCCTGGCGTGCAGCAGGCACCCAATAAATGAGAACTGCTGACAGCACTGCTACTTCTGCATTACTGGTGGTCAGCCAGTGGCTGGAGCATGGGGGTGTCCTTGTGTGACCCCGCCCCTTCTCGTTTCCTCTGCTCTTTTGTAGCCATCAGGAGAGCTGAGCTGGGGCGGTGGAAGCAGCAGAGACCGAACCTTCACCTGCCCAGGGTACCACTGGGGGATGGCCATGTGGGAGGCTGGCCTCCAGCTTAGGGCTTCAGTGTCGCTGGAAATTGGCCAGTCTCCGGGGTGGGGGTGTGGGGATGGTTATTTTGCATCTGCTCAGTTGCGGAGGCTCAAGCAGCTGTTGGGAAGCTGGTTCTTTTGGGGGGTCCTAAGCTCCCTATTTCCCCTGCCACCAGGTTTTATAATAGATTGCCTACTTTCTCTTCCCAAACAACTTAAAAATAAAACGAGGATGTGATAAACTTGTCCATCTGGGGTAGATGCAGATTTAGGGGGACGGGAGAGAAAGAGAACAGACCTCGATGGGAGATTTTTCGATTTGAGAGTGTGTGGTCTGAGCCCCGCGCTCCCCCGCCCGGCCCCCACCTGGCGCCTTGTATGGGCTGCAGCTGCTGGACCCTGAGAACTTGAGAGTTTAAAGCTGGTTTGGAAATTAAGATTTTTTTCCTTAAGCCTTTGATGCTTTGGGATTTTTACTATTATTATTATCCAAACAGCACTACCACATTAAAGGAAACTTAAAAAGAAAAAAGCCTGTTTTCCTCTCAAGCCTGACATCACTCCTGAATTTCTCTGCCTGCCCTTTTGCCTTTATTCGTGAATGCGTATGTGTGTGTAGTTTGTGATCACTGTGTGTAAACAAGCCTAAATTCTGCCTTTTTTCCTTCCACTTGATGTCGTTTGGTAAACAGTTTTCCATGTCCTGCGTGGTCTTCATAGACCCTGCTTTTCATGCCTGCAGGATAATCTGTTGAGTTAATGGCTCCTAGTTTTCTCAACCATTTTCTTCTTGTTGGGTGTTAGGTTGTTTCCAGTCTCTTGCTATTATGAATAAGGCTTCAGTGGCTGTCTGTGTTAGGGACTTTTTTCTGCTTTGAGATAGTTCCGTAGGGTAGGTTTCCCACTGCGGGCACTCCTGAATCATTCTTGACTGAAAGCCTGTTCGAAGAACCTGCCGTAATTGCCGATGCCCCAAGCTCACCCTGTCCTGGGACCGTTGTCTCTGAGCAGCCTTTGATCCCTGTTTTTTCTTTTCTTTTTAAATTAATTTATTTTTTATTTATTTATTTTTGGCTGCATTGGGTCTTTGTTGCTGCGCGGGAGCTTTCTCTAGTTGCGGCGAGCGGGGGCTACTCTTCGTTGCAGTGCTTGGGCTTCTCATTGCGGTGGCTCCTCTTGTTGCGGAGCACAGGCTCTAGGTACTTGGGCTTCAGTAGTTGTGGCATGTGGGCTCAGTAGTTGTGGCGCATGGGCTTAGTTGCTCCGCAGCATGTGGAATCTTCCCGGACCAGGGCTCGAACCCATGTCCCCTGCACTGGCAGGTGGATTCTTAACCACTGCGCCACCAGGGAAGCCCCGGTCCCTGGTTTTGTACCACTCTCCCTGCCTGGTGGCCCCTAGTACCTGCTGTTCGGTGGGAGGGTAGTCCTTCCCCTCCCCTTTCCAAGCTCAATGCCACCAAGATGGTAACAGACACAAGAAGGTCTAGCCCGGTGCCTGGCAGTGAGTCAACCCCCATGGTATCTGCAAAGGACCTTTAGAGATTGGGAGACAGGGGACCTGGGCGCCGGTGCCATCCGGGCCCCTCACCAGCTCCTTGGCCTTGGGCAAGTACTTTTCTCCACCCCAGTAGCCCAGTCAAGGCCACCGGGCTGGATAATCTCTGGGTGTCCTCTGTCTCAGTCTTAGGAATCTCTGAAGTTGAAGGCAACGTGGATGCCTCCGTGGGAGTCACGTGACATTATGGGTACCGAATTGTGACACCCGGAGGGGTGTGCAAAAAAATCCACTGACATGTGAGAAGAAAACACCAGAACTTCTATTTCATATATTGACTTTCTTTAAAAGAAGGAAAGCTAAAACATATTCGTTGCTGCATGGATTGACAATAGCCATGTATATAAGCTATAAAAGATATACGTGTGTGTGTGTGCATAAATTACACGCTCCCTGTTTTGATGTGTGGAGGCCCCCGCGCTTTGGGTCCTGCGGGGCTATTTTAGTGGCTGGAGCCTGGGTGTGGGAATAAAGCCTTCCATCCATGACCCAGGGCAAATCTCTGAATTTATCCTCTCCATCTCTGAGTGTGGTTGCTCCACACCCAGGTATTTTAAGGCGATATTTGACACAGATACACAAGTAGTACAGGAGTTATAATAGTGATATTTCACGTTTCTATCCTGGGCTCTTTTTTGTTTTTTTTAAATTTAATTGTGGATATTCAGGCTCAGATTATTTTAAGACGGTGCTTCCTACCATCCTGGTGCAAAAGGGCACTTTCAGATATGAGAGGGCTTGTGACAGTGTTAGTGAAGGAACTAAAAGATTCCAAATATACTGAAGTCAGCTAAAAATAACCCCACAGCCCCCACTGAAGTTCCTCCTGTTTTGTGTAACAGTGTGCATCAAAGCACCCACAGTTCTCATCCTTTCCCTCTGCTGCCCATCAGCTGTTGGAATGAAACAGTCTTCCCCTTTCTCTGGGACTCCTTATCTTCACAGGATAAGGCTGGGGAGCATTCCAGAAAGCGCTGGATCTTTCTCTGGCAACAGAAGCCAGAGCCCCTAACCTCTTACAGGGCATCGTGGCCTGCGTTGCGCTGCGTTTCTTGCACAATCCCCTGCAGCCTGTTGTTCCAGCTGATACATGTTGTGTAGCAGAATGCTTCCCCCGTTTTGGCAAAGTCAAGTTCTTCCTGGTGGCAGAAAGTTGGTTGCACCCCGAGGGAAAGGTCCCTGGCCTGCCGGGTGAGACACACCCCTGGCAGAGGACTCCTGGGCTCGAGCTCCCCTTTGAGTCTGCCCTCCCTCTCCTCCCCTATCCGGGCCCTCAGCTCCTGGTGTCTCCACCTCCAAAACCTGCCCCGGATGTGCCCCACTCTGTCCATCTCCTTAACCCCACCCTCGTCCTGGCCCCCATCCTCTTTGCCCTGAATTCTTGCTTCCCCTCCTCTGTGCCTCCAATCCAGCCACTGCCATGGGAACCTCCAAACACACAGATGGGATGGCTTCCTGCTTAGGGAGGTTTCCTTTGGTACCTAGAACGCCATCCAAACTCCGGCCTGGGCTTCCTGGGAGGGCCCTGTGTGACCTGACTCCTGGGTTTTCATTCTGTTCCTCAAACACAAGCTTGTTCCCACCTCAGGGCCTTTGCACATGCTGTCCCGCTGCCGGCATGTTCTTGGCATGCCTGGTTCCTTCTCATCACTCGGTTTTCAGAGGGGCCTCCCACAGCCCATAACTCCCACGCTCACTCTCCCTCGTTTCCCCCTTGACCCTGAGGACTACGAGATACCGTTTTATTCGCGTGTTTACAGCCCCGCCGCCCACCCACCCACGCTCACACCACAAGCGTGCCCAGGAAGGCTGGGCTTGTCCGCCTCGTTGTTTTCACTGCTCTGTCTCCAGGGCCCAGAAGAGTTATGGGAAAATTGGTGGGTGTGCAGTAAGTCAGTGAGTGAGTGAATGAATGAATGAATGAATAAGGGAACGAAGCCACTTGTATCCAATCCAAGCCACGACTGAAGTCATCGTGTCAAATGCCACGTTGCTGGGGGCTGGACTCGGACGGGATGGGTGGTGCGAAGGGGACGTGGGGAGGGAGGGGCTGGCTGCCGGGTGGCCGTGGCGGTGGGCATTGAGGCACGTGTGCTCTGGGTACCAGGTGGGCTTCCAGGTCACTGCACGGTGGGAGGCCTGCTTCGCTGCCCCGGGAGAGCTCAGGTCTGTCTGGGAGCTGCTGGGCTGGCTGAGGTGGGAGGGCAGTGCTCTCTGGACGGCCCGCCGGGGGTGGGGATGAGGGAGGGTCCAGGCCAGGGCTGTCCTCCCTCCCCGGAGCTGAGCTGAGCTGTGGGTGTGGTTACTCTCAATCCAGCCGGGGGCCTGGCCTTGCGGGGAGAGCTCCTCGCCCCTGGCTTACAGGAATGTTCTGTGGTCAGTGGGCCAAGGGTAGCGGAATCTGATTCCAGCAGAGGCTGGAGAGATGCGAGTTGCTGCTCCGTTTTCCCTTGCTCTGCCAGGAAAGGGGGATGTGGCTTCCGGGGTGGCGGGGTCAGGGAGTCCCGCCCAGGCGGGCTGTGGGGAGTTGCTGCCCTGTCATCCGGCGGCCTGTTTTAGCCACTTCCCCAGAGCTGAGTCACAGGGCTTAGCCACGCCCCCTCCCGAAGCCGCGGCTCCCTATGGCCCGGTCCCTTCCCGGGTGGGTGCTCAGGGCCCCCCGAACGGCCCCCAGGACTGGCCCAGGGCACCTGCTCGTACTTGTACTCAGAGTTCCACCTCCTCACCCCCAAACTGCTCTCTGTTCAAAGCTTAGGGTGACAGTGTCATGAGGGTACCATAAAACCAAGGATTTAAAACAACCCGGTGAGTGAGCCCTTGCCAGCCCTGAAGCCTGGCCTGTCCAGCCTGAGCTCTAGCTGTAGGGCCCCTGGGCTGCTGCAGCCCCTCCTTGCTGGGCTGGGGGACCAGGGGGTGACTCCATCTGGGCCCCGACTCTCAGGACTCGGGACATTTTCAGGCTGGATACTGAAGATGGTTTGGTTTTTCACAAGCCACAAAGCCTCGTTCCCACCCCCAGGGAGCGAGACCACAGACGGCAGATAAGCGCTGGCCGGACCTGCTCTACCTTCCTGGGCTGTGGGGCTGTGCAGGGGCCCAGGGACCTCCCTGCCGGCCCCTCTTATCCTGATCTCGAGCTCTACCCTCGAGGACGTGCCAGGGGTGGGGGCCCTTCTGTCCTGTAGCCGCGATGGCCAGGACGCCGGGTCCCTGCCGGTGGCCACAGCGGTCTGCACCATCTCTGCCGAGCCCTGGGTAGCTGGGCCTGCGGTTTCCCTTTCTGTTCTTTTTAATAAGCACTTAAAATCCGGGAAACCACAGCGCCTGACGCTTACTGGCTCTGGGGATTCCTGCCGTTGCTTTGAAACCCTTACGCAACTCTGGAGCTTCATGTCACTGATCCCACAATTCGAATCCTTTACGTTCCCTCCCTCCCCTCCTTCCCTCCCTCCCTCTCTTTTTTTTTTCTTTCTTTTTTTCATTTTTCTTTCTTTCTTTTCTTTTTTTAAATTTGTTTGTTTTTCTGTTCACCTGGTGAATAGTATGTGTTTTATTTTCACATGTGCGCGCTCACTCCAGGGCAGGGTTTCTCAACCCAGGGCAGTTTTGCCCCCCAGCGGACACTTGGCACGTCTGGAGACATTTTGGTTGTCACAAGCAGGGGAGGCATGCTACTGGCATCTGGTACGTAGACGCCAGGGATGCAGCAGAACATCTTACAATGTGCAGGACGGCTCCCACAACAGAGAATTCTCTGGCTAAAAGGTGTCAGCAGTGTCAGAATCTGCTCCAGGGTAATACAGGAATCTTCTCGAGGCAGCGGCCAGGCTTCTCCTTTCTCTGGACTCTTCCAGCCAGAAGTGGGGAGGGTAACTGACCGGAGATGCTACCCACCAAAGGCCAGAAAGAGGCCTGGCTTGGGGCAGAGAGAGCACTGGACCCGGAGACCGGCTTCCACCCCAGCTCTGCTCTTACGCACATACATCTGGATAAGTCACTTTGCTTCAGTGAACTTGTTTTCTCATCTGGAAAATGAAAGAGCTGAAGGACACAGGATTCTGTGACCAGAGCCAGGAGCTGAACTGCAGGCAGGTTGAAGATGTGGACCCTTTCTATTCTTGCTTCACTGCCCTGGTGGCAGCAGAAGCCCGAGGGATTCTCCAGTACCAAGAGTGCCTTAGAAACCTGGTTTGATTTTCTTCTATGCCGAACGTGTCTGAGGCCGACTCACTCCATCCTCCTTTTCTCTTGTTTAGCCAAAGAGAGTTTTCCCCAACGTTGGCCTGAGAGCCCATGGCTGGCCCAGAGGGTCGCATATGGTGACTCTCTCCTGGAGCAACGTGTAGGGGATGACCCTAAGGCCAGTACTTTTCACGTGTCTAGTTTAGGCGTCAGCAAACTATGGCCCAAATCTGGCCCACCACTTGTTTTTATATATAAAGTTTTATTGGGACACAGCCATGCCCATTTGTTTATATACGGTCTACTGCTGCTTTCCTACCACTG
Organism: Balaenoptera ricei; assembly: GCF_028023285.1. Classification (NCBI taxonomy): domain Eukaryota; kingdom Metazoa; phylum Chordata; class Mammalia; order Artiodactyla; family Balaenopteridae; genus Balaenoptera; species Balaenoptera ricei. The sequence goes on along the minus strand of NC_082658.1, from coordinate 5,805,054 downwards.
CGAAGATGGAGCTGAGCAGCTGGGACCAAGACCGTATCAGTCATGAAGCTGAGAATCTTTGCTGTCTGGACCTTTATGGAAAACGTTTGCCAAAACCTGGTCTAGCTGTTCCGTGTCTTAATTGTTTAGAAGTTAGATCCCAGGGCATGGGCAGGAGCGAGGGGCCAGGTCAGAGGTAGGGGAAGCGAACTTTCCTGAGGGTCTGGGGGGAAGGAGGAGAGTGAGGAGGGGGAGCTGACGGACTGTAGTGGGTCATCTCAAGGCGTTTCAGAGGAGTCCTCACCTGACTCCGCCCAGCCGGGCTCACCTGTGTGGCAGGTGAGCCCCGGTGCTGGCTCCCGCCACCCTCCCCTGCCCTGGAGTGACAAGCGCTGTGACTGCCTGGGGGTTGGGGGGGACCATCTGGCTGGGCATCAGCAGCAGGACAAGGAACAAAGAACGAGAGCGTGGGGAGGGGGTTAGAGGGCACAGAGAGGTCAGGCTGGGAGCGCTGGAGCCGGGCTGTAGGCGGAAGTGACCTTGTCCTTGGGCTCAGGAAGGCAGAAAGGGAGCAACCAAGGGGCTGGGGTGGAGGTGGGGGGTAGGAGGGAGGTGCTGACCTTTCAACAGGTGTTTGAGGACCGACTGTGCCATGCACTGCTGGACGGGATTCAGTGGCGACAGGCCCTTTGGAACCCTCCGGAAGCGCATAGTCCAGTGGGAAGATGACAGTCGAGCCGAGCCGGCAGTGGTAGAATGACAGAGCCAGTGCCTGCTGGGAGCAAGGACGTCCACAGTGCTGGGGGTCGGGCAGGAGGTGGTCGGGAGGTCTCACCCGGGCTAAAGCAGCTTTCCTGGAAGAAGTGACAGCTCAGCTGAGTCCTGGAAGACGTTGGGTGAGCCAGGTGACAGGTGTTCTAGCAGGGAGCTGTGCATGTCCAGCCCTGGAGCCCGGGAGACGGCAGCTCAGGACCAGGGCGGACCGCAGGGGTAGGGGAGCAGCGAGGAGTGAGGCAGGGACTGGGTGTCCGATCGGGGGGTCTGCACTGGGGGGTCCTGGTCGGGTTTTGATTTAGCCAAAAGGTGAAGGATGGGGGAAGGGGAAGCAGGGCCAACTGGGATGTAGTGGCCTAGCTTAGGGCAGCATCGGGGGTGAGGAGGAAACCCGGTGGGACATCCTGGGTTGCCCTCGGCAATGGGGAGGATGGGCCTGGAATGCGGGGGCCGTTGAGAGCTGTGCTGTTAGCAGGACTGGTGGCCCAGGACCACCACCCCCTCACCCGCCAGCCTTGGTTAAGTCCCTGCACCCACCTCACCCCACTCTGCTCAGCCCTGTGCTGCTGGGTTTAGCACCGGGGGCTGGTTTGGCTTCAACACTGGACTTCAACTTGGCCTTTGCCAGGAGCTGCATGGGTGGTACCTGCCAGGAGATTTCAGAGGCTCTCCCGGCCTCCCTGCTGAAGTTCTTTGGTTCAGGTTAATCACCTGGGGGTCTGCGTTCCCAGGGCGCCTCGGCCATCTAGGGTTTAGTCTCCGCCTCCCTGCACCCCTAGTGATTGAAGACGCTGGGAGTTTCCCAGTCTTGATCTCTGAGAGGCGGGGAGGGTGGATCCTTGGCAGAGAGCTCGGGGCTGCACTGTGGAGATGTCGCAGGCAGGATCCTCACCTCGGGGCACCCACCAAGGGCTGGAGGGCCGGGGAGCTGGTTCTGTGGGTCCCGGCGGCTCCACCCGCTTCTGATTCAGAGAGCGAGCTGCCGCCCACGTCTGTGGAGGTGCCAGGCAGCGCCTCCCTGGGGGCCTGTGCCGTCCTCTCCCTCCTCTAAGAACCATGACTCAGATTGAGGTGTCCACTAACTCCACAGGGGCTGAGGTCAGGCAGCCGGAAGAACTAACTTAGAGCGTGGCTCTGGACTGGTTGTCGGCTGGAGTCGCGTCTCTCCGGGGCGGCTGCCTGGAGCTGCCTGTGTACCTCTGCCTCTAGGGGCGCCCTGGTTGCGGGGTGCGGGAGGCATTGTCCCGTAGAAGAAGCCTCTCTCGCCCAGGTCTCAGGGAGAGCGTGCCTGTGGCTACTTGAACTCCAGAGAGCGCTGGCCTAACCGGAGAGCCTGTGCGTGGGGAAATAGGCAGGGTTATGAAATTGACTGCCCGCTTATTTCACACAGTTTCATTTTGGTAGGAGAGCAGAGGTTTAAATAACAACAACCCCTGGGCAGATGGGCTTTTGTGCTGAGCGGACAGCCGGGTTAACCCTTTCCCTGCTGTTCTCTTCTTGCAGCCCTATGATCTCCTCCTTATCGCCCCCTCCACCCGCCGGACTTCAGATCTGACCTCAGATCCGCCTGCTGTTTCTGGAGGGGACCCCCTCCCCTCCCCTCCCCTCCCCCGGCAAGATGCCGATCCTCAAGCAGCTGGTGTCCAGCTCCGTGCACTCCAAGCGCCGCTCCCGAGTGGACCTCACGGCCGAGATGATCAGTGCCCCGCTGGGCGACTTCCGCCACACCATGCACGTGGGCCGGGCGGGGGACGCCTTTGGGGACACCTCCTTCCTCAACAGCAAGGCTGGGGAGCTGGACAGCGAGTCCGTGGACGAGCAGGCCGCGGCCTCCTCGTCCTCCAAACGCGGCCTCCTGGCCCGGAAGTTCCGGGGCAGCAAGCGGTCACAGTCAGTGAGCAGGGGGGACCGGGAGCAGAGAGACGTGCTGGGCCCCCTGCGGGACTCGGCCCTGTTCGTCAAGAACGCCATGTCCCTGCCTCAGCTGAACGAGAAGGAGGCCGCCGAGAAGGGCTCCAGCAAGCTGCCCAAGAGCCTGTCCTCCAGCCCCGTGAGGAAGGCCAGCGGGGAGGGCGGCCTGGAGGAGGCGGTGCCTCGGCGGAATGGGGCCTCCGCCCCCCACTCCCCAGACCCCCTCCTCGACGAGCAGGCCTTCGGGGACCTGGCGGATCTGCCCGTGGTTCCCAAGGCCAGCTTCGGGCTGAAGCACGCCGAGTCCATCATGTCCTTCCACATCGACCTGGGGCCCTCCATGCTGGGCGACGTCCTCAGCATCATGGACAAGGCCGAGTGGGAACCGGAGGAGGAGGAGGAGGGGGAGGTCGGTTACCATGGTGACGAGGACCCAGCAGGCAGCCCCGCCCAGGCTCCCCCGACGGTGGCGGCAGCCCCGCCCCTGGCAAGGCAGGAAGGCGCGGGGGGCCCGGACCTGCCCGCGCTGCCCTCCCGCGCCCTGCAGGAGGAGGGCTGGGCGGCGGTGGCCCCCAGCCCCGGCTCGGCCCGCAGCGTGGGCAGCCACACCACGCGGGACAGCAGCTCCCTGTCCAGCTGCACCTCGGGGGTCCTGGAGGAGCGCAGCCCCGCCTCCCGGGGGCCGGACCGGGCCCGGGCCGCTGTCCCGAGGCAGCCGGACCCCGAGTTCTCCTTCATGGACGAGGAGGAGGAGGACGAGATCCGGGTGTGAGGCCGGCCGGAGGTAGGGGCTCTTGGCTTTGTCTCCTCCCTGACCCCCGCCTCGCAAGGTCGGCCAAGAGCCTGGCTGCGGGCCACAGACAGACCCCGGACCTCACGGATGAGGGGCGCTGGCCGAGCCTGGGGGCCCGCGGAGGACCTGGAGCTGGCTCGGGTGCCTGACTTCTTCGCACACCCTGCCCTGCCTGAGCTCGTAGGACAGGGCTGTGTTCTCGCAGCAGGAATCGGCTTTCCTCTCCCGGCCTCCAGTGGATGCCGGCTGTCAACCTGAGTCCCTGCCACGTGCAGCAATAACAGGGCAGCCAGGGGCGGCCCAGGGGTGCCAGGGCTAAGGACACTTGACCTGCCTCTTTACTCCTGGCGTTTCTGTTGTGACCGGCGGTGGCCGCCGGAAGAAAGGCCTGTGACAGGTCACAAGTCCCGGCCCCTCCCTCCTCCATCCCCAGCTCCTGCACGGGGAGCCCCTCGGAGGAAAGGCGGACCGAATGTGTACACTCAACGCGACCCCTTCCGCGGGGTGAGAACAGGATGCAGAACGGAAGGAAGGCCCCGGGGCATCTTGAGTTTTCAAGAGGGGGCCCTTGCAGGATGACACTAGGACAGGCTGCAGCCCTTGCTCAGTCCCTCTGGGTTTGTTTGTTCTTGTGTTTAAATCTTTTTAGAGCAGTACCAGCAACGGTGTTTGTAGACCCGCCACCAGAAGAAAAACGAATCCTTTTAGAAAACCTTTATACTAAGTGCTTCCAAACTTTATTTAGAACTGTATGGGGTGGAGGTCTGTGCGTGTCTGTCCTCGGCCCCCTCCCCCATAGCTATTAACAACAACAGGCAGCCAGTGTAGAAAATTTCTGGAAAATGATTATTAAAAAAAAATGTCATTCCTATGGGGGGATAAAACCTCTTTTGACTGGCTTGTTCCCTCCTCCACCGCAACCCCCGGACTGACTACTTCCCTTTCCTTTCCCAGGCCTCTGCCAGCGGAACCCCCTTCCCCACTTCTGAGTCAGTGGTCCTGAGGGTATAGGGTTGCCAGATTTAGCAACAAAACAAAACAAAAACCAGAATGCTGAGTTACATTAGAGTTTCAGGCATGCAAAGGATAATCTTTTAGTGTAAGTATGCCCCATGCCATATTTGTAATGCACTCATGCTAAAAAATTAGTTGTTGTCTTTCTGAAATTCAGATTTCACTCTGCGCCCTTAGAACCCCACCCAAGGGGATTGAGTGGAGGTTGGGTGCGAGCCCCCAGGATTCACGGATGATGATTTTTCTGTCCTGGCAACAGGCTGACTCACCTTCTCCTGTCGCCTCGTAGCCAGTGGAGGGAGGGGGACGGACAGAACTGCCACGGGGTCCAGCCAGGGCTGGCGGCGGGTGTAGCTGCCCTAACCTCCTGCGTTTTGCCAGACCCGGACTCAGACACTACGTTAGTTCTTGAACTGGGTGCCCACTGGTTTCCTGCCATGCAGCTTCTGCCAGCTGCTGCCCTTGAAACCCATCGAGACAGCAGTCAGTTCCAGATTCTAAACTGTATATTTTTTTTTCCGTGAAAATGTTAAAACAGCAAGGAAACATTAAAATAAAAGGCCTTACAGCATGCCTGGTGTCTCTGTTTTTTTGGGGGGGGGGTGGATAGGGGTGAGGGTGCGGATTCAGGGTGCTGGGGCTGCCCGAGCCCCGACGGCGCTCGGGGGCCTGAGGTGGCTTCTCTCTCTGTCTCTGTGGGGCCCGCCCCTCCTGCACTGCTCTCCAGCTTCTGGAAGGACAACGCCTCTCGTGCCCATCAGCCTGGGCAGGCCCTTGGGGGCTCTGGGATTTGGTGTCCCGACTGCCACTCACCACTGGGGGCCCTCGGGCACTTTGTCACGCAGCCACTATGTGCCTCGCCCTTCTCATCTGTTAAATGGGCGTTGTGCTGTTCTCACAGGGCTGGGCTGCAGACACAGTCACTGCCGTGGGGTTTGCCAAGTTTTTTTTGTTGTTTTTTTTTTTAATATTTATTTATTTATTTGGTTGCACCAGGTCTTAGTTGCAGCAGGCGGGCTCCTTAGTTTCGGCTCGCCGGCTCCTTAGCTGGAGCACGTGGGCGCCTTAGTTGTGGCAGGCAGGCTCCTTAGTTGCGGTTCCAGGGCTCCTTTAGCTGCGGCTCGCCAGCTTCTTAGTTCGGGCACGCGGCCTCCTTAGTTGTGGCAGGCAAACTCTTAGTTGCGGCACGCGTGTGGGATCTAGTTCCCCGACCAGGGATCGAACCCGAGCGCCCTGCATTGGGAGCGCAGAGTCTTATCCACTTCGCCACCAGAGAAGTCCCCCAAGCTGTTATTAAACCGAGGGAGGTGCCCGACCCGCGTGGGGCTGCAGCCGGGAAAGGTGCCACCCTCCCTCCGCTCCTCCCTTTCACCATCTGACCTGGAGAATCAACTTACAGGGGGTGTGGTCTCCGTTCAGCCTCGGGGCCCTGGTAGGTGGACTCTGGTGTCCCCATTTTATAGCAGAGATGTGCTCCAGAGGCCACATGGCCACCTTCTCCAAAGTCACCGAGTGGCAGAGTCAGAACATTGCGGATTCGAAACCCTTTCCACACAGGCACCTCAAAGCTTCATTACTTGGGGAAGTGAGGAGGGGGTGTGTCAGCCCTAGGTGGGACCCGGTGACCCCTCCAGCCCCTGGTCCAGCTCCTCCCTCACCCCTCCCCCTCTGACGTGGGCGCGTCTCTAAGGAGAGAACGTCTCTGCCCCTGAAGCCCCTTGTATGCCCTCCTTTTCACCGGGGGGCCCCAGTGCAGCTGAGTTCCAGGAAACCCTGCCCGTCCCCCGGGGAGAAATTTGGGCATACACTCATCCTCCTCCTGGGAAGCAATTAGAAGCATAATTAAAATGTTGCCCAGGTCCCACTGTCCCTAGATTGGCTCATTAGAGGTAATGAGGGATGTGGCTAAGACAGAGTTATGAGTAGGTGGGGTGGTGGCCCCGGGGGAGGGAGGGGGGATGGGCACACACCCAAGCCCAGCGGGAGTGATGGGGTCCCCCAGCTCTGGGGGGAATGGAGAGAGAAATGCACTGTTCAGCAAGGCTCAGGGGGATGGTACCTGAGTGGGAGCTGTGCCTCCCAGACATATTGTACCCCCCGCCCCCCATTCCACCCACGTCCACTCACCCAGATTCTTGAGGGTCTGGGAACAGCCAGCCTCCCCAAGGCTGCAGACCTGCTTTTTGACTTGATGGGAAAGCACTAGCTGTTTAGGGAGACCCAGGGGCCGGCTGGACCCACACTTTGGGAGCGTGCTTTCTGACTGGGGGCTCAATGGGCGCACCAGACAAGCGTGGGATAACCGGGCAGGGAGCCTAGCCACCAGCTCTAACCTTGGTTTGCTGTGTGGACTTGGGCCAGTTATTTTCCCTCTCTGGGCGGCTTCAGTTTCTCCATCGTTACAGTCAGGCACTAGCTCAGTCGTTTTCAACTTTTTACCAGAAGTTCTGTTTGTCATGAGGTATACAAACAGACTGAACGAGAGCTTCCCTGGTTGGGGGGCGGATCCTTTCTCCCTCCCCTTTGTCTCTGGGTTTTGCCGGAGAAGCCTAGGGCCCCCGCAGGGCACATCTTACCCTAAAGATGTTCTGTAGAGCCCCTTCTACCTCTGACAACTCAAAGCAAGAGCTGGGAACTCTTTCTGGGCAATCATTTAGTAATTTTAATTCAGATCGCAGCTAATACTTCCAAAAATGTGATGGGACCCCCAAAACCTTCTGCTTCAGGCGGGGCTGCAGTCATGGCCCAAAGATGCTCCGGGATGAGTCCCACCCTGGTCCAGCCATCACTGGGGTGTCTCCCTTCCACCTCCCCAACTCCTCAAGGGGTTCTGCTCTTATTTGTTGGGTGCGTGCTGTTCTGCACTGTTCACGTGATAAGGGCTGTGTGTTCTAGGACTGCCACTGGCCCACCGGGCTAGCAAGTGGAGGAGGTGGATACGGACCCACGCGCGGGCTCCAAAGCCCTCCCTTGCAATCGCTGTCCCAGTCTGGTGATGTCCACTTTGGGGCCCGGAATGACCAGGCGGCGCCAGTGACCTGCTGGGCAGAGCAGTGCAGAGAGAGGCGGAGCTGACAGCCCCGCCGGTAGGGGTGTGCCCAAGAGAAAGGGGGGTGTGCTTCCTGCCAGGTGAGGTGCTGGCAGCTCCAGGACCCTTTCAGCAGCTACTGCCACTTTGCATCATCCAAAGGGCCCCGCAGGTAGTGCCGAGTGTGGTGAGCAGAGCAGCCCCTGCCATTCCCAGGGCCACTCAGCGCTGGCCTCCGTCTCTGTCCGCAGCCTCAGGGCCGTGCTCCCGCTGGGGTCCAGGCTGGTCCCGTAGGGCTCCCCTTCGACTCCATTCTCACACCCCAGCCACCCCCTCCTCTTCACCAGGGTTGCACCATGTTCTCAGAAGAAAGTGCACACAAGGAATAGAAAAGGAATAGAGGGGTTCGGGACACCTGCGGGAAGGGGGTTCTTAGGATCTTCACATTTTAGGATCTGGTTCACCACCCGCCTCCACCCATTTTACAGATGGGAAGACAGAGGCTGGAGAAGGTGGCACTGGCTGAAGTCTGGTGAGTGGAGCAGAGCAGAGGCTGTGAGATGGACGGGGCTGGCTTGGCTCTGTGGTGTGACAGACGTGGGAAAGGCTGAGCCGGTAGACTGCGTGGGGCAGAGCTGGGAGTGTGGTCCTTGTCGGGGTGGCGGAGGGGGCGGGGTTGGCTATTTCAGGTGTGTGTCTGGCACCCCTACCCTTCCCTGGCTTACCTTGGCCTTCACACAGCAGCCTCCCAAATGCCCGGACTCCACACTTGGGCGGGGACCCTTCCTGGCGCAGCAATAACCTGCATGCAAAGTATCCCTGGACCCCGAAGACCCTGAGTTAAGATGCAGGAAAGCATGGATAAACAACAAGGTCCTACTCTATAGCACCGGGAACTATATCCAATCTCCTGGGATAAACCTTAATGGAAAAGAATATTAAAAAACGGACGTATCTATGTGTATAACTGAGTCACTTTGCTGTACAGCAGAGACTGGCACAACACTGTAAATCAACTCTACTTCAACAAAAAAAGACAGAATTTAAAAAAAAAAGATGCAGGAAAGCAAAGTTAGGAATAAAAGCAGGAGAGCTTGTCTCTCTACTTCCCCTTTGCAGGCTTCTCAAGGCCCTGTGGCTTCCTGCCAACTGCCAGATGGGAGACTGGAAAGAAAGCTTTGGGGGAGGAAAGGTATTTGCAGGCAGATGGAGGTTGGAGGCTTTGCCTCTGAAGCCTGTTGCTCTTACACACGGAGCTTCTGTTCTCCAAGACGGAGACTCCCAGGAGGGGACAGGAGGAGCCAGGGAGAGCTGCCTTCCCGCCGGGACTCCAACCCTGAAATGAACTTGCTCTGTTAAAAAAGGCCCGCCAAGGGCTTCCCTGGTGGTGCAGTGGTTGAGAATCTGCCTGCCAATGCAGGGGACACGGGTTCGAGCCCTAGTCCGGGAAGATCCCACATGCTGCGGAACAGCTAAGCCCGCGGGCCACAACTGCTGGGCCCGCATGCCACAACTACTGAAGCCTGCGCGCCTGGAGCCCGAGCTCCACAACAAGAGAAGCCACCGCGATAAGAAGCCCGCACACCACAACGAAGAGTAGCTCTCGCTCGCCGCAACTAGAGAAAGCCTGCGCACAGCAACAAAGACCCAACACAGCCAAAAATAAGTAAAATAAAATAATATCTATCTTTAAAAAAAACAAAAACAAAAAACATGCCTGCCAAGGCCACAGGGCTCTGCTGAATTTTCTTTTGTTTTGTTTTTACCCTGCTTTGTTCCAAAAAGGATTGGAAGCAGCTTACAAAAATACTTAACATACAATAGGATAAAAATAGATCAGAGAGAAAACAAGCCTGGAACAAACAGTACAATGAACCAAGAGGGTGGTACCCAGAAATGTGCTCAAAGGTGGACTGAAAATTGGGCTCTGAGCTTCCTATCAGTCAAAGTGAAGAGGGAAATCCACCCGTTACAAGACTCACAAAGTCTATGAGGTTGGAACAATCCCAGAAGAAGCTTTTTCTGACACTGAGGTCTGAGAGGGATCCCTGTGAGATCTCTGAAGGGGACAGGGGTGGGGTCCAGTCAGTGTCTTCAAAACAGTCTCATAACAGATAAGGTCATGCGAACCCCATCAAGCTGCATTTCCGCTCAGGGTAAATCAAAGACTTAATGCCAGGGTGCAGATGAATAAAACCAACTCTATGGAGGGTCAGACCCAAGCCGTTCAAGTCATTCATCCAAGAGATGCAATTTATTTATTTATTTATTTATGGCTGCGTTGGGTCTTCGTTGCTGCGCGCGGGCTTTCTCTAGTTGCAGCGAGCGGGGGCTACTCTTCGTTGCAGTGCACAGGCTTCTCATTGCAGTGGCTTCTCTTGTTGCGGAGCACGGGCTCTAGGCGCGCAGGCTTCAGTAGTTGTGGCGCATGGGCTCAGTAGTTGTGGCTCGCAGGCTTTAGAGCGCAGGCTAGAGTTTAGTTGTGGCATATGGGCTTAGTTGCTCCGCGGCATGTGGGATCTTCCCGGACCAGGGCTCGAACCCGTGTCCCCTGCATTGGCAGGCGGATTCTTAACCACTGCGCCACCAGGGAAGTCCAGAGATGCAGTTTCGATTCTACCAGACAGAGCAGTATCTCTCAACCTCAGCACTCTCGGCATCTGGGGCCTGGGTCATTCTTTGTTATCCGGAAACGTCCCGTGCCCTGTGGGGTGCTGAGCAGCATTCCTGGCCTCTGCCCACGAGATGCTGGGAGCATCTCCCCAGTGGGCTGTGCCCTATGCTGATCCAAAGTGGCCCCAGACTTTGCCAAACGCCCCCGCAGTAGTGAAAACCACTGCTCTTATAGGAGTGGCGAGACACCTTTTTTCTTTTTCTTTTTTTAAAACAAAGGCCAATCTAAGACAAAAATGTTTTCAGGTCACGTGTTTTTTATTCAAAGCACAGAAAGGCTTATGGAGTCCCATGGGGGAAAATAGATATACTTGCATCTTCAGTTACCTACTTTAATTGAGAAAACTGGCCCTTCTTCTTAGCCAGTAACATGTTACTATGTGGGTATTATTTGAGAAGCAGCCACACGGAGGTGGCTTTCTAATTTCTCATCCTGGGGTCAGATTGAGGAGTGTGCTGAGAAGGTGGTCCCAGAGTGTGATGGTATTAGGAGGCGGGGCCTTGGGGAGGTGATTAAGTTTAGATGAGGTCATGAGGGTGGGGCCCCCATGATGAATTAGTGTCTTTATGAGAAGAGGAAGAGAGACCAGAACGTGTTCTTTCTCTGCCACATGAGGACACAGTGAGAAGGTAGCCCTTTGCAAGCCAGGAAGAGAGCCCTTCAGCAAAAGCCAGCCATGCTGGTACCTGCATCTTGGACTTCCAGCCTTCCAAAGTGAGAGAACTAAATATTTGCTGTTTATGCCCCGTCCGTGAATCCCGAGCTGACTGAGACAGTGGGTGAGTCCCCACGTGCTTGGAACTGTTCATCTAGATGGGGAGTCTTGGGCCAGAGATGGAATTCAAAGCCAAGCCAAGGAGCGAGAGCAAGGGCAGCTGGATGGATTTGTTGAATGCCCAAAAGGAGGGAAGGTCAGGGTGGGCAAGCTTCTCCCTCCTGGGGCCCTGCCGTCACCCCCGCCCCCCACCCAGGGGTCAGAGTGGTTTGTCCAGTTTGCGAGTGGGGAGGGGTTGCCCTCTGCTTGCCCGCTTCTGCCGCCCACACCCCCTGGGCTTTGTACACAGCGTGGGCACCATTGACTCCCTGTCAACAGTCAGGCCCTGGAGGGTTTTTCCATCTGTACCCTGTCTGTCTGCCTTGTGACCCAAGAATCATTTAGCGATAACAGACCAGAGGGCAGTCTTTCGTGATGAAAATGGACTTTTTCTTCCCAACTCCATTGACCCAAAGGCAGGTCAAACCTGTGACCTTGACCCCAATCCATCAAAGTGAGTGCACCAGGCCGGGGCAGGGAGAACTAATCCATCACGGTGTCGGCAACCAGCTGGCGGCCTGTGTTCTAGAAAAACCTTCCTCTCCCTCCTCCAAGTGAGGGCGAGGGGTTCATGCACCCCAGGAGGTACACAGGACCATCCACCGGGATGCAGGAATAGATATTAGAACTTTGCTCATAATTATGGTTTATCTTGACTTTCTACCCTGAGCAGACCCAATGCTGCAAGGCCAGCTCCTTCTGTGACTCCCAGGGCCTCAGAGTCAAGGCCCTTCCCAAGCCACCAGCTCCTTGATTGAACCTCTTTCAACAGCCGACCGGCCAGATTCAGCCCTGCAGAGCCAGAAGTGGTTTCCCAAATGCACTGCTGCTGCTGGGAACATTGTTCTTTACCACCTTGACAACGCTCTACCTGTCTCAGCTGTGTTTCACATCCTCCCGGAAACCTGTCCTTGCCATCCAGGTGAGAGCTAAGTAGTCTTGTAGTAGTTCTGCAAATGCCCCTGTGTCCCACATTGTAGGATTCAACTGCCTGTTTATCAGTGACTTTCCCCTTTGTTACTGTACCAAATTACTACAAATTTAGTAGCTTGAAACAACAAACATATTGTCTTATAATTCGGGAGGTCAGAAAGGGCCTTCACCGAGCTAAAATCAAGGTGTTGGCAGGTGTGCTTTCCTTCTGCAGGTTCTAGGGGAGAATTTGTTTCCTTGCCTCTTCCAGCTCTGGAGGCACCTGCATTCCTTGGTTCATGGTTCCACCTTCCATCTTCAAAGCCAGCAGTGTAGTATCTTCAAATCTCAATCTCGGGACTTCCCTGGTGGTGCAGTGGTTAAGAATCTGCCTGCCAACGCAGAGGACACGGGTTCGAGCCCTGGTCCGGGAAGATCCCACATGCTGCGGAGCAACTAAGCCCACGCGCTACAACTATTGAGCCTGCCCTCTAGAGCCTGTGAGCCAAACTACTGAGCCCGCGAGCCACAACTACTGAAGCCCGCGAGCCACAACTACTGAGCCCGCGAGCCACAACTACTGAAGCCCACGCACCTAGAGCCTGTGCTCCACAACAAGAGGAGCCACCGCAATGAGAAGCCCGCGCACCGCAACAAAGAGTAGCCCCCGCTCGCCGCAACTAGAGAAAGACTGCGTGCACAGCAACAAAGACCCAACGCAGCCAAAAATAAATAAACAAATAAATTTATATTTAAAAAAATCTCAATCTCTCTCTCTCAGTGGAGGAGAAAAGCTACTGGGACATCCCCTGGGCCGAGACTGACCCCCCTGAGCCCAAAAGGTCCTGTCTCCTTGACTCTCTGGCTAGAAATATAATCCACATGCCCACCCATAGGCCCGGGCATAGTCTCGGGCCTCAGGGGTCTTGGTCGTCTCACCGGCCTGGCAAGGGGTGGGGCCCTTTCCTGTACTGCAGCTTGGTCAGCTGAAAGGAGCTTGGCTTTGGGGTCATGCAGACCGAGCTGATGGTCTTTGGGAAGCTCGGGTAAGCCACTGAGCCTTGGTTTTCTCGACTGCAGAAGAGAAAGAAGAATGCCTCTCTTTCTGGGGTTTTGTGGGAATTAGAGAGAATGCAGTGTACATGGTGACACTCCCCTGATGAAGTCCTAGTAATTAGGAGCAATGGTTGGGAGTCTAGGTCCCCATTCTGACATCTACAGACTGTGTGAGCTTTAAGCAGTTGCTTCACCCCTCTGGGACTTGGTTTCTTTATCTGTAAAATGGGCAGAAGCAACCTGAGTGGTTGCAGTGAGGACCAGAGGAGGCCCTGATGGGAAATGTGGGCAGGGTCATTTGCCCTGTTACTGGGCCCACGCCCCTAGGGAAGAGGGATGCCTTTTCCAGAGTAGAGTTTCTAGAACCACCGGACTCCCAGAGGCCAAGCTCCCGGGCAAAGACAGAGCAGGACCATCCCGGCTGCTGGACCTCGCTGCCCTGCACTTCAAGTGGCTACTGGGAGGCCAACAGCTGTCCCCGCCAAGTGGCATCTCGGGCACAAAGAGCAGTGGAGGGGGCAGGGCACGCTGGCTCATTATCCCTGGGCCGGAGCAGCAGCTGTGGGTCACCCGGGGCTCCTCTGACCTCCAGCCCCTCCCAGCAGCTCTCCAGCGGCAGGCCCGTCCCTACGGGACTTAGAGCGGCCGCTCCAGCAGCAGCTGGACAGCGTGGAGTCCCCTGCCCCTCACGGCACCTTTCATCAGGGGCCTGAAGGATTAATACATTTGGAGAAGGGGTGGCCCCACGGACCCAGGGGCGGACACCTGGGGCCTCGAGCACCAGCTCATACCTCACGGCACGTACCTCCAGTGTCAGGCTTCCGCGTGGACTTCTCACTAACCTCAGCCCCCCAGGGAGGTCACATGTGGGTCCCCTTTTACTGATGCAGAATCTGGAGCTCAGAGGGGTGATTAAATGACTGGCCTGGGGTGGCAGACTGGGGACAGACAGAACCAGGATGTGAACCCCGGCCTGTCTGATGCCAGCCTGGCCCCTTTTCCACCAACTCAGGTCCCGAGTGGGGAGTAAGGCAGATGCACGGGTACCGGGGTGGAGGGGGCGTGGCCACACGCTGCCCGGAAGAGCACCGGCTGGGACTGATCCATGGCTGGGCCCAGCAGGATGACCTCGGCCAGTTCCAGGCAGCCAGAGAATTCCAGAGCTCCCCGCACCCACTGCTTTTCAGAGCTGTGCGTTTATAAAGGGAAAGGAGCTGGGTGATGATGATTCGGGAAATCTGAAGCCAGAGTTAAATGAGAACCTCATAATGATGGTGATTAAAAATTAATGCCACTGTTTGTGCAGTGATTTGTGCGTCCACTTTGCAGCCATGAATTAATTAAGAAATGAAAACACAAATGCTCGGCATCAGCTCCAGGGCACAGAAGAGCGGACGGGGAGATTCCAGAGGGGACATCCCAGAGCCAGCCAGGCCCCCTGCTCCCAGGCCGGCCCCTCCTCCAGGCATTGCCAGGGTTCCTCTGGCCTGGGGCTCGCTTTTTGTCTTTGCACAATGAGGGCACTGGTCCACTTGGGAGCCGTGAGGTAGGAGTATAAATGGGGGGTGTCGAGTGGGCAACTCCCCCAGTTCTGAGAGAGAGAGAGGAGAAGCAAAGTGCCTGGGAGGTGGGAGACCCAGATCCGACTCCGGATTCAGATGCTCATTAGCTGTGGGACCTTGGCAATCACCCATCTTTTCTGCATTTTTATTTGCTCATCTGTAAAAGGGGTGAGGACTTCCGAAACTCAATTTCCAAGTGGGAAGGTGTATTCGTTTCCTAAGGCCGCTATAACAAATGGCCACAAAGGTGGTGGCTTAAAGCAACAGAAATTTACTCTCAAAATTGAGGTGTCATAGGTTGTTTCCTTCTGGAGCCTCTTTTTTTTAAAATTATTTATTTATTTATATGGCTGCGCTGGGTCTTAGTTGCAGCATGCGAGATCTTCATTGCCGCATGCGGGATGTTTAGTTGCGGCAATGCAGACTCTCAGTTGCGGCATGTGGGATCTAGTTCCCTGACCAGGGATCAAACCCTGGTCCTCTGCATTGGGAGCGTGGCGTCTTAGCCACTGAACCACCAGGGAAGTCCCCCTTCTGGAGCCTCTGAGGGAGGAGGGGCCCGTGCCTCTCTCCTGGCTTCTGGTGAGGGCGGCCACCTGTGGGGTCCCTTGGTAGCTCTACGCCTCCAGTCTCCTTCCGTCTTTGCGAGGCTTCTTCTCTGGGGCTCTTCTGTATCTCAGCGTCTCCGATCTCCCTCTCTTTTCTAAGGGCACCAGTCATGGGTTCAGGACTCACCTGAATTCCAGGATGATCTCACCTTGAGATCCTTAACTTAATTGCATCTGCAAAGACCCAGTTTCCAAATAAGCTCACATTCACAGGTACCAGGGGTGAGGACTTGGTGTATCATCCTGGGGGAGACAAGTCAACAGAAGGTATTTTGGGGAAGCAAAAACCATGCACGTGGGCTTCCCTGGTGGCGCAGTGGTTAAGAATCCGCTTGCCAATGCAGGGGACACGGGTTCGAGCCCTGGTCCGGGAAGATCTCACATGCTGCGGAGCAATTAAGCGCATGCGCCACAACTACTGAAGCCCGTGCGCCTAGAGCCCGTGCTCCGCAAGAAGAGAAGCCACTGCAATGAGAAGCCCGTGCACCGCAATGAAGAGTAGCCCCCGCTCGCCTCAACTAGAGAAAGCCCGCGCGCAGCAATGAAGACCCAACGCAGCCAAAAAAAAAAAAACAACCATGCACGCAAGACGCTGTCACTCTATGGCAAATAAACGGTGAGGCAGCGGGAGGAGGGAGTCCCTGGAAGCCACACCCTGTGCACACCTTCTGGGGCGGGAGCCCGGGTTGGGCGTGGGACCCTGGCTGGGAGAGGAGGGGGGCTGCGGGGCTGGGTGTGGATGGAGGGAGGGCTCTCCACGGGGCCTCCTTCCCTCTCCGCCCTCCTGATGAACTCTTCGGGCCACCAAGGTGCTGAGAGGCACCCCCGCTGATGTCTCCGGGGCTGTAATTCTTACTTTTTATCATCACTAAGTGGTCTCCCCACACTCCATTCTTCAGGGTGCTGTGTGCTGCTCTCCTAGCCCTGCAGGAGCTCCCCGCTGGCTTCGTGATAAAAACCGAGCCCTGAAAGGCACTCCAGCTTCGGGGCCCTACTTCCTTCTCCAGTCTTGTCACCACGCTGCCCTTCTCTAAACCCACGCTTCGACCGAACCAAACCCTTGACCGTGCCCCCGGCCTGCCACGTTGCTTCGTGGCCCCATGCTTTCACACCTCTGGCCCCTCCTCTGCAACACTCTGCCTCCCAACCCCCCATCGCCACCCGTCTCTCCTCCGAGAGCCCTCCCCGCCACCCCTCCCTGCCCCTGCACAACGAGCTCCCCTCTTGGCGTTTGTCCCTCTGCTACCAACACCCGCCGTGGTAGAACCGTGCTGGTGAAAGTCTCCCCCCCTTGACTGGGCCATCCCTGAAGGCAGGGACACAGTCCTTTGTTTTGGGGTCCCCAGTTCCTGGCACAGAGATGCTCTGGGATGTTTATGGAAGGAGATCACCAAGAGACCTGGGTTTGAATTCCATCATTATCACCTTCCCAACCACGTGCCCTTGGCCTTGCTGGGCCTCCATGTTGAAGCTGCCACCTGCCAGGTTGGCGGGAAGGAGCCTGACATGAGCCTGTGTCCACAGATGAAGGTGTTTTGGAGACTAATCAGTGTACGTGAAAAGGGCCCAAAGGAGCAAGGCCGCCTACCCCAGGGACCCTCCGCCCCTCTGCCTCCCTGGGGTGCAGCTGGAGGGAGCTCCCAGCTTCTGGAGACTCCGGGATCCCTTCCCTGCCCCTCCCAGCCCCGCCTGGGCTCCAGGTGTCTATCTCTCCGGCCGTTTTCTTTTCTGATCCAGGGTTCAAAAGAACAACGAATGTGGGAGCCACAGCCAGGCGGAAACAAAAGTCAGCAGGCTCTCTCTTGCTGGCCCGGCCGCAGGCCTACAGGGCGCTGCCCGCCTCGCCCTTCTGGGTCCAGGAAGGAGGGCGCTTGGGTGGCGGGCATCCGCTCCCCAGCAGCTCTGAAACCTCGGCTCCGTCGGCAGGGAAGGCCCGCTGGGGGCCAGAGCAGGGGGAGGGGGAAGCCTGCCCCAGTTACAGCCCGAAGATGCTCCTTGGAAAGCCTTTTCCGACGTCCCCAGCCTTGGGGGCAGGGGTGGTGTAATAATGATAAAACAACATTTGCATAGAGATTTCGTTTACAAAGCACTTTCTCAGGGGTGGGAGGCGCCGGGGTGGCGGGTGGAGCCCGGGCTGCGAGGCCGCGGCCTCCGGTTGGTCTCACCTCCTCCCCACCCCCCGGCCCAGCACGGGATCGTGTGCGTGGTAAACAAAGCGCTATTCATCCCGCTGTTTCCGAGTTCTCTGGATGTCGGTCCATTTCCCTCTCTCCCGTGAAGAGCTCACTCTGGCTTGTCACTCAGGCCAGAGGAGGGGCGTCAGGAGTCCCAGAGGGAGGGCTGGGCTGGGGCCTGATTGAAGGGAAATGCGGAGGCCGGGGTGGGGCTCCCTCCCTCTGCACCGCTCGCCCCGCCCCCAGGCCCTCCGGCTCCCGAGCGCCAGCTCCCGCGAATCAAGAAGACTCAGCGCAGCCGCGCCGGGGCTGGTTTGTGCAACTCTCCTCACAGCTCACCTGTGGCTGTGTCTTTACATTAAAAGTACGAACACGGGCCTGGTTACGTCTGCATGGGCGTCTTTGGGAACATGCAGAGATAAGCAGCGTGTGGGGCTTTGCTCATCCTTCCCCAGCAGCACGCATTGGGAGTGGGACTTATGTACAGGTGGAGGGGACTGGGGCCCTGGGGTGTCTGCACCTGCATCAGGTAACTCCTGTCTAGCTGTGCCTGGGGAGTATGGCTCGGCAGTCAGCCGGGGTGATGGGGTTCCGCATCAGAGCCTGGCCCCTTAAGGGCCTCTGATGAGCTATATTAGGCCCATCTGCGGGGGGCTTGAGCAACTTTTAGTAGCCCCAGCAGGAGAGAGAGGATGCAGGAGGTCATTGCAGGGCTGGAGCAGATCACCTTCACCTTCGAGAAGGATGTAGAGATGCAGAAGGACACTGGGCTCCTGCCTTTCCAGGGCATGGACAGTGAGTGAGGATGGGGACCCCGCCGCCCCCCTCCCTCCCCACCCCCTCCCCCTCCCTCCCTCCCCACCCCCTCCCCCTCCCTCCCCTCCCCCCCCACGCCTTCTCTGCAGGCCCCTCTGCTTGGCTCCCTGATGGGGCGGCCCCTTCTCTCTGCCGCTCGCCAGGGAGAAGGAGCAGGGAGCTTGGGCCCACCATCTGGGATCCCCAGCTTAGCCCCTCGCTTCTCAGGCCCCCCTCTTACAACCTTTCCAGGACTCCAAAAAAAAAAAAAAAAAAAAATGGGGCTGGCTTCTGGGCAAGCAGACCCAAGAGAGGTAAATTGAAAGAAGTTGGGAAGAAGCACACTGGCCTCCCGAGCTCCCAGGCTGGCCTTGGGCCCCTCCAGCACCTCCGTTTCAGAGTTGGGGGGCTTAGGTGTGGAGGCTGAAGGCTGGTTCCTGAGGCCGGCATCACAAGGGCCAGGACTTGAGGACACCCAGGCCCAAGCCTTGGCGGGTAGAAGGGAGACGTGCTGACGGAGGGGTGAAGGCCCTTTGACAGCCACAGCCTCTGGGGAAGCTACCCCCCTCCTTTGCCTTCTTCTCCTTCCAGAGTCGGGCTCAGCTGTGTGCAGCTTCTTCGCTAAAGGGCTCTGCGAGAAAGGTCGGTCAGCAGGTGGGCCTGGGGTCGGGGGTGGGTGGCAGCTGGGGCTCTCTAGGCCACACGGGGTTCAGCTTGGCCTGGAATAGGGTGTTGGATTTGCACCTGGGGAGGGGACGGTGGGACGGGACAAAATTGTAGTCTTATGAAAAGTAGGCAAAGGGCAAGTTGGGGGCTCCATCCAGAAGCCTACCTTCCCCCACGCCCCTAGGATGTCCCTGATTCACTCGCACTGATTAGGGCAGGCAGGGCTACCTGGAAGGAGACATTCCCTTCTTTCCGCCTCGCTGGCGGTGGGAGTGTCTGTGGGTGTCAGCTGCGTGCTCCCAGGAGGCCTCCGACCTCTTTATTTTCCCCCAGCCGGGGGAGTGGTTTCCTTCCCCCTACTCTTGTCCTGCGAATTGATTTGGGACCTGCTCAGCCGTTCCATCCATTTCTTTTTCTTTTTTTTTTTAATAAGTTTATTTATTTATTTATTGTTGGCTGCGTTGGGTCTTCGTTGCTGCACGTGGGCTTTCTCTAGTTGCGGCGAGCTGGGAGCTACTCTTCGTTGCGGTGAGTGGGCTTCTTATTGCGGTGGCCTCTCTTGCTGCGGAGCACAGGATCTAGGCACATGGGCTTAAGTACTTGTGGCTCGCGGGCTCTAGCGCGCAGGGTCAGTAGTTGTGGCGCATGGGCTTTAGTTGCTCCGTGGCATGTGGGATCTTCCTAGACCAGGGCTCGAACCCGTGTCCCCTCCATTGGCAGGTGGATTGTTTTTTTTTTTTTTTTTTTTTTAGCAAATTTATTTATTTATTTATGGCTCAGTTGGGTTTCTGTTGCTGCGTGCGGGCTTTCTCTAGTTGCGGCGAGCGGGGGCCGCTTTTCGCTGTAGTGCGCGGGCTTCTCATTGAGGTGGCTTCTCCCGCTGCGGAGCACGGGCTCTAGGTGCACGGGCTTCAGTAACTGTAGCTCGCAGGCTCTAGAGTGCAGGCTCAGTAGTTGTGGCGCACGGGCTTAGTTGCTCCGTGGCATGTGGGATCTTCCCTGACCAGGGCTCGAACCCGTGTTCCCTGCATTGGCAGCTGGATTCTTAACCCCTGCGCCACCAGGAAGTCCCTGCATCCACTTCTTGTGTCCTAAGAAAGCTCTGGCCACAGTCTCTGAGATGCTACAACAAGCATCCTTATTTCTCCCCCATCCCAACGTGGCTCAACAATATGCTCTTCCGTGGGGACTTCCCTGGTGGTCCAGTGGTTAAGACTCCGAGCTCCCAACGCAGGGGGCGTGGGTTTGATCCCTGGTCGGGGAACTGAGATCCCTCATGCTACGCGGTGTGGCCAAAAAAACAAAACAAAACGGAAAAACCGCTCTTCCAAACCCTTCTCCCCAAAAGCAGCGCTTCGGGGGGTGTGGGGTACCTGACTGAAAAGTAGCAGCTCTCAGCTTTTCTCCTGGCTCCCGAACCACTCACGGGCTCTTCCGATGGAAACCCAGTTGCCCCCAGAAGTCTTGCCTCCAATTTGGGGGTCTCCAGTCCCCCCTAGAGATCCAGGTTAAGAAACTCAATGAGTATAGGACCTGCTTTTGGGATCCAAGTGATTTTGTTCTTGGGAAGCTGGGAGGCCAGGAGGGGCCCAGGCACGGGGGGGACCTGGGGCCATTTTTGCCACATGCCTCGTCCGTGTTTGGGGCAGCCCTGGACGATGGGTTGGGAGGGAAATGAGCTTGTCGGTCACTCCAGGCTTTGTGAAGCCAGGACTAGTGACGCCTCCTGGGGTCCTGTCTCCTCAACTTGGTCCATCCAGTCTCTAGAACAGTGGTTCACAGAGATACCCTCTTGCAAAGAAATAAAACTGTTCTTAGGTCTGGAAGGTCAGACCCAGGCAAGCCAATGGCCAGGGCTGGAGGGTAAGGCTCTTTAAGAAGAACAGCTCCCCAGCACCCCACAAATTCTATCGGAGAGGTGGCCAAGCACGAGACGGGTCCTGCTAAGAAACTGAGGGGTGTCCTTCCTGCCGACGGCAAGACCAGCTGAGTGAAGATGACAAAGAGTGAAATATAGCGTTTCCAGTTCCTTCTGAATTGTTACCAAGCTGGCTCCTACGTCACCATGTTAGATCTCTGGAATCAGGAAACAGAACATTTGGTTTTTTAAGATGTGAATTCAACAGGTCCTTTATGAGCCTTACTTTGTGCTGGCACCTTGCTAGGATGGGTGGCGGCTCGGGGGGCCAGGGCTGGAAACCAGGGCTCTCCTGTCTGGTAGGAGCACCCCATCAGGCTGGAGGGGAGGGTTGCAGAGGGTGCCACAGAAGGTGTCCTGACAGCCTGGGGGCTCCCCGGGGTTCGAGAAGGCCAGGGCACCACGCCAGGCAGAGAGGGCTTTGAAGCTGTGTTTTAAGCCGTGTCTGGCCACCAATTCTAGCCTCCCCCAGGCTCCAGGGGAAGGGACGGTGGGACTTCCTTCCAGGGGTGAGCTGGGCTCAGGCTCTAGGCGAGCGGGGACCCCCAGCTGGGTGCTCTGGTGTCCCCAGGGAAGCTGTGCCCCTTCCGGCACGACCGAGGGGAGAAGATGGTGGTGTGTAAGCACTGGCTCCGGGGGCTGTGCAAGAAGGGCGACCAGTGCAAGTTCCTGCACCAGTACGACGTCACCAGGATGCCAGTGTGCTACTTCTACTCAAAGTTTGGTCGGTAATGCCCCTTCCTGGTGCCTGCCCCCCACCCCGGAGGGTAGCAGTGGGGGCCGAGGGATGGGATGAAGTCTGGGAGGGGCCCCCAAAGGAGGCCTCGCGTGTCCCAGGTTGGCAGACCAGGCCGCGGGGGCCTGCTTCTCCAACCCCCTAGAAAAATTGGAACTGTCCTCTGAGCCCTGCTTCACTGCCCCAGCAGGCTCAGGCACACGCAGCTGGTCCCGCCGAGGGAAGGAGAGGGCTGGAATCAAAGGCTGAATTGTTGCCCTCCCTGGTCCACTCCCGGCTAATGACGCACCCAGACTGGCTGTCTGGAAACGAGCCTTGAACAGGCCCTCTCTCAAGCCCCGGGATGGGCTGGGGTGGGTCGGAACCAGTGTTTCCCAAACAGCAGGCACTTTAACGGTGCTCCACGTCCCCGCAAAGCACCTGCCCCATCGACGCGCACCATCTTGCTATTTTTAACTCTTCTTTTAGAAGAAAACTTTACATCGCTTCGGTAAATGGAAAACTAGCATCACTGATTGGCAATAGAAGGTCACTGTAAACGGGAGATCACGAGCTTCAGAAGTTCGGCCCCTGAAATGACCTTGTGTGGTCAGGTCTGGACCCGCATGTCACCCCCCTCTGACTCAAGTCTTTTGTCATCTGAGGGGCTACATAGGGGAAAGCCAGTGCCGGGTTAAGAACGGGATCTGTGCATGTGTTTCAGGTCTTATCTTTCTCCATAAACTTTTACAGTTCAGTGCTTTTCAGAGCTGGAAGGCGCCTTAAGGATGATCTAGTCTAGTAGTTTTCAAACTGTATTCCGAAGAGGGACTTGGAGGGAGAGCTGGGCCAGCCTCCAGGGACACCTCTGACTGAGGCGGCTTGGCTTTGAAACTTCGGGGGGCTGCGGGCAGCTGTTCCTCATTAGTGTCCATGGTGGGGGGGCATTCCTGGGTATCCAGGAAGCAGGCACCCCGCCCCCCAAGGTCAGTAAGAGCTTCCCCCCAGGCTCAAATTCTGTTTCCTGCCTGCTCCTCGGACTTGAGACCTGGCGGTGGCAATTCATGAGGGTTGCCCACATGTGCCCCTTGTAAGAAAGGACAAAGTGTATATGGGGCCTGGTCCCCCTTGGTCGTCACCTAAAAAACTCTTAATTTAAAACGCCACTTTATTCTTTCAAAAACCTTGGTTGGCTTTCTTTTGGGGATTGGGGACGTGCTGGGCACGGATACGGGAATAGAACTGGGTCCGCTCTGCTCTCAAATAATCCCTCCTGTGAGGGCGGACGTATACACCGGTGGTTACAGTAGGCAACACGTGTTTTTGCTCTTGGAGTAAATGAACGAATACCTTTTTCTAATATCAAAGCATAATTACAGTTCTCATTGGAAGTAAATCGTTTTACTTAAAAAATACTGTTGGGGAGATGTAGGAGTGGGAAAGGGCAGTTGAAAGGAGCTAGGGAGCCCGGGGGCTTTGGCTCCTGGATGTGCTCGTCGCAAAGGTACCTTGGGCAGGGGGCTCTGACAGGCAGACGGGCGGGTGGGGTGCGGTGCCACCTGCTGGCCGAGAGAGGAACGCACAGCCAGCACCCAGGCCAGGGTGGAAAAGCCCACCCCCGTGCACAGAGGATCTCCCACAGTCTCCTTCTGTCCCATGTTCACCAGCCCCCGGGGGGACGTCAGTTCCATTCCTCAGAAGGATGGAGCCCAGAGTTAGCACTGTACCGAGAGCTGCGCACCAACAGCAGGAAGAAAACCCTTTGTCAGTATGAGGAAGCGGGTGGAAATGGACACGTTTCTCCTCTTTGAGCCCTGGTGTCCTCGTTTGTGAAATGAGAGAACTGGGTAAGAGTGGGGTTGAAACTCTGGGGAAGGAGTGGTACTCTTGAAGGTTCAGGTGAAACCTTGCTTTGCACAAGCCCAATGTAAAAAAATAGATCTCTTTGGAGCTGCTTGGAAACCAGTGGAATTGACACTAATGGCGTTCCTTTTGGCTCTGAAAAGCGCTAAGTTGTAGGCTTTAATTAATTAATTAATTAATGTATTGAAGTTCAGTTGATCTACAATGTTGTGTTAGCTTCAGGTGCACAGCAAAGTGATTCAGTTATATATATATATATATATATTCTATAATATATATATATTCTTTTTTCAGACTCTTCCATTATGGGTTATTACAAAATACTGAGTAGAGTTCCCTGTGCTATATAGTATGTCCTTGTTGTTTACCTATTTTACATATAATAGTGTGTATCTGCTAATCCCAAAGTCCTAATTTATCCCTCCCCTCTTCCCCCTTTGGTAACCATAAATTTGTTTTCTATGTCTGTGCATCTATTGCTGTTTTGTAAATAAGTTCATTTGTGTTTTTATTTTTCTTTAGATTCCACATACAAGTGATATCATATGGTATTTGTCTTTCTCTTTCTGACTTACTTCACCTAGTATGATAATCTCTAGGTCCATCTATGTTGCTGAAAATGGTATCATTTCATTCTTTTTATGGCTGAGTAATAGTCCACTGTATGTATGTACCACATCTTCTTTATCCATTCATCTGTCAATGGACATTTGGGTTGCTTTCCTGTCTTGGATACTGTGAATAGTGCTGCTATGAGCATAGGGGTGCATGTATCTTTTCGAATTATAGTCTTCTCCAGATATATGCCCAGGAGTGGGATTGCTGAATGATATGATAACTCTATTTTTAGCTTTTTGAGGAACCTGTTCTCCATAGTGGCTGTACCAATTTACACTCCCACCAACAGTGCACGAGGGTTCCCTTTTCTCCACACCCTCTCCAGCATTTATTATTTGTAGACCTTGATGATGGCCGTTCTGGCCAGTGTGCGGTGATACCTCACTGTACTTTTGATTTGCATTTCTCTAATAATTAACGATGTTGAGCATCTTTTCATGTGCCTACTGGTCATCTGTATGTGTTCTTTGGAGAAATGTCTATTTAGGTCTTCTGCCCATTTTTTGATTGGGATTTTTGTTTTTTGGATATTGAACTGTATGAGCTGTTTGTGTATTTTGGAGATTAATCCCTTGTTGGTCGCATCATTTGCAAATATTTTCTCCCATTCTTTAGGTTGTCTTTTTTGTTTTCTTTATGGTTTCCTTTGCTGTGCAAAACCTTTAAGTTTAATTAGGTCCCATTTGTTTATTTTTGTTTTTATTTCCATTACTCTAGGAGAAGGGTCCAAAAAGATACTGCTGTGATTTATGTCAAAGTGTGTTCTGTCTATGTTTTCCTCTAGGAGTTTTATAGTATCTGGTCTTCATTTAGGTCTTTAATCCATTCTGAGTTTATTTTTGTGTATGGTGTTAGAGAATGTTCTAATTTCATTCTTTTACGTGTAGCTGTCCAGTTTTCCCAGCACCACTTATTGAAAAGAGACTATCTTTTCTCCATTGTATATTCTTGCCTCCTTTGTCATAGATTAATTGACCATAGGTGCGTGGCTTTCTTTCTGGGCTTTCTATCCTGTTCCATTCATCTGTATTTCTGTTTTTGTGCCAGTACCATACTGTTTTGATGACTGTAGCATTATAGTATAGTCTGAAGTCAGGGAACCTGATTCTTCCAATTCCACTTTTCTTTCTCAAGATTGCTTTGGCTATTTGGGGTCTCTTGTGTTTCCACACAAATTAAAAAAATTTTTTTTTGTTCTAGATCTCTGAAAAATGCCATTGGTAATTTGATAAGGATTGCATTGAATCTGTAGATTGCCTCGGGTAGTACAGTCATTTTGACAATATTGATTGCTCCAGTCCAAGAACACGGTATATCTTTCCATCTGTTTGTGTCATCTTCAGTTTCTTTCATCAGCATCTTATAGTTTTCAGAGTACAGGTCTTTTGCCTCCTTAGGCAGGTTTATTCCTAGGTATTTTATTCTTTTTGATGTGCTGGTAAATGGGATTGTTCCCTTAATTTCTCCTTCTGATCTTTCATTGTTAAATTGTAGGCTTTTAAGGAGGATGAGATTGGAAACACTCACCAATTCTCTATTTGAATGAGGTGAAAACAGGGCTGAATCTTCCCCCTTGGTTCCTTCAGAGCCCCTGGGTCCCTAAGGGGAAGCTAAGAGGGCTTAGACTCCCTCCCCAACTCCTGTGGTCTATGCAAACAGGGCTGGCTCCTCCTAGGAGCCCGGGGTCTTGGTCTAATCCCCAGACAGATTACAGCACAGGCTTTGCGAAACTACAGGTGTCCCTCTGTGTTGCATTTATCTTAATCCCTGTGCCAACTTTGAAGCAGTGCTCTGCTCTTCTTGGCATTTCCCCCAGAAAGAACTGCACCCCTTTACTCTGGAAGCCATGTAGGTTTCATCATAGAGATGAAGCTTTCACCACGTGCATGGCAACTTCTTCACGCAGCGTCTATGTCTTCCTGGATCTTAAGCTGCTGGCTCTGGGTCCTCCCCTTCCCCATCTCTCCTCGTTCCTTCCTCCCAAGTAGCCTCTAAATACCTCTGGATATCTGGCCCTGCCCCAACTCTTCCAGATGTGTGTATTCACACCCAAGTCCCGCTTAGCCAGTATGATTGCGATCTGCCTTTCTTAGGTTGCAGGAAGGTTTAGAAATATCTTGCTGTCCTCAAAAAGCTGCTGACCACCAGAAGGCAGATAAGTGGCTTATATGCAAGGGGCAGGGTCAATCTTGTTCCAGGAGGGCAGAAGTGACTGCAAAGATGAACCCACTTATGCACAAAGAACACTGGGATTTTCAGGTGGCTGCAACAACAAGGAATGTCCCTTTCTCCATGTGAAGCCGGCCTTCAAGACCCGGGACTGTCCGTGGTATGACCAAGGTTTCTGCAAGGATGGTGAGGCCCTGACAGAAAGAGGGCTCTAGGGGACATGGGGGAGCAGGATTTGGGGGGAGTCTCCCGGCAGGGGAAGGATGCACATTCCTGATGCGGCCTGTGGAGGTCTGCCCCAGGTTGAAATCCCACAGCAGGCCTCTCTGTAGCTCCCCCCAGCCTCCCTGCAGTGGAAACCCTCTGCGGTACATGATGGGCTTCTTGGAGCAGGCTCACTGCGGTTCAAATCCCAATGGCTTCAGAATGTATTGACCGTGTGACCTTGAGCAAATATGAAAAGGGGACCAGCTCCCCTGAGGGCTGTTGGGCCGGGTGGAAGTAGGACCCCTTGGGCAGCCCTGCGCATCGGGTCTGACCCATAGGAGACACTTCTCTGTTCCCTTTACCCATCTGGGTGTCACGTAAATACATTTCACTGTGCCTATCTGGCCAAACTTCGGAGGCAGGGCCCCCATCAGGGTCCCCGTGCTCTGAGCACCGCCGTCCTTTCTTTTCCGGTATCTGGGTGTGTTGTTCTTACTGAGCTCCTGGCAGCCCTGGTTCGGGGAGGATTTTAGGGGAGGGAGGCTGAAGGAGGGTTAGTAAGATGTGTGATTGGTGGGCCTTTGCTCAGCCAAACCTTCTACAGCTAAGTAAATAAAAGCATGCTACACTCCACATCCATGTAAGTCCTCCAAGACAGCGTGTTAGGGACACTTCTAACGCTACTGTTACAGGCCTGGCCAGCTGACACCTACTTCCACACATTCTGAGGTGCCCTTTCCCATCTCAGTCATGTGGCTGGGAAGTTGGTGCTTCCCCTTGCCGGTAAGCTTTGTCATGTGTGTTTCCCCCACTAGCTAAAGAAGATCCTTCTGTTTTCTCTTTGCCCAGCAGGTCCCCTGTGTAAATATCGCCACGTCCGCAGGATAATGTGTATTAACTACTTAGCTGGCTTCTGCCCTGAGGGACCCAAATGCCAATTTGCACAGTAAGTGTGACTCCCCCCGAGTGCTGGGCCCACTCTCTGGCTTCTAGACCTAGATCCTTCTGTACCTTCACTGGCCTGAGGTGGGGAGTGAAGTGTCCGGCGAGCATGTACCCACAATGTTCTCGCTCACCCTACGCCCAGCCCTCCTGGTGCTGTCGGCTGCACTGAACTCTAGCCCATCCTGTTAGTGCCTGGCCATTGCTGGGGATGGGTGTATAGCTCTTAGAAACAGGAGTAGAGACATTCAACACCTACCCGCCACCCCCATCCTCTGCAATTCTCCCTGGCTGGGGTGCCAGCTCCTTTCCCTGTGGGGCTCTGAGAACAGGAAACCTGCATCAGGCTGGTGCAGAACATGTTAATGAGCAGGCAGTGTGTTTGGGGGGTGGTTAGAGCCCGGCTGTAACTATGTCTCTCCATGCCTCCCTCAGTCCCAAGATGAATCTTTTATTCAACCCAAGTTACCTGAAGGTGAGTGCAGGAAGGAGGGGGACAGATGTGGCTCACTCCTTTACTGCGCGGTTCCCTGGGGAACCCTTGCTCCCCAGCCCTGCACTATTCCCAGATGCCCTCACTCTCACACCATCTGCTCCGAGTACCTATCCTGGGAAAGGCACGCATACGGGGTCGCTCCTCCCAGACCCCCTCGCTCCTCCATCGTCTCTGCTTCAGGCAGAGAAAGCCTCGGCCCCTGAGGCTTTCCTTCTCCTTAGCCGCATAACACATGTGTGGTTTTTATTCAAGAACCTCGGGTCTAGCGGAGGACTTGTGGTCCAGAGTTGTTCTGAATCAGGGCCATCCTGGTTATGCCTGGTCCCTGTGGGAACGGATCCTCCTCCCACTGATATCAAGTCTTGATATGAGAGCCTCCATCCCGGGTCAGCAAGCCACAGCCTGCAGGGTCAGATCTGGCCTTTTGCCTGTTTCTGTACAGCCTGGGACCTAAAAATGACTTTTTAAAGGTGGTGACAAAAAAATCCAAAGTAACATTTTGCGATGTGTGGACATGAAAATTCCAGTGCTCATAAATAGTTTCACTGGAACAGGGCCAAGCTAATCATTTACATACTGTCTCTGTTCTCATGCTTACGATGGCAAGAGTTGAGTAGCTCCAACAGAGACCAGATGGCCCGCAAAGTTGAAAATATTTACTGTTTGGGCTTCTGCAGAAAAAGCTTGCTGGTCCCTGTGGGGATGTCTGCATGCTGGCCTGCCAGTAAAGTCTGACAGAGGCCAAAGAGGGAGCACGAAGGCTGGGGGGAGCAACTGAGCTCTTGTTAATTAGGGGTTCTGTACACAGCCCTAGGCTGGGACGGCGCTGGCACAGGAGGAGGGTGACCCCTGCTGGTTCCCAGTGGGATCGCTGAGAGCGGGTGGGAAGCGATCGGCAACACTGGGGAATTCACAAGCCCATTTCTAACGTCCATCAAAAGGTATGTTTTTGGCAATTAAGGTGTAAACGGAGGCATTTCACAACCTGGTTTCAGTCTGAACGCCTGGCTGGAGTCCCTGCCCTCTCTGTACACAGGGAGTGTCTATAATGTTTCCTCTTGGCTTCACTTTCTCTGCAGCTTGTCATCCGGCCAGTGGGTTCGGCACCTGCTTCTGCCTGGGAACCGCACAAGCCCCCTTCCCCGAAAGAGTGTCTGCTTCTCCACCCTCAGATGAGGCCCCAGGAGCCCCGGGTCACTTACTGCCTGGGGGCTCAGGGCCCTGGATCGGGGCCGTGTTACAGGGTGAGTGGTGATGAGCTGGGCTACTGCTCCGTTGAGGGCCAGACGAGGGGTGATTAGCAAGATAAAAGCGGACTGAGGTTTAGGAGTGCAAATTAAGAGAGAATGGGGGAATTCAGCTGGTAGACCAAATTGTTCCAATTTCAAGGTCTCAGTAGCCTCATCTTATTTGTGTCTCCTGCCAGACAAGACTGTTTATTTCTTTAAAAGGCTAATAAGTTAAACATCTTTCATGCACTATTTTGCTGCCTAACGATCCGATCCCTTGAGTTATTTATACATAATAGCCTTAAGACGTGGCACAGTCGGGGGCGGCTTGGTAAGGAAGGGAATGTCACACCTTACATTTCTTGGTTGCTATCTTCTGGTTCCTCAGGAAGAAAATCATGTTTTACACTTTCATGAGATGGCCTCTGAATTGTCCTGACCTTTGCCTTCTCTAGTCTGCAAGAGAATTGTACTATCAGGCCTTGCCTTCCTCACACGACGGATTTCCTGGTCTTTATGCGTCCACAGCCCTGTTCTTTGGGTTAGTGACGGTGGGGCTTGAATCTCAAGGCCTTTTTCAGGCCAGAAATGGAGCTTCATTTATGAGCAGAATCCATCAAGTTCCTCAGAAAGCCATCTCCTATGGTGCCCTAGACAATTTAGGATTTTTCTGTTAGGATCTGAATTTACTAAAAGTCACACCATTAACATTTTCTCTTGTAGTGTTGAAAAATGAGCCATTATGCCAGTAAGTAAGAGTCAACTGGTAGAACTTACCAGAAAATACCCCTGGTCGGTCTGGGGAACTGAAGGACCTTCTAGTGAAGACGCCCAAAGGCCATCCTGGGGGATCCTGTTCTCAGCTAGCCCGCTGCCTGCCTAACCAGGCAAGGAGGTGCAGAAGCAGCCTGTTTCAATTTCCTCTCCTCCTGTAAGTGAATGAGCTCCTGAAAATACAGCGGGAGCGGAGGCTGACTGAGTGTGGCAGGGACGAGTTATTCATAAAACGGGGGAGCACAATGTACGTAAAACCAAAAGCTCGAGTATATGGGAAACAGTGACTATCCTCTGCTCAGCTCCCGTCCTGCCGCCGACACTTCTGGGCGGCACGTGGACTTCCTGTGCACACGGCCTCAGCTGCTGCTGTAAACAGACAATTAAATCAAGTGGTTTCTTTAGCATGACAGCTGCTTCCCTATATGGCTTCCCTAAATGTAAGACGAGATTCTGTGCATGCCTTCTGTAAGGAATTGGAGGTGGATGGTACGAGTGAGGCTTATCCCGGGGACGTAAGGAAGTGACGTGGATCAGTGAATGCGTGTGGTCTAGGTCACTGTCTGAGTCAAACCCCAATGCAACTTAATCCACGGGGAAAGGAGCAGGGAGGCAGGGCTGTGCCTTTGGATTGGAGGAATGGAGACAAGAGGGACAATATACAGTGCGCCGTAGGACCAGGCCCCCTGCCCTTGGCAGATGGAGGCAGCTGCCTTATCCGGCCTGGAGCGGGAGGGTGAGGCCGGGGCTAAGAGGACAGCCGGCCCCGGAGATGGAGGCAGATTCGGGCGTCTGAACGCCAGCTCCACCCTGGGCTGCTATGTGACGAACCCTACACAGCCATGCAGGCAGATTACTTAACCTCCTCAAGTCTGCTCCCTCACTCTAGAAAATGAGTGTGGTGGCAGCTCTGGCCTCACAGGCTGGTCGTGAGGATAAAACGAGAGACTGCAGGTAAGGAAGGCTGCACGGCGCTGGGCGGACAAAAGTGAGCACCTAGGTGGTAGCTGGATTTTGGCGTGGATTGTGGCGGGGCCTCTCTCGCTTAGTTCAAGTTCAGGATGTGAACGCAATATGAGGCCACAGGAGGTGTTAGAAAAGCTGTTATTATTTCATTCCTATTATGTGTGACACTTCGCTGGACTTAACAGATGCAAGACTTTTGATCTGACCAAATCTCTGCAAAGTAGGTATAATTAGCCCCATTTTACTGTCCGGACCAAGGAGGCTCCAATTAAGTTAGATAACTTGCCCGAGGACACACCGACTACCCATTTCACAGGTAAGTGTCTGGGAGAGGCAAATAACCAGAATAGAGGAATTTTTTAATTTTTAATTAATTTATTTATTTATTTTTGGCTGTGTTGGGTCTTCGTTTCTGTGCGAGGGCTTTCTCTAGTTGCGGCAAGCAGGGGCCACTCTTCATCGCGGTGCGCGGGCCTCTCACCATCGCGGCCTCTCCCGTTGCGGAGCACAGGCTCCAGACGCGCAGGCTCAGCAGTTGTGGCTCACGGGCCCACCTGCTCCGTGGCATGTGGGATCTTCCCAGACCAGGGCTCAAACCCGTGTCCCCTGCATTAGCAGGCAGATTCTCAACCACTGCGCCACCAGGGAAGCCCCAGAGGAATATTTTTTGAAAATATTTTTGTTATGAAGAGTGGTTAACAGTTATATGTAGGACAAACATGGCGGGGGCGGGGGGAGCAGGTATTGAGGGTAACTGGATAATCTGTAAATCAGGAAAAAAAAGGACCGAAAGAAATAGTAGCAGCAGATAGGGCTTCCCATAAAGTATAAAACACTCCACTGATGATAATACAAAATGATTTATTCTTAATAGCTGAATATTTTAATATATATAGAAAAAAGGCAGTATTTCAGGTATTATCACTCAGGATTAAACTCAACTCAAGTAGGTAGCACCTTATACAGACCATGCGCGTTACAGCAGGGTGTCCAGACGTGCCTGTGAATGTTTCCAGCCTCCAGTAACCGAACCTTCCCGGTAAATCTTCGAGGATGGAGAGAAGCCTGGGTATCACTGTTAACTCTTCTGCAGGGTGGATGGGAATTCTCAGGCTGCGTTTCTACACACATTGCTGGAAGCCGTGTTCGGGAAGGCACGCGGCTGCCCTGGAAGCAGAACCTAAGCACTGCTGCTTACCCAGGGAAGCTCCCACAATGCCAGGGAAGATGCGGAGCACAATTTTAAGAGACAAAATGTAGGAGGCTGTTTAAAACGGAACAGCATGTTAAGAGCATTCCAGACTTCTCTCCTGGCTTTGTGGAGACACGAGCTCCTGTCTCCTGGTTGAAGCACACTGGCTTTGCACAGAGCAGATCCTCATTCAAGGACAACTCCAGCTTTGAAAAGAACCTCTAGTCTTCCTAAGGAAGCCTGGAATCTGCCAGATCACATAAATGGGTGGGCCTGGCTGTGCAAACAAACTTACGTCATAGTATGAACAACACATGCATCCTCGTAAGGCAAGTTTAAAATATTGCAAACTGGAGCCAAGAGACATATCCCTGGATCATGCTGCGTTTGTTTAGATCTGAATCTAAGAAAAGAATCAATCAGTTATCAGCTGACCTTAACTCTCTTACACTATTTTGAACATTACTAAGAAATCATTAAAAGACTCGATAAGAGGTCTTCAAGGATTTCCCTACCTCAGAGGGCAGCAATGCGTAGATAGGGAAACCTTCCCCTGTTACTTTGTGGACGTAATCAAATAATTCCAGAATCTGGACAAACTTCAGACGGCTTTTTCAAAGTCACCCACATCATTTTAAGAATCAATGCTCAGCTCATCTGCACAGGCACATTCCTGGGGTCAAGGTGGAGCTGGTTTGGGGCTGTCGACTGCTGTATCTCTCTCAACGTACAGCTGCAAAGCATCTCTGCCAAACACCAGATGAGGACACCAAGGCACAGAGAGGTTAAGTCACTTGCTCAAGGTCACACAGATAGTTTACACTGACACTCGCGATGGAAGCCCAGAAAAAAGAGATAATTAAGTACATTCCACAACAGAAACTGAAGAGTAACTATTCCTTAGGTGATGTTAAATATGTTGGTACCTACAACTGAAAATGCTATTTTGGCATGGAACAGAAACAGACTGGGAGATATCAGAGATCAAGGCCCTGGTAAACTTGGTCACTTCATTCTGATGGCTTACCAGCAGGAGAAAGCCATTCAGACTGGAGACAAGATGGCGGAGTAGAAGGACCTTGAGCTCACCTCCTCTCATGAGCACACCAAAATCACAAATAACTGCTGAACAAACATCAATTAAAAAAAAGACTGGAACCTACCAAAAAAGATATCCTACATCCAAAGACAAAGAAGGAAGCACAACGAGATGGTAGGAGGGGGTGCAAGTGCGACACAATCAATTCCCACACCACCCGGGTGGGTGACCCAGAGACTGGAGAATAATTTTATCACAGACTTCCTCCTAGAAGAGTGAGGGTTCAGAGCTCCACATCAGGCTCCCCAGCCTGGGGGCCTGGCGTCAGGAGGAGGAGCCCCCAGAGCATTTGGCTTCGAAAGCCAGTGGGGTTTGACTGCAGGGGCCCCACAGGAGTGCAGGAAACAGAGCCTCCACTCTTGGAGGGTGCAGAGCACCAGGACCCAGGACAAAAGCAGTGACTTCACAGAAGCCTGGGCCAGACCTACCTGGGCAGCCCTCTTGCTTGGGTAATTAGCACCAACACCTGGGCCCACCCAACAGCCTACAGGCGCCAGTGCTGGGAGGCCTCAGGCCAACCAACCAACCAACAAGGAGGGAACACAGCCCCACCCATCAGCAGACAGGCTGCCTAAAAACTTCCTGAGCCCACAGACACCTCTCAACATGCCCCCTGACACAGCCCTGCCCCACCCAGAGGGCAGACACTGGCCCCTCCCACCAGGAAGCCTGCACAAGCCTCTAGACCAGCCTCACCCACTGGGGGCAGACACCAGAAGCAAGAAAACTACATTCTTGCAGCCTGCGAACCAAGGCAAAGAACTTGGGAAAAGAATGCATGTGGAGTGAGGAGCTACAAGAAGTTTTAAGAAAGAGTTGTTAGAAAATACAAAGAACAAGCAAACAGAGTTGAAGAACACAATAACTGAAATGAAAAGTACACCAGAAGGAATCCACAGCAGAAGAACTGAGGCAGAAGAACGGACGAGTGACCTGGAGGACAGAAGGGTGGAGACCACTGCCGCGGAACAGAACAAAGAATGAAACGAGGACAGCTGAAGAGACCTCTGGGGCAACATCAAATGCACCAACATTCACATTACAGGGGTCCCAGAAGAAGAAGAAAGAAAGGGTCTGAGAAAAGATCTGAAGAGATAATAGCAGAAAACTCCCCTAACATGGGAAAGGAAACAGTCACCCAAGCCCAGGAAGCGCAGAGTCCCATACAGGATTAACCAAAGGAGGGACACGCCGAGACACACAGTCATCAAACTGACAAAAATGAAAGATTAAGAGAAAGTATTAAAAGCAACAAGGAAATTCCCATAAGGTTATCAGCTGATTTTTCAGCAGAAACTCTGCAGGCCAAAAGGGAGTGGCACAATATAAAGTGATGAAAGGGAAAAACCTAAAACCAAGATTACTCTACCCAGCAAGGCTCTCATTCAGATTTGACAGAGAAAAGCAACAGCTTAAGAACTGGCACCACCAAACCAGCTTTACAACAAATGCTAAAGAAACTTCTCTAGGCGGGAAACAAACACGTGGAGGCTAAACAATATGCTTCTAAACAACCAATGGATCACTGAGGAAATCAAAAAACACCTAGAGACAAATGAAACCTAAAACACAAGGATCCAAAACTTATGGGATGAAGCAAAAGCAGTTCTAACAGGGACGTTTATGGTGATACAAGCTTACCTCAGGAAACAAGAAAAATCTCAAATAAACAACCTAACCTTACACCTAAAGCAACTAAAGAACAAACAAAATACAAAAGGTAGAAGGAAAGAAATCATAAAGGTCACGGAAGAAATAAATAGACTAATAAAACAATAAAAAAGATCAATGAACCTAAAAGCTGGTTCTTTGAAAAGATAAACAAAAATTGATAAACCTTTAGCCAAACTCATAAGAAAAAAAGGGATAGGGCCCAAACCAAAACAATTAGAAATGAAAAAGGAGAAGTTACAACCGACATAAGAGACCACTACAAGCAACTCTATGCCAATAAAATGGAGAACACCTAGAAGAAATGGACAAATTCTTAGAAAGGTACAATCTCCCAAGACTGTACCAGGAAGAAACAAAATATGAACAGGCCAATTACAAGTACTGAAATTGAATCTGTGATTAAAAAACTCCCCAAAAATGAAAGTCCAGGACCAGATGGCTTCACAGGCGAACTCTATTGAACATGTAGCAAAGAGTTAACACCTGTCCTTCTGAAACTATTCCAAAAAATTGCAGAGGAAGTAACACTTCCAAACTCATTCTATGAGGCCACAATCACCCTGATACTAACACCAGACAAAGACACCACAAAAAAAGAAAATTACAGGCCAATATCACTGATGAACACAGACGCAAAAATTCTCAACGAAGTACTAGCAAATTGAATCCAACAGTACATTAAAAGGATCATACACCATGATCAAGTGGGATTTATCCCAGGGATACAAGGATTTTTCAATATCTGCATATCAATCAGTGTGATACAGCACATTAACAAATTGAAGAATAAAATCCATATGATCATCCCAATAGACGCAGAAATAGCTTTTGATAAAATGCAACATCCATTTATGATAAACACTCTCCAGAAAATGGGCACAGAGGGAACCTACTTCAAGATAATAAAGGCCATATATGACAAACCCACAGCTAACAGCACACTCAATGGCGAAAAGCTGAAAGCATTTCCTCTAAGATCAGGAACAAGGCAAGGATATCCACTCTTGCCACTTTCATTCAACATAGTTTTGAAAGTACTAGCCACTGCAATCAGAGTAGAAAAAGAAATAAAAGGAATCCAATTTGGAAAAGAAGTAAAACTGTCACTGTTTGCAGATGACATGATGCTATACACAGAAAATCCTAGACTCTTAACAAAAAACTGCTAGAGCTCATGAATGAATCTGGTACACTTGCAGGATACAAAACTAATACACAGAAATCTGCATTTCTAAACACCAATGATGAAAGATCAGAAAGAGAAATAAAGGAAACAATCGCATTTACCATCATATCAAGAATAATATTGGGTTGGCCAGAAAGTTCAGTAAGATGTTACGGAAAAACCCAAACGAACTTTTTGGCCAACCTAATAAAATATCTAGGAATAAACCTACCTAGGGAAGGAAAAAATCTGTACTCTGAAAACTAAAAGACACTGATGAAAGAAATCAAAGATGACACAAACTGATGGAAATATATACCGTGTTCTTATATTGGAAGAATCAATATTGTCAAAATGACTATACTACCCAAGGCAATCTATAGATTCCATGCAATCCCTATCAAATTACCAGTGGCATTTTTTGCAGAGCTAGAACAAAAAATTTTAAAATTTATATGGAAACACAAAAGACCCCAAATAGCCAAAGCACCAAAGAGTAAAAGCAATTTTGAGAAAGAAAAACAGAGCTGGAGGAATCAGCTTCCCTGACTTCAGACTATACTATAAAGCTATAGTCATCAAAACAGTATGGTACTGGCACAAAAGCAGAAAGATAGATCAATGGAACACGACAGAAAGCCCAGAAATAAACCCACGCACCTATGGTCAATTAATCTATGACAAAGGAGGCAAGAATATACAATGGAGAAAATCTCTTCAGTAAGTGGTGCTGGGAAAACTGGAGAGCTACATATAAAAGAATGAAATTAGAACATTCTCTAACACCACACACAAAAATAAACTCAAAATAGATTAAAGACCTAAGTGTAAAACTGGATACTATAAAACTCCTAGAGGAAAACTTAGGCAGAACACTCTTTGACATAAATTGCAGCAGTATCTTTGTGGATCCGTCTTATAGAATGAAAATAAAAACAAAAATAAACAAATGGGACCTAATTAAACTTAAAAGTTCTTGCACAGCAAAGGAAACCATAAACAAAAAGACAACCTACAGAATGGGAGAAAATATTTGCAAATGATGCGACCAACAAGGGATTAATCTCCAAAATATACAAACAGCTCAAACAGCTCAATATCCAAAAAATAAACAACCCAAACAAAAAATGGGCAGAAGATCTAAATGGACATTTCTCCAAAGAAGACATACAGATGGCCAAAGGCACATGAAAAATGCTCAACATGGCTAATTATTAGAGAAATGCAAATCGAAACTACGATGAGGTATCACCTCACACTGGTCAGAATGGCCATCATCAAAGTCTACAAATAACAAATGCTGGAGGGACTTCCTGGAGGGCCAGTGGTTAGCACTCCATGCTTCCACTGCAGGGGGCTCAGGTTAGACCCCTGGTTGGGAAACTAAGATCCCACATGCCACGGGGCAACTAAGCCCACGTGCTCTAGAGCCCGTGCACCACAACTAGAGAGAAGCCCACACACTGCAACGAAAGATCCCCATGCCGCAACTAAGACCTGATGCAGCTAAAAAAAAAAAAGATCAGTACTGATAAAGTAATTGTGAATCTATTAAGGTGCTGATTAAAAAATAAAAAGAATGTATTTTAAAAAATAAATAAATGCTGGAGAGGGTGTGGAGAAGACGGAACCCCTCTTGCACTGTTGGTGGGAATGTAAATTGGTACAGCCACTATGGAGAACAGTATGGAGGTTCCTTAAAAAACTAAAAATAGAGCTACCATATGATCCTACAATCCCACTCCTGGGCACATATCTGGAGAAAACCATGATTCAAAAAGATACATGTACCCCAGTGTTCAAAGCAGCGCTATTTACAACAGTCAGGACATGGAAGCAACCTAAATGTCCATTGACAGAGTAATGGATAAAGAAAATATGGTACATATATACAATGGAATATTACTCAGCCATTAAAAAGAACGAAATAATGCCATTTGTGGCAACGTGGATGGACTTAGGAGATGATCATACTAAGCAAGCCAGACAGAGAAAGACATCGCTTATATGGGGAATCTACAAAAAATAAATGATAAAAATGAACTTATATACGAAACAGAAAAAGACCCACAGACGTAGAAAACAAATTTATGGTTGCCAAAGGGGAAAAGGGCTGGGGGGGAGGGGGAGGGAGAGAGTAGGAGGTTGGGATTCACAGATACACACCACTCTATATAAAATAGATAATCAACAAGGACCTACTGTGTAGCACAGGGAACTCTACTCGAAATTTTGTAATAAATTATAAGGGAAAGGAATCTGTAAAAGAATACATATACATAAAAGGAGATATATATATATATATATATATAACTGCATCACCATGCTGTACACCTGAAACTAACACAACATACTGGGCAATAAGCAGCAGATATCCCTTCAGGACTGATGGGTCATTAAGTAGTTAGTTTTTCTCATTAAGGAACTTACTTTCAGAGATGTAAAGTATTTATTGTGATCTAACGGAGTTAAACCCTTTCATGATGTTTTAGCATTCTGATTACAACAAGTGGCGCTAGTTTATTTACAGTAGTGACAAAAATGATCTTGATGACAACCTTGGGGGGCTGTGAGCTTACTCTTGCCGTCACCACTGCACTCACATGTTGTGGGGAGCTGAAGAGGCAACGCTCAGGTGCTTAGGTACTGAGTCCAGAAAGGCTTCTCCTCCTGAAACGCGTTTCCTAACCAAATGCTCCAGCGTGGGGATCCCCAGTCGTCCTCATCCCTCCGACACAGGAGCCCGTGAGGCGTCCTGTCCATCTGGGGCAGGGCTTGGCACGCTTCCTGTAAAGGGCCAGAGAGTAACCATTTTCAGCTTTGCAGGGTCTACGGTCTCTGTTGCGACAACTCAACTCTGCCACTGCAGTGTGGAAGCAGCCACAGCCATCACCTAACCAAAGATGCAGGGCTGGGTCCCACGGAGACTTTATTTACAAAAATAGGGCACGTGCTGGCTTGTGTCTGTGGGCTGTCGTGGTCTGCTGACCCCTGGGCTCGAGGGGATTGGGGAAGAGGACATAACTGAGAGGTCATTCTCACCTACCTTTGTACCCTGAGCATTTCTGATCTAGAGTAAGGCAAAGGGGCAGGTGCAGGGAGACCCCTCCCTGGCCGTGTCTCTTACAGGGCATTTACAACGAAAGGCCACAAAGCCTGTCCCAAAGGCAAGGTACTGTTTTTGGAGTTCTGAAAATTCTGTCATACTAAACTAAAATAACTACCTCTAGTATACTCTTGCTCAACCATGAATTTTTCCTTATGGAGAATTCTAGCACACCTTTTCCTTAACCATGAGAATTTGATGCAGAATTAAATTACTCCCACTGGGGATAATTGGGGGGGGGGGGACAGGGGACTGAAGAATAGAAAAGGGAGATACAGCAGAAGATAAGCCAGCATCGAGTTCTGGGAAGAGAGAAGGAAGAGGTGTGCAAATACATGAATGCTGGCCTTAGAACAGCACACCTGCTTTTTCATAGTTTTGAAGGAGCTGGGACAAAAGAGGGACTGAATGCATGTATTTTGGCCTGAGGATATCACAAGCAAAGGGAAGACACAGACAGACCCATCAATTGATTGATAGGGGCATATCTCTATCTGATATGTAATCAACCTCTAATGTTGGAAAAGAGGTTGAAAACCGTTATCCATCTGTGAGATCTAGATTACATGTCCTTGAAGCGTTTACAAGTATCCAAGTTATTCTCTAGGGGCCAAAGCAGAAAATTAGAAAAACATGGAATATTTTGATGAGGGAAGAGACATAAAAACCCCACCAGCCAAAAACAACCCTAACAAAGTGGGAGGAATATTTGAGTATTGCACTGAAATTCTTGGGAAGGGATAGGGGTGGAGTTCTGAAAAGCTTCCAAGAAGAGATGATAGCAGAAACCATTTGCTCACTATTATACTCACTTAAGATGTGGAAAAGGTGATTTAGCCTCCTGTTTAGTGTGCTGCTTTAATTAGCTTAAAAAATAACCTGCAAGGATTTTTCAGAGGCTCACCTGCAACTCTGAACCCACCCTCTGCTTTTATGTTTCTCACACCTGCCAAGATCTGGTCAAGGACCCAGAAGAGCCTAACCATTCCCAAGGGGAAGGGGCTGATATGTGCTGCTTTCCGGCCACTTCAGATAATATTCTGTACCAGTGCACATGTAGCCGAGTATCTAGCAGAGATGAATAGTAAAATGCCAAGATATAGAGAATAATTTTAGAGAGACAGATCTAAAATTGAGATATGAGCTATTAGGAAATAGCTATTTAAAAATTTTAATGACGAACTCTGCCATCTTCTTGTCCCCTTGAATAACATCAGCCTTTATGATTAAACAAACTGAAGTTTTTCTCAGTAACTTTCAGTCACTTTTGAGAACAAGCCAAAAGAAATATCCAGACAGAACCAGATCTGTCCACATTAAAAACCTGGCTTCCTGCAGAACTGTTAGACTCCAATAACTGTGTCTTTTCCATGCTCCCCCCGCCCCCAGGACAGGTTTCCACTGTGAAATCTGCACTGCGGCCATCTCCACCGTCCCTGCCTTGGAGTGCCGGAGCTTCCTTACGTGGTGTCCAGGTCAATGCTACTTACACCAGCGCTGCAGCTCTTAGGATAAACAGAGATAAACATAAGGATCTAAGAGGCCATTCTGTTGACTGTTTCTACGTCTTGACTCTACAGATCATTCTGTTATAATTTTGTTTTATAAATTTAGAAGTAAAGTCTTAAGCACAATGAGAAGTTTGTCTCACTTTCTTCAGTCTCAATTTAGAGATGTGAAAAATAACCTCAAGCTTCACCTAAATAGTCTCTTTCAGGCAGCTAAAACTTTCAGGGAAGGCTTTTTCCCTGTGAAAGAAATGACTTGGGATTTTAGGCATCTCCGTTTATGCGGGGATGATCAGAAAGGAATTCCTCTTTCTCACGGATGGCCATGCATATTAGACAAGGGCCAGCAGCTATGCCCTGCTAGTCAGGATGCAAGAGTTTGGTGCAGACACATTCCCGCTGCTTGACCTGCACCCTATGTACTGGTACTGAATTAGCCAACAAATCCAGTTAGAGTCAAATCTGATATTTTAGAAGCTTGTGAATTCTACTGGCCTCCAGTGTTAATGATTATCTTACACTTTTATACTGAAAGTTTTCATCTGAAAGCGTTTGGGTTTTTTTGTTTTTAAATTGTGGAAGAATACTGGGCTTTTTCTGGTTTTTTTCTTTTATAAAACAATACTTAAAAAAATGAGCAAAAGTTATCTGGAACTAAAAGAGCAATGAAATCTAGGCATTTTCCTTCTGGTAAGATTTGGAGCAAGCTGAAACGTGTCACTAGAAAGGTGTTGTGCTTTTAATGTTAAAAGTGGAGTAAAAAAAAAAAAAGTTGAGTAAATAAAACAGCTCTAAGCCTTAAGACACACTGATGAGTGACAGCTGTATTTTGCTTCTCCTCCTCTCTCTTGGGGTATAAAACTATTTGGTTTCAATCCTAAAAGGAAGCTCTTACATAGGAATTAAAAAGTCACCTTGGAGAAGAGCCCTGATCTTCTAACAGGCAAATAGCTTTAAGGAGAAAACACAAAGCCCACCAGATCTCCAGTGACAATCTTAAATGGAGCATAACAGCAGTTATGTAAATTCTACTCAAATCTTATAAAGGCCACTATAACCAAAACCTCCAATTAAAAAACCTCCAAAAAAAACCCCCCAGGCAACAGCTCATTCTCTAGGGCATGTCAGATAATGCAAAACTGAGAAACAAAAAAGCAGTTCGGAAAATCCCTTGGAGGTGCCTATAATGGGATGTGACCTGTAATTCAGGCTGAAAGTAGAGAAAGGCTTACTCAGACACTTGAAGCTCCAGCTACAACAAAGGACGAAGTATCCTGTGAAGAGCATCAGGATGCCGCCGGCTGCTCTGCTCTTCACGCCGGTGCGACACCTGACCCAGCCTGTTGGAAGAGAAGCAGGTCTCACTGTTAGAGGGAAAGGCCCCTAGGGGCCCTTACCTGTGAGGGACTCAGGTTACCAGCTTAGCTTACGCAAAGGAATTGCAAAGAATTTACATACCACTATATTGCGCAGGCGGCGTGTGATGAAAAGGCTAAAACCGAGAAAGACCTTAATTTTAATAAATTTAAATTAGTCACTCTTATTTTGGGGAGTTTGGTTAAAATCTTTCGTGGGGAGGAGATGAATACAGCTGGTTAACTTGAGGTTGAGCCTTCCTGGCTTGGGGACAATCAAGGTGGGGAAGGCAGAGATGGGCAGGTGGCAGAGAGAGGCAGGGGTAAGTACTGAAAAAATGAAAGCTGCTCAATAAATAGCAGTTGCTATTATTAGCTTCGGTGCTTTTAATGACATCAGACTCCTGGATGAAAACAGACAAGCAGGGGAACAGGAAGAATACTTTGAATTTTGTCAAGACTCCAGGATGAAACCACACAAGCAGGAGAGTAGTAAGACTACAAGGTTGTCCTCTTCTCTTTCTCGAGCCTGCTGTAACAGCCATGGCTAAAGGCAGAGAAAGTTCTCCAGATGCTTGGAACCAGCAACAGAGCCCAGCAGTCGTGATTCCAGCCTCACCTGTTTGCACAGCTCCCAAGAGCCTCCTCAGAGAGAAGCTGGAGGTTGTGAGCCTGGCCGGGGCTTCCAAACTTCTTACGGCCGTCGAACTTCTTTCCATCAAAGGAACTAGGGTTCCAAACAGTCACTGTGGTAATTCATTTAAATCCATCCTCTTCCCCAACACTCAGTGCCCAAGGTTCCCAGGGCGAGGCTGCAGGAAAGGTGTATTCTAAATAGATGGATTAACGTCTGCCTTGGGCTGCGGCTAACTGGTAACCACTGAAGGTCGAAGCCGTCTATTCCACATCAAGAAAAGGTTCTTCAACAGACTAAGGGACCCTGGGGATCAGGACCTAGATCCATTTCTGATCCCATAAATACAGTGCCCAGATGATCCAGGGGTACATACTTAATGAATCATTTATACTTCCTCTCAGCTGCTAAACATCTTATTAGCAAAAAGCATGACTTTCTACTGTCACGTTAATTACTGCTCCTTGTCACTACAACAGTCGACAAGCCAGCTCTATCAGCCCAGCCCAGCACTACTGCTGACCAGCACACTTCTTATTTATGTTCAATACATGAATAACTATAAAGTAGAACCAGAAAGGAGAGTTTAGGCTACGTATTTACATTTTCCCTGCCCCTGTTATTTTCCACGTTTAATGACAGGCAGAGAATCTCTACCATTGCTGGTTGTCTGGTCTTGGTTTGGTTCATTAGGATAAAGGGTAAATTAAGCAAGTATTTACAACAGGTTTAGCAGGTGTGGTAAAAGTTGCTGTGGATGTAAAAACACTACCCAGGGGCTTTCCTGGTGGTGCAGTGGTTAAGAATCCCCCTGCCAATACAGGGGACACGGGTTCGAGCCCTGGTCCGGGAAGATCCCACATGCCGCGGAGCAACTAAGCCCGTGAGCCACCACTACTGAGCCTGCACTCTAGAGCCCACGAGCCACAACTAGTGAGCCCGCGCGCCTAGAGCCTGTGCTCCGCAACGAGAAGCCACCGCAATGAGAAGCCCGCATGCAGCAACGAAGACCCAATGCAGCCAATAAATAAATAAAT
Source organism: Balaenoptera ricei (assembly GCF_028023285.1). Taxonomy (NCBI): domain Eukaryota; kingdom Metazoa; phylum Chordata; class Mammalia; order Artiodactyla; family Balaenopteridae; genus Balaenoptera; species Balaenoptera ricei. Next base: position 5,761,627 of record NC_082658.1, on the reverse strand, counting down.
TTAAAAAACAAAACACCTCACACGGATACCCTACTGATGGAAATCCTGGTTGCAGGTTAGACAACAGCCTTTAGTTAGCTGTTTCTTGGCCTTTAAAAACCCATGACCTATAAAGTGTTCTCACTTGACCTTCTGGTAACCCCGTCAGCCACATTTTGCTTTTTGTAATTACACCAAGTTTTTTTCTCCAAACCACCTCCTCCCCTGCCACAATTTGAGAACAGCCCACCGCTGGGCCTGAGGCACCTGCGCCAGGGCCATCACCTCCAGGAGCAGTTCTCAAACTTGGTTGACCTTCGGTGACACCGAGGAAACGTCTGAAAATACAATTCGGAGGCCTCGCTTCAGAATCAATCTCTGGGGACGATGCCTAACAATCTTTACTCTTAAAAAAAAATGGAACAGAAGCAAGAAAAACTATAATCCTGCAGCCTGTGGACCAAAAACCACAGTTACAGAAAGATAGAGAAGATGAAAAGGCAGAGGGCTATGTACCAGATGAAGGAACAAGAAAAAACCCCAGAAAAACAACTAAATGAAGTGGAGATAGGCAACCTTCCAGAAAAAGAATTCAGAATAATGATAGTGAAGATGATCCAGGACCTTGGAATAAGAATGGAGGCAAAGATTGAGAAGATGCAAGAAATGATTAACAAAGACCTAGAAGAATTAAAGAACAAACAAACAGAGATGACCAATACAATAACTGAAATGAAAACTACACTAGAAGGAATCAATAGCAGAATAACTGAGGCAGAAGAACGGATAAGTGACCTGGAAGACAGAATGATGGAATTCACTGCTGCGGAACAGACTAAAGAAAAAAGAATGAAAAGAAATGAAGACAGCCTAAGAGACCTCTGGGACAACATTAAACGCAACAACATTCGCATTATAGGGGTCCCAGAAGGAGAAGAGAGAGAGAAAGGACCAGAGAAAATATTTGAAGAGATTATAGTCGAAAACTTCCCTAACATGGGAAAGGAAATAGCCACCCAAGTCCAGGAAGCGCAGAGAGTCCCATACAGGATAAACCCAAGGAGAAACACGCCGAGACACATAGTAATCAAAGTGGCAAAAATTAAAGACAAAGAAAACTTATTGAAAGCAGCAAGGGAAAAACGACAAATAACATACAAGGGAACTCCCATAAGGTTAACAGCTGATTTCTCAGCAGAAACTCTACAAGCCAGAAGGGAGTGGCATGATGTATTTAAAGTGATGAAAGGGAAGAACCTACAACCAAGATTACTCTACCCGGCAAGGATCTCATTTAGATTTCATGGAGAAATCAAAAGCTTTACAGACAAGCAAAAGCTAAGAGAATTCAGCATCACCAAACCAGCTCTACAACAAATGCTAAAGGAACTTCTCTAAGTGGGAAACACAAGAGAAGAAAAGGACCTACAAAAACAAACCCAAAACAATTAAGAAAATGGTCATAGGAACATACATATCGATTATTACCTTAAACGTGAATGGATTAAATGCCCCAACCAAAAGACATAGACTGGCTGAATGTATACAAAAACAAGACCCATATATATGCTGTCTACAAGAGACCCACTTTAGACCTAGGGACACATACAGACTGAAAGTGAGGGGATGGAAAAAGATATTCCATGCAAATGGAAATCAAAAGAAAGCTGGAGTAGCTATACTCATATCAGATAAAATAGACTTTAAAATAAAGAATGTTACAAGAGACAGGGAAGGACACTACATATTAATCCAGGGATCAATCCAAGAAGAAGATATAACAATTATAAATATATATGCACCCAACATAGGAGCACCTCAATACATAAGGCAACTGCTAACAGCTATAAAAGAGGAAATCGACAGTAACACAATAATAGTGGGGGACTTTAACACCTCACTTACACCAATGGACAGATCATCCAAAATGAAAATAAATAAGGAAACAGAAGCTTTAAATGACACAATAGACCAGATAGATTTAATTGATATATATAGGACATTCCATCCAAAAACAGCAGATTACACGTTCTTCTCAAGTGCGCACGGAACATTCTCCAAGATAGATCACATCTTGGGTCACAAATCAAGCCTCAGTAAATTTAAGAAAATTGAAATCATATCAAGCATTTTTTCTGACCACAACGCTATGAGATTAGAAATGAATTACAGGGAAAAAAACGTAAAAAGGACAAACACATGGAGGCTAAACAATACGTTACTAAATAACCAAGAGATCACTGAAGAAATCAAAGAGGAAATCAAAAAATACCTAGAGACAAATGACAATGAAAACACGACGACCCAAAACCTATGGGATGCAGCAAAAGCAGTTCTAAGAGGGAAGTTTATAGCTATACAAGCCTACCTAAAGAAACAAGAAAAAGCTCAAGTAAACAATCTAACCTTACACCTCAAGAAACTAGAGAAAGAAGAACAAACAAAACCCAAAGTTAGCAGAAGGAAAGAAATCATAAAGATCAGAGCAGAAATAAATGAAATAGAAACAAAGAAAACAATAGCAAAGATCAATAAAACTAAAAGTTGGTTCTTTGAGAAGATAAACAAAATTGATAAGCCATTAGCCAGACTCATCAAGAAAAAGAGGGAGAGGACTCAAATCAATAAAATCAGAAATGAAAAAGGAGAAGTTACAACAGACACTGCAGAAATACAAAGCATCCTAAGAGACTACTACAAGCAACTTTATGCCAATAAAATGGACAACCTGGAAGAAATGGACAAATTCTTAGAAAGGTATAACCTTCCAAGACTGAACCAGGAAGAAATAGAAAATATGAACAGACCAATCACAAGTAATGAAATTGAAACTGTGATTAAAAATCTTCCAACAAACAAAAGTCCAGGACCAGATGGCTTCACAGGTGAATTCTATCAAACATTTAGAGAAGAGCTAAAACCCATCCTTCTCAAACTCTTCCAAAAAATTGCAGAGGAAGGAACACTCCCAAACTCATTCTATGAGGCCACCATCACCCTGATACCAAAACCAGACAAAGACACTACAAAAAAAGAAAATTACAGACCAATATCACTGATGAATATAGATGCAAAAATCCTCAACAAAATACTAGCAAACAGAATCCAACAACACATTAAAAGGATCATACACCACGATCAAGTGGGATTTATCCCAGGGATGCAAGGATTCTTCAATATACGCAAATCAATCAATGTGATACACCATATTAACAAATTGAAGAATAAAAACCATATGATCATCTCAATAGATGCAGAAAAAGCTTTTGACAAAATTCAACACCCATTTCTGATAAAAACTCTCCAGAAAGTGGGCATAGAGGGAACCTACCTCAACACAATAAAGGCCATATATGACAAACCCACAGCAAACATCATTCTCAATGGTGAAAAACTGAAAGCATTTCCTCTAAGATCAGGAACAAGACAAGGATGTCCACTCTCACCACTATTATTCAACATAGTTTTGGAAGTCCTAGCCACGGCAATCAGAGAAGAAAAAGAAATAAAAGGAATACAAATTGGAAAAAAAGAAGTAAAACTGTCACTGTTTGCGGATGACATGATACTATACATAGAGAATCCTAAAACTGCCACCAGAAAACTGCTAGAGCTAATTAATGAATATGGTAAAGTTGCAGGATACAAAATTAATGCACAGAAATCTCTTGCATTCCTATACACTAATGATGAAAAATCTGAAAGAGAAATTATGGAAACACTCCCATTTACCATTGCAACAAAAAGAATAAAATACCTAGGAATAAACCTACCTAGGGAAAAAAAAAAAAAAAAAAAAAAAAAAAATGACCACGTGAAACTGTGAACTGTCCAGATTTGGGAACCTAGGATGTAGATCTCTTACACTTTCAGCCCCAAAGCCAAGGCACCTAATTCTGCAAAGGCCCAGCCAGCCCTCCCAGCTGAATGCTCTCAAGGCGACTGGGGCTCTGAGAGGTTTCCTCTGAACGAAGTCCTCTACTGCTGAGAACTCTCAGACCCTGGTACTTGCTGAGTCTCCTGAGATTTAAATCTTGAACTTCTAAAATCTACTTTCTCTCAGGCCAGGAAAACTACTCCTTCTGGTAGTGAGGTCCATGGGAACCTTTCTCCCTGAAGCTCAGAAGAGTGCTCCTAGTGCCGCCGAATTCCATGAGCCCGATCCCCTGACGCCTGATTCACTGCAGCCCAACGTGGTGGCATCCTCAGAACCATCAGTATGCCTTGGGATTTCCTAGCCTAGGTCCTCAAAACATAGCCATTTTTCATCGGCCATGAGAGCTTCTGGTCCTACCTTGTTTCATCAAAATGAAGGCCCTAGGTGCCTTTCCAGCTGGTAGAATCACCTCACCTAAGTTTACTCAGGTACCTGATGTACGAGGACTAGCTGTATTTCCCCGTGCAGGAAAGAAAACGGACGACATCCTGGAGCCCAACGGTCCAGTGCAAGAAACACTGCCTGGAAAACCTTGGCAAAGACCATCAGATAACGTTAGAAACTGGATACTGGGCAAGTTACTCATCCTCTCTGAAATTCAGTTTCCTCGTCTGTAAAAGGGGATAATACCCATCTCCCAGAACTGGTATAAGATTCCTTAAGATAACCTAGGTAAACATGCAGGTATCACACCTGATATATAGTTAACTCAGTAACTCTTAGCTCACTGGCCCTGCCTTTAAGTATCAAAGCGATGTGTTGGTTTCCTGAGATAGAGGAGGAGTGGCCCATCAGAGGTTTTGCCTGAATAAGGGCACATACAACCCAAGCTCTTCTGCAAAGACTGCGTGGGAGGTCAGTCTTAACCCTGCAGTCACTGGGGACAGTCATTGCCAGGTGAAGGTACAAAGCTGCAGAGCCACACTACTTTTTTATCCTTGTAGATTGGATGGCCTTGAAGTCCCTGGCCAACTGAGGAATCGGGTCTTGACCTTAACTGAGATCCTGGGGTCTCCTCTAGCGTCTCCCGTTCATTTGGTAGCAGCATCACAGTCTGACCGTTAATGGTGGAGCCAACTTCCAACAGCTTTTCGGTTTACAACAGAACTAGAGGCACAGTGATGGCTACACCTTCCCCGATACAGAAGCCCAAACTAATCACACGTTACAGACTGTGACCAATAAAGGAGAACAAAAGCACTTCTGGCCACTATTCTGGAAGAACTTACTATTAAAGGAAAACTTGTATTTTTCCCCCCATATTCAATTTCACAAGCCTAGTGATTTGGTGACACGGGTTACTGTTATCTCTTACCTTATTATTACCTGTAATCTTGGGACCTATTAAGGGGCGTGTTACTAATAACTTAAATCAACCGTGATATTGACCACTAACTGCCCTAAAGTAAGCCTGAGGCTGAGTTTAAAGACCATGGATGTCTGTCAAGGCAGATGGACCTGGATTTGAATCCCGACTGCCGCTTACTGGTGAACGTGGGCAAGTCACTGAGCCCTCTTGAGGCTCAGACCCCTCGCCCACAACACAGGGCAATCTCTGGCAGTGACAGCCCCTCAGAACCGTCAGGAGGGTTAAAGGAGATAATTACATCAGGCATCTCACACAACGACCAGAAACCGCCATCACCTGATCAACATTATTAGTTCCCTCCCTTTTCCCACTAAAATGAACTCACCTTAGCACTACAGAGGGTAGGAAAGAATACAAAGAAGCCCTTCTACCTGCTAGAGATTTGCTACGGGCTGTGTTTATGCCACTGAAAACCACAGAGAAGCTCGGAGATATAAACACCACCTGCGCGTCTAGCTGTGGCGCATTTTCTACAACATGGTTGAGTGAAAGCTTTAAACTAGGCCTCAGGAGACGGGGTTCTACTCGCACCTCTACCACTTACTGGCATCACCACCTTGGACAAATCACTTTTCCCCTGTGCCTGTTTCATCACCTGCAAAACAGAGAGAAAAGCACTCTGCCCACCTCTCCGAGTGGTGAGGCCAAAATCAGAAGATAGGTGAAGCACCCTGAACACCACAAAGCAACGCAAAGGTGAGTATTTAATTCTATGTTAAGATGGAGCAGGGACTTGATACTACAACTTGGTAAAGACAGTGAAGATGGTAGACCTGGGTTTGGTTAACCACTGAGGCAGCTGAAGGAAACGTAGCTTTAAGCTAGCAACCCTCTTAATAAACGTCCATTTTGAAACCTTTAGAAAGGGATAATTAAAATACAAAAGAAAATGCTTTCCACAACAGCCAAACTGGGGCTTGGTGAATATGTGATCATTCACAAAACGTAGTAGAGGGGAAAAATGTATCCTTTAGGAAGGGAAAATACAAGCTTTTCTGCTGCAAGCCTATTCGGAGTGGCTTTGGGTCTCCTGTCAAAATAACCCGAAAGCACCAAAGAACGCTAGGCAAGAAGAGATGGACGCTGTGAGCACGCCTAACCACGCCCCGAGAAAACCCAAACAAAAGAGGTAATCCAAAGCTTCTGGGGAGGAAAATGGAGACACTCTCTGTTTCGTCATTAGAGAAGCAGTTCAGTAACCAAAGGTGAGACTCAGCAGAAAAAAGCGAGGGCACCGAGGGGGCCGCAGGGAAGCTCCTGGCTCCTACCCGGGCCTCCGTCCGTCCGTCCGTCCCGCCGCCGCCGAGCCCATCCCAGCAGCAGCGAGGAGCATGCAGGGAGCTTCGGGAGAGACAGACTCACAATCCAGTCAGTGGTGACGTCCAGCCTCTTTCCCCCCATCCTTCTTACCTAACCTCTCGAGTCTAGAGGCTGCATCTTTGGCTCTACTCCTGGGTCCTATTCTCTGTGGCCTACCTTCTCCAGGGCATGGATTTCCGCCCCCTTCTGGCCACACCCTCTGCCCTGGTCTTCACCGGCTCACCCGAGGCCCCGCTTCCACCTGCCTGGACTGCCGTGCCCCTCCGGACAGCTTTAACGCCAGCCCGCCCCCAAAGCCAGAACCCCACCTGCGCTCCCCTCCTGTGCTGCTCTAGGCTGCCGGATGCTGCATCTGACCACACGTCTGGAACCCGTTTTCTGCCCAACCTGGTCCTGACTGAAATCTGAGCACGGCGCTTGTTCTGTTGAGGCAGACCCTGAAGTCTTCATTTTTTCCTGAGTCTCTTCAGCTTGAATACCCACCCAATTTCTAGACGAGGCCATGCCTCTTCCAAATGTAGAAGGTCAGCCTGTCGGAGTCCAACCTTCACCTCTTGGTGGAGGGGAAGGGAGAGTGATAAACCACTGTCATTACTGACCCCTGGGAGCAAGAAGTCACATTCTGAGAACACCTACAAGTCCAGCGCACTAGAATGCCTAGGTACGAGTAAAGTCAAGTGAGAGAGAATGTGGGCGTTCTAAACCTCACTGATTCAAAAGGCACAGAGCTGTCTGGATGAGCTTGAGCGGGAGCGGGAGCGTGTTTACCTTGTGAGCAGCTTTCCCCCTGGGTACTGATGAGCGCAGGCTTCTGGGCCAATGTGCCCCAATGCTGAGGCTTCCCTGGCAACACCCCGAGTCCAAGATAACCCGGATAGAGCTCTGGAAACCACTCCAGCCCCAGGGAGCTGGATAGGGTCTTTCCGTCGGTGGCACCGATCTGACCTGTGAAAGGGCCTTTAGAAGCATGATGATGGGTTGCATGTGCAGAATGCTGGCCCCTGGGGTGCAATGCTGGCGGCCGACAGCCCGACTTGGGTGTCAGAGAAGCTTGTTCCTCACTCTTTGTCAATGCCTTCATAGCAGGGACTCGATTATGGCTGCAGGCTTCTGCCTTCTCTTCTTGGAGAAATTTCATAGCCAGAGAGGCAAGACTTTGATTACGTGACTGTGATACAGAGAGAAGCTCACTGCAGTTTGTCCCCGTTGGGAGACCTTCACCTCGAGATTTCCTCTCCATGACTGAATCATCGCTCATGGCGGCCCATTCCTGCATTTCTGTTGCAAATGCACTTTTCTCTGCATTTCCTTGGCTCCCACATGCCTCTGCTGCAAGGTCAAGTCCTTTTCTCTGGTTCTCCCTGACCTGGATTTTACCTAACGGGCTAACTTTAAAAGCTGCAATTTGTGATTCTGTGTTCTTTTCCCAAGTCCCAGAGTCTCTAGTAGAGACTCCCAAGAGGTGATCCCCGGCCTTGGAATCTCTCTCACTGCTTGATGATGTGCTTACCCTTTTGACCCCGTAATTGAGATTCGTGGGAGAACTGTGATAATCGCCCAGAGGCATATCTAGTAATTTTATGAGAAGGTTCTGTCTTGGGGCATCCACTCTATCCAATCTTAAATCAGCAGAAGTGGCTTGTACATCATTAGGGAAGGCTGAAGAATGTTTCCTATCTTGATTTGACAGAGAAGGTTCCATTGGGCCAAGAGCTAAAGAAGCTTCAGTTTCTGAAGGGTTATTTTTACTTTCCCCTGATTTAGACAAATCTTCAGTAAGCTCTTTTTTAGGAGTGGTGTTTTCTGATGCAGAAAACTGAGCTGTAGTTTCCCCCTGGAAAGTAATCTTCGGTTCAGTATTTTTTAGCACTTTGAGGGAGGGTTGAATTTGATTCTTGAAATCTTTATCAGCCTTTGTATTACCTGTTTTTTCCAAACCAACAGCTAGTTGTGAAGAGGACTTAACTGTCTGTTGTTCTGATCTGTCCCCTTTCAGTTCGGGATTTCTTTTCTTTCTATCGGTCCCTAACCCTTTCTCTTTTGCTTTAACTGAGTCTCTGATTGGCCCTTTGATTTTTTTAGCACGTGGGAGTGTAGCCGGCTTGGACTGACAAACAGCAGGCACAGCCGGTCCTATCATCTTACAGTACGGCAAATGGGATTTTAATCGTTTAAATGGCTTCTTACAGTAAGGACACACTTCCATTCCGGGTGGAATAGCACTCTCCTATTCCTGAAAAAGAGAAATGTGAGGTTACGGGGAGCACACAATCCATAGAGTAAATACTAATACTTTATTTAGGTGTTGTACCTTTTAAATTCATTTGAAAGAAGCTAGGTTGAAGGACATTTTAAAAAATTCCTTTTGACCCATTCTTTTTCTTCCATAGGTACAAAACAGACATAGTTGGATTTTAAGATCAATATTCCTGGCTCCATTTCTGCTTGGTATTTCACACTTCTTAAAGTCTCTTAGGAATCGGTCATTACAAAAGACAACCAAAGAGGTTTTTCAACATCCCTAACTAGGAGGTGAGCCAGACCAAAAGACTTAAGTCTAGTGAATTAATGCTTAGTGGAAGGAAAAGATGTCCAGAATGCCAATCAGAATAAAATGTTTCCTATTTACCATTGTAGCAAGTCAACTGGATAGCACATGAGCATAAAGAAACTGTTATAAGGGGCTTCCCTGGTGGCACAGTGGTTGAGAATCTGCCTGCCAATGCAGGGGACACGGGTTCGAGCCCTGGTCTGGGAAGATCCCACATGCCGCGGAGCAGCTGGGCCCGTGAGCCACAATTACTGAGCCTGCGCATCTGGAGCCTGTGCTCCGCAACAAGAGAGGCCGCGATAGTGAGAGGCCCGTGCACCGCGATGAAGAGTGGCCCCTGCTTGCCTCAACTAGAGAAAGCCCTCACACAGAAACGAAGACCCAACACAGCCAAGAATAATAAAGTGCTGGGGCAAATTCATAAATAAATTAAAAAAAAAATCAAAAAGAGTATTAAATTACATCTTAAAAAAGAAAAAAAAAAGAAACTGTTATAAACCCTTAAACACATCATTCAAGGGAAGAATGGTAAAGAATAAAAAACTCAGGCTGGGATTCCAAGGTGGCTCAGACTAGTATTTCCACAGTGATATACAGAAGATCCACTGGGGCAAGAAGAAAATATTAGAGCTTCTATTGTCTAAGCATGAAAAATGAAATGCTACTAACATTTAACGCATTAGTAATAAGTATATATACATACACATATATAGAAGTATAGCGAACGCACAAATAAGTGGAGGTGACATGGTCCCCCATTTTTTACTTGCAGTATGTAGTACAATGGATTAACGGCGAATTTGTTTAGTTTGACAATTTTGTGAAATTTATGCCACATAAAAACATTTAAAAAAACTTACACCATGTACCACTGGTGCCTCTATTAGTCTCTCCAGTCAGGAAAAGGAAGTATTTCATTCCAAAGCTCAGATGAGTTAATTCTGTTTCCATTTCTTATTCTATCAAATTCCAGAGGGCAGGGAACAGGTGGACCCTGTGCACAGCTGTATTCTCAGAACCGAGCAAGGGGCCTGGCCCTGGCCAATCCATCAGAGCAACGGACCCACCTTATCCTACATGAAGTCAGGCAAAACCACACAAACACAAAAACCCACAAAAAACAAAACTGTCTTCTGCCAATAGACTTTACAGCAACTATTCTTCTTTTGGAGGTACCCCTTTGACAATATAATAAAAGTTAGGGACTGTTTATTTACAAAAATACACACAACGGAAGCCAGTGCAAGGCCCTTAGGCTAACGACTTTAGAAGAGACCTGGCAGAGGCATGTGCTTCCACACCATGCCATCCTCACACTTAATCCTACTGAGGTCTTTCCTGCACCCTTGAACAGTGATGTCTCACCAATGATGCCTTAACGTTACCGAGTTCAAGCTCATCCTGCTCACCGCAGGACAGGCCAATAAACCGAGAGATGAGTTCTTGGGGCGAGGACTAGGGACTTTGTTTGGAAAGCTGCGGCAGACTGAGATGGGGGACTCGCGTCCCAAAGAACCATCTTGCCTGAGTTAGAATTCAGGCATCCTTTATACTAAAAGGGAAGGGAGTAAAGCCAAACACTTCCTAGTTCCCATCAGCCTCGGGAGGGGGTGTGTTAATTTCTTCCTTCCTGCAGTGATTCACAGGTGGGCCTGGTCAGGCTGTTTCCTCTGAGCTAAACAAAGGTAGTTTAGCTTCATGTTCATGACCTAGGAGGCAGGGTTCCCAGAGAAGGGCCATTAGGTGTAATTTAAACTTACAGGCAACATCCCTTTAGTGATTAACTTGTAACAGAATACAAAGGTTCTTCCCTATTAACTGCTTTCTTACCAAAGCTTTTCTAGAAAGATGCTGATTTTGCGGTTGTTTCTCCTGGATCTGCATGCCTCGCTCTGCGTTCTCCAGTTGCGATTTTAATGTCGGCCTCTGAAAGACACAATTAGGGAAGTCACTCGACAGCACATACAATGAATAAATGTGGCAAAGTGCTAGGGCAAATTCAAATAACCGAGTCACCTGCAGGGCAGTGCTACCTCGCTGTTCCAGAAAGCAGACTTGACCACCCTCCTGGGCACAGGGCGGACCTCAAAGTTAGGCTAATCTTCGCCCGCCGCTCCTGCGCTCTCCAGCGGACTTCCCCGCCTCCAGCAGTACTATCCGGCGTACCCCCCCTGCCCGTAACGTTTTCAGGAAAGCAGTCCTGCTGCTTCCTGGTTGGGGCCTCTCCGCAGCCCCCCAGCCCCAGGCGCCGGAGCCGCTGGGACGCCTAAGGGGGTGGACTCTTCGGCTTCAGGAAGCCCTCCCCCCACTCTCCTCTTGTCGCCACATTCATCCCCAGACCTACGGCGGAGGCCCTAGGAAACATCCCCACCCGTGGAAACTACCCCCACGGCAGCGCCTCACCTCGCAATACGGATGAGACCCCGAAGCCCCGCGTCCAACCCCGCCCAGCGCAGCCCACGCGCCACTTCCCAACTCTCAGTCCTGGGACCCGGGGCAGGCCGTCCGCACCACTGCCTGATGTTTCTCAGCTTTTTAAAAAAAAAACTGTGACCCCCACAGGGATTTAACTCAAATACTTGTATCATATTATTCTGATATAGTTTAATTTAATTTAAACCTGGCTTGACTCTTAACCTATCCCCTCTCGGCTGCGAACAGGCGAAAGCTCGGGCGACCTCGAACGAGGTCCTCTCTCCCAGAAGCTCCTGGTCGCTCCGAGCCCGCCTCTTCCTGTGGGCGGGGTTACCGGTCGGCGCGGCCGGGGTCACGCCACTGCGCAGCCGCGGGTGGGCGGTACCACGGCGGCTGCGACATGGGGGGGCGCGGAGCAGACGCCGGAAGTAGAGGTGGTACGGGTCCCACAGAGGGGTACTCACCGCCGGCCGCTTCCACCGGAGCCGCGGTGAGACCCAAGGCCCGAGGGTGTGGGCGTGGCGGCCGCCGGAACACAGCACCCTCTGTTCTCTCTCTTCGTGGAGCGGCGCCGCGTCGCTCGCCTCCATCAGTTAACATGAGCGAGCGCCTCCGCCCCAGGTGAGACCGCAGGGGACCCTCCACCTTTCCAGCCCCTCGCCGGTTGCTGTGTCTTGGGGGTTGGAGCCGAGGGGGCGCGTGACGCGGGGTCCGAGCAAGCGTGGGCCCGGCAGGTCTCCATCTGGGTGCTTTGCAGTCCGGGGGGAGGAGGGGAGAGGGATGCGCGGGTGATCGGGTACCTGGTCCCTGGGGGCGCTGAAGGAGTGACTCCCCAGGGCCCAGGTTTCTCTCGGCCCCATCTTTTCCCCCCTATCTTTCCCTATTTGGAATGAAGTCTGATCGGTCCCGGAAGAGAGACGATGGCCCTAAAGCTTCCCCGTCCTAAATTTAGGAGGGTAGGGGGATGGGAGGAATGTCTGATCTTCGAGAGGAGCCCCTAGGGCGTCTGTGAGAGGACGGGGCGGGGAGCTGGTCTCCCCAAGGTCAGAAAGAAGGCTTGGGCTTAACCCCGCAGCAGGAAAGGGTTAGGTTAGACCGAAGAACTTGTGTCCTGGGCCATTGTGAACACAGAAGGGCCGAGGACCAAAGTGGCTTGTGGATTCTCTCTCGGCTGTAGCATTAAGAACAGGCAGGATTCTAAACTGTTTGGATGCGGAGCCGTTTGACTCGGAAGGCGGGAGGTAGGATTATATCGTGATGCACTACTTTTTCTCCGAGCCTAGGCCCGGGTCTTAATTTAGGCGATGTTATGATTCGTTGACACGGACTTAGGACAGTCCGGACCGAGCTGCGATTTTTCTTTTTCTTTTTTTCCCCTTATTTCCCCCTGTAAACAGGTGGGGAGGAGAAAGTTGGGATTGTAACCCAGAATGAAGAGGATCGGCTTTATTCGAAATTAGAAAAATCCCTCATCGTGGAGTTTGAACTGAAAACTGTAGATCAGCAAGTTCAATCTTTCATATTTGTGATGAGGAAAGAGATTTAGAGAGCTCAGTGGGTCTTTCTAGGTTCACTGCTCTTTTCCTTTATTCTGTAAAATCTCAGTGAGGCTCAAGTGAATAAGATAGGACTGCCTTGGTAGATTATGCTGGATCTTTTCTTGTCTTTCTGTGTTTCCATTGGCTTTGAATGTAATTGACAGTCTTTCCACAAGGACCCTACTCTGGAGCATGGTAAATTCATGGCACTGAGATTCTCGTAAGCACCCTGAAGTTATTTGGGCCAATAGCGAGAATCTAGGGTTCTCCAAACTTCTGCATATTGACTTGGGTCATGCAGTGAGTGGGGCATAAAGCCTCTACTTGTATATTAAAGAAGAGTGGACTAAATTTGAAATTAGGGGCCAGGTGTACCAACTTGCTACTGGAGTTAGTCACAGGATCCTTAGGTACAGTAAGCCTGATCTAACTGCCATTTTTTTCCTTCCCAAACCCAGTTTGTACTTCCAGTAGTTCCTTGGGATGTCTCACATATCTGAAAAAGTCGAAATATTTCTTAGCAAAATATTTCTTTTATTCTGTGCTGTACACGGGTAATCTGAATGTGTTTATACTAGTAACAGATTCCTTTTATCTAGTTCACACAATCTCAACATGGTAACTTCTTTACTATAAAAGAAGGCATTTGATTTGGCAGGCGTTTCTCTGCACCCGTGTGTCGTGGAGTATGATGGAGCAGCTCCAGCTGTCTTAGCATCTCCAAGTCAGTTCTGGTCTCTGGATCTGTTTCCTCAATTTTAAGATGAAGGGTTGGTCTAAGACGGTGGTTTTTCAAACTGCAAGAGGGGTGGGTTTGTGGGAGGGAGGCTTCTACTTTAAAACAGATCCTTTATCTCTTATGGAAATAGAGGGATTTTTTTTTTTTTTTTTTTTTTTTGGTAGGACGAAAGAGTTCTGTTACTTTTTTAAAAAAAAATTGAAAACCACTAGTCTCTGTACTCTAGGATTTCTTCTATGCTTGGTCTCTAGGAGATGACAGGAATATTGGAGAGAAGTGAAATGAGGAAAAGTGATGTATTTCGGCCATCCTTAGAAGTAACAGATGCTAAACAATAATCTGTAACTAGATGGCTAGGGAGAATGTAATCAGTTTTAGGGTAGCTGCTCAAATTGTAACCTGGTCTATGGCATTAATGTGAAAAGTTACAATCTGACTGATTGTGTGGATAGGGTTAAGCATGAAGCTGTAGTTTTGACAATTATGAATGATGTTGTTAAAAGAGAAATGTTTCAAGGATGAAATCTGCAAAGAGCTTAGAAAAAGGAGAATGAAGAACAGGTAGGGCTCATCCTTAATCTAGTGCCCTGCAAAGAAGAGGACTCCCAGGAGGCCAAAGAGATGATTCTGGTACCTGGAGAAATCAACTGATTATGAGGCAGGGATATTTCATGAGACTTTCCCAGAGTTTAATTGAAATCTTCAAAACCAGCCTATCCACTTGACATTCATAGTCTTGTCGCTAGAAAGATGTATCTTATCCCCTATTATAAAAGAGGAAATTGGAAAGTTTTGGTCAGGCTCATGAGTTTGGTTAGAGTGACTCAGCAGCCCAGGCACAATCAGCTGTTGGCATGCTGATAAAGGAGGAGTTTGGGGACCAGCACGCTGTCGTTTGAGGAGTTTCTCTTTGTGCGTCAGCTGGCCTTCCATCAGACAGTGCTCTGGAAGTGGTCATATTAGAACGAACTGAGCAATTTCTTGGTTCAACTAGCACATCCATTTAATGATAATTAAAACCCGATATTTATCTAGTTTTTAGCCTCCAGTACTTCAGGATAAGATCTAATCCCCTGAGAGAAAGATAAGGAGATCTTATTTTATAAACAACTGAGTCTTAGAATGAGGTAAACGGTGTAGCCCTCTGCAGGTTGGTTAATGCTTAATCAGAACCGCACACCCATTATTTATCATTCCAAGCCTAAACTGGATCCATACTCGTTCATTAATAACGTTAGATGTATTCACAAATACAGAGGATTGAGCTCGGGGTGATAACTTAAATTTTCTCCGATGTCCAGACCTCAACTCAGAGCCGTAGGGTTAAGGGCCTACCACAGTAAGCCACCCTACTCACATAGAAAGTATAACTGTATAGAAGATACTATATGTTCAAATTCAGTACTTTCCAAAAAGCTCTTTTACCCTCTAGCTATAGAAACTTGAACCCTGAAGAGTGTTCATTGTAATAGATTGTGCTGCTCTGTATAAAATGGCCTCTAGCCAGCACTGCCCAGTAGAATTTTCTACAGTGGTAGGAACATCCTATATCTGTGTGGTCCCATACAGTCGCCACTAGCTATGGGTGGCCGGCCACTGAGCCCTGAAAGTGTGGCCAGTGTGATCAAGGAACTGGGTTTCCAATTTTATTTAATCTTAATTAATTTAAATTAACAAATATATCTCGTGGCTACTGTATTGGACAGCACAGTTCCATGTAATTTGACTTAAAATTATACCTCCTTTAATTTATTTCTGATTTTTAACTGGGGTTTGGAAGTCCTGATAGCACTTGATTCTTGCATAGAAAACATACAAATTTTGTCTTTCTTGTACATCTCAGAACACTTGACTGAGAAATATGTGTGACTTTTCCTGAAACCTGGACATTTTAAGTGGCTGGTGCTATACAATCTCACAGTAACAACCTGGGGAAGTAACTTCTCGTAATACCAGGTGGTGTAGCCAGAAGAATCAAGTTAATGTGTCCAAGAGCAGCCTTTCCGGTGATTGTCCAGAAAAGTAATTTAATATGTTAGAGGGCAGAGAGGTTTTGTGTTAATGTGATAATTGGGGAGAAATCAGGGATGAAAGAAAATGAAAGATTAGAGGCTACCAGAACCTCCAGTGCTCTTCCTGTGTAGCACCATTTTTATAAGGATTTTAAGTGTAAATAGGCAAAGGCAGTCACTCCTGTCTTAGATGTTGTCGTACGGACAGGAGTAAAATTAGGTAACTTGGAACTGTAACTTCAGGAAATGTAGGAAAAGATCACATTAATTAGGTAGAGTTTGAGAGCTTAGTCATTAATGTCTTCCTGATCTTATTTGTTCCCAGCAGGCATTTCAAATTGGCAAGCTTTTTTTTTAGAAATGAGTTTTACTAATTTAAGCTCGACCATACTGCTGCTATTTTATATTTTTGTTCTTCGTGCCTGGCGACAGTGTACTTCTAACTTTTTTTACCTATTGGGATATCATATGATGATTTATCTTTTTTCAGGCAAGAGGGCAAATTTATATGTTGTCATGGTTTATAGTTTGAAGTGTCCAGAAGGTCAATTGTTGGATTTTTTTTTTTTTTCTCCTTGTGATTTAATTTCAGGAAAAGGAGAAGGAATGGCAGTGAAGAAGACCACCATCTCCCCCCACAGACCAAAAGGAGTAGTAGAAACCCTGTCTTTCACGATTCCTGGGACACAGAGGTAGGAAGTGTGGTCCAGAATATCTGCTCTTTTCATTGCTTGAGCTAATAACCCAGTTACTTCCGTGTAATTAAAATTTTTTTAAATAAAGAAAAGTGATCTTATTTGATTGCAGTGTTTTTAACCTTTTTTTTTTTTTTTTTTTGAGTCATGGCCTTTTTGAGGAAGCTACACATCCTCTCCCCAGCAAAACAGCCTATGTCTGCACGTAGTCATACATACATGCACCCCAGAATTTGTATGTTAGAAGTTTTATGGACCTTTGAAAGCCCATCTTTGAACCCTTGTTTGGTATTTCAGAAGCCAGCTTATTGTCTAATCGTTTCTAAACATTAATTGTCCTTAAGACAAGTATATTTTGCTGCTTCCATGTCTCCTAAAGATAAGCTTTCCATGTTTTTAAGAGAAACCGTACAAGCATTCGGAATATATAATGTATGTGTACGCGAAGTCCTATTTTTAATTGTGTTTATGTTTTCATTATGTTGTTCTGAAAAGAGCACCTGTGGGAAGCAGAGTGGAGTGGGGGGAGAGGGGAAAGGGGAAAGTTCAAACTTTGGTTTCCTGGGTGCTTCACTATGCCTCCTGTGCACTCGAGCACCTGGTCTGCAGTGGGGCAAGGAAGCTGACGCTGAAGGGGTGCTGCTATTAAATTATGCACCTAAAGATTGGACCCTTAACAGCTGTCACCCTAAGAGAGAAACTCCTCGGTGGCAAAGATTCCTAAGCCCTAGCCTCATCATTTAAAGCAGAATTCCATAGATCACAGTTCTTCCACAGCCAAAGTAATTTGTACTTTAATTAGTTCTCAGTAATAGGATTTGACCTATATCCAGTCTTTACCAGAAATCCAAAGTAATTCCCTCAGGGAGAAAAAAATCGGTAACTGTCATGTAGGTAATACTCATTCAGGAGCAGTTGATGCACCAGTGCAGACTAGATCCTTCTACATGGAGACTTAAATTTCTATAGCTTTTATCCCCCCTTTTAAATCTTCCTATCACCTTTTTTTTTTTCCTTTGGGTTTTTTTTTTTTTTCTCCTTTAAGATTAACAGAAAAGTAATTGAGCTTTTGGTGAAACTAGGGAATCTCTTTTTTCTTTGGAAGAAAACCAAAGATTAGAGGCTGCCATGAATATCTAATGATAAAACTAACAGAATTGAATCTCCATTATTCTTTTGAGTTATAAGACTATTCATTAAAAAGAGTATGTGGTGATTACTTTCACGGTATCACCCTGAATATTTCAGTACTTGTGTCTGTATGTCAATCCTGCTATATGATGTTTGCATTAGTTCAAAGGTACAGTAGATCTTTTTTGTATTGATCTTTTTTCCCTATATCTACAATTTTGATGTTTGAGAACAGGAGTATAAATTGTCATTTGTTAA
The DNA here is from genome assembly GCF_028023285.1 of Balaenoptera ricei. Taxonomy (NCBI): domain Eukaryota; kingdom Metazoa; phylum Chordata; class Mammalia; order Artiodactyla; family Balaenopteridae; genus Balaenoptera; species Balaenoptera ricei. The sequence continues at coordinate 5,743,683 of NC_082658.1, read as the reverse complement.
AAAATCAAACATTTCTGATCTCTTATTTTGAGTAATACTCCTTAGTATTATAGTTTTGGTTTGTTTTAATTGCTGTTTGTAGAGAATGACCTTCACTCCCTAATACCTTTCTTCTTCTCACAGAAGAAGACAGTGTATTGTTATTCAACCTGTGGGTTCACATGTCTGGTTCTTACTTGTCCAGAGAAATTCAGTGGTTAAACCACTCTGTAATCATTAGTCTGAAGGATGGACTGGATTGCCCTTGTAATAAGTAACAGTCAATACAGGTACTTTTTACCTGTCATGGTAATCTGAACTCACCAGTAGATCCTTCACGGGCGGTCACGACCCTCCGACCCTCCGTTTCAGCACATTTACTGGCGTCTGGTGCTGTCGAGTAATGAGTCTTTTTTTTTTTAATTAATTTTTATTGGAGTATAGTTCATTTACAATGTTGTGTTAGTTTCTGCTATACAGCAAAGTGATTCAGTTGTACATACACATATATCCACTTTTTAAAAATTCTGTTCCCATATAGGTCATTGGAGTATTGAGTAGAGTTCCCTGTGCTATACAGTAGATTCTTATTAGTTATCCCTTTTATATATAGTAGTGTGTTTATGTCAACCCCAGTCTCCCAGTTTATCCCCGCCCCTCCCCTGGAGTAATGAGTCTGAGTGAACCCAGGGAGAACTAGAGCAGTAAAAGGCAGGGGAAAACTTTAAAATGGAAAGTTAAGTACTGAATAATTGAATCGTGACCACTGGAGTAGATCATTATGTTTATAGCATAAAAATATCCAGTTTAGGGACATTTGGCTGCTTGTTGACAATTGTGTGTAAAGGGGGAAATAATAAAACAGGTCATTACTAGTGGATTCTTAATTTTATTAATTTACATGACAAAGTGTATTGTTAATGAAAACGGTATCTTTTAATTCTAAGGGCCAACGGGGTAAGTTTCCTTAAGAGACTAAGTTAAGAGAAGCCATTTCCTGTGTCTTTATCTATTTATTTTATTATTTTTTTTTTAAAATTTATTTATTTAATTTATTTATTTTTGGCTGTGTTGGGTCTTCGTTGCTGCGTGTGGGCTTTCTCTAGTTGCAGGAGCGGGGGCCACTCTTCGTTGTGGTGTGCAGGCTTCTCATTGCAGGGGCTTGTCTTGTTGCGGAGCACAGGCTCTAGGCGCACGGGCCTCAGTAGTTGCAGCACGCAGGCTCACTAGTTGTGGCTTGCGGGCTGTAGAGCGCAGGCTCAATAGTTGTGGCGCACGGGCTTAGTTGCTCCACGGCATGTGGGGTCTTCCCAGACCAGGGCTCGAACCCATGTCCCCTGCATTGGCAGGCGGATTCTTAACCACTGCGCCACCAGGGAAGCCCCTCCTGTGTCTTTCTTGAGATACTTAAGTTTAGAATTTTTTTCTTGTAACATAAAGAACTTTCATTTGGAAGTTTGTTTTCGTTGTAAGAGAGATTTAAAACTGTTATTTATAATTAATTTCCAGAACTCATCTTTTTCTCCTAAATGTGATAACATTGGCAAGTACTGGGAAATAAGACACGAGGTGTTTGAATTGTTTCGAACTGTGCCACAAGTAAGTCATGTTTATCTGTAAAATGGAGATAGTATGGGCCTCTTTTTTTCCTAGATTCTAGGAAGCTGAAGAATGTGAACCGACTTGCCAGATTAGTTATGTAAAGAGAAACTTTGAATCTACTTGTACATTTTCTTCCTGTCAGTTTGGTGGTTATTGTGATCTCTACTTTTCAAATGGAAAAATTGGGGCACAGAACAATAAAGTCTCTTGCCCAAAGATACATAGCTGGTGAGAGGCGGATTGGGGAGCCCCAGAGTCTGAGTGTGAGCGGCTGGCTCCTGCCCACGGCGTGCGCCGCCTCCCAGAAGACAGATCGGAAGTTTGAGGGACTTTGCTAAATACACCCAGGGCCACTAGGTTCTAGACTTCTCTTGAATCATAGGAACAGAGAAGAATAATTTTCCTCCCTCTGTCTTTTAGCTGGAAAATATTTTTCTGAGTAGATGCTATGACATGGTATTAGCTGGACAGCAATTTTAGATTTGTAGCTATAAGAAGTAAGGAAATTGGGGTCTAGTGGTTTTTTTCAAAACTCGAATCTGTGTTTGCATTGAAGATCTTGAATTTTAACTCCAGTGACTCAGATTTAATACCTTGTGAGCCTTAGGATACTGGTTTTTAAATTGAGATATAATATACAGGTATAGGAATGAAAAAGTTTTTATTTATTTATTTATTTATTTAATTTATGGCTGTGTTGGGTCTTCGTTTCTGTGTGAGAGCTTTCTCTAGTTGCGGCAAGTGGGGGCCACTCTTCATCGCGGTGCGCGGGCCTCTCTTGTTGCGGAGCACAGACTCCAGATGCGCAGGCTCAGTAATTGTGGCTCACGGGCCTAGTCGGTCCGTGGCATGTGGGATCCTCCCAGACCAGGGCTCGAACCTGTGTCCCCCTGCATTGGCAGGCAGATTTTCAACCACTGCGCCACCAGGGAAGCCCTAAAAATGTTTTTTGAAAGCCATTCTAGATGATTCCTGGTAGTTAATGTCTAAGGCAGGTTCATTTTTCTCTCTGGTGAGCAAGGAGTGAAGTGATTTGTCACTCTGCATCTTCCTGTTGGGTCCTTTACAAAGGTAGCTCCATTCCCTGACCTCAGACAGGTACTGGATGGGTAAAAACTAGCTAGATTTAACTTATTTAAATCCATTTTCTTAGTCTGGCCATTTTGGTTTGAATTGTAGCTTTACTTGTAGGAATAATGCTCTTTATTTTCAGCTTGAATATCTTTATCTACAAATTACATTAGACACTTCCAGTAAATCTGGCTTCTGGTATGCAGGTATATGCCTTATAAGAAGTACTGCTACCTGAGTGAACAAAAGCAGTACCTTTTTAAAATATGAAGATCCCAACTTTTTAAAAATACCTTTAACTTACCAAGACCGTTTTGATTTTTTAGATCACTATGAAGTAACAGCAAGTAGAGAGCGAGAAGATGTGGAAATAAAACAGAGGTGGCTTAATTGGAACAGCCTCTGTCTTTTTTCTTGTCTCTACTAGAAGGGAAAATCTTTGATGGCATAACCCTAAAATCCCAAGGGTATTCTTAGTTGGGGTGTAGAGGCATGACAGATAAAAACATTACAGAACCAGGGGAATCCATGTATCATTAAAACTAGGATTCTATAAATCCATTTGTTTTAACTGATAAGAATTGGCAGTATATTAGGTGATTTTTTTTTTTTAAAGCACTGAATTTAGATGACCCTGGGAATAGTTAGCATAATTTTTAAAGAAGGTATTTTAACACTCTTTGTTTTTGTTCATTCTCATCATTAATCTGTCCTAGTAGTAGGACCAGCCTAACAGACAAAACTGTTTTGGCAGATTCTGGGGTAAGGTGTTAAGGTTGTGTGTTTAAAACCCGGTAGCAAATTAACTCTGAAATTAACTTCTCAAAAGAGCCATTCAAATGCAGGAACAGTCCTTTCGAAAGTTAACCTGATTTGTAGTGTCCTCTTTAGAAACCTTGCTCACAGTTCAAGTCCTCGAAATATTGGTAATGTGTTGCATCAACTCACAGCAAGGAAAGCTACCCCAGGCAGTTTCATATTGAACCTGAAAGTTATGTTTAGTAATGAGAATACATACATGTTTTTAGGCAGAAACTTCAAACAGATGACGTGGTCCAATTTTATCTTGTAAGGATATGCCATTTACTCACTGACACAGAAAAGTGACCACCTGTATTTTTCTTCCCTCGCATATTTAGAAAGTGGTTTTAATTAGCCCACTGAATGCATTTGGGGTCTTATGGTCTCACTGGTATTAGCAGACCTGGAGCTCTCTTAAATCACTGGGCACTTTGGAAGCACAGAGTTTTACATTAGAAGCTCTGATAGACTTGGCTAGGATCATCCCTTGCACTTAATTCAGATTCTGCAGTGGCCTTAGGATGAACTTCATTCTGACTCCAGGGATGGAGTGTGTAATACAATGAGCAAGATTTCTTTTTTCCTTTGAGGCTCACGTAAATTTAAAAGCACCACTGGATGGGGAGATGGATGTGAGGGGAAGCTGGGGCTTGAAAGAAAATAAAATACGCGGTTGATCTGCTTTTCTAACTAACAGAAAGCATCCAACTCTAGGTAATAAATATACACATATACTCTGGCTCTCTTTTTATGAAGCAGAGACTCAGTAACAATCCCACCTGGGGGACTTTCTAAAGGTTATTAGTAGAAAGTGTCTTTAGAGCTATTTTGTTTCTACCACGGGTATAAATGGGCTCTCTCTTAAACTGACTTCACACCCTGGGAAAATAAAATTCAGGGCAGGCCTAGCTGAGGGGTCAGGAGCTCTTTACCTCTGCTGTATGATTTGAGCCCTTTGGACTAAGAAAATGAACTTCAACTTGTCTGTCCTCTGCTCCATGATTTATATATATTCTTTCTGCTAAAGATGGTGCATGTTCTTCTGCCTTTATCTGCTCTACCTTCTCTCAAGGCTCCTGAAAACTCTTTCTAATACTTCTCCCTTCTCTTCTTCTCTGCCCCCCAAGCAATCTGATACAGAGAAGCTCCACTAAGCAGGGGAAATACAATTTTTTCCCTGTCTCGAGTTTTTTGGTTTTATAAGACAGAACGATTTACTTCTTCATACATCTTAAGGCTCTGATAGAGACTTAAAATTTGGTTTTATGCTTTTAGGGTCAAAAGGAAATAATGGTCTTTCCTTTATCCCACAGAGTTAGACCACTTTGATGGCTGACAGCGTTAAGACCCATTTCAGTAACTTTCAAACTTTTTGATCCGGTCCCACAGAAATGCCATATTTTGTGACCCAGTACATACCAGATATACCTGTGCATCACTGAAGAGAAGTTTCACAGAACAGTCACCCTTAGCACGCTGCACTGCTTTCTTTTATTCTGCTGCTTGCTGCTTGTCCTTCCGTAGATGGTGAGATATTCCCTAAAGCCGCTCGACAATGCCAAGACCGGTCTGAGTAGGATGAAAATAGGAACCAGTGCACCTTTGAAAGAGATGTATTTTTCTTACCGTTAATGACAGTAGGCTGTAATGTTTTACGTGTATTAAAATAAAGTGTAAAGTGCGTTCACCCAGATTCCCAGGTTCTGTATAGGTTCTCTCTTCTTAGTCTAAAAGCATCGTCGGCTAGAGTCAGCTGAAGCAGTTTAGGGGTTCTTAAGCTGTCACGGGAGGCAAACGGCCTTCCTAAAATCTTACTGACAGTGTCAGTGTTTTCTTTAAGTCTCAGTCTTGAAGCTACGAGTGACTGGAGACCTTACTCTCTTTTGTAGTAGCACTCCTTGGTTCTCTTACTCATGACTGTCTTTTGCCCTCAAAAGAAGTATTTTTTGTAGAAGCTATAGAAAATAAAGTTTTTTTAAAAAGGAGGAGGTCCAAATTCTAAATATTTTGGCATGTATATCCTTCCAGAATATTTTGGTGTACATACATGTATACATTAAAGAAAACACTTTAAAAACCAGTGGACGTACTATACGTTGTTTTGTAACCTATAAAAAAGATGTTAAAGATCTCTTTCTACCTTGGTGTATGTACATCTCTTATCCTCACTGTTACCAGCAGAATAGAATTTCATCGTTATGGATTGTAATTCATGTATTACACTTTATATACATATACCATAGTTTAACCAGTTTCCCTATTTTTATTTTATTTTTTAAATTATTTTAAAAAATTTATTTATTTATTTATTTATTTTATTTTACTTTTGGCTGCGTTGGGTCTTTGTTGCTGTGCGCGGGCTTTCACTAGTTGCGGCGAGCGGGGGCTACTCTTCGTTGCGGTGCGCGGGCTTCTCATTGCGGTGGTTTCTCTTGTTGCGGAGCATGTGCTCTAGGCACGCGGGCCTCAGTAGTTGCAGCACGCAGGCTCAGTAGTTGTGGCTCGTGGGCTCTAGAGCACAGGCCTCAGTGGTTGTGGCGCATGGGCTTAGTTGCTCTGTGGCATGTGGGATCTTCCTGGACCAGGGCTCGAACCCCTGTCCCCTGCATTGGCAGGTGGATTTTTAACCACTGCGCCACTAGGGAAGTCCCAGTTTCCCTATTTTTAGACATTTAGGTTGTTTCCCATTTTTAGCTATTATAAACAGGGCCACACTAAACATTGTTATACGTGTCTAAAAATCTGAGTTACAAGATACTTAAAATGGACTAGAAATTGCAGGTGTATTTGTCTCCCTCTCTCTCCTTTTTAACAGTTATTGTACAGCAATCTTTTTTAACCTGTTTATGTTAAAGAATTTTTATCTTTTCTCAGAATAGTGTCACCTTTGCTGTTACAGTGTGAAATAAATATAATTTGAGATGGAAACGTGACTTACTAGAAACTGATTCTAGTTCTTGCCTGAATTCTCAGACAGTACCTGTAACGAGAAACAGTAAAGACAACAGACTAAGAGGAGACAGAGAGCTCTGTGCGGTGGGCCTCTTACCCAGTGTAGTGGCTGCTCGTCACCGAGTTACGGCCTCGCCGGCTGTGCCAGCGGCAGTTCTAGCTGATTCTGCGCTAGGCTGGGGGAGACTTTCATGGAACACAATTTTTGTTTTTGAATTGGCTTTGACTTAAGTCTTCAAGTAAATGTAATTGCTGCTGCTGTTAACCCTGCCATCTGACCTTATTCAGCCCATTATAATGCTTTCATGAATTATTTTTTAAGAAGATAGATAGGTTGTCTCCTACTACCTACAGGCAGTGGGCTAAGTGACCTCTTAAGTGTAAGTGCCTCCAAATGACCTATGGACCATAATTCTTGGTTTAAATGTTAAGACTGGATGCCTTTTGTGAACATTGCTTTCTTTGCCATTTTAGATAAGTTTATTTGTGTACATATTGTTAGGTATAACTTTTGATCAAAAAATGGATAGAACTAGTATTTTAAAAATCGCCTTTAAAGTATCCATCTGGAAACAACATTGTATTTATACATTTACTTTTATAATGAAAATAGATAATAACCACATTGCAAAAAGTTGCAGTAAAGGGTAGAAAAAATCACCAACTATAATCCCTCCATTTTAACCTAACTACTATGATCTGTTTCTTGCCAGTCTTTTTCCTTACATGTAGATTTCACACGGTCGTAAGCAGGCATTTCAAAACTAGTGTTTTTGTATAAGGGAATATAAATGGAGAAGTATCAAAGGGTAAGATTTTAAAAAGCTATACACCAGATCATTAGCCTCTAGAATTCTAAGTGTCTCATGCATTGATTCCTTCCAGCACAATATTGTGTTGAGTTGTAAATAGAGAAGGGTGCTGTTAATCAAGTTATTGGGGTTACCATTCATTAGAAATAGTCAAATACTGTAATTCGGAAAAGGATCCATCCTTACCATTGCCTTCCCTTTGAAGATCCTAGCATCGGAAGGAAGGCGATTTCTGAGAGTGACTCTTACCAGGGAACTCTGAGTAGCTTCTTCAAGATGACTAAGACACCAAGTAACATTAGGGATATTAAACAGAAAATTAGGCACATGTGTGCACATATGCACATGCATACACATACCGAACTGCAAAAATGCTAATGTAACTCTACAAGAAGTATATTCAAGTCTTTCAGGACAGTACAAACTACTAGGTATAAAATAAGCTACAAGGATATACTGTTCAACACAGGGAGTATAGCCAATATTTTATAATAACTATAAATGAGATATAACCTTTAGAAATTGTGAATCAGTATATCGCACACCTGTAACTTATATGGTACGGCAACTATACTTCAATTAAAAAGTCTTTCAGGATATGTGTTCTGCCTTCAGAGAATACAGTTTTGTGCCCATCAGGTGATAACCACAAAGTTGTCAAAATTTTCACTTGTGCCCAGAAGCCACCTTACTTGTTATGAGGACACCTGTTTCATACCCTGTACCAATGACTGATGCTTCCCTTTGGAGGCTGAGAACTCCCTTCTGTGATTATTGGAAATGATTGGAATGCGTGGTAAAAGCAAGCAGGGAAGATGCGTAAAGGAATTAAGATGTAGTGGGGGCTTCCCTGGTGGCGCAGTGGTTGAGAATCTGCCTGCCAATGCAGGGGACACGGGTTCGAGCCCTGGTCTGGGAAGATCCCACATGCCACGGAGCAACTAGGCCCGTGAGCCACAGCTACTGAGCCTGCGCGTCTGGAGCCTGTGCTCCGCAATGGGAGAGGCCGCGATAGTGAGAGGCCCGCGCACCGCGATGAAGAGTGGCCCCCGCTCGCCGCAACTAGAGAAAGCCCTTGCGCAGAAACGAAGACCCAACACAGCCAAAAATAAATAAATAAATAAATAAATAATAAAAATAAAGGAATTCCAAAAAAAAAAATGTAGTGGAAGGGATTTGCGGTCGGAGGGCCCATGCTGGAGTCCGGACCCTGCCTCTTCCTGGGGGTGTGTGTTGGGTCATCACCCCACTGGACTTCACAGGGTAGGTGTGAGGACGGAACGAAATATCTTAGTGAATATGCTTTGTAAACTCTAAAACCCAGCGTATGTTTCCATGCTGATCCTCCTCAAACTGAATAGGAAAAACAGTCCTAAAGAGGGTATTTGAAGTTAAACCCCCGTTAAGCTCCTAAGACCCCGAACAGCCTAACTGTGATGCCGTGTCTTTTCCCCCCTTTCCAGTCTTCAAGCAGTGACAGTGGCGGTAGCAGCGGCAGCGGCAGCAGCATCAACAGCCCGGACCGGGCCAGCGGGCCGGAGAGCAGCTCAAGCCACCCCGCCGCCCGGTCCAGCCCCCACGGCCCGCAGCCCGCGCCCGCGCCGTCCGCGCTGTGCCAAAGCCCGTACCTCCACATCAACCAGACCCTGAAGGAGGCCCACTTTCACAGCCTGCAGCACCGAGGACGGCCTCCCACATGATGTGCCGGCACTTTCTTGCCTTCTGTGAAGGGACCGCGCTGCGCAGATTTGATATTTCAACTTAACGATGTTTTAAAAAATAATTGCACAAAAAGATGCCTGTTGGCTTTTCAGTCTATATTTGAAATAACAGGTTAACAGGCCGTTGTTTACTTGTGGTTTTGCTGCACTATTGCGATTTCAAAGGGGCTTTGAAGCAGTTTTTTATAGGATTCTTTTGAGGGTGGGTTATCAAATCCAGGGCAAGTCAACAGTAGGAGGAAATCTCATCTGCGTGTTGAATCCATAGTTTGTCCAAGTCAGACTGATTTCCAGATCTGTCACTTAGAAATTCTACTTTCTGTAAAAAGGCCTTTTCATTTTGCGGGATCTTCAATTTTTTAAATTCAATAAACTAGTAAAGAGTATCTACTTTCCATGAAAAAACCTAAGTTTTTTTCCAAAACATAGAAAGCTTGATTCAGTCTTGCACTGAAATTAATTGCCATACTACCTCTTAGTATGTAGATGTCCTGTTGAAAGTACTCTGTCCTCTGTGACAGGAGAACCACCAGATTGCAGTCAGACTGTATGAAGTCAGCACCCGCCCTGATAACCGTCCTCTCTCTTTGTTATATATTTGTATTTCCAGAGAGAAGGTCTCTCAGACCCTTGGATCCCCAGATAAACTTGTTACCGTTATTCCTCCAGAGCCTACATCTCAGACTTAGAAAACATTGCTCAGTTCGGACAGTCAAGGAATACGTAAATGACTTTGTCTTATTCACAGACTTGTCCAGCAGCAGCTTGTGTGTGCTCTCTGATAATTCCGCCTTGTAGTGTCGAGAATTAAGGCGCTGGTGAAGGCTGACACAGTGTAAGCTCTCTGAACTGGTGTCTGAAGTCACAAGTGTTGTGAAACTATTGGACAAGGATTCACTTTATGCTTAAAGTAACCCCCGACGGGAACCAGGGGGCCCCATTCCACCACGGCAACTGGAAAGACTGGTGTGGCTTAGAAACAAATGAGCAGAGGCACTTCTAGAAGAAATAATGCAGGAGTATTTATTTAGAGAGACGGACTGTCCCGTGTCACTTGGTCATACTAGAGAGCCACCCAAGTTTGAACAGTGAGGGCGCAGACGAGTCCTCCTCCTCGGTGACAAGCTGTCTGGACAAGGAGCCAGCGTGCGTCGGGTCGTCTGCTCGGGAGAGTGCCGGGGGGACAGCAGCCTGCCGCTGTGCGTAGAGGAAAGTGCCTTAGCGTCTACTGGGCCCCCGGCCTGCTCGCCCTCCACTCCGCTTGGGGTCCACACAGCACACACAGCAGATCTGAGAAGCACGGACAGCTCTAGAAGGGGACTCTGCTTAGTCCAGATTGGGCAAGGACACGGGCAGAACGGGATTTTAGTACGTGACGGAAGTAAAATCTGAAGCTGAGGACGGTAGGAAGAGGGTAAACGTGTACCTTCTCTCCATGGTTTGTTTCTCTCATGCGGGTAGAGCTGAAAGGTCATTTACTTGAAGCAGAAACGGAGAGTTGTGAGGGAAAGGTACAGCACAGGCCTGGGCTTACAGAGTGGGAGGCTTGTGCAAAAACTTTTTTTTTTACTACCATCTCCCAAGTTTTAAAACCAGATGTTTGACGAGGATTTTGTATCTTACTGGGTTTGATGGCAGGGAATATGGAAAGGATACCTGGCGAATATTTTGTCTAATCAGAAAGCAAACAAGGATTAAATGCTGGAAGGAGGCAAGCTGTTGGAGCTCTCAGACACATGCGTACACAACACACTTCAGAAATACCCAGGAGGACTCCCGCAGGCTTAACGGATGGCAGCCTACTGAAACAAAACGTGTGTTAACAAGAACATGAAAACTTGAGAAAGCACATTTCCTTGTATTTCCCACCCGACTAAGAAATGAGAGGTGCAACCATCACTGGAACAAAGCAATTGTTTTTCCAAATAAGTACATAGTGAAGGAAGGGTTAGCAGTTAACTCTCTTACCCTGTTAAACACAAGAAGTATTCTCCATCCCGTCCTGTGTATTTGCTACAGCCTTGGCAGCCCGAGATACATTTCTCTTATGAGGCTACTTGATAGTGTCAGTGGGCATCTCTTAAAACCTCTTATTAGCTCAAGCTAGTAACACCTTGTACTTCTATTTTGCGCCGCCATTAAAAGCAGCACTAGTGCATCCTGTCATTTGGTTCTTTATTGGTTATTTAAAGGGGAGCTGATCGGGTGGTCTGGTGGGAGACGGGGCAGGATGGATGGGGATGAACCTCTCGTTCTGTGCACTAACCTGGGCTCTGGTTTCGATGCTTCTGCCGGCTGATTTGGCCTTTCGAGTGCTTGTCATGCTCAGTGGAAGAAGTCCAAACCTCCAAGACAAGATGAGGGCATTTCAGGAGAAGGACCAGGAAGCTTTGGGGCCCCAGCAGGAACCACTCAGAATCATTACCTGATCTGACTTGATGCTAGAGGCAGGATGTTATGGGCTTCCTGGGAGTTGAACGTACTGCTCCTGGGGGTGAACTGATTCTCTGTACCCGTCAGCAATCCAAAGAGAACCTGCCAGACGAGAGACGGAGCACGGTAATAGGCTGGGTGTTGAACTGTCCGCTTAAAAGAAAATTCTGTCGGTAATCAATCACTACTTTGTTTCTAACCATCCTTTTGGGGAGATGCTCTTTTGAGTGTGTTAATGCTCCAAGATCACTTTTATCACTGCCCACAGGTCAGAATCTCCGAGTCGAATAGCTCTTTGATTGTATTCCTCTTTCTGAGGCCTTGATAAAACCTGAATAGTCCTTATTCACAACTAAAGGGGTCATCCCAGGGTTGCCTCAGCCCTGAGGTTTGATCTAATCCTCTTTTCGGCCCCTGTAACTAAACTCAGCTCTGTGTCTTAGCCCCTCTCCCCCCTACGTCCTGGAGCATTATGTGCTGGGCAGGTCTGTGCTGTAATCTGAGCCCGTGGCGCTTCGTTCATGGTGAGCGAGTTCCCGGGCTTACCGAAGTCCGCTGCACCAGGCGGTTGAGGTTGCCGTGGAGGTGCGGTGTGAAAACGTCCAGGTCAAACGGGTCAATGAGCGCTTCAAGGTCGTCAGCCACTTTCTCAACTCTGCAAAAAGGATTGAGTGGGTCATTCTCCACGTTTTGTAGGACAGAAACCAATCTTTGGGTGTTTTAGTGCTAGAGAAACCCTGGAACTGGGTCTGTTCTCCTTAACTGCTGGCTTAGCCCCACTTGTCACTGATCATCGAGCTTAAATGATCCTCAGGAGTTTACACCTGATGGGATGTCCAAGTCCAGTCCACAACTTCCCCAGCTTGTTTCTGGGGAGGGTACCGGAGGCTCAAATCACACCCCACAGTTGGTAGGCTGACTCAGAAGAAAGGAATGAGATTCCACCTACTGCACTTGACTGTGGAATCTATCCAGCAGGTGGTCGTTCTTTATCTTGCTGGTAACATGAGCCCTTACTGTTGAAAACAACCACAACTAATGGGCAACGTGAGGCTGACTCCAGTGGCTTCCCAGAAAAGGGCTGCGCAGGTTTGGAAGGGATGCGGTGGGGGGTGAGCATACCTACCTGGGGTCCTGTTTGCTGCGGCCACTTTTCACCTCTTCACCCTTGGTCGTCAGAACGATGTGGAGATAACGCAGATCGTAAAGCAGCTGCAGTGCCCGATTCTGGGTCATTGGAAATGCACCTTCTTTCTGCAAATGAATTTCCCGTCCCCACCCATTAAGGGAGATGACTTGTTATCTGAGAATAAACAGCTTCAGGTTTTGGCTGCGTTTCAGCTGGTTATTTCAGAAGCTTTTTATACTCAGAAGGCCAGTTTAATCTCATAACAACAACAAAAATAAGTTATGTAAGATACCTGGTCTTCAACAAAACTAAAAACCTAATGGCAGGGAAGAGACCCAGCCCTTAAAAAAAGGTCTCAGGTGCTGTAGACAGTCATTTTAAAAGAAAAAAGCTCCTGGCATGAAGGAGAGGCCTTTTGAGGAAACTCAGGAGAGAAGACTTAATCTGAACTCCTTCGCAAGTCAGGAGTTGGTCCTGTCTCAAAAATGTTAGTAATGCAATGGGAGTACGCACCAAAGGCAGAGGGCTGCAGAGCACTGAGGGCGTGGAGGGCTGGGCGACAGGAGCTCCCCACCGCGGGTGTGCTGTGCTTTGCTACTGTTCGCGCTCCCTCACACTACCACCCCCCCCCCACCACCACCAAGGCAGCGCACGTGACCCCGCTGCATCCTGAGGAAACAGGTTAATGATCTGCCCAAAGCCTGCAGTGACCACGTGGCAGTGCTGAGCTTGGAAAGCAGGTCTTTCTACAAAACTTTGAGGCTTTCATCCTCGCCACTGGTACGGAACTGCCTTTTCAGTGATGACCAGCTTGACCCTTGGGAATGGGTGTGATTAAATTCGAGGAGCTGGAAGCCACAGCCGATTAGATAGCCCGGGGCAAGTGCTCCTTATCACCTGGAATCCTGGGTGTGAACTGCCCAAACCCAAGAAAAAGCTACAGTTTTTGTTTTTAATGGGAAAAAATTCACACACCTACCTTCACCTGTTTTTCTTCTGAGAGTTTCTCATAGGCAGCTACTACTTGAACCAGACAGCTTTTCAGCATCTCCTGCAGCGTCACCTTGGGCAAGGCATGGCCTCCAACCCGATTAATTTCCTGGCATAAGCTCAACAGGAAGGACTGTACATACCAGGACGGCTAAAAGAACAAAGGAATGTCCAGTTGCCAACTTGCACCAATGCAACGAGACGGGCTAAGAGTGGATTCATTTACCCTACCTAGGCTTATACGCCAGGACCTTGACCCCTCCGGTCAGCCCCTCTCAGAGCAGACCAGTGAACAGATACGAGTGACGTCCGCTGTCATTCCCTTGGTGGCCTGGCACCGTGTTTTCCGTGGCTGTTTCCACTTTAGGGTGAGTGGTTCTCTAACTGGCACAGAGTCTGTGCTGCAAAAGGCAAGACTCATGCACTGACTCCTCGAACAGTCTCCTATCTCCTTGGCCCCACGCCCTCTTTGCCCCCAGAGTAGAAAGTTACACGTACTACTTGCAGCCCTTCCTCACAAGCTGTACGCTGAATGATTACTTCTCAAGTCTCGGTCCTTTCCACAGAGCAGGCTTTCCCCTGTCCAGTGGCGGGCCCCTCGTGGTGGCCCTTGCTCACCTGGACAGGCAGTCGGATCTTGGACGTGACGCTGCTGCCAGACTCTGCTTCCTCCTGGATTTCTACTTCATCCCAGCTGGTGGCCGTGGCCAGGACTGAGCCAGCGTCATCTAAAAGTAATGACTGGGTGAATCCATGAGCCAGAACCTGGTGATAGAAAGCAAATATCCATATAGGCCACTCAGAGCCTTTGTGGAGTTTGTCTCAACCTACTCGAGTCATCTTGAGACCAGCTTCTGCTGCTTGCGCTGTGTGTGGGATGGCGAGTGGCACACATCACTTTTCTTCTCACTGACCGCTGATGCCAGCAACGGGGATTTGGTTGCCAACTACCCTACAGATGTCAGGGGCCACCTCTTAAGACACCAGTGGAGACGATGATATTTAGGTTGAAGAGCAGAAAGCAGAGACCCTTGTCCAGGGAGAAAGTCTTTCATTCTCATCAGATGGAAGGAAAAAAATCCAGGGTTTCTGTCTATAAAATGTAGGCTAAAACGAATGGAAAAGTTTTTACATTTGAGCTGTCTGGCAGAGATAAATGAAAATAACCGTGTGAAATAAGAACTGTTATTCCCTTACTATTGGAAGGCCTCACTGAGCTTGGCCAGCCTAGACTAGGACAAAAAGGAGACACAAATGGGGACTTCCCGGCGGGCACAGAAGGAACACGTGTACGTGTCACTCACTTTCACAACCGCCGAGCTCCAGACCCGGTAGCCCATCACGCTCTGCTGTAGGAGGAGCTCCTTCACTTCCTGCCACTTGGCCTGCATGGGAATTATTTCCTGAGTTTTGCCCTTGCCCTGTTTTTTCAGAGCCCTAGAATCCCTTGCTGGTTTCTCGGTGCTCCCTGATTTTCCCAAGATACACTGCTTCAGGTGGGGACACAGCTCTCCCAGTGACTGGCAGAGCCTGGCCATGAAAAGGACCGAGTGTAGCTGGACCCCGTCGGGAGCGTCCTGCTGCCCTTGTACAGCCTGCTGGATGCTCCGCAGCTCCGCCTGGACGCAGTCCGTGATGTGCCCGACGCAGGCCGCGGAGTGCACCTGCAGCATCTCCTGCACGGTCCCCGCGTCTGCGTATCTGTCAAAGGCACAGTGCCTGGCTTGCGCGGGGGAGACGTCCTTGGGGGGTGACGGGTCGCCAGAGGGAAGGTAAGCCAGGAGGTCCTCCAGTTTCACCTTCAGTTTCGAATCTAGGGCAGAACAGAAGCTCTGTACACAAGGGCTAATGGCTTTTGCTTTCATGGAGAGCCCACTGCCCGGGAATTGAGCCCGGTTTGACACGCTGACCCAGGCAGCATCGGGAGGCAGGTCGCTGGGACTCTCGGACCAGAGGAAGAGAGACATGTTGTGCTCAAAGTGGATGTGCTTATTTGAAGTGGAGCTGCTGGTGCTACTTTCAAGTTCCCGCAAGGCTGAAACGAGGAGCTCTTTGGAACTGCTGGAGATGGAGTCAAAGCCTTCTTTTGTCAGAGTCTGAAAGCAAAGGAGAGAAGAGTTCTTTAAATCCCAGTTCTTTCCAGGAAACCTCAAAACCAGAGCACTAAGTGGTAATCTATCCCAACATCCAGTGTTCTCCGCCACGCTCAGAAAGATGGCACGGTGGTGGCAGAGAACGACGTCATCACTGATGGACGTGCACGTGCTCCCAACCACCCGACAGAGGCCTGGCCTCGTTTTCAGCACCAGAATCTGTTCATCTTTATGGCTCATTATCCAGAAGAGTCACCCCTGGGGTAAGTCGGCAGGGAAAGAATATACTTAGCGAGTGGCGGGAATCTCCCCAGGCAATCAAAAGATCACACCGGGATTGGCCACCGAACAGCTGGACCACGCGATTTCCCACCTCACCTGCAGTCGGTCAAGGAACAGCTGCTGCATCAAATCCTCCCAGAACAAGAGAGGCCTGTCCAGAAGCCGCCGACAGACCACATCCCAGCTGTGATGGATCGACTCGTTGGCAAGTAACTCCCACATGGCATCCCGGATCGCCGCGAGACCTTTCATGCTCGTCACGTACATAAGCAGGTTGCTGATCCCATTTTTAATGTCTTCATTACACCTGCAACAAAATCATGTTTCTTGGACTTCATTAGTTTCGTGGTTTTCACACCTTTATTAAGAAAAATAGCTGGACTCCATTTGAAAATCTCTTACCTGGGTCCTACTATGTAAATATCTATTATGTATCAGAGTGTTTATAAATATATAAACACTTCAAGGAGTTTGGGATTAACATATTCACACTACTATACATAAAACAGGTAAACAAGAACCTACTGTATTGCATAGGGAACCATACTCAATATCATGTAATAACCTATAATGGAAAACAATCTGAAAAAGAATATATATACGTATGTATAACTAAATCACTTTACTGTACGCTTGAAACTAACACAATATTGTAAATTAACTATACCTCAATTAAAAAAAACAAACAAACACAACACTCCACTAAATAAAAGCATAGGAGTGGCAGAACTCTAACATAAAGAGGGTCTAAAATCCTCTACGTCACATGTTGAAAGACAAAATTCCCTCTTGGTTCTCCCAGAGGGGGCTAAGCGCTGTGGGGGTAGTGAGAGACGGCTGAGGTGGGGCTGGCCTGACCCAGAGCACCAGCCATAAGATCAGGGCTCTCCCTCCTTCCTGTGGTCACAGGTGAGGCTGGGTGGGTCCTGTCCCCCGCCAGGAAAGCTCTGGCTACTTACATGTGGATCCACTTCTGCAGCGTGTCTTTCAGGTACTCCTGGCTGATGGGACGCGCAAGCGTCCGGAGAGCCGGCTGGAACTCGACGACGGATGCGGGCAGGTGTTTGAACCAGCTGCACAGCTTCATGTCCTCCTGCAGAACACCAATGCCCTTTCCTAAGGAGAAGGCCAAGGGAGAGGTAATCAGAACCATCCTTTGAACAGCAAATTAATAAAGGACCTGGAAGGAATTTCCAAAAATCATCCAGTCTTCCTCTGGGCAGCCGGACTAGACCCCTGAAATAGGGGGAAAAAGAAAGCACAGAGTATGTCCATGCCTCCCCTCATCAGGGAGGGAGTGTGGCAGCTTCCCTCCAGCTCTTCCATCCTATTGGTGGAGAAGGCAAAGGACAGAGAGGAAAGGAATGGGGGGAAAAAGAGAAAGGAGAAAAATGAGGGCTATGTAATGCTTGGCATTTTAAAAGTAGAACTTCCGTTGAAAGTTCTTCCGTTGGGAGAACTTCCGTTGAAAGATAAAGTGAGCCAGAAAGGAGACTGTTTAACACACGTCTGTGTCTGCAAATGACCTCAGGGCTGTCAACACATTCTGCTCATTTCCCTTCTACCTTTGGCTGTGCCTCCTCCGTCTGACCTCTGAGTTCCAGAGTTTCCTGAGGCTCAGCCCTCCGTCATCCCCTCCTCTTGCTGATGATGTCATCCACCCCAAGGCCTCAAACAACAGCCATTGCAGACGCACTGTGTGTGTGTGTGTGTGTGTCTCCTCGGCCAGACCGCTCACTGCTCTCTTCTGGACCCACAGTTGCCTCTCCACCCCACATTCCCACTCCAAGGTCTCAGTTGTTTCCAAGGCAACATTTTCAAAAGTAAACTCGTCAGCAGCCCTTTCAAACCAACTCCTTGTCGAAGCCTCCTGCACTGTCAGTGGGAAGGTAAATCGGTGCCGCCACCATGGAGAGCAGTATGGAGGTTCCTTAAAAAACTAAAAATAGGTCTATCATATGATCCTGCAATCCCACTCCTCGGCATTTATCCAGAAAAGACGAAAACTCTAATTTGAAAAGATGCATGCGCCCCAGTGTTCACTGCAGCACTATTTACCACAGCCAAGACATGGAAGTAACCTAAATGTCCGTGGACAGATGAATGGATAAAGAAGACGTGGTACATATATACAATGGAATGTTACTCAGCCATAAAAAAGAATGAAATAATGCCACGTGCAGCAACATGGATGGAGCTAAAGGTTATCTCACTAAGTGAAGTAAGTCAGAGAAAGACAAATATCATATGATACCACTTATAGTGGAATCTTAAAAAATGATACAAACGAGCTTATTTACAAAACAGAAACAGACTCACAGACATAGAAAACAAACTTATGGTTACCAAAGGGGAAAAGGGCAGGGAGAGAGAAATGAGGAGTTTGGGATTAGCAGATACAAACTACTCTATATAAAACAGATAAACAACAAGGTCCTGCTGTATAGCACAGGGAACTATATTCAGTATCTTATAATAAACTATAATGGAAAAGAACCCTAAAAAAGAATATATAACTGAATCACTTTGTTATACACCAGGAACTAACATTGTAAATCAACTATACTTCAACAACAAAACAAAACAAAAAACTCCTTTCTAGTAAACTTGGACCCCTTCCTTCCACACCCTCCGCAGCCAATCCCTCATCAAATTGTCTGCTAAACACATGTCCGAGTTGCCCAATCAGCTCCATCTCTACTGCCCCCATCGTCTGTCACCTGGTTCATGGTGAGCTCTCAGTGTCCACTCCAGCCCCGGGGGGAACCACTGCCACATAAAAGCCAAACGCATTTAATTCCAATTGGGACAAATGCTGACAAATAAAAGTACAGGGTGCACGGGAACATATAACAGGAGGACCACCAAGCCTAGAAGGTCCTAGAAGGCTATCCACTGCTCTGTTCACACAGCGCTGTATTCTCTGGTCCCAAACGATAAACTGGCCACGTGTCTTCTCATGCTACTCCTCCCCTCACCCACTTCCCCTCAGCTTCCCCTGCTTTTTTTTCAGTTCCACATATACTAACATCCTCCTTGCCTCAGGACCTTTGCACCTCCTCTGCCTTTTGCCTGGAACTCTCTTCTTTGCCTGACTAACTCTTACTCAACCTTCAGGTTTCACTTTAAATATCCTGTCCTCAAGGAAGTCTCTGGCCTTGGTCCCTCCATTCAATGCTACCAAGTCAAGTTGTACTCTGCCTTTATAGCAGTGACCAATATTGATATTAAGCAGATATCTGCATATCCGCAAGTTCAACATCTGCCTCTACCACTAGACTCTGACCTCCATGAAAGTGGGTCCATATCTGTCCAATTCACTGCTGTATCCCCAGAGCCCAGCACAGTAGCTGGCAGATGGCAGATGCTCAGTAAATGAATGAACCAGAAAATAAAAGAGGCTGGCTAAGAGCTCACCAGTAGGATGCTGGCCGGTGACGTTGTCCAGAGTAGAGAGGAGCATGCCACATGGCAGGGATGGATCCGGCAGCAGACCTTCCGGTAAAGTGTAGAAAAGGGCATGAGCTTGGTTCAAAGTGGTGGCCAGCAGCTCCACTAACGAGCAAATCTGAGACTTGACACCAGCACCTACGAGAAGAAACCATCCTCTTTTAAGAATCTCCTTCAGTAAAGTTAGAAACAGAGAACGCTGTGGAAGCTTCGGCCTCCCTCAGCTTGGCCTGCTCCATCCCCGTGTTTACGGCGCAAACGGTGGAGAGCAGCCACACCCACCGTGGTGCTGCTGGTTGAGCAGTTTCTGAATAGCTGCCTTTCTGGCCAGCAGGAAGTCCGCCAGGGCTTGGCGCGGAGAGCTGTCTTCTAAGAGCATCACAGAGCACAGGGCCTCGGCCACAGCTTGGTCGGACACGGCTTGGCATGTGAGCAGCATCTTGCTCTCATGCAGGATGGCTGACCTAGAGAGAGGATGACAAAGGTCACAGGGAGCTTTTTACATCTTGGGAGAAGAACCCCAGTACCTCAGGAAAGGAGACACACTTCATAAAATTGGAGTCGGGGAGTACGGCCATCACCAGAGAAGGTCTTTTTACCGGAAGTGGCTGGCCGCCGCCAGCTGCTGGATGAGTATAGGGAACCGGGAGAGGACAGGGCTGTATCGGGAACTAGAAGAATCCAGCTGGAGCAGCTTGTGAAGGTGGCAGCACAGCAGGTAGAGCTGTGTGGCGTGGAGATACTGAGAGGCCTCCGTGGAGCTCCAGATCTTCTCAGGAATTTCTAGCAGTAGCTTGATCTGGGCAGCCATACTGTAGAACTTCTCCTGGGACGGCTGCTGTAGCTGCGGGGAAAGGCACAGAGCTAAGTCAGGACAAACAGAAGCAAGGTCAGCGTGGGGCCGGCGAGGGGAGAAGTATGGGGGTATCTGGGGGGTACAAAGCTTTCATGAAGCCAGATTCAATGCCGCTCAGCAAGGCACCAAGGTTCGTGTAGCAGAATTACTGTAGTCAAGCTCTTCCCACCATTTGCACCTTTGCTCCGTCCCATGGAGGGGCAAACCGAATCTGGTCATCGCACAGACAGGGTATCAGGGGGCCGATGCACCGCCCCTCGCGTGAGCTTTCCCCTTCCCTTGCTTGACGTTCGGCCTTCCTACATTTTCTCCTGCTGCTCTGAGTGCATCGTGGGCTTCTTTGCTGGCTGCTCCTCTTCACCGACCTTCCACCAAATCTTCACGTTCCACTCATCTCGGTCTGTCCTCTCCCTTCACGATTCTCCTCCCTGAAACGTCAGCTCCCGGCAGAACACCACCGCATCTTGTGGTCCTCGCCACTGCCCCGAATCCCCATCGAACCTTTTCTGCTGCTGCCAGACTTCTCCCCTTGGAACTTTCGCTGCTATTCTATAATCAGTGATCTAAAACTAAATTCATCTCCCTACCAAAAATTTTAGCCATCTGACCTCCCTCAATATCTTCACATATATCATCACTCTGCCCCCAGATCCCAGGAAATTCATGTCCTTCTGATGGTTCTGTCGACATCTCTACAACCTAGGTTTCTTTCTTTCTTTCTTTCTTTCTTTCCTTCTTCCTTCCTTCCTTCCTTCCTTCCTTCCTTCCTTCCTTCCTTCCTTCCTTCCTTCCTTTCTTTTTGGCTGTGTTGGGTCTTCGTTTCTGTGCGAGGGCTTTCTCTAGTTGCGGCAAGCGGGGGCCATTCTTCATCGCGGTGCGTGGGCCTCTCACTATCGCGGCCTCTCTTGTTGCGGAGCACAGGCTCCAGACGCGCAGGCTCAGCAGTTGTGGCTCACGGGCCTAGTTGCTCCGCGACATGTGGGATCTTCCCAGACCAGGGCTCGAACCCGTGTCCCCTGCATTGGCAGGCGGATTCTCAACCACTGCGCCACCAGGGAAGCCCCTACAACCTAGGTTTCTGCTACCACTTCCATGATTCTACTGCAAGTCACCATCATCTCACACTTCGATGAAGCCAAAAACATTTCGCTTGCGCCGTGTTCATTCTCTGTCCCCTCCAACCTATCCTTTTCCTTTGCTGTCAAGTTAACCTTCTTCACAGGCCATTTAGATCGTATCTCTGCTCAGTTCTAAAAGGTTCCTTACTGCCTAGTATCTTAGCCTGGTGGTCAAGGGTTTCCTGTCCTTCCACTGCTTTCTTCCAGGGACCCATTTAAAAGAAAAAAAAAAAAAACTTATTTATTTATTTGGCTGTGCCGGGTCTTAGCTGTGGCACACGGGATCTTAGTTGCGGCACGCAGGATCTCGTTCCCTCACCAGGGATCGAACCCAGGCCCCCTGCATTGGGAGCACGGAGTCTTAACCCATGTTTAAGACTGGACCACCAGGGAAGTCCCTCTAGGGACCCTTGAATCCATTGGTTCTCAAGTGTGGGGAGGAGGAGGATTTCATCCTCCAGGGAACACGTGGCAGTCTCTGGGGACATTTCTGATTACCACAGTAGGGGACAGGAGTGCTACTGGCATCTAGTGGGAAGAAGCCAGGGATGCTTCTAAACAACCCATGATGCCCTGGATAAGCATCTCCAACAAGGAATGATCCAGTTCAAAATGTCAATGGCACCAAGGTTGACCGACCCTGCTTTAATCAAATTGATACTTGGTTTTAATTGTCTTTACATACTCCAGACCCCTATTCCAAATCTCATCTATCCTAAACGCCTCTCCTAACTGAGAAGGACCCGAGCCTGAAGTGACTTCCTTCAGAATTCTTATGGTAAATGTACACAATTATTCTGGGAATCAATCACCCATTATCCTAAAATGTCTTCTTCTGCTATTCTAAATTGTTTACATTTTTCTCATCAACTTTCCATGGATTTAATTTCTCAACTAGATTGTAAGCTCCTTTAGAGCAGAATTCTGATTCTTTGTGCCTTGAACACAGAAGGCACTCAAATTTTTGTGGGTTTGACTGAGAATAAATAAGATATAACAGGAATAAAAATAAATGTTTCCAAAAACAAGCCAGCATAAATTAGCTTAGGGAGGGATGAAGTCCCTCATTTCAGAAATTAGCGAAGAATTTCCAATCTTCTATGGTTCTATCGTGTGAGCCCAGCCTAATGACCTGCATTTTTCTAAGACCCAGACTGTATTAAAAAGCTGCAAACTGGAGCTAAACTGTACTTTTGCAATTTCTTCTTCCACGTCGCTGCAAGGATCTCCCAGGTTTAAGGACAAGTGTTTACCGTTCTCAGTCTCCACACCCTTTCACTCTGCCACCCTGAGTCAACGTTCTTCAGGAGCACAAAAGGCTGCTCCACTATTAGGATCAGCATTCTTCCACGTGGGGTCGAATCATTAGCGTCTGGGGCGGGGGGCAGGGGGGAACACTTCGCATCACCTGATTAGAATAACCTGAGTTCCTTAAAATGAAAATGTTCCGCTATTAAAAGACGAGAGCTTGTTGGCTGGTTACTAGCCTCCAGCGACTCCCACAGAGGGGAGCAGAGCTCTTTGGGGCCGTGGGAGTTATTCTTGGGAGTGGGGTGGGGGCGGGGCTGGAAGGAAAGAACGACTTGGGGGGACGGTGTCAACACGGCAGAACTCTGTTCCAGAAACAATGTCAGGAAACGTGATACAGGGAACGAGCTGAACTGTCTAGCGAGGGACCCCTGGCGTCTCTATCTCAGGTGGGAAGAGAAGTCCGCGACCCCACGAGTGAGGTGAGCGGGGCGAGGCCCGGAAGCGCGGGAAGGCTCCCGAGGAGACGGCCGAGGGACCGCGGAGAACGGGTCAGCAGCAAGGGAAGGACCGCGGGCGTCCCCCCAGGAGCCGAGCGCAGGGGGGCGGCGGGGGCTCTTCCTGAGGCAGGTGAGGCCCCGCCGGGGGCGCCGACCGACCCGCGGGGGTGGGAGCGGCCGGGCCGGGGGCCGGGACCCGGGGCCCGGGGCTGACCTGCGGGTCCCGCGGCGGCCGGGGCGCGGCCGAGCCGGCCTGGCGGAGGCGGGCGCAGTACTGGTCGGTGGCCTTCACGGCGCCCACCAACCCCTCGGCGCAGCGGCGCATCTGGCCGATGGTGTCGACCGCCTCGATCAAGTCGCGGTACCGCTCGCCCACCATCTGCCGCAGCTCCTCCTTCTTGTGCTCGATCTCGGCCCGAACCTGGCGCTCCAGCCCGCGAATCTCCTCCGCGCCGTGGCTCTCGAAAAGCGCCGCGGGGTCCCGCAGATCCAGCCGCTTCAGAGCGGTGGAGGCGGCCGTGGCCGCCATGATGGACCCGTCAGCTGCCCCGCAGGCTACTTCCGCCCGGCGCTACCGCCCGGCGGCCATCTTGGTTGGGGGCGGAAGCGCTTCCTGCCCGCTGAGGGCCATGCTTGTTCGGGGCGCATCGGGGCGGCCGAGGGGCGGGACCGCCGATGGGCGGCACTTTTTTAAAGGGAAACTGTGTGGTTGTTGGATCGATAAGGCTGGCGGTTCCTCTGCGGGTCCAGCCTCTAGCGGACCTGAAGACCCTCCCAGCGCGGGTGGAGCCTTTCCAAGTCGGAGGTAATTATAATCAAGCGCCCGCGGTCTGATTGCAACGCCTTCTCGTGATGCTCGTGTCCCTCACTAGGTCTATCGCGGCCCCGGGACAGGGGTTCTTCTCCTGAGACGGCGCAGTTGCACTCTCGGCTGGTCCCCTTCCCCTCGGCTCCCTCGGCCGCCCCTGTGTCCTGGCCCGGCTGGGAGCCGGGTGGGCGCACAGAGCTGACCGTAGGTGCTGGACCCTCACCCCTGGCTCTCGGCGTGCAGCCTTCTGGGGCGTCCTTGTTATTCGTTATTTACCCTGTCATCCACCTAATGCAATGTTAGGAAAAGGGAAGCGTGAGTCCGTTTTTGTTCATTGGAAAGTAACTTCATAGATGCTCTGGACCGGGCCTGAGCGCCGGGACAGGCTGTCCCTTAAGGGGTGTGTGCGCGCTCCTTTGCTTCTGGTTTTCTTTTTTTAACTTTTGGGTTTATTTATTTATTTATTTTTGGCTGTGTTGGGTCTTCGTTTCTGTGCGAGGGCTTTCTCTAGTTGCGGCAAGCGGGGGCCACTCTTCATCGCGGTGCGCGGGCCTCTCACCGTCGTGGCCTCTCCTGCTACGGAGCACAGGCTCCAGACGCGCAGGCTCAGTAATTGTGGCTCACGGGCCTAGTTGCTCCGCGGCATGTGGGATCCTCCCAGACCAGGGCTCGAACCTGTGTCCCCTGCATTGGCAGGCAGATTCTCAACCACTGCGCCACCAGGGAAGCCCCTGGTTTTCTTTTGTTGTTGGTTATTTCTTTGGGGTTTTCGTTTTGTGTTTCAAACCAGTGTTATACCATCAAAGATGTTTCCCCTGATATAACCTTACACTGGCACCAGTCTGGAGAGGAGGGTATTGGGCAGTGAGGAAACGACCCAAATGCCTGAGAAAACAACGCCTGGGGTTGGGGCAAGAGGGCCGGGTTGGGGGGAGGACGCCTAACGCTGACTCAGTGATAATGAAACTTGGAGAGTGTGGCCTGTCTCTTCTAAGAATTTCCAAGATCCTTCATTTAAAAAAAAAAAGCATTTACTATTGAAGATTTCATATCCACACTAATGTAGAGAGAACGGTATAATGGGCCCACCAGCTGGGTTTTACACTTACTAAGTCACGGTCAGTCTCATGTATATCCCTACCCACTCCCTCTCCTTCCCACCACCTCCATTATTTTGAGGTGAATCCTGTAAATAAACCATTCATTTATAATATTCTAGTTTACCTCACAATAGCCTTACTATCTAGGGAATTTTACAGGTGGATAACCTGGGCCCCAGAGAGGCAAACAGATTTTACTCAGTGTCATTTTCAAAGCCTGTCCACAAAATGCTCCCATACACTTCAGCCCTGCAGAGTAGGTAGGAATAATTATTCTATGCATGACAAAAAACCAGAGAAGCTTATTTATTCCTGCCCAAGTCACATGGTTACTAAGG
The DNA here is from genome assembly GCF_028023285.1 of Balaenoptera ricei. NCBI lineage: Eukaryota > Metazoa > Chordata > Mammalia > Artiodactyla > Balaenopteridae > Balaenoptera > Balaenoptera ricei. Next base: position 5,718,400 of record NC_082658.1, on the reverse strand, counting down.
GACAGAATCAGCCCTTAGACCTAGAATTCTGAATGCCTTTTCTACTTTGTCACACAACTTCCCACAAACTCAGAGCACTCCCTGGTGGCAGGTCTGCACTTTGCTGTCACTGCAGTGCCATTCTGTAGGGACACTTGTTGGTGTTTGACTTCCCAGCACCTGCAGAACCTCTTTTCTGTGTTTGAGAAAATTACCGCCTTACGGCAAGATCTGTTCCCCTTGCAGCTGAGCTGGGATCAGCCAATCAGACACAACCACCTAGGACTTTTTTTTTTTTTAATAAAGATAATTTTCATTTATTATTTATTTATTTATTTTTGGCTGCATTTGGTCTTTGTTGCTGCGTGCAGGCTTTCTCTGGTTGCGGTGAGCGGGGGCTACTCTTCATTGCGGTGCGCAGGCTTCTCACTGCGGTGGCTTCTCTTGTTGCAGAGCACGGGCTCTAGGCCCGCAGGCTTCAGTAGTTGTGGCGCACAGGCTCAGTAGTTGTGGCACGCGGGCTCAGTAGTTGTGGCTTGCGGGTTTAGCTGCTCCGCAGCATGTGGGATCTTCCCGGACCAGGGCTCAAATTCGTGTCGCCTGCATTGGCAGGCGGATTCTTAACCAGTGGGCCACCAGGGAAGTCCCACCTAGGACTTTATAGTTGGAGAGCTAGTGATGTCCAGGAGCAGGGACAGTGGAGACTTCATTTTGATGGTGACAGAGGTGTCCCCTGCGAACATCCAGTATCCAGGGGCAGCAGAGACACTGAATCCAGCTGCAGCGCTCAGCTGCCAGTGCTGGCGGTGGTGCTGGCGACAGCTGTGGGTGACCACAATGACGTCCTCACCTGAATCGCCCTGAGGCGTGTTTTGACTGGGTTCTGAAGGTTAGCTTCCCTTTGTCCCTGTCTGTTCGCTGAGCCCGGTTCCCCAACTTTCCCAGAGATTCCATGAGTTGTCTGATATCTTATTGATAAATTCCATTTCTTTGAAAAGCAAAAACACTTTCAATTGCTTGCCTTAGAGACCCTAACTGACCCAGACTCCCCGAGTTTCCAACTCCACGAGAGTTTGGCCGGCCTCTTTCAAAGGGCAAGAGGGAGGAATGTCCGCAATCAGCTAGGGTTTGCACGGGGTGGCCGGCACTTGCGCGCACACCTGTCATTTCAGGTAGAGGAAAGGCGAGCTCGTCAGCTGACGTCACTGCAGAGTGTGTTCTGAAGGCAGGGCTTTCCCTACGCCTTCTCTCTGCCTCCCTAGCCACGCTCCCCGGCCTGCCCTGAAGATGCCACTGTTGCTCTTCTGCTTGCAGATCCAAGTGCCTAACGGAGGCTGCTAGCAAGCCGGCTTCTGGCCTGGGCGCTGCGAGAGCTCTGTGTCTTTGACTCCTTATTCTCCACATCTCCTTTTCCATCCTCCCTGCGTTGAAGAGGCAGCCCTTTCCTCTTCCGCATTCTGCTTTGTCGCCCCATAAAACCAGGATACGGGCAGAGAGCTCAGCTTCAGCAGCTGGGCAAGGAACTGAGCTGAACCAGGGGCAGAGAGGAGAAATAGTCTTTTATTTATTTTTTCTCTCAGGGAGGCACACAGGTAAGAGGCACCTCCTCGTTTTTTTGCCATCTTTTAATTTTGGCTTAGAGATGAGTGCATATGTGTGTATCGTGTGGCAGCTCGTGATGTCAGATTTTCTTCCTTTCACGTTAAATCTCTTTGGGTAGAATTTTAAGTATCCAGTATTTAAGTTCAAGAGATTACATGTAGATCCCCCTGGGCTCCTGAAGTCAAACCTAGACATTCTGCCAGTTATAATAGCTGTAGTTTGGAGCACCACCTAGGCACTCCGCATATATCTTTAATTCTCGCAATAATTCTATAGCATAGGTGGCCCTACACTCATTTGATTGGTAAAGCAAGGTTCAGCAGGACCAGGGAGTCCATCTGAGATTACACAGGTAGTCGACGGCTGAGTGTGTCTTCAGATCCCAGTTAGTTTGACTCTACAGTCCTTGATCTTTGTTGTATCGTTAGCTTCAAAGAAAATTTCAGAACATCAAGAGCCAGAAGAGCCAAACAATTCTGAAGCAAAATTCAGATGGTACCCACACTGCCTCCTGCCCTTTGCCTAAAGGTGGGGCTTTACAAGTACAAGCAGGGACTTCCCTGGTGGCGCAGTGGTTAAGAATCCGCCTGCCAATGCAGGGGATATGGGTTCTATCCCTGGCCCGGGAAGATCCCACATGCCGCGGAGCAACTAAGCGCATGCGCCACAACTACTGAGCCTGCACTCTAGAGCCTGTGAGCCACAACTGCTGAGCCTGCGAGCCACAACTACCGAAGCCTGTGTGCCTAGAGCCCGTGCTCCGCAACAAGAGAAGCCACCGCAACGAGAAGGAGAGTAGCCCCGGCTCGCAGCAACTAGAGAAAGCCCACGCACAGCAATGAAGACCCAATGCAGCCAAAAATAAATTTAAAAAATAAATAAATTTATTAAAAAAGGAAATACAAGTACAGGCAGTTGGGGGACCCAAGCTGGAGCGGCTCTCCAGTGATTTGGGGGGCAGATGACACGTGGGGTGGCCGTGCCTGGGAGCCAAATTGTCTGCATGCTCGAGGGCTGTCTTTTAAAACTGGGAGCATGTTCTGATAGTTTCACTTTCTCTGGGCCCATCAGCACTGTTATCTCACTCAGAACATTGAGGGGGCGGATCTCTTCCCTACTTTTTAATAGAAATATAGCAAGCAAGCCAGCATGATGCCTAAAATAGAATGGTTTTTTGAAAACAGATTTTTGCAGATACCACATGTCCTTCTTTTATGCGTTATGTGGTCTAGCATCTGGACCTAGGCTCCCTGACTAAATGATTCAATAAATATTTGCAGAATGAGTGAATGGCGTCATACATATATGTCACATAATCACAAAGTATCTGCTCAAAAGACGCATTGGAAAAGGCAAAAGAATCTTTTGTCATCAGTTGCCTAATAGCTGAAATACTAAAAAAGTAAGACAGTTTTCACCTATGTCACACCCCCTTCGATGCCTTGTTTCAATACCTCTTCTTTTAGGGAAGGTAGCTGCGTCTCTGGCCTGTCAGTGTGCAGTATGAAGCGTGAACCTGCTGAGTCTTACATCTGTCTGTACTCGGATGTTGTTGGAGGGAAGGCTGTTTTCTCGTAGGATGAGGAGGGAATGGGGGCTGGGCACACCAGAGGAGAGGTGATAAATGGAAGAGCCAAAGTAACTGAGGAAAATTAAAATAAATTTAACTGGGGCTCAGCTAGGAGAAATGGCAAGGGAGAAAGCAAGATGGTAGAAAAAAAAAAAAAACGGAGAGGAATCTGACAAAAAATTAACAGAAGGCAAAGCAAAGAAAGGGAAATTTGATCTGGTAAAGGATAGACTGTGTCAATAAAAGCAGTGTGAGGGGCCGGACAGAAGATTGAGTTATGCACTGCTGCCCGGTGTGATTGAGACATTTGGTGTTTGCCCTCCCCTTGGCTGACACGCCAACGGGATAAGAGAGCCTCGCGAGAGGTAGTCTTGACATCTTCATGTCAGTGTCTGTCAGCCTGTGTCAACTGGAGGCGACATTTGTCATAGAAGGGATGGTTATTTGACTTAACTGTTGGCAGATAACTGAGACCCTGCCTTCAACAAATAGCCTGGCAGGCATCACACCTGATAGAGGGAGCCTGGGTGTCTGGGCACCTTGACTAAAAAGGATGATGTCGAAAAATCACACCGCAAGCGTTTTACCCTTAATTAGTGTGTATTTGAGTACCTACTGTTGTAACTAGCTCTGTGTTGGACGCATGGAGGATAGAAAGGGTATCTGATGAAAAGCCGATGATTCTGACACAAGCTCTCACTTCTTTTCAAGTCTCCTACGCTGTCTTTTCCCCTTCCCCACCATTCCACCCTAGCTGATGAGCCTTCTCACGGGTATGGAGAAAACAGAAGTAATCAGGAAAGTCCTCATGTTAAGTCTACTAAATCTAACTCTGGATCTCACCCCTCCCACCTCTCAAAGACCTCACCCCCTTCTCTCTCCTCCATAATTTTCTCCTTCTCAGCTAGATTGTTCCCATTATCTCAGAAATATTCCCTAGCGTCTCCCGTCTTACAAACATGCTCTTTTGTCTCCCCGTCTCCTTCCAGCCCCCGCCCATTTCTCCTTTCCTCATCACAACGGAAGGTCTTGACCTTTGGCCATTGCTGTCTCCACAAGGCGCCTCCCATTCTCTTCTCCAGCGCCATCCGTTAGGGGTCTTCACATCATCACTGCATCCACTAAAAGACCTCCCTCCCCGTCTTGTCAGTTTCAGTAGTCGCGTCTCAGTTTTTGGACTTTTCAGCAGCGCGGCTGACCTGCCCCTTGTGGACACAGTTGCCTTTTGATTTCTCTCAAGACACGCTCCACTAGCTTTCCTCTTACCTCACTAGGCCTGTCTTCTCAATCACTTTTGCTGGCTCTTCTTCCTTTGTGTGACCTCTTAATGTTGCATGGACCCAGGCTCAAGCCTTAGCACTGGTCTCTTCTTGGTCTTCAGTCCCTGTTAGGTGATTCCATCCTGTCCTGTCGCCTAAAGACCTAGAGGGTTACTCCCGTGGTTCAGATGGAAATTATGATGGCAGTGGAAATGGAGAGAACGGAACGGATGTTTGCAGATGACTCCGACATTTGTTACTCCAGCCCTGTGCTCCTGGATTACATATACATCTAGCCACCTCCTTAGACTCTCCACTTGGATGTCTAAGAGAAGTCTCAAATCTAACACGTCCAAAATAATAATTGTCTTCCTGCCATCCACCCTATACTCTTCTCCAAGTCAACCCTATCTCAGGAAATGGCACCACCCAGTTATTCCTGGCTAAAACCCAGGCATAATCCTCCATCCCTCTCTCTCACTATCCACACCTAATCCATCTACAAATCCTATAGACTCTTCCTCCAAAACAGGGGTTGATGCAATTTAACTATGAAGAGGCAGATAGTCAATGGGTTTTGCAGGCCCTGTGGTCTCCATTACAACTATCCTACAAGGCCACTGTAGCAGGAAATCCGCAGTAGACAGTAGGTAAATGAATGGGCGTGGCTGAGCTCCAATGACATTTCATTGACAAAAGCAGGCAGAGGGCCAGGTTTGGCCCATGGACAATAGCTTGCTGACCCCAGATCCAAAATATATCCCTGTCCTTTTCCATCTCCACTGTCACTGCCCGAGTCCAGGTCATCAGCTTCTGATCTGAGCCACTCGGATTACCTTTCTTTTTTCTTTTAGTTTTTTTTTTTGGCCACCCCATGTGGCACGCAGGATCTTAGTTCCCAGACCAGTGATCGAACCCGCGCCCTCTGCAGTGAAAGCACAAGTCTTAACCATTGGACTGCTGGAGAAGTCCCTCAAATTACCTTCTAATTCCCCGTTTCTACTCCTGTCCCATTAGTGACTCTCCTCACTATAGAAGCAAGCTGAATCTTTCAAAAGTATAAATCAGGCCTTGTGTGTCCCCTGCTTCAAACCTCCAGTGGCTTCCCAGCCCTCTGGGTCAGGTTCCAACTCCTATCAAAGACCTTCAAGACCCTGCATGACCTGTCCCCATCCCATCCCACCCCTCTCTCGCTCTATTCCAGCCTCACTGGTCTTCTTTCTGTTTCATAAACAAGGCTTGGTTCACTCTTTTCTAAGGCCTTTGCTCTGGCTGTTTCTTCTACCAGATCTTCACATGGCGGTCGCCTCCTCTGAGAAGCCTGCCTGGGCCACCCCAATCCAAAGTAGGAAACGTTAACATTTATAAAGCGCTCACTATATGTCAGCCAGTGTTATAAACTCTTAATATGAATTATCTTATTCAGTTCTCACAAAAAGACCTCTGAACTAGATCCTGTTCTTATCTCCACTTTATTGAAGAGGAAATTGGGGCCAAGGGAGATTGTATAATTTGCCCCAAATGATTGAGGAAGTAGCAGAGCTGAGATATAGACCAGGCGGTCTGGCTCTGGGGTCCATGACCTTAGGCACCGCTCTTTACTGTCTATGTATTTTTATCATAGCATTTGTCACTGTGTTGTGATTACATCTTCATTTATTTGTGCTTTTGTTTGTTGAGTGTCTCCCCTACAACAAAAAGCGTAGATCTTGTCTGTCTTTTATCTCATCAAATTCCCAGCTTCTAGAACAGTGTCTGACACACAGTAGCCATTCAGTACTTGCTGAGTGCATGAACAATAATTTAACTTTGTAACAAAGTAATTTATTGGTATGCTGACAAATCTGTAAATATTCAAAGTACACCTTACCTTAGAATTCCTATGAAAGAAAGGAATAGATTCACTACTCTAATTTCAGAAATGTTGAATTAATTCATAATCTGATCAGCCCTCCCCTCTCCCCCAAAATATGTGAATTCTTTGGAATTTAAAAAAAAATAAATGTATTTATTTTACTTATTTATTTATTTTTGGCTGCGTTGGGTCTTCGGTGCTGCACGTGGGCTTCTTCTCTAGTTGCGGCGAGCGGGGGCTACTCGTCGTTGCAGTGCACAAGCTTCTCATTGCGGTGGCTTCTCGTTGTGGAACACGGGCTCTAGGCGCGCGGGCTCAGTAGTTGTGGCGCATGGGCTTAGTTGCTCCTCAGCATGTGGGATCTTCCCGGACCAGGGCTTGAACCCGTGTCCCCGGCACTGGCAGGCAGATTCTTTTTTTTTTTTCCTGGCTTTAAAAAAAATTTTATTGTATTTTATTTACTTATTTATGGCTGTGCTGGGTCTTCGTTTCTGTGCGAGGGCCTTCTCTAGTTGCGGCAAGTGGGGGCCACTGTTCGTTGCGGTGCGCGGGCCTCTCACTATCGCGGCCTCTCTTGTTGCGGAGCACAGGCTCCAGACGCGCAGGCTCAGTAGTTGTGGCGCACGGGCCTAGTTGCTCCGCGGCATGTGGGATCCTCCCAGACCAGGGCTTGAACCTGTGTCCCCTGCATTGGCAGGCAGGTTCTCAACCACTTTGCCACCAGGGAAGCCCGGCAGGCGGATTCTTAACCACTGCGCCATCAGGGAAGCCCCTCTTTGGGCTTTTGAATGTTACTTACGGAATTAGAATAGACTCCTGTCCATTTAACCTTCTTATTCCCTTATCCTGTTGCTTCTGGGCTATGTATGAGTGTATTCATACACGTTGATACTCCAGGACAGCAGTCCTGAGGGTCAGGATAAGTTCAAGGGAAGGTGATCCCTTCCAGTGTGGTTGAATGTTTTCAACTTAAGGACAGATCTATAAGAGAAGTTGTTTTCTTACAGTAATCCTGCCCTTGCCTTACCTAGAGAAGTACTATGGCCTCCCTGGCACCCGTAGCTGCCTCCTGAGAATATTCAGCTGTAATGATGATGGTTTGGTGGGATATTTCCCTCTTGGATACAGCATAACTGGAGAAATAGCTTGGGAGGAAGCAGTTTTCAAGTCTACCTTTCCTAGGGATGAGCCATTGTCAGGATCACGTCCCATCCTGGGATTCACACAACCTAAAATTATAATTGTCAACTAAGGAGGGCTTAGAACATTGAGAGTTCAAAGACTCCAACTGGGGAAATCAGATCCCTGAGGAAACTGCAGGGTTTTAGGAGGAGGTGTGCTTGCAGGAAGCTCTATTTCTACTGGGATGTGAAGTTTGTTTGTTTTTGTTGTATTTGAAGTTGTACTAGGTAAATCAGAAGCAACCTGCTTGGCCCAAGGCTGGATGATAAAAGACTCTGAATCCTCAGGCTCCAGAAAATTTGCAGTTTGGGTATTTGCAAATAGAGTTTGGGGGAAAATGCCACCAGTTGACTAAAATGTATTGAATAGCCTGGGTTTTTTGATGTGCTTTTGGTATAGGTGGCGGTTGTGGAAGAGTGCACTACTTGACCTTGGAATTTGAAAAGTCGTGCTGATGAGTTTACATCTTGCAAAGGGAGATCATACAGTTGCGTTCTGCATCGGCCATGCCCAAAGCAGAATCTTTGGGTGTTGACCACCTGGAATCCTGTGCGAGCGGGTGGCGCTCTAAGCCTTCATCCCCTCTGCAGCTCCCAAGCTGTCCAATGGTTATATTCTGAAAATCCAGTTTTTCTTCTCAGAATTTAGAGAGTGCTTTTAACGTTGGAAGGCCCCGAGGGCCTCTCAGTTATGCCTGTACCTCGGTGGAAGTTTTAATGAACCTGCTGCAGCTATTCCAATAGACGGTGGGCAGCTTTGAGAGTGCTGGGATCCCGGGAAGGGGGGTGTCTCAGGACGGGCCACATCCTGATTCTCCATCCCTCACCCCATCCGTTCTGCGCCCCTCTCTGGAGGCTGCCCTCTCTGCACTACCTCCTTTGGCCCTCTTGCCTTCCGGCTCTGGTTGAATTCAGCCACGGGAGTGCTCCCGACCAGGGTTCTTGGCCTCCTTAATCAATAGAAATTGATCAGAGGCCAGACAAGAAATTCAGGCAAGGCTTTATTGGGCCCCCTGCTGCAGCAGCGGAGAGTGAAAACAGGTAACAGGTTCCCCTGCTCACTCACCCTGAGGGGGGTTGAGCTGGTTCCTTATATGGGGTGAGGGTGGGGTATATCCAGGGGTCGGGCCGGAGGGGTGGCTTGGGGGTTTTGCCCACCCCCTTGGTGGTGCTGTGTGCAGGGGGCCTGCACAGTACCCTGCTTTTGCTCCGGACACCCTGTTTTTGCTCCCAGCCCCTCAGAAGTGTCAGTTGTGTTTTTGGTCTCTTTGTGTCTTGTTGTTCATAATTTGCCCCAACTGCGCATGCACGCAGTTATTTTTAGTCCCTTATAGTTTCTTTGTATTTTGTTGCTTGAGGAGACGTATGTTCGGGCGCAAGCAGTGCAGCAAAGGACCCCAGGTCCCAGCCTGTCTCAAGCGGTGCAGCAAAGGGTTCCAGGTCCCAGGTCCCAGGCTGTCTCAGGAGGAGAGCAAAAGGATGCACTGCGATTCTGGCCGAATTACTTTACAGGCACAGCTCCCATTGGGTCTTTCCTTCCCCATGGCTTGTGCTCTCACTCGGCTGGTGAAGTCCTCCATCCTTACCTGGTCTCCGGGCTCCTCATCCATCTCTTGCTGATCCCCTGACACCTCCCCATCCCTGTACGCAGCTCCTTCATTACATTCATTTTAGTTAAACCCCTCTGAGTGTGCCATCTGTTTCCAGCTGGACCCGTGAGCGATACAGATGGTCATAGACCCGGGATTAATGGCGTGATCCTCTCCCTCTGATTAGCACCAGGCCCCAGGCCAAACCATGTTTTCACCCTGGAGGAAGAACAAAGAACTCAGATATTTAGAACATGCCATGAACCCTAAGTTTCTAGAACACTTGGACAATATGAGGCTCTGTTTACGGAGGTGAGACGTTATATCCCTGGTCCATTCGGGCAGAGACTGAAGTTTAGTTAGGCTTAGCTGAGGAGGAAAGCCCTCTAGCCAGAAAGGAACACTCTGTGTAGATAGAAATCATGTAGCACCTTATCGACAGACACATAATGCATTTACTTTTCTGCACCGGACTTGCTTTCACCTTGCATCACATGGTCGGTTGTGTTAGTGCCAGCTGAGCTTTCCTAATGGCAGGATTAGAAGCCATGGTTTAATATTAGCCAATTTTGAAAATGGTTGGTGGTTTAATAACCCAAAAGTTTCTGGTCTTCTCTTGCTGCGATTCAAGGTGAGGGGAATTTCATGTTTACTGGACACCCCTGTGTACCTGGTGATGTGATAAATTATTTAAAATATTTTTTTTCAGCCAGTCTTTACACCACACTGGGAGGTAGGTGGCGTGATCCCTGTTTTGCAGACAGGGAAGCAGGGGCTTGGGAATGTCAGGCCCAGGCTCCAGGTCACACCTCCCATAGGTGGAAGTGCAGTGATGTGGTTAAGAAATCAGGTTCTGGAAACGTATGGACACCAAGGGGGGAAAACTGCGGTGGGGTGGGGATGGTGGTGTGCTGAATTGGGCGACTGGGATTGACATGTATAAAGTGATGTGTATAAAATTGATGACTGATTAAAAATTAAAAAAAAAAAAAAGAAATCAGGTTCTGGGCAGGTGATGTAAGTACTCTATGCCTCAGTTTCCTCATCGATAGAATGGGGGTAACAGTTGGACCATAGAGCTCTTGTGGTAACTGAATGCGATGATGAATATAAAGTGCTTAGAACAGGACTCAGTGCATCCAGAAGTTAGCTAATTTTCTTTTCTGATTTTAACAGTCTAATTCATAGTTAAGATTCTGTTTTAAGTACCTGGAAATTTTTGTTATGTTTTGATTTTGAGTGAAAGAAATGATGAGAAGGTGATAAAAAGTCATTTTCTTTGACCTGATTTTGAAACTCTTGACATTTCTCTGTCAGTTTTGCTGTCAGCAAAGCTAACATGTCTTTATGACATTTTTAGAGCATCCCTTTCATCATCTGCTTTACAATGACTTAGTCATGCTGTTTAAATCAGGTTACAAAATCTGGAAGAAATCAGATGGGACCGTTAAAAACTGGCTGTGAACAAAATGAGACTCACCGGTGGTTGTTTTTAAGCCTTTTCTTTTCTTTTGCTACTGGACAAATGATGGCTAAGACGTCTAGGAAATGTTTTGTACACTCTTTTGGGGGCTGGGAGTTTTAAGACAAATTGTAAAATTCTAAAGTTTACAGTTCCGTGTTTTAGGAAACCTGGGGAGTGTGGGTTATGTCACCTAGGACTCTGGCCCATTTTCCTGAATCTCTGAAGTCTTTTCCAGAAGTAGGTGGGAACCGAGGTGAGTCTGCATAGCTGGCCTCTTGAACAAACTTCACCCTAAGTCCCTTAATTGAGGGTGTGATTTCATGTGAAGGCAGTTTATAAAACAGTACACTTGCAAAAATAAATAAAGTCACTAAAAAAATATTTGCTTTCTGCTTTCTAGTATATAGAATCAATTGTAACAGCAAAGATCGAGGTAAATTTATCTGACAGGAAACACATGCAATTACCAAGGATGGTGCAGCTTATTTGAAAACACAAGCAATATTAGCTATTTTGTCTAAATATTGGACATGCAGGAATGACATATTAGCAAAAATAACCACATTCAAGATGTCATGAGAATAGTAAAAATATCTAGCTTCTGTGCACACCTATGCTCGGCATATTAAAACCATCCATCATAGCACATAATTAAAACTGTTTTGCTGTTGGGGCTGCTGAAGGCTTTTTCTGGATGTCCCAGGTTTCCTCATATGCGTAGAGCATGGAAGGAATTTCTTTATCTCCACCACCTTCAGAAAGGGGGGGCCAGGAACAATGCTGGGACCTCTCAAAGGAACAGAAAAGGAGGCGAATTGCACGTGAGAGCGTGTGTGAAGAGTCTTCAGTCTCCTTTGATGATGATTGATCCACTGTTTGTCAAAACCTGCTGTTGTTTACGGTGAGTGACAGCTGGGGAGCGATGGATAGATTAACTATGGAAGAGGAGTGAGGATAATTGAGGAAAAATGCACTCTGCCCACTAGACGACCTTCACCACATTCTAAACGTCAACACCATAACTCCGCACTCTGTTCTTCCCTAGTGAGATGGTTCCCAGGCTGCTGGAAACTCGAACGGAGACTCTTCTGGGGAAGAAGCTTTCAAATCATTCTGGGTAGTTGAATCGTCTGCCGTTACTTTCTTTTTGTAAATTGTTATCGGCGCGCAGTTGCTTCACAACGACGTGTTCGTTTCTGCCACGCAGCCTACTTGGGATCAGATAGGGTGAGCTCGGTGGCCCTGTGGGGCTGCGCTGGCTGATTTCCTCCTCCAAACAGACGGGAAGCCAGTCCTCGTTAGCAGCTTCTAACTGGGAACCTTCTCCTCCCGCTCAACCACGTATTAAACTGCTTCTGTCTGAGGCCGCGCAGTGATGGAAAGGATGGAGAGACGGAGAAGAAGAATGAACGAGGCCTGGCTCTGGACCATCCACCCGCAGGAGTACATGCCTCTCTGCTGTTTCCTTCAAAATCCGTTCCCAGCCTCATTTTTAAAAAAATATTTATTTAGGGCTTCCCTGGTGGCGCAGTGGTTAAGAATCCGCCTGCCAATGCAGGGGACACGGGTTCGATACCTGGTCCGGGAAGATCCCACATGCCGCAGAGCAGCTAAGCCCCGTGCATCACAACTACTGAGCCCGCGAGCCACAACTACTGAAGCCCACGCACCTAGAGCCCATGCTCCGCAACAAGAGAAGCCACCGCAATGAGAAGCCCACGCACCGCAACGAAGAGTAGCCCCCGCTCACTGCAACTAGAGAAAGCCCGCGCGCAGCAACGAAGACCCAACGCAGCCAAAAATAATAAATAAATTAAATTAAGTTAAATTTTAAAAATATTTATTTATTTATTTGGCTGAGCTGGGTCTTAGTTGCGGCATGCGGGATCTAGTTCCCCGACCAGGGATCGAACCTGGGCCCCCTGCACTGGGAGCTCAGAGTCTTAACCACTGGACCACCAGGGAGGTCCCCCAGCCTCATTTTATGAAAATGAAGTGTCCCTCTCTATTTAAAGGTGGGCAGGTGGAATGCTCAAAAGGAGAAATCATTTCAAAAATTTCAAATTTTAAATGTAAATATTAGAGAACACTATTTGGAAGGATGGACAGAGGAAATAAAGGAAACAAACTCTGATAGGCTAAGTTTTAAGAAATGTGGGCTGTTCAAAGGCAGCCCGTCCCCTGTCTTGACTGGGCCTCTGGACCCTTACTGACCTTGACACCCTTTAAGAATGGAGCTGCCACTTCCGTGCCTTGCTTTGGTTCTTCTCTAGCAATTAGGATTTACTTTATCAGTCCCCGAGGCTGTAAGGAAGCCCTCGAGATCCCAAACCCTCTGAATACCCATCTCCATGTTGGCCCAACAGCCCAGAACCATGTTTCCGATGGCAAACCAGATTTTGGGTCTGCTCAGCTGTTCTAGAGCTGTTCTGTTCAAGATGGAGGAGGAATGGGTTTCCTTGGTTGCAGAGATAGCCCCCAGCAACATGCCATGTGGCGAGACGGGTGCCACCTTCCAGTCCTCAAGCCCTTGGAGCTGGGAGCAAGCAGAGGGGGTCGCGTGAAGGTGCAGGAGAGAAGGACAGTGAAACAGCTGTGGTCTGTCGCTTCCCAGAACGATCCTGCGATAAACAGTACAGGGCCCATCCCCCTGGGAGAGCTGTTTAGGGGACTATTTTATTTTATTTTGTTTACTGATGAATCATTTATTCGAACAAGACAAAAACGTCTCCACATTGTTTCCTTTTATACGGAAAGTGGAACGTTTTAAATATATTATTTTTCTTTTTTCAACAGATCTTGTTTGAGTCTGGTCCCAGGAACTTCTTTTCATTCTAGGATTCACGTTTTAGTAACACACATGCACCCATTACAGCCAAAACAGCATACTGGAATTTCGGATAGTCATTCTTTATTATGGTGACAGTACCAACATATGGTAAAAGCCCTCTGGCTCTCCCCACCACGTCCTTCTTTTCGAGCCAGTTCTCGCCTTCTTTGTACGAACCTCTATCATCAACTTTAACATTACCTCCTTTAGTCAGAAATTCGATGTCTCCATTCTCTTTTTCATGAACTTTGATTACTCTGTGTACTATTGGAATGTAGGAGACTATTTTAATCTGCAAAAAAGTGTTTTAAGTGGAAGCCAAAGTGAGTCTTCATCCAGTCTGAGCCTTTGCTCCACGAGTGTCTAGACTCCCAAGTTGTCAGTGCAACTGGGACTAAGCTAACTTTAGATAATCTTGAGAATGAACCCGGGAGACTCCTGTTCATCGAAAAAGGCCGTAAGAAGACATTCTTCCCCGTCACGTACTGGCTGGTACTTAAAATGCACGAGACGAGCTGATGTAGGCATCCCGAGCCATGGAAATGGACTGGGGTGGGGTCGGCGGATGAAGGGAGGGCTTCTTTTATCTTGAAGACACGCTTTTGTGGAAGTGTGTTCACGGCTGAGAAGGAGAACCGTGATTCATTTTCTCGGTGGCCGAGCATCTCAGCTTCCCCCAAAATGTGCAACCTAAGATTTGCATTAGGAAGCGTGGCGGCAGGTGGGGAAGGCCTATGGAAACACTGTCCTTGATGAGAATCAATTTAAAAATTATTCGGAGTGACTTTTCTGCAAAGAAGTTGTCTTGTTTTTCTTATACAAATTTATTGCTGTGAGCAGGACCTGCACTTTAGGTTGGTTGACTAGTGGAGATGATAAACCTTTTGCCAACCCTATTTTTTTTTTTTTTTTTTTAATTTTGAGATGTTATTGCAGGGACAGCTGGCCGGGGCTAGGTGTGCAGTGTGTGACCTGGCATGGAATCCTCCAGGTGACAAATGACTGCAGGCACAGTGTCCCTCTCCCCTACCAGAAAAAAATGACTCAATATCCTTAGACTTCAAATGAGTTAGTCAGATTCTAGTTCTCTTCCTCAGCTGAAAGCCTTGGAGAATCTCTGCATTGGAGGTCTTGCCCAAAAGATACAGAAGGTGCGTCGTGTGTGCACGTGAGTGTGTGTTACACGTCCACCTCCTATGTGTGTGCATGCATGTCATGGGCACACGTGTGAACGTGTCCTTCACGTGTATGTGCATCACATGTGTGTGCACGCGCTCCGTTGCGTCACCTGTGTGTGTCTGAGCGCACCCAGTGCAGCGAAGGTACCAGTTGAGCTGAACTTGAGAGCCTTGGAAGACAGTCTGTTTCTCCGAAGTAGTGGGATTCTGGTTAATGTTAAGAAAACAGCTAAGCCTTCGTTTTGTTATTTGAGAACCATTTGGGGTTCTTGTTAAAAAACAATATCCATTGGGCTTCCCTGGTGGCGCAGTGGTTGAGAATCTGCCTGCCAATGCAGGGGACACGGGTTCAAGCCCTGGTCTGGGAAGATCCCACATGCCGCGGAGCAACTAGGCCCGTGAGCCACAACTACTGAGCCTGCGCGTCTGGAGCCTGTGCTCTGCCACAAGAGAGGCTGCGACAGTGAGAGGCCCGCGCACCACGATGAAGAGTGGCCCCCACTTGCCGCAACTAGAGAAAGCCCTCGCACAGAAATGAAGACACAACACAGCCAAAAATAAATAAATAAATAAATAAATTTATAAAAACAAAAACAACAACAAAAAAACCCAATATCCGTGAGAAAAAATATCAGCTCTCTCAGGAATGACTATGTTCCCTGGCCTGGAGGATGAGGAGCCGCAAAGGAACTGATACCCAGCCGTCGGCCAGGTTGGGGGTGCAGGACACACTGTCCAGGAGGGTGTCACTGCTCCTTTGTGGTATCTGGCGCCACTACAGGTAGTCCTGCTAATGGTGGCTCTTCTTCTTTTGAGACTCGCAGTCTTCTCTCAGGGGCCCCGTACCGGCTACCTTGTAATCTGTTCTTTGTAAGGACCTGGGACCACTGTGTCTTCTGCGTCCGGGCTACAATAGCCTTATCTGGTAGCTCACAGCACGCCCCTCTTTCTCTCTTTGGTGACTGCCACTGCCAAGGGACCTTCTCTACTGCTTAAGGGATTGGAGGTCCCATCTCTGAATAACTGGAGCGGGTAAAGCCCTGGCAAGTCATTTCGGATTTCTTTTTAGGTGGGCCTTGCATCCCATTCCTTGACAGGCTTTTCGAAAAGGATGGGGCAATTCTATCTCTAACCAGTACATTCGTTTTCTGCTTCCAGCCCTTGTGGGATCAGGGTCACAGATAAGCCCCCTCTCTGGACCAGACACATATCCTGGCAAAGAGGTCTTTTCCTCCCCTGAGTCTGGCCCTTCAGTGATGCCAGGAGAGGAGAGAGATGAAAAAAATAAAGCCCCTCCTTCTCCATGAAAACTCCCTCTCTGCCCACCTGAACTTGAGCCTCTGTGTCATCGGCTTTCTCACGCTGAACATCTTTGTCCTACGGGAGCAGACGTTCATGGAGCCCAGTGATGAAGCTACAGCGTTTCCTTTAATGATATTATACGCACTTGCAATCTTAGGAGAATCGATCATGTTTTCTATTCAAGTTGGTTAAGTCTTGGTTAATATTTACTCTGTTTTTAAGCCTAGTTCAGATACCTACAACCCGACACGTCTAAACGAGGAAACTAGGTGCCCAGCCTGTGTTCAGTCACTGCCAAGTTAAAGGAAAGGGTGGGCAGTCAGTGCAATTGGCGGTGAGAGTGGCAGGTGTGAAAGCTTGGCCTTGAGCTATTATTCTCAGCCCTGATGGTCTGCTGACTTGGGTAACTGCTATAAAAGCTTTTCGGCTGTAAGCAGAATACAGTCCCTGGTGCCTACTTTCTAGATGAACTGCTAGGAAAAAAAAAAAAAAAAAAAATTAGAGGCTTTGCCTATAAGAATGTTCCCAGAAATTCACATATGAGAAGCAAAACAACTACTTAGGTGAAGGTTTGCTTTGCTAGAACGTTTGACAGGAAATTTGGTGTTTTTGAATCTGGCAAAAAATATGGATTAGACAAGTGGCTGATTATAAGTTATTACTTATAAGCCCAAATGCTTGGTCTGCTGAATATTGTGATTTTTTTGTGGTGATGCATGTTTCAGAAATACTCACCAGACCTTCTGCATCATGTAAGGAACCTTTTGAAGGTTCTCTCCCACCTTTCTTCAACAAGGCCAAAGTTCGTTTCTGTCTTTCATTGTAACTTGACGGTCTTGGTTGGACAGCCGCGTCTGGGGCTGATTACGAACATCTATCTTGACAGCCACCTACTTGCTACCTTTGTCAATGACCAGGCTGTACACTTTTCCAGCACGAGGCTCCTATTTAGGGCAGCTGGGGCCGAAAGCTTCAATACCTGTATTCTGTCTTGGAGGAGAGGATGAATCTGTGTTAGCAGACCCCAGCTCACTGCCAGCTCTGAAGTCCCAGCCACCAGCCTACATTTTCTTCTCTGCCTACCACTTATGAGAGATAAATAAGTTTATGCAAAAACAAAAAGAGGTACAATTATAAGATGACACTGTAGGGAAAGTTGTTACACAAAAATGCATGCAATAAACTATTATATATAGGATGGATAAACAACAAGGTCCTACTGTATAGCACAGAGAACTTATTCAATATCCTATGATAAACCATAATGGAAAAGAATATAAAAAATAATATATATAACTGAATCACTTTGCTGTATAGCAGAAATTAATATGACTTTGTAAATTAACTATATTTCAATTAAAAAAAATTTTAAATGCATGCAGCAAAATCACACATCGTTACTCAAGGTCAGCTACAAGTTCAACTCAGAACTGCCTAGCAGTCACAACTAACGGAGCGTGACTCCTCCTCCTTCTCTTTTCTTCTTCATAAAAACAAGCAAAGGAAAGAAATGCAGCGTCCTTCTATCCTCCAGTGTCCTTGTCCTCGTGTCCTCTTAGACTGTCCCAAGCTATGGCATGAACCTCACCAAAGTTCCAACCCCATGTCCAGTATTACTCAGCTCTCTGTGTTACTGAAACACAAGCTAACATCATTCCACACAGGCCCCAATGTCCTATCATCTCTCCTGATACCTTTCTCACTACATCCGCTTAGGTTTAATCAGCTCTTCACCACCCATGCGAATGGAAGGTAAGTAGTAGCTTGCATAACCCAAATGCTCAGATATCCTAAAATCAGTGGAGTACATCACTTTTTATTCTCTCCTGGCATCCAGCAGATCTGTCTTCATAATTACATGTTGAGTGGAGGCTAGGATTAAATTTTGGAACTAAAATGGTGTTGACATTTAAATGAAAATGTGTATCCCCTCTTTTGAAGAAAAGAAATCAACCGGAGAGCCAATCATCCTAGAAAGAGATAGTTCACAAAGTGGAGAATATCTCCTCATAAAGTAAAAACCTGACTTCTTATTTGGACAGAATTATAACGTCAGGCTGAAAGGCCCCGTTGTATAGCCTTAGGATGATCATTCTGCTGCTGAATACCCGCCATCTACCTGGGTATGTGTTTTAAGACTTTAGATGGCTGCTTGGACCCTGGCCTCCTTGCAGGCAGTTTCTCTGATTGCAGGGGCAGGAGTGCTATAGAATTAGTCTATCTGTCTTGAAATTATTTCTACAGATTCTTGGTCCCTTGGAATCACTTCTCTAAGTAAATGTCAGCGTTTATGCAAAGACCCAGGAACATCACATATTACAATAATGGTAAAGTTGGGTTTAAAGCATTTCATTGCAAATCTTTGCTTGTTTTTATGAAAGAGGAGAAGGGAGGAGGAGGAAGGGGAGTCACTCTCCATTAGCTGTGGCTGCTAAGAGGTCCTGAGCTGACCTTGCAGCTGACCTTTCCTTTGGTAACCTTGTGGGATTTTACTGAATGCATTTTTTTTGGCATGTGGCATCTTAGTTCCCCGACCAGGGATTGAACCTACGCCGCCTGCAGTGGAAGCGTGGAGTCTTAACCACTGGACTGCCAGGGAAGTCCCTACGGCATGCGTTTTGTGTAACAACTTTCCAGAGAGTCTCATCTTACAATTATACCTCTTTTTATTTTTTTAATTTTTTGGGGGGGGGGGATTTTTTTTTTTTATTCAAGCAGAAAGTCACAAAAATTAATAATCATCCTCATCAGTTCACTCAGTCCCATGTAATTAATTTTTTTTTTCATCTTGATCTTCTGTTAGCACTTTTATGAATTCATCAGTTTTCCACTAGAGCCTCTTTTTATTTTTGCATGGATTTATCTATCATTACTTACTGAACATATTTTCTGGGCCACAGTGCTTTTGGGAATGAGGTGGCATGAATTACATAGGCAGGTAGAAGAAAAGCAGCACCATAGCCACAGGTGGAGCTCTTAGTCTTTCTAGCTGTCAGGCAGCCCTTGCTTAGAGAGCCAGAAGAGGCAAGCTCACTCCTAAATATGGTGTAATTGATACGTGAGACACTAAGAGTGAGGCTTTCATACAAACCTAGAGACGATGGCATCCTTGCAAACACCCGAGTGTGTATTTCTTTGTACTCTGGAAATTGTGATCAGCCAATGAAATGGGCAACATCTCTTTTCTTATTGCTTGTATACAAGCCCAGCTACAATTTCAGGGACAGAAAAACGTCACTGACGGTGTGAAGTGCCTGTCTGTAACAGTGCTTGAGGAGTAGCTCAGGGAATCCGTGGATTAAAGGTCGATGTTTAGTGTGTCTGTTGTGGGTGAGCAAGGTGGCATGGCCATACCCGTGAGGGATGGGGCTCCCTCCAATGCTCACACCTACACACCCCTACATGCTGCATATTTATTGGCTGTTGCGTACGGTGATGTTTTAGGAACAATGTCCTCGGGTCTTTCTCGTGCACTGTGATTTTCTTAGCACCCAGCTTTGTATCCAGTTCTTAAAAAGCCGCTTTAAGGGGTTGTTGAATTACATTTCCATTTTCTTTCATTGGAAAGCCATGTCTGGCATTAAAAAAAAAAAAAAAAGTTTCATGGTTTCTCATGAAGGTGCAATTTTGCTTCGTTCTTATTCATTTATTTCACAGTGGGGAGAATAAAACTGTTTCCCTACAAGAATTATGGTCCATGTTTTGCCTTTCATGTTAGTGATTTCCACCCAACCCCACTCCCCTCCACGGCTCCCTAAGAAAAATTAAAGCAATTTGAGAAGGAAAAAAAATGCAATCTTATAACAAAGCAGGCCTTGTCTTGATAAATACGGTGATCGATGACCACAACCATTTTAAGTCCTTTTGGGGAGATGAATAATTCTTTGATTATGTCTAAGAAGAGAGAACACATGAATTTATGTTCTGGGTCCTCAAATACCTTCTCCCTCTCCCTTTTTACTTCGATCTAACTTGCCTGAAGTTAATGAAGCAAATACCCAGGGGCAGAGGCAGGTTTTGTGAGGCTGGAAGCTTATACAATTTAAGACCTTTTTAAGGAAAAGAATACAAAACTATCTTACTTTTACTTTTTTTTTTTTTTTTACAAAAACATATGGCCATGTGAACATACTGCCAAAGCAAGAGAGATCCCTGAAGCTTAAACTTTATTGGCTTCATGGTAAGTCCATTCCTGCAGGTACCATATTGAAATAAACGTCCACCTATACTATGCACGTTTGAACTTGCTACTTGTGTACATGAACTCAGGAAACGTAGGTCATGACTATACAGGGACTAGATAGGAACAGGCAAGTATAAATATAAGACCACAAGATTACATATTGGGTTTTAAACACACAAACACACAGATAGGGTTTTCTCTTTTTGTTGAACTTCAGCGTCTCCAAAGATCACCTCTCCAGACTCTGAAATGTCTGCCTGCATTTAAATGTTTACTTTAAGGGGGAGGTAATCAATTTAATACATTATCATTCACTCAGACAAACCGACTCAAATGCCATTCTCTGAAGTGGACTCATGCTGAGCAATTCCGTATTCTAGAAGCCAGGTGATGGGTGAGGGAGGGAAAGGGGGTGGGGTGGGGAGCACATGGCCGGTTGGCAGAGCTTGGCGTTTGATTGATTGATTTTTCAGGCAGTTCAGATACTGGTCTGGAGGTCTCCATTGAGGAGGGTCCTCTGGGTCTCCGTGGTCTCATTCAGCCGGGATTTGTCCTGCTTACTGTCACTTCGTTCCCCGTCGTCTGTGCCGCTCACCTTGACCAGGCAGAGGACATTCTGGAAGCTCTTCTTGAAGTTGTCAGACAAGAAGGCATACAGGATAGGGTTGGCACAGCTGTTAGCATAGGTGAGGACCACCACAAAGTCAAACATGCCCTTGAGGGCCGGGGTGGGACTGATGGCCACAGACACTGAAGAGACATTGAAGATGTAGAAGGGGAGCCAGCAGAAAATGAAGACAGCCACCACAATGGACACCATCCGGGTGACCTTCTTCTCAGACTTTTTCCTCTTGGAGGAACCCACTCGGATTCCAGAGGACTTCACCTTGATGATAATGAACAGGTAGCAAAGACAGATGATGGTGAGGGGCACCAGGAACCCCAAGATGAAGGCGTAGATGATGAAGCCTGTGTACCATGCCCCAGATTCGCCTGGCCAGTTGATGGTGCAGCTGCTTCTCCCCCATTGGTTGCTCCGAAGGCCAGCATATATCATGATAGGCAAGATGACCAGCAGAGAGACCCCCCACACAGCCACGTTGATCATCTTGGCTGTCCGGGGCCTCCTCCACTTGGCCGACTTGATGGGGTGGACCACAGCCAGGTATCGGTCAATGCTCATGACTGTCAAGCAGAAGATGCTGGTGAACTGATTGATGCCATCCACAGTCATGACCACCCGGCAGATGGCCTTGCCAAAGGGCCAGTGGACCAGAGCCACCTGCATGGCCAGGAAGGGCAGACCCAGCATGAAGAGTTCGTCTGCGATGGCCAGGTTGAGGATGTAAATGTTGGTGATGGTCTTCATCTTGGCATAGCGGAGGATGACATAAATGACAAGTGTGTTGCCACACAACCCAACGATGCAGACCACAAAATATATGAAGGTGAGGACTGCATTGCTGGTCAGGTCATAGTATGGCTCTGTTTGGTTTGAAATGTTGGCTGTAGCCACAGAGCCATTGAGGTCGAATGGAGAGGAAAGCCAAGGTTGGGTTCCATTGAGTAGTTCATATGCCAGATCCATGGCTGCCTGACAGTCTTAGGCTAGTTCCAACCAGCCAAAGATCTTATTCTCCCCTTCATGGGTCCTGGAGGCAAAGGATCCACTGTGACATCTGCAAGGAAAAAAGGAAAATTGATTCATCAATCAGAGGCTACTTAAGTTCTCACCAGCTTTCCGTGTTTCTGGTTTGCCCTCTCAGATGCTCTTCAATTGGAAAGTGTGTTATCTTTCACATCAACGTGAGCCTACCAGCCCATTCTCATCAGCGTGCGGGCTTTTTGAGTTGTTTTTCCACTGGGGGGGAAGGGTTTGAGTTAAGTCATCAGAGTTTATCTTGTCACCTTTGGTGATGCACACGTGGGAGTTGGCGGTGGCTGCAACACAGCGATTCCTAAGAAGCTAACTGGTCCGAACTGTAAAAAGGCAGAGCTTGGAGAGGTCTGCCCTCAGAGGGGTCTGACGCCGGCATTCCTGGCCTTTTCCCCTTGAGGAAATCTGTGTTGGCTTGGCGACTGCTTTGGAGTCTTTCCATTGTGAAAATCCCATCGTGGAAAAAATCCCAGACTTTAGAGGTGAAAAAAACCTAGGGTTCACCCATGGAGCCCACGTGACCCCGTGGCCGGCACTTAACCGCCCTGACTCTCACTTGTTACAGTGGAGGTGTCACGAAGGCGAAGTGGTGCAGTGGAGGTGAAAATGCCCAGCACTGTGCTGGCTTCATCATCAGAACTCTAAAAAATTTTATCTTTTCTCCCTTTTTCATCTACCATTTTACTCATTTCTAATTTATTGAAAGCTGCCTACACGATGAACCAATTTATAGTCTTAAATATTAAAAATAAAGATCTGGCTTGCTTTTATTTTTCAAATGTATGCTGTAGTTGATTTTTGTTTCTTCCGTTTTTGTTTCTCGTTACTCCGTGCTTGACCGCCTCATGCCTCGGAGAGTCCTTTCCCAAGTCCCTCGGCAGGATGCTTATCTTTTCACACCCCAGAGAATTTGCCTGTGATCCCCCGATTAAGCATGAAAACAGGAGCCGGTGTGAGGGAGGAAGGCTCATTCACAGAAGTGAATTCCAAGCACGGATGTCGCTCGTTCACATCCGCTGTCCCCTTGACCTTCCCAACCATCCTATGAGGTGGGGATAATTATCCCCATTTTACAGATGAGGAAACTGAGGCTTAGAGAGTTTAAGGAACTTGTTCCCATTCCCTTGTACCTCATTGGTGGAGCTGGGATTTGAACACAGGACACCCAAGTCTTCTGCACTTTTCACAGCATCACAGCTGCCGCTCAGTGGACTGGAAAACTATTGGCTGTTAACTGGGCTTTGGTTTGAGGCAGCTGACCCCTGTTTTACCTCCGTGCCGAGAAAATAATTGTAACACTGTTGGCTTGGCCTAAGATATAGAACAATAGCTCATCACATAATTAAATGATTTATCTACGGTCATTCAGAAAACATCACTGGGGTGCTTCTTTGTTCTGGATACCAGGGATACAGGAGTGAACAAGATATGGAGGTGACAACTTAGGAGGGGAGACAGGAAGGATGGCAACTCTTACAGGGTGTGAATTGCATGGAGATACGAACAAAGGATTTAAGAACGCCTTTCTCTGCTGGGGGATTCAGAGGAGGCTTCACATGAGGAATGTTTGAGCTGGGTCTTGAATACATGAAGCACGAAGCCAGCAGGGCAGGTAAGAGGTCATTCTGGGAAGAGGGAGGCTGGAAAAGGGGTGATGTGCTGAGCTCATAGCGGGAGTAGTTCACTTGGCGGACACATTTCCTCTGAGCAGGGCGCTTTTCCTGCTGCCTCAGTGAAGACTGGAGATAGCTCCTTTCTGCTTGGAGAGACTGCTGATGCGTTATAGGGGACTTAGCCAGCAACAAATGCCTCAGGATGCTCGCCCACCTTTGCCTCTGGTTCATTCTGCACTGCCGGGTGCATTGCTTATCCTTTCTGTGCTGATTTCCCTGCTACACAACTGCCTGTAAAGTGGGGTCTGGACTTTGTGGCTGATCTTTCTGCAGAGTGCTTTGGGGACCCAGGATTCAATGTCTGCACTGGGTAAAAAGCATAAACTGGCAGCTGTTAAAAACAGAAGCTGTGAAGAAACCATCTTTGGCATCCCTGGGTTAACATAGGTTGTTTCCAATATCATTTCTATCTGTTTTGTTAGTTACTTTAATTCTTCTGACCCAGAATCTTATTTAAGGCGCCTGTATTGGAGTATACATTAATCACTAGCATTTCCAGGGTCCCATCTATGTGATGTGCAAGGTCACACTCCTATGTCTGGGTAAAACTGAAGACCTCTGGGCTGCAGAAGCCCTGTGTAGAGCTTTGGGGATAGGGGTGATGATGCAGGCAGGTGAGGGTGGGTTGGTTGAATGCTGACCTCTAGCCCTTTTCGGCTAGAGTCTCACACAATGGGATGGAATTGCATAGGGTCATTTTTTTTTTTTTTTTGAAATTAGGCTGAGAAGCAGCATTCTCCAGTTTTGAGAGAGGTAGCAACAGACAGAGTTCAGAGCTTGGTGAAGGTGGCAAAGATGGTAAGCTGGGGAACCAGTCCGGAGTGAGAAGGCTCCTCCAAAGAAGAAATGAGTTTGAATCACAGTGAATTTTATTGCGTCAACAACGAAGTCAGCTGCCTAAGGTCTCTGAGCGACTTCGCTTCATTTGTGTCTCATTGAAAGTGGAGTCCAATGCCAGGCATCATTAGTTGCTGGATTGTGGTTAAATGCACCAGGAAGTTTGGTTTTTCTGCTTTATTTTTTCCAGCCTAAGAATTGTTAGAAAATGGAAATGCCTGGTTTTTGGTTTCCTCTGAGGCTGACTCCAGCTCTGTTGGAGAGGAGGGTGAGAATGGGCTAGAGCATCCCCTCCCCTCCCAGAGGGGCTGTGGTTCCCAGCCTAAGAGTGTTGGGATGGGGACCACGCATCCGGGGTGGTCCTAAATCCTGCTCAGCTTCAGTTTTCCCTTCTCCCAGCATCTTTCCCTCCATTCAGGCCCCACCCCACTTCCCTCGGGCCTCCTAAACCCCAGTGGGTCTCCGGGCGGCTGGAGCGTGAGCCCCACAGGTGGGGGGAGACTCATTAGCCAGGTGCGGGCCACCGAGGTGCTGGTGCGCCTGGGAAAAGCCGAGGCAGCGCTGGCCGAAGGGCAGTGGGGAGAGGTGAGACTCCGGACCGCCCAGCTGGCTCTCCAGGCGGGCACAGAAAATCCTCCTCTGCGCCATCCACCTCGCTGGCCATCAGACCCAAGGGTTTCCTGAAGGATTCCCTGCTATTTCCAGGAGTAGGAGATTAAAGATTGTCCCGCCAGCACCCTCGTCCCTGAAGGCAGAGAGGGGCCGGGGCATCAGGGACGGCTGGGAGCGGGCGACAGCCGCTTGGGGATTTGGCCACCGGCTCGCGGGCGCAGGCCACTCAGAGATTCGGTCTCTCCAAACGTAGGCATCCTGTTCTCTCCGCCCGGGCGCTGGGGAGCAGACCCTACACCGCTCGGGATCCGTGTCCCAGGCCCGGCGAGAAAGAACAAGGGAGAAACCCCTTTTTTTTCCTGCTCCGCCGCCTCCCACTCACAGGCTCGGATCCCGGGTGCGCGCCCGCAGGAGCCCCGGCGGTGTCCCCCCCGGCCTCGCTCTCCTCACGTCCGGGCTCTTTTGCGGGCGGATGAGAGAGAAACTGTCGCCGTCGAAGCTGCCACCTGGACACTCGGCTGGGGGACAGGACTGCACAAGGGCGCACGCCACGCACACCCGCATGCAGCTGTGCGGACACGTCCGTTCCAGCACACACGACCCACGGCGCCCCACTCACGCCGGGACACCCGCTGTCGTTCATTCCCACCAAAATCACCCCCGAAAACACGAGGGTGGAGAACCACGCACCGGGACCTACACTCGGGCACACCGACGCGCGCACCCCCCATGCAGCGCAGATGCACCCAGGTGCCCAAGTGCTTGTCTCTCTCTCATACACATACACACACACACACACACACACACACACACACACACAGACACACACGCACTCCCACGCAGCTCACCTTTGCTTTTCCGCTGCAATCCGCCAGCTCGGCTCGCCGGCACCCAGCGGCCGTCCCCAACCCAGCCGGGCGCGCAGCCGCTTGTCCAGAGCTGCCCGCTCCGCTCGCGAGTCGCACCGCCGAGAGCCCGCTGGGCCCGCAGATCCCGGGCGCCGAGCCGCGGACTGAGGCTCCGGGCGCGGGTGACTGAGCGCGCGCGCGCGCGGGTGGCTGCGCCGCCTGGACTGGCCGTGCCGAGCGCGGGCCCCTCGGCTCATTTCCCCACGCCCCCCGATTACGTCACGGCAGCTCGCTCCACCCCCCCACCCCCCCCCCCGGTCCTGTGGGCGGACAGGGGTGAGCCGCGCGGAGAATCCTGCGGGGGGCTCCGGGCGGAGGTCGCGGGCGCCGCGGGTAGAGGGGGACGCGCGTGCGGGGAGCGAAGGGTCGAGCGATTTCGGCCTCCCCAAGACCCGTGGCAGGGACACGCGCTGTCTTCCGTCCGCTTTCACAGTCTGTTCTGTTTCACCCAGCCTGTTCCAGGCAGTTGGAGTGGCGCCCGGCGACCCACACTCGCTCCGCGACCTCTGCCGTCTCTGCATTCGGACAAGTTTGCAAAGCAGTGGGTCATCCCCGGGCGCAGGGCCAGGGGAAGGAGCGGGAGAAAACGGGTCCGGGAAAGGCCCTTCTCCATGCAGTGACCAACGCCCCTCCGCACAGGGTGTGAGCCCGCTCTCGGGTTCCAAAATTCAGGTGCGGGAGCAGTCAGAGGCCCAGCGAGGGAGCGTCTCATCCCAGCTCTCCCAGCTTTCCACAGCTTGGAGACGCAGTGGCCGTGCAGCCGGTCCCCTATCATAACCTTGACCGTGGGCACCTGCTGGTCTGACTCGGCACAGCCCCTCCTCTTCCCTGCTGTGAGGGAGCAAATGCATACAAACGTGCATGAAGTAGGTTTTGTGTCGCGCGTACAGGTAGAGCTGTTTATTTTTTGACTGTGATGATTCAGCTTCTGTTCCAAGTTTAATGTCATAATTGGTCCTGCAGCCTCTCCTTCCTCACCCTCCTGCAAGTACACACACACACACACACACACACACACACACATACACACTCACCATCCTGAGTACAGTATTAGAAGATGGGAAAACAGAAAGCAAACGCCAGCTACAGTTTTCCTCTGTGGGCTGAGCTGGCTCTGACGGTGCTGTTATCTGATTTGCAATCCACCAGTGAAAGTTACAGGAGGCTGGTTAGCAGGTGCAGTGAGCCCTAGAGGTGGGTGAGTGGCCTGGGAAGTTGGAACCACCAGGTAAGGTAGCAATCAACTGCTAGTTTCTATCTGGGCCAGGCTGTGTCTTGGGGTACCCACCGCGAGGGTGGAAATCAAGGGTTATCGTTGGATGTGTCTCTTTCTGAGATGTCAGTCCTAATGGGGCTTGAATCGTTATCCGGGTAGCTCGACAGAATAGGGGTGCCCCTGCTCACCACCAGCTGGAAGAGGGAGGGGTGGTCATAGTACCAGGAGACAGAGTGGAATTGAGCTCAAGAGAACCCTGCATGCTCGAGAGGGGGTGTCGGGGGGGGGCAGAGCTGCTGCAATAGCACCTGTTGCAACTTCTAGTTTAAAACCAATGACCCAGGGCTTCCCTGGTGGCACAGTGGTTAAGAATCTGCCTGCCAATGCAGGGGACACGGGTTCAAGCCCTGGTCCGGGAAGATCCCACATGCCGCCGAGCAACTAAGCCCGTGCGCCACAACTGCTGAGCCTGCGCTCTAGAGCCTGTGAGCCACAACTACTGAGCCCGCGGGCCACAACTACTGAGCCTGTGCGCCACAACTACTGAAGCCTGCGGGCCTAGAACCTGTGCTCCGCAACAAGAGAAGCCACCACAATGAGAAGCCCGCGCACCGCAATGAAGAGTAGCCCCCACTCGCTGCAACTAGAGAAAGCCCGCGTGCAGCAATGAAGACCCAACGCAGCCAAAAATAAATGAACAAAAAATAAATACATTTAAAAAAAAATTTAAAAAAACCCACAAAAACCAATGACCCAACTGGTTTCCAGGAAAAGAGGAAGAAAAAGAAGATCCAGGAAATGCCTATTCCAGTCTCAGATTCCTTTCCCGGGAACCATGTTATCTTTTCAAAGGTCTTGAGCTGTTGGTGGCAAACTCCTGTGTCATTTTTTTGAAGAAGAATCGGTTTTCTAACCTATACAAGAAATGAACCAGTGGCTCTCAGTGTCCCCCTTCCCGTCCCCTCCCAACCCTCAGGGTAAGCCTGATGGAACAGTGCTTTTTTTTCAGTTTTATATAAATACTACCAGCAAACGCAGACTGCCCCGATGGACCAGCTGAATAACCATCTCCCTTCAGGGCAGCTGGCTGGGGCGATTAGTAGGCTTCTTGGTTGCAACCTCAGGGGTTTCCCGGGTGAAATTCAAAACTGCCTCCCCTGGACACGGAGGGCAAGAAGAGACGGAAGAAAGGCAGCCACTGAAGATTGGTGGGTGGCAGTTTTAAGAAGCAGGAAAGTCACACATGAGGCTTATCTTGGGTGCTGCAAAATGCATAGATCTCTGCGCCTGCCCTCCAAAATCTTAGAAGTTTATATAGAGGTCTTAAGGGGGCTCAGTCATGTATTCAGTCCCGATGGTCTCGACAACACATTGCTTTGAAGGCTTTGAGATGGTTCCTAGCGAGGGAATGTACATTCCAAGGACAGGGGAGGGGGCACCGAGCCTCAGATTGCCCTGGTCCGGCTCTCAGGTCAACCGGCTGTCATGTCTTCTCCATGACCTCCTCCAACAATGCTCTTTATCTCGGATGATCTGATCCAGTGAAATCCCCCTTCGCTGTCCTTTCCTTGTGAAGCCTTCTCTTCCCCTGCCTCCCCATAAGGCAGGTGGGGTGAGTCCAGCCTAGAAAAAGTACTGGCCCGATCCATCCAGCTCAGGCACGCCTGTCTCCACTGCAGGGCTGGGTGAGTGGGGTCTGAACAACCTTGACCTTGACAGCAGGAACTGTGTAATCTAGAACAATTGTTGATTTTGTCCGGATAAGGGAGGCTTCCCTCTCCTGGCTTTGAATGCCTTGAGAGAGCTGTTTGATCTTGCTCTCACCTGCACTTGGCGGCTACCCTCAGGTTCCGGTCCCTCTTTGAGTCCTGATGGCTATTCTTTCGACTTCCCCTGCATCTGCCGAATGAAGTCTGCACTGTCACCGCTGGGGCTGCCTCCCGTTCCTCTGCAGTTTGCTAAGTAACTAAGTAACCCAACCTTGAGCCAGAAAAATAGAAGGGTTGGAGAGGAGATAACCTCCACCCTGGCTTGTCTGATATCTTTAAAGCAATTAAATAATACCTTTCCCTCATTCAGCACTTATCGGAGAGACAATAGACAGCAGGAAATTAAGAACAGGAGCAGGACCAAGGACCGGGCCAGTGCTCTGCCTGTATCATGGGGAGGTGCCGCTGAGTTCAGCGTTTTGGTGAGAAGTTCACAGCCCAGGGGCTCTGATGTGAATACAGAAGTCCCAAGTAGGTCATTGTGGCTCTTAGCGGAGTAATAAATTAAATGGGGGAGGAATCGTGACCCTGCAATCAGTTTAGTGGAAGTAAGTCTCGCAGTTAAGCCTAGAGGAAAGTAGGAGGGTCCTGGGAGGAGGCTTGGACCCGGTTGGGAGAGGTGGGTGCCCATCCACACATCCAGGGTGGTTTTTACTGTCTCCATGGCAACGCCAAGGAGGAGGCTCCTTGCTTCTATAGAGGTGGGAAGGGCAGCGCTCCTGTTGTGGAGAACGTACAGATGTACAGAGGAAGGGACGGTCCCCTGCGTGTTGCTCATGTTACCTGGACTCCCTGGGCTACTCCTGTTTTCAGCTGTTCTGTCCCTTGTCACCCACGAACCATGTGCCTTTTACCAAAATTGAGATGTCAGCTTCCACATTCTGTCTCTGAGGCTGCATCTGGTACCCAGTGGCACGAAAAACCCTTTCTGACATCATGGGTCCTGACGGTTAGTTTGGAAAATATGACATATGGTCACCAGAACTCTTTTAAAACTCTGACCTTTTGGCATGGTGGGTTGAACAGTCTCTTTAGATACAGAAGGGGTTAACGTGGGCCCTTTCATCCCGTCTCTCTTCCCCACCCCTTGGCAGGTAGGAGTTTGGCTGGACACTCACCATTTTTCTCTATGAGATTCCTCAATCCATAGGGAATGCAATGGCTGAGTGAGTGAGCAGATGTCAGAACCTCTCTGAAAACCACCCTTAATAAGTCTAGAATCAGGGATCATGGTTAGAAGACAGTATGGTTTAGATAGTGTTCCTTTTTCTCTGCCCTCCCCCACTGGGGCAGAACTGCCCATCAACACAGAATCCTGGATTGAGAAGGGACCTTAGAAATGCTCAAGTGTATAGCCCACGTTCCATCAGAATACAGGTAAATAGATACCAGGCTCAGAGAGGCCCGGTGACTTACCCAAGGTCACCCAGCTAGAGAGTGGCAAAGTCATGTCGAATCAGCTCTTCTGGATCCCAGGCGCCTGCCCCTCCCATGGGGACACGACCCTGCACATGAGTGTGGGAAAGCTGGAGGGGGGGCTTCCCAGCTCTCCCCACCCTCTGACCCAGCACTTTCTTCCATCCATATCCTTTTCCTGGTAACCAAATCCCTGTAGCTCTCACCCTGGCCTAGATCCTTTTCTTCAGCCCCTTGGCGACATAGTTGGAAAACACGTGGCCATCCCCCTCTGGGGTTTTTCCCAGCACGTGCTGCCTATTGCACAGATTCTGCCAGATGCTCTGCAGGAAAAGAGCACGAGCCTGGGAAGCACTGCATGTCCGCTCCTTCTCTTAAAGCTCCCCCCTCCCCACCCCCGTGCTTATTAATAACACTCACGGGTAATGCTTATTAAGGACCCATTATGTGCGTGGTGGGGACTGAGCTTTCCACACATCCGTCAGTTCACTTAATCTTCTCAACCTTTGAGGTCCATACCATCATTATTATTAATATTGTTATTTTGAGAAGTCTTTTCATGAAGAAACCTATTTATCTTCAGCCCAGTGTTTTCCCAATTTATTTCGCCGTGGGGAATCTTCCCTGTGAATAATTTTGAACACTTCTTGAGTGTTTACTGTGTGCCAGGCACTGTAGTGGACACTTTATGTTAACTCATGTAATCTTGCTGAAACCCTAGGAAGCCTGTCACCATTATGACTCTCCCCATTTGTGAATGAAGCAACCAAGGCACAGAGAGGTTAAGTACTCTGCTCAAGGCCACACAGCGACCAATGCCTACAGCAGGATTATGCAGAGCAGCTTGGCGGAGAAGGGGGTCCTTCCTTCCTCCAGTCACCCCCGGAGGCTGATCGAGGTGGAGGAGGGACTATGCATACCTTAATTGTTTTAAACTCTTTTCCCTGCCATTTATCCCCTAATCTCAGGGTGTTTGTTGACGAGTTCTGGATTGTTTCCAAGCTCTCCGAGGCCCAGACAACCATCTAGTCTTTTCTAGGACCCTTTTTCCTCCCCCTTCCAGGTCGAGCCAGGTAACATGTGTCTGGCGCTGTCCTGCTGTGTGACCTGTCCCCTCCCACCTCCATGCTGAATTGCCTAATTAGCTTGCTCTCTGGGCAGGCCTTCTCCTGGGAAAGAAAGAGCTGCTTTTAGGGTCAGATTTATAGACTCAGGGAAGCCAGATGGCCCTCGGAGAGCAGCTAGAAGGGGTCAGGGCTTCATGACCAGGTGGCACAGCAGAATCACCTGGGGAGTTTTTAAAAACTAAAGATGCCCTAGATCCATCCTTAGCGATTCTGATATAATGGACCTGGGACGGAGACCAGATTATTTGTTTTAAAGTTCCCCAGATGACTTTAATGTCAACTAGAGCAGAGAACCTCCGCTAGTTAAACCTTCTCACTTTAAACATTTTATTTTCTGTAAATTTATTTATTTTTGGCTGCGTTTGGTCTTCGTTGCTCTACGCAGGCTTTCTCTAGTTGCGGCGAGCGGGGGGCTACTCTTTGTTGCGGTGCGCGGGCTTCTCATTGCAGTGGTTTCTCTTGTTGCGGAGCATGGGCTCTAGGCGCGCGGGCTTCAGTAGTTGTGGCTCACTGGCTCTAGAGTGCAGGCTTAGTAGTTGTGGCACGCGGGCTCTAGAGCGCAGGCTCGGTAGTTGTGGCGCACAGGCTTAGTTGCTCCACGGCATGTGGGATCCTCCCGGACCAGGGCTCGAACCCGTGTCCCCTGCATTAGCAGGCGGATTCTTACCCACTGAGCCACCAGGGAAGTCCAACCTTGTCATTTTAGAGGTGCAGGAACTTTGGATCAGGGAGGGGAAAATTCTGTCCTGGGTCAGACAGCAAGCAGCTCACCTCTTTACCGGGGCCGCTTTGGACTCACAATGCAGCCCACCATTCCAGGAACCCTGTGTCACTGGTAGAGGGGGCGCTGGGCAGGATTGGTGCAGGCGTGGGGCCTGGGAGCATCTGCTTCACAGGCAGGTGGAACCAGAGTTTTTCCCTCATAAGGACAAGCGCCACTGAGTAACGAACACCCTCGTCTCGTCGAGGGGTACCCGGGTGACATGGGGGCAGCACCTTGGTGCCCTGTGGCAGGTACTCATTACTGATGCTCTGTCTCTTGTAGGCATGGGTATTTCACAGCTTCTGAGAGGTGGGCCATGATCCCACAGATGGGCCAGAACCAGTAAATGGGTCTCAGTGGTTTT
This sequence comes from Balaenoptera ricei, assembly GCF_028023285.1. Taxonomy (NCBI): domain Eukaryota; kingdom Metazoa; phylum Chordata; class Mammalia; order Artiodactyla; family Balaenopteridae; genus Balaenoptera; species Balaenoptera ricei. The sequence continues at coordinate 5,686,065 of NC_082658.1, read as the reverse complement.
GTTTGTGTTTAGGTCAAGGAAGATCAGAGCCAGATTTCATCCTGGCCAAGTTGGAGAACCACTGAGCTGGGTCAGCCTCCTGTTTCTGGCATGTTCGCTTCTGGGGTCTGTGCTCCTCTGCGTCCCAGCAGCCGGGGACCTGTGTGAGGAATCCCACTGTGTCCTTTTGCCACAGAGAACTCCTTCTGACTGTGGACATCCCCCTTGTCCTTTTCTTCCTGTGTTAGTGGCCACAACGTTAGCTCACCCTTCACAGGACATAGAATATTTACATTTTAAAGGGCTTCGGGGGAGGCCCAAGCCCACAGGAGAGGATCTCCAAGTGGAGATGCCAGCCTGATGTTGGCAGAGGGGTCTTCATTCCGAGAGGAGAGGCATCTCGTACGTAGCTCGCTCTCTTAGGATCAGGAATTTCAGATGCCCGAGGGCCTCCGTCCCCCACGAAGCAAAAGCCGGGAGTTAATTCAGTAACTGCAGTTGCTAGATTTAAATGCTCTTTCCAAAGAGGCTGCAGTTCCTTTGCTGGCCCCAGGGTGGCGTGAGCACACAGAACTCACCGCCCCAGCAGACCTCTGCCAGCTTGGGCCCCAGGGCTTGCAGGATGGGGCCCCCAACCCCATCCCTTGGCTGTTCTTTTCTCTCTTTCCTCCCCACCCCCCCCCACCTCCTGCCAGTCGGGTTTGGGCTGCAGCCCTGATGGAATGAAAACAAGATCGCAGTGTCTGGAGCCCAGATTTGCTGCGGATTCTGAAATCCTCTGGAGAAGCAGCCTCTCCCGGCTCCCCTGCCTGTGGTAGCTGCATCTCCTCTGGCATCACTGGCAAGGATCTCCCTTTTCCCCGGCCCCTATACCGCTGGGCGGCCTTGCTGGGAGTGAGGCCGCTGCAGCTTTTGGCAGCCTTGTCTGGGGTGAGATGCGGAGGCACTGAGGGCGGATGCACATTTTCCCCGGGGAGGTTGTAGGGCCGGCTGGGGCTGGCGAAGCGTCTGCAAGAGCTCTCCGGAGCCTAGTACCCGCCCTCGGGCTGCACGCCGGAGCCTCAGGAGAGGCTGGCGCTGGGTGGTGCAAAAGTTTCCTTGAGGCAAAGAGGATAAATTGTCCCTCCTTTCTGTGGGAGGAGGCTCTGTGATGACCTGCGGGCATTGACACTGTGTTTTTTTTTTAAATAGAAGTATAGTTGATTTATTGATACAATGTTGTGTTAATTTACACTGTAGAGCAAAGCGATGCAGTGATACATATAGATACATTCTTTTTCATATTCTTTTCCGTTCTGGTTTATCACAGGATATTGACTATAGTTACCTGTTCTCTACAGTAGGACCGTGTTGTTTATCCATTCTATATGTAATAGTTTGCATCTGCCAATCCCAAACTCCGATTCCATCCCTCTCCTGCCCCACCCCCCACCCCCGCTCCCCCTTGGCAACCACAAGTCTGTTCCCTATGTCTGCGAGTCTGTTTCTGTTCCATAGATAAGTTCATTTGTGTCACAGGTTTTAACTGCAGCGCCAGGAGGGGCCACGTTGAGCCGGGTGAGGCTCCGGGGATGGGGCCTGGCCACTTCCCAAACGTGAGAGACAAATGGCGCTTCTCCTTCTTCCTTGTGGGGAAGCCGGCCTGTTGGCTTTGTTTGCTGGTCGCAAGCTTCACAGTGCCTGCCCAGTGCCTGAGGCCCAGAGCAGATGGCTGGACTGGGGAGGGAGCCCTGAGAGTTCCGTCCCCCGCAAGTCATTTGTGTGTCCTCCCCGCTCCCCGACAGCCCCCAATGGCTCCTCCTCTTCCTCCCCCTCCCCCCTCCCCCACCTTCTGCAGCCAAATCTCTTCTCTGACAGATTGTCCCGTGGCTGCTACCAAACATAATTTCTCTGTGCCACTTCAGACACTCCATCTTTCTCCCTGGCAAGACCCTTTTATTTCGGGTTGTGAAGTGTGACAGTTTCTGGGTTTTGTTTCTAGCCTGCTGGCACATGGAACCCTTTTGAATAATCAGATTCACGGCTCAGAAGGTGTTTTTGCTCCTGGTAGAGGTAGGTGAGCACATTGCGGAGCCCTAACCCCACCAGACAGGGCAGGTGACAGGGGAGCTAGGGCTTGGCCTCGCCGTGGGACTCTGCAGTACGACTTACTTTAGGGATCTTTCAATAATAAGCTCATTTAAACAGCTCGTAAAGAAGTTTTTTTTCATATACAACTATTCTAAGTATACATGGCATATATAAATTTGAAAGTACTTAGCAGATTACAACTAGTTCCAGAAACCAGCCCCGGCCCTAGGAGATGATTTGTCACCAGAGGGTCTATTCTCGACATTGTGCTTTGGGCTCCAAAGTGAATTTTCAAAGAGGAGTTCCAAAAATGATTTGGCAACAGCGACGTTGCATGCATATTTAGTTTTCCAATATGAGCACTTTTGTTAGACTATTTAGAAATAGCCAACACTTCCCTTTTTTTTTTTTTAAGTTCTTTATTTATTTATTTATCTTTGGCTGCATTGGGTCTTTGTTGCTGCGCGCGGGCTTTCTCTAGTTGAGGAGAGCAAGGGCTACTCTTCGTTGCAGTGCGCGGGCTTCTCACCGCAGTGGGTTCTCTTGTTGTGGAGCACGGGCTCTAGGCGTGCGGACTTCAGTAGTTGTGGAGCGCGGGCTCAGTAGTTGTGGCGCATGGGCTTAGCTGCTCCGCGGCATGCGGGATCTTCCCCGACCAGGGCTCGAACCTGTGTCCCCTGCATTGGCAGGCGGATTCTTAACCACTGCACCACCAGGGAGGTCCCTAAAATAGCCAATACTCCCTTTGATGTACAGTTCTGATGTGATTGGCACAAAGAAACAAACCCAAAATGTAGAATGGGCATTGACAACGTGGTCATGCTTCTGAAGATTATATCTGAACATGATCCTCCTACAAATGTACAGACCTTCATTCATTCGCTTATCCATCTGTCCATTTATCCAGTAAACAAAGAGCCATATCAGAGAAAAATTGTTTTCTAAGTTCTGCGATCAAACTTCGGAGTGTGCTTTCTCAGGGTGAGAGAACTCAGAAGCCCCTACCTCGGACCCTAATCCTTAGCAAGTGCTCAGAAAGCCTGCAGGGTAATAACTGCATTTGATGTACCTCTGGATCTTTCAGAAATTAAATGTTTTTTCATGGTTTCTTATAACGCACACAGGAAAGAGGCTAAAAAGGGCTGTCATCTAAAACTGTCTTTGTCCCTGTTTTTGGTATCTTGCCACAAAGCTGGCAGTTGGTCAAAAAGCAATTAGCGGTGCTTGACTTAATGAGCACTGATGCATTTCTTCAGTGGGGTAGGAGGGCAGCGGTGGAGCCCTGTGTAGACCGAGGCTGCCTGGTGGGCTCGAATTACTCATCCTGGTTAATGTATCTTCTAAAATGATATCATTCTCCACAATTTGAGGTCCAGATAGTAAAATATAGGCTGATAATATATGCTGATCTTTAGTACAAGCCGGTAGAAGGAATTGTTTGGCCAGTAAAATCTTTTTATTTTTAATTTAGTTTAATTTTTATCAAGGAATGTATGTACATGGTCAGAAAGTCAATGGTAGGATGAAGCTTTTAATGAAAAACAGCATATTCCTGCTCCCTCCTTCTCCATTTCTGACAGTGCCGAAGGGCAAATGCTTTCAATTCTTTTTGCTGTTTCTTCTAATTATTTACCTCCTTGTTTCTAAATAACACACTTGCATTTCCATTGCTTGATTTTTGTTTTAGATTATTTTGATTATTTATTCCTGCCATAAAAAATCCCCAACTCATTACTCATACAATGAATTTCCCTACCCCCTTCCCTCTCAACATAATTATCATCCGTTCTGTCAAATCAGTGGTCAGTGTTTGCCTTATTATAACTACGTAAATATTACTTAAAGCTGAGCCAGGCACTATTCTCTGCTGGCCTCCTCTTTCTTATAGAGCCTTTTGTTTTCCATGGAGTTAATGATTACCTCTTTCAAAAACAAAAAAACAAAACAACTTGCTTACTTGTCTATGTAACTATCCACAATTCGTCTCCTAATTCTGATAGAGTTGAAAATCTTCTCTATACATTTTTTTTTAACATCTTTTTTTTTTTTAAATTAATTAATTAATTAATTTTATTTTTTTTGGCCGTGTTGGGTCTTCGTTTCTGTGCGAGGGCTTTCTCTAGTTGTGGCAAGTGGGGGCAGCTCTTCATCGCAGTGCGCGGGCCTCTCACTATCGTGGCCTCTCTTGTTGCGGAGCACAGGGTCCAGACGCGCAGGCTCAGTAGTTGTGGCTCACGGGCCTAGTTGCTCCGTGGCATGTGGGATCTTCCCAGACCAGGGCTCGAACCCGTGTCCCCTGCATTAGCAGGCAGATTCTCAACCACTGCGCCACCAGGGAAGCCCTTAACATCTTTATTGGAGTATAATTGCTTCACAATGGTGTGTTAGTTTCTGCTTTATAACAAAGTGAATCAGTTATACATATACATATGTTCCCATATCGCTTCCCTCTTGCATCTCCCTCCCTCCCACCTTCCCCATACCACCCCCTTAGGTGGTCACAAAGCACAGAGCTGATCTCCCTGTGCTACGTGGTTGCTTCCCACTAGCTATCTATTTTACGTTTGGCAGCGTATATATGTCCATGCTACTCTCTCACTTTGTCGCAGCTTACCCTTCCCCCTCCCCATATCCTCAAGTCCATTCTCTAGTAGGTCTGTGTCTTTATTCCCGTCTTGCCACTAGGTTCTTCCTGACCTTTTTTTTTTTTCCTTAGATTCCATATATATGTGTTAGCATACTGTATTTGTTTTTCTCTTTCTGACTTACTTCACTCTGCATGACAGACTCTAACTCCATCCACCTCACTTCTCTATAAATTTATTCAACATATTGGTTCCATTTTGGGGTGAGGGCTTGGAGGCATCCTTCCTGGATCCCTTTGTCCTTCTGTTCAATCTGGACCAATTGTCCTCTAAGTCTTCTGTATAACTCTTCTCTCAGGACTTCTCTTCACCATCATCCTGAGGATTTTCTTTCTTGCTTTCAATGTTAGTTTTCCGTTTCCTCTCTCTCGCTCTGTGTCTGGCTTACTTTTTTGTCTTAGTGGAGCATCTCCTCCAGGAGCTTCTTGAGAAAGGATATGTGGTAGCCAGCCTCCAAGACAACCCTCAATAAACCCTGTCTCCTGGTGTCCTCCCACATCGTACCAGGATTGGTCTGTGTGACCAGTGGAACTCAGCCAAAGTGATGGTACATCCCTTCAGGGATTAAGGGATAAAAGACACTGTGGCTTCTGACTCTGTAGCTTGCTCTCTCCTCTCTCCTTCCTCCTCCTGGTCCTCCTCCTTCTTCTCCTCCCACCCACCCCTCCCCCCCCCCCCCCCCCCCCGCCCCGCCATCTACGATGAGATCATCCCTTCTGAGGAAAGCCAGTTGCCGTGTTGTGAGCAGTCCTACAATGGTGAGCAACTGGGACCTCCAGCCAACAACCGCATGAATGAGCTTGGCAATGGGTCCTCCAGCCCCAGCCTCAGATGACTGCAGGTTTGGCTGACACTGTAATGTCTCCCTCATGAGAAGCCCCCAGCCAGCGCCACCCAGCTAAACACTCTCGAATTCCTGACATACAGAAAATGGGAGATAATAAATGTCCATTGTTTTAAGCCACCAAAAGTTGGGTGATTGGTTATGTGGCAATAGATATGACCATGGTAAATTTTTTGACACTGGGCTTATCTGAAAATGTCTTTCTTATGTCTTTACTTTCAGCTGATGATTTGACTGTGTATGGAAACCTCCTCCCTCTGAATTTTGAAGGCATTCATCCACTGTATCCTGGCTTCCAGTATGGATGTTGATGTGTCCAATGCCTTTCCTTTCCCTGTAATCTATTTGAATATTCTCTTCATTGCAGGTGTTATGACATTTCACAAGGCTATGCCTTGGTGTGAATCACTCTTTTCTTTTATCATTGGTTGTGTTTGGCATTCAGTGGGCTTAATCTATAATCTGGAAACTTGTGTCCCTTATTTTGGAAAGGTACTGTTAATGTTAGTTTTTCGAAGATTTTTCCACTTCTGTTGTCACTGGTCCCTCATTCTGTCATATTATTCAGAGAGACCATTTCTCCAATTCCCTTGACTTTTCTTTTTTATTTTCTATCTCTTTGTTGTTTTTGTTTTATTTTCTGAGTGATCTTTTATCTTCTAACGCTTCTATTGACTTTTTATTTCAACGGTTGTATTTTTAATTCCTAAAAGCTTGTTCTAGTCTATATATACTCTCTTTATAGCTTTCTACTGTTGCTTCATGGATGTAATATTTTGGTCTCAAATTTCTAAGGATTTTACTATTTTTAGTTTCCTTCTACTTCTTATCTGTTTCTTTCAGATTCCTTTATCTATTTTTATCTTTCTGCAGATGTCCTTGGCGATCCTTGATTGATTGTATTTAAGAGTGAAGTACTATAATGTGTATTGGAGGGTCTTTGCACACAGGTGTGGCTGTTGACTGGTGGATTCACTGTAGGATTATCAGGTGAGGATCAGGTCACTTGCTTGGGGAACCTCCCTAATCTGTAGGTTGTTTTCATTAGGCCGGTTAGATTCCCGGGAATCCCCAAAGCTTGGATCTTGGGACTTTATAAGCCTGGCTACCAGTACTATTAGAGCAAAGTAGGAGAAGATGGTTTAGGGTTTCACTGTTCAGTATGTAGATGTTCGTCTAGTTTCCCTGTTCGTAGTATTGTAGCGTAACCCCACCTTCCAGTGGACCTGGTGTCCCCAAGTCCAGAGACTGGCTGTTTCAACCACTTCACAGAGTAAACTTTATTTATTTAATTAAACTGGGGTTAAGGGAGTGTGCAGAATGGATCTAAGGATCTAACTACTTCTTTTTTAAAAATTAAAATAAAGATTAAGGGAAGTATTGATTCATTTTTCAAATCGAGGTAAAATTGGTATATAACACTGTATAAGTTTTAGGTATATGCCATTATAATTCAACATCCATGTACATTGCAAAGTGACCACCACCGAAAGTGAAATTACCATCCATTACCATATAATTGATCCCCTTCACCCATTTCGCCCACCCCTCCACTCTAACCACTTCTTATAAAGTCATTCAACCATCCTCTTTCCAACCCTACCTGGAGCCTCTAAGTCCTGGATTTTTCTAGAGTTCTGCCATGTGAATTGGCTTCCTTTCTGGTTGGCTTTACCCGTTAGGAGTCATATTTCACCTTCTCAGTTCTACAAAGTCAGTTATCTCCCTGTCTGTTTTCCAGCTTCCAAATTTTTATTGGCATTTTCTTGTTTGTTGTCATTTCTTCTGTCATTCTCTTTCTCCTTACACATTTTTGCTTTTTGAAATTTCTTTACTGTCATTTTAGAGGAATTTGGAAGGGACAAGAGAAAACTACATGTGTTCCATTTGCCATATTTAACCAGATGTCCTTACAGGTGGTCTGCACTTGAGTTTTTATTCATTTGTTTGGTTCTGTTTGGCTTGCTTATCTATGTGAGTGTTTTTAGTTTTTGTTTGTTTTTAACCAGCTAAGTATTAGTGATTTGGTTAGCTTTGGACTTGGCTATTGACTTGGTTAGCTAAGTGTTACTGAGCGTGGATCAGCTCACTGCTTGGTCCCAACCCACAGGATGACTTGCTGCCCACTCTGTAGCTCACACTGTATAATCTGGTCATGGTGGGGATGGTGGCCACTGAAGGGAGTGGAGTGGCCACTCCCTTGGTGGGCCCACCAAGGGAGTGGAGCTGGAATGGTGCCTGTCTTTTCACTCTGGGCTTAGCTTCTGATTACTAGAATCCTTTGCTGGGAATTGGAGCTATGACTAGCAAAGTGGAGTGGCTCCCTCAGACATGTGGAAATGTAACTTCTTTCTAATTAGGGTGTCTACACATGGCAGATGGTTGTCAGTTGGCCTCAGGGCCAAATGATGTAATTGACCACCTCCTTCTTGAAACTCTCTCTTCCATGAACCTGCCTTCCAACTTGCTACCTTATCCTGTTTTCTTTCCCCTGCCTCTCTGACCCTTCATCTGTCCATCTATTCAGTCAACCAAATCTCTTGAGCACCAGCTATGTACTGGGTCCTGTCTGAATAAGGTACAAATATGTCCATCATGGTGTAGACACAGAGGCTATCTTGGGTGCACAAGGAAGGGCCTTAAACCCAACTTTGAGCTGGAGGTAGAGGGGTTAGGGAAGGATGTCCAGAGCAGGGTCACTGGCTGAGACTTGGAGGATGAATAGGAGATTTTAGAGTAGAGAAGGAACTTAAAGATGCTCCAGGTAAAGGGAACAATGTATGCAAAAGCCCAGAGGCAAAGAAGAGCCTGGTGACAGGCAAAGAGTCTTTATGATTGGTCCATAGGGTAAAGGGGAGAATGGATGGCAGGAGCTGAGACTGAAGAGACAGATGGTGCCCATGCTACGTATGTCTTGCTGGATTTTATGCTGAAGAAAAATGAGGGGATGTTGGGGGTTGTTATTAGGAGTGTGATGCAATCAAGTTCTCCTTTCATGGAGACAACCGGTCTAGATGTGGAAGAGTGGATCAAAGGTGATGACTTTTGGTTGGAGGAGGGAGGGGACCAGTTAAAGTCTGTTGGGGTGATTCAGGAGAGAGCTGTTGAGAACTTGAACTGCAGCAAAGGGTGTGAAACAGGGACACAATTTGACAGCTTTTAGAGGGAAGACTCAGGAGTGCTCATGGCCTATTGGATCTAGGGGATGAGGGAGTGGGGGTGTGGTGGGAAGACGAGGACCCCAGATTTCTGGCTTCAGTAACTCGGTAGATGGGGGCACCATTTGCCTTAAGAGGAACAGAGGAGAGGAGCACACTGTGGGCAGAAGGGAGTGAGTTCTGTTTTGCTTGAACTGAGTTTGAAATGCCTGTGGGATGCTGGAGGGAGTGCCTAGTAAACGGTTTGATCTGTGAGTCTGGATACCTCTGGGGAAGGAAACTGAGCTAGACATTTAAATTTGGGAGTTATTATCTAAGGGTGATAGTTGGAAGTAAGGGAGAAAATGTGGTCATCCAGAGAGAATATAAGGATGAGAAAAGAAGAGAATGGGGAATGCCAACATTTAAGAGGTGGGTCCTTTTAGAGACAGAGATAGAGAGAGAAGTGGTGGTGGGGAGAAATGGGGAAAAAGAGAGAGAGAGAGAGAGATGGAGACACACACACACACACACACACACACACAGAGGCAGAGAGAGAAAAGCAGAGAGGGCGCCTGGTTGTGTCTTGGATGGCAGGGGCAGAGAGAGTCTCCCAGGGAGGGAAGGTGGAGGAAGTAGGTGATGGAAGAGGAGAACTGGAAGGTGAATGTTGGATTTGACATCCAGGAAGTCACTGGCGCCTTGGGAGGCGGTGTGGGCAGAAGGCAGATGGCAGCGTGTTGAGGAGGTGGAGGCGTGGAGGGAGAGGTGGTAGAAACACGAGTGTAGTCAGTTCTCAGCAGCCTAGTTGAGAAGAGGAAGGAGACAGCGATGGGTAGAGGAAAGCATATGGCTGGAAAGAGTTTTTTTGAAAGGTGGTAAATGTCACGTTATCTGTAACAGGACAGAGAGAGGGAGGGAGAGGGAGATTGAAGACATGGGAGGAAAGATGGACTTGGACAGCAAGTGGGGCTTCTCCTGCGTTGTGTTTGCAGAAGCTCACCCAGCCGGGAAGCCCCTGCGGGCGTTACAGGGATGTGGGTGTGGGTGTGGCATACAGAAGAAGCAGGAAAAATCTGAGCATTTTTGGTCCAGGGATCGTCCACGTGGCAAACACGTGTTGACCATTTACTCAATATAGTTCCAGACGCTGTAGTTCTCGCTGGGACAGGGGAATGAAAAACCCACCCCAGGCTTCAGGGAGCTCGCTGTCTAGGGGGCCAGACAGACAAATGGGGAAAATGTCAGGGGAATCCTGCCTGTGCCTGGAGAGGGGGGTAGGGGGGTGCGGGGAGCCTTCATCAGGTGAGCTCTGGTGCCCACCCTGGAGTGAGGTCTGAAAGGAGGAGAAAGAATTTTCAGGGTGGACAAAGGGTGAAGCATATGCTTGGCTGTGCAGTTTAACCACAAATATTTATTAAGCACCTGTACGTACGTATCAGGCACGATGCTTGCACGCTGGGTGTAAAGGCAGATGCACCTGGCATTGGGCTCGCTCCCACCAAGCGGTATCAACATTGGGTGGCGGAGGCTACAGATGGTCTCAGTGTCATGTGCTTAGAATTCTGACAGTAGAATGGGGGTCCTTTTGGGGAAACAGAATGTAGTTTGGTGTGAAAGGAAAAGAGAATATGGGAGAGGGAAAGGCAGGCAGGGCCAGGGTCAAGGTTTTAAAGGTCTTAGGTATAATGGGTTGGCTTCCTGGACTGGCTACAGGCTATAGGTCAGAGATCTGTTTTTACATACGGTCTGGCCGTTGCCTGTTTGCATATCAGTCTCTCACAAGTTACAAGGAGGTCATTAGGGTAGGTCCTAATCCAGTATGACTGGCATGCTTATAAGAAGAGACACAGAGATACAGACACACAGGGAGAAAGCTGTGTGACATCGGAGGTGGAGATTGGAGGGAGGCGGAGATTGGAGGGATGCGGCCACAAGCCAAGGATTGCCGGCAACACCAGAAGCTGGACGAGGCCAGGAAGGATTCTTCCCTAGAGCTTCCGAGGGAGTCTGTTCCTGCCAAGACTTGGATTTCAGACTTCCAGCCTCCAGAGCCATGAGAGAATACATTTTTTGGCTTTAAGCCATCAGTTTGTGGGACTTTGTTATGGCAGCCCTAGGAAACTCATACGGACAATCTATTGGATGGTAACTGGGGGAGGGGCAGAGTTTCCTGTGCATGTGGTCTGTGGGCCACTGGCTTTAGACTTACCAGGGGGCTTCCTAAGAATGTTGAATCTGGGCCCCTTGCACATACCTATGAAATCTCCAGAGAAGGGGCTGGAGAATGTGGATTGTAGCGAGATTCCTTGGTGACTTTTACACTCACTAAAGTTCCAGAACTGCTTGTGTTCAAGCGCAGTCAGGCAAGGGTTTGGGGGAAGGGAGTAAAGCAGTCAGACTGTGTCTAACAAAGATGATTCTATGGAGTGAACCATCCGTTTCTTCAACAGATATTTTGCAAGGAATCTAAACACGAGATGGAGGGCAACTCTGTAGATTACAAATGCCTGAAAAGACACATCAACCCATTCAGTGGTTCGAAAGTGACAGGGCCAGGTCTGTCTGTCCCTGCAGCCGAGGAGCACTGCACCCACTCCAGTTCTCAGAGATGCCTTCCTGACCCTCCCCCACCCCACAACTGAAACACACCCCCTCTTTTGTATGGGGAGCAAGCTGTGCTCACAGGTCCTTCACTATTGGCCGTTTCTCGTGTCTTTTGTCTCTCCATTGGCCCTCAAACTTTAGTGTGCGCAAGAATGGCCTAAGACACTGGCCCAAACCCCAGACTTCCTAATTTAGTGGATGGGGAAGGGCCCAGGAATCTGCATTTAAACCATCGCCCCAGGAGATTTCTCTGAAGTCAGCCAGTTCCTGGTATGCCGTCGACACTGGTGCATGAACAGATGAGCCATGATCGCATCACTTCCCACCCGTAGGTGGGATCCAAGTCTTCATCCCACCCTCATCCTTTCTTCCGTATTCTTGCCACCTGTCTTACTCCATTTGGGCTGCCATACGAAGATCTCACAGGCCAGGGGAGCTTAAACAACAAACATTTATTTTCTCACGGTTCTGGAGGCTGGAAGTCCAAGATCAAGGTGCCAGCAGATTCAGTGTCTGGTGAGGACTGTCTTCCTGGCTTGCAGATGGCCACCTTCTTGCTGTGTCCTCACATGGTGGAGAGAGAGATCATCTTTGTTGTGTCTTTTCTTATAAGGGCACTAATCCCATTCATGAAGGTTCTACCTTCACGACCTAAGCTATCTCCCAAAGACCCCACCTCCAAACAACCATCCCACTGGGGATTAGGGCGTCAACATGGATTTGGGGGTGGGGAGACAAAAACATTGAGTCCATAGCACCAACCCAGGAGGGGATTGGGGCTTTGGGCCTTTTTGGGGGCAGGATAGAGGTGGTGGGAAGAACCAGCCCCGTGTTTTGCCCCCATGTACATTTTCAAAAGAGATCTTGCTTGTCCTTTTCCTTCCCGGCCCCCACTCCTGCCCATATCCATTTTCCTGGTGATCACGCTCATAGGAATACATATTTTCTTTAAGAAAAGAAAAATTATTTTTTTAATCACAAAAGAATTCGTGCTCAGTGAAGAGAACTTGGAAAGCACAGAGGAGCACAGAGTAAAAAACACAAACAGAAAAGCTGGGTTAGGACCTCCCTGGTGGTCCAGTGGTTAAGACTCTGCGCTTCCAGTGCAGGGGGCGCGGGTTTGATCCCTGGTCGGGGAACTGAGATCCCACATGCTGCACGGCATGGCCAAAAAACTTAATTAATTAGTTAATTAATTAACAAAGCAGAAAAAAGCTGGGTGATCTTCTTACCCATACCAGCCTCTGTAAAAATGCCGTGCACGGCCTTCCGGTGTTTTCCATGCACGATGTGGCTCCATGTGAACATACCCTCTTCCTCCAGGCACATCCAGCAGCTTGGTTTCCTCAGCCTCCCCACTCTCCTTAGCGCCCAGCATGCTTCCAGGGATCACAGACCCATCTGTGCCGTCCGCCAGCTGCCGGGTCCCTCCCTCGCTCACCCCTCCCACAGGAGTCACTGTCTTTGGGGGCAAGTGCTTTACTGACAGCACGTAATACCCCATCTCCCCTTCTCCTGTCTTTCTCCCTGCCCAAGGGCTGGGGGCCGGGGGGCGGGTGACATCCTCTGTATTAACATTGTAAAATGTTGGACAGCCGGTGAAAAAACCAAAGACCTAGATTCCCTCTGCTAATTGAAAATTAAACAGCTCTGCAGGGGCTATTTCCCTGTGTCCCTCTCTTCCCTTAGCAGAGATGTCCTCTTGAAATCTGCAGACAGGCTCGGCTTTGTCCAATCTCTCGTTAAAAACTCGGAGGCTGGCACCCATCCCCTGCAATCCTCTGTCTGATGTTGGCAAACGTCACCCGATCATAGTGACTGGGGAGAGTTATGGTTTTATTTGGGGTAACAAACAGGAGCAGCTTCGGAACCAAGAACAAATCCTGTTTCCATGCAAATACAGTTTGTAATAAAAACCTGCCAGGACAGAAGTACGGGGGCTGCTCTTCCCAGCAAATCGCTCCCTTTGATAGAGCATTCTTCAGAGTTATCCTGGGAGGGGTCCAAGCAGCTGTCCGAGAGGTCTGCCACTAAAGGATTTGGGTGTGTGGCCATTTCTGTTGAATTAAGAAGTAACAGGAGACAGGAAGCCAGGCAGGGTGGTTTAGATACTGTCAGTATGAGGCAGAATAACAGCCCTCTTGCTTCCTCAACGTTGTCAATGCCATATTTTCACGTCGTATTTAAAATCCTACGTTGAATAGTCCTACCAGAGCTGGCAGAATGAATGCTTTACAGATGAGCAGCTCTGAAGTACGCAGAGAACGGGTGGAGGAGGAGGGGGTACAGATATCCACTGTGTGCTCTCTGCACCTCCCAGGGGTGTCGCTTTAGGTGCCACACCCCATCCGATCCTTAGAACAGCACAGGGATTTATCTTCCTGGGAGAAATGAACTTCCCACCTTCATTCCAGAGAGATCAGGGACTTCCTTTCGTTCTTGAAGCCAATTAATGCAGAATTGGAGCTGCTTTGACTCCCAGACCCTTGTTTTTTTTTCCCCATGCCCTTGCTCACTTTCCCGGATCACTGAAGGAGCCCAAGGGGAAAGTGCCAAGGTTATCCCACAAGTTCAAAGAGAATATTATCATTGAATGGAATATAAGCTAATGGAAGGGCCCCAGCACTACTTGGAAACAGAACTGAGTTTCCAGGAAGCAGAGTTGGAAAGGATAAGGCCCCGCAGGGCCTCCGAGGGTCCAGAGGTGCTTCCGGAGGAGGGTGGTGCCTTGGGAGGTGGCAGCAAACAGATGGTCCAGGCGCCATTTCAACTCCATCTTCGTGACCAGCTGTCACTAGGGAAATGTGCTCTCGGCTGGAAAGGAGCCAAAGGAAGGAGGGGAGAAAAATGCAGACGTCCAGAACGGGTTTATTATTCTATCTTCTCCCACCGCCCCAGTGCCAGACGATGGTGGTCTTCATGGGAGTGTAGACAGCCAGTAAGAACCTTCCAGGTCAACCACGGGAACGTGGGTTTGCTGGCTCTGGGGTTTGCATCTCCTGGAGGGGATCTGTCTGCCCCACCGCATCCTCACCTGCTGTTGGGTCATCCCCTGTGGTCCATCTGTGCCGGACTGCTGTTTGCATATGCTGGTGCCGGGCCGGTACCTGGCCAGCAGGAGACTGCAGGACCCAAAGGGGCAGCCTGTCTGGCAGCAGCATTGCTGGGCAACACTGGATGAATTTCCCACAGATCCGACCTCTACAGTGAAACTCCTGGCAAAGCGCACACACAATGGGGGCATTTCCCGAGCCAGGTGGGAGTGGGACTCGGCTCCTGAAACTCATCACAGGAGATGTGGTCCAAAGCACGCTGGCTGAGAGAACAATTATTTTCTCCAAGCAATGTGTGTATGTGTGTGTGTGTGTGTGTGTGTGTGTGTGTGTGTGTGGTGCACGTTTGAGTTGATAATTTTGGTGGACCGTGGGGCAATTTCATAATATCTTACCAACTTTTTCAAAAAGGATTTTTGAGTTTTCTTTTTATGATTTCCTCCCTATTTTAAAATCTCTGCTTAAAAACAATTTTTTTAAAACAATGACAGTTATTCTCATTTATTTATTTATTTATTGGCTGCACCACACGGCACGTGGGATCCTCGTTCCCCGAACAGGGATCGAACCCGCGCCCCCTGCATTGGAAGCTCAGAGTCTTAATCACTGGACCACCAGGGAAGTCCCTAAAAAAAATTTTTTTTTAAGCAAATAATTCCTGTTCTGTGCTGATGGTAACTGTTACATTTGGAGACCACCTTGGTGTCCAGTAATAGAGGCTTGATGAAACGTGCTGTTTTCGTAAGAGTGACTAGATCCGTGCATGGTCGAGGATCTGAAATACAGCCAGTGTTTCAGAAGTTCACTTTGCACCAGGTGTCTGCTCACAGCTTGGCAGACCTTATTTCTTTGAATCCGTACAACCACCCTATAAAGGAAGGGACGTTAACATCCTTTTTTTATATATATAAAAGAGAAAATGGAGCATGGAGAGATCAAGGAATTTGCCCAAGGTCGTGGGGTCTTAGCTGTGGCAGTTTAAACCCAGAGCCTGTGCTCCAAGCCACTGACTTCAAGCTAATGGTACTTGCCACTGAGCAGTCAGATCACGGGCATTTTTTTTTTAAATTTTATTTATTTATTTATTTATTTGTTTATTTATTTATTTATTTAATTTTTGGCTGCGTTGGGTCTTCGTTGCTGCACATGGGCTTTCTCTAGTTGCAGCGAGCAGGGGCTACTCTTCGTTGCGGTGCGCGGGCTTCTCATGGCAGTGGCTTCTCCTGTTGCGGAGCACGGGCTCTAGGCGCGTGGGCTTCAGTAGTTGTGGCTCGCGGGCTCTAGAGTGCAGGCTCAGTAGTTGTGGCACGTGGGCTCAGTAGTTGTGGCTCGCAGGCTCTAGAGCGCAGGCTCAGCAGTTGTGGCGCACGGGCTTAGTTGCTCCACGACATGTGGGATCTTCCCGGATCAGGGCTTGAACCCATGTCCCCTGCATTGGCAGGAGGATTCTTAACCACTGCGCCACCAGGGAAGCCCACGTGGGCATGTTTATATTTGTCTTTTCTGTATATTCTTACTTTTAATATGTACACATTCCTTCTGAAATGGGGGGGGGATCTCCCAAATTATGTAAAAGTAGAGAGGAAATAAACAATAAAAGAAAAAGTCTGAATGTTTTGGAATGGGGAGAGTTAAAAGATATTTCAACCCACTTTTGTGCAATTATTCCTGCTTTGCTGTTTTGGCAATGCTTGTCAGTTTTTTAAAGTTTGCAAAGTCGCTGCAATAACCAAGTATGTATTTATATCTTATGTTGGTATACAGATTGCTTTGTAATCTCCCCTAATTCGTTTGAATGAATTGGTGGATGTTAAGGCTGTTTCTAACTTTTCGCCATTCTGTATACGCAGGGCTGGAAGTAAATTAGAAGTAAAAACCACAAGGCAGAAAAAAAATTGAATTGCAGAAAAAATAAAGTGTTATAAAACCACTTCAGGGTGTTCCAGAATGATTAATACTTGGGGAAAACATGAGGACAGTAGTTGGATCAGACTGTCATCCTGATAAAATTACATTCAACCAAAGTTTTTTATTTTTTAATTTTTAAAAAGTTTTTATTGGATTATAGTTGCTTTACAATGTTGTGTTAGTTTCTACTGTACAGCAAAGTGAATCAGCTATACGTATACATATATCCCCTCTTTTTTGGATTTCCTTCCCATTTAGGTCACCACAGAGCACTGAGTAGAGCTCCCTGTGCTATAGGGTAGGTTCTCATTAGTTATCTGCTTTATACATAGTATCAATAGTGTACATATGTCAATCCCAGTCTCCCAATTCGTCCCACCCCCCCTTTCCCCCTTGGTATCCATACGTTTGTTCTCTATGTTTGTGTCTCTATTTCTGCTTTGTAAATAAGATCATCTATACCAATTTTTTCAGATTTCACATATATGCATTAATGTATGATATTTGTTTTTCTCTTTCTGGATTACTTCACTCTACATTCAACCAAATTGCATTGTGATGGATTCTCGTCTTTGTGGTTGTCCCTCTGTCCCCCTTCTGAGACAGAGCTCCCCTCTGGAATAACCAGATATGACATTTCCTAGCCTCCGTTGCAATAGGAGCATGGGTGCCATGAGCTGGGAAATCCTCGTCATAGGTATCTGCACGTGGTCCTGAATGAGAAGCTGGTGACAGAAAGAAGAAGGGACCATGCTGAATCATCCGTTCTTGTGAAGGTGGTGGCAACAGCAGTGATCATGTCCAGGTCCTAGACTGCAGCATCCACGCCCTGAGAGGGGCCGTGTTGCAGGACCACTGTCCTCCCTGGGTTAGTTCTGTGGTGTAATTATAGGATTGCACCTGGCTGTTTACCTCTCTTTCTCCTGAGGATTCTGCGAGCAACTCAATAACCATTTAATAAATTTTATTTCTGTTTAAATAAATCAGAGTTAGTTTCTATTTCATGCAACTGAAAACTCTGATGGATATTCACACATTACCATTTATTTCCATATATTTACCCTGTATACCTTTAATCCAGTAGTTTTGTTATGCAATAAAATGATAGTAGCGCCAGGAAATGCATTAAGGATCAAGAGAGTTTTTCAGAATTTGGGAGCTTTAAAAATGAATACCAGATATTTGCATGATTTATAGTTTATGAGTGATTTAAGCTTAAAATTTTATGGAAGCCACTGAAAAGAATTCTAGAGGGATTCTTGTTTCTTTTAGCTAATAAATTGGGTCCTATATCTAAAGTTTCAAAGGGCTATGAAGGTTGGGATGAAAACATTACTTATAATGAATCTCATCCTTAGTCATTTTCCCAAGTGGTGGTACATTTACATAATAATAGGAGTTCTGTGATGAAGTCTTTTGATTTTTCATGTTACTGCAATTCTAGCTCATTTAATCCAATATGATATTATTAATAACTCATCTTTATACACCATTGAAGTCTCAATGTCTGGGGGATATCCAAGAAAAAGAGGATATTCTTTTTCCAGCCATCCTCCCCTTCTCTCCAGAAGTATAAAACTACATATAGATGTTCCTAGGTCAAGGATTCTGTGAGTTTTTTAACCATGTATTTTATTGAGGCTAGTGAGGGAAGGAAATTCACGGGCTAGAGTCTAGAGTGCAGGGAGTTGGTCATATATATAGCAAGCATCCTTCCAACAAATTTTCCGAGTCCTTCTCAAGTGCCTCAGCACCTGCCTGCTCTAGGTGCTGAGGCCATGCATCACTTATGATTAAGTTCAACTCCAAGTTTAGAAAACCCAAAAGAACCATGGCTTAAATTAGGTAGAAAAAGTCTACAAGGGTCCAGGGCTGATTCTGTGTCCCACAGTGTGAGTGACCCAGTCTCCTCCAGTCTTGTTGCTCTGCTGGGGGTTGCTTTCATCCCCAGGTCCCTTGTGGCCCAAGAGAGATGCTCCAGTGACAGCCATCACACTGCAGTCCCACCAGCAGCAAAGAGGAAGCAGAGAGGAAGGGCACGCTTCCTCCTCTTAGGAAAGTTCTGGTTAGAACTTAGTCACGTGACCTTGCATAGTTGCAAGGAATCCTGGGAAATGTAGTCTTTATCCAGGGTGGCCATGTGCCCAGCTAAGAGCTGCGGTTTCTTTAACTGGGGACAAAGAGGAGAATGGATTCCTAAAGACAACTGGCTGTGTTTACCCCAAGAAGTTACAAAGAACAGGGTGAGATTATTTTCTAAGAGAGGAAATCAACATGTACACTTATTAACTACCATCCAATGTATTAAACGTGTTAGCAGTGATGTATTTGAAGGGCATGGGAGGGTAAGAGGGGAGAGGCTGCGTGGTATAGTGTAGAGACGCATAGAATCTGGTCTAGAGTTTGGCTACCTGGGCGTGAATGTGTTTTTGACATCTCCTAGCTCTGTGACCTTAGGCTAGTTCTTCCCCCACCCCCCGCTTCCTAGGGCTGCTACATAAAATACAGGATGCCCAGGGTCCTAATATTTGAGACACGCTTAAACTAAAAAATTGTTATTTATTTGAAATTTAAATCTAACTGATTGTCTTGTATTTTTATTTGCTAAATCTAGCCACCCTACTACCCCTTCCCCATCTGTAAAACAGGAATTATTCAACTTAATAAACAAATAGTTAACCAATGAATATACAAATATATATTCTCTGAGAGTTTACTATATGCTGGATAGTGTTCTAGAAACGGAGATAAACTTACACTATGGGATTATTTGAAGATTAGGCAAGAAAATTCACGGAAAGGGCTGGGCCTGGCCCAGGATCAGAGCCTGTTGACTAGTTGTGCTGCTGCTACTCTTACTCTTCGGCCTGGGGAAGCTCTGGTGGAGAAGAGGCTGCGGGATCCCAGCAGAACAACTTCTGATGAGTGATGCTTGGAGCCCATGACAGGGTAGACAGACGCTGACCCTCTGGAGTGGCCACGGGGCATGTCCTGCCCATCCCAACATCCAGTCCATGGCCTCACCTCTCTAGAAACCCTTCTGGAGCGCCTCTGGAAACCATCTTCCCCTCCTCTGGTTTCATAGTACACGTTTATACCTCTCTTTTGGCCATTAATGAAAAAAAATGTCCTTACGTCTTTCATCCCATAAAAGACTTGAGGTTCCTTAGTTGGCAGTTTCTCGTTGACTGCACTGGCACAGTTCTCTTCTCTCTCCCTCTCTCTCTTTCAGTATTATTTGATGTTCTGTGGTCTCCCTCGCTTGTTTGCAGGCTTCCTGAGTTCCAAGGCCATGGCCTACAGTCCACGGAAAACATTCCTTCCAGGTTTAGTAGCTTCAAGGTGCCTCTGCGTTTCCCGAGAGGCAGGCCCCACCAGTCTTTCAGGTCTTTGGCTGGACAGTAAGTTTCAACCCCCCCCCCCCCCCGCCCCCGCCCCTTGCTCTCCCTGGGCATCTACTGGGGGAGCCTGTGAAGCCCTCTCCTGGTCTGGCCGCCGGCCACAAAGCTGTCATCTCTGAGTTTGCCTTTGCCTCCCCACCTTGCCGTCAGCGGGGTGGTGGAGGGGTACCCTGGGAGTGTGGGTGCATCTCCACGTCAGCCTAAATCACGCATCATTAGGAGGGTAAAGCTGCTGGGGGAAGTAGAGGGAGATGGACGGCTTCTGTTAGCATCTAAACTCAGTCATAAATGCCTTCGCGTTATCCGCGGCTTGGATCTCCCGTGCCATCGTGGGCACAGTTGGGAGTTGGCTGAACAGCAGAGGAAACAAAAGAGAGCAGAAAACTTGTTGGCTCTGGAATAAGGAGTGAAACATCTGCCCTCCCCTGCAGTAGGACACTGGGTTCTTTCACTACAGGAGAGGTTGGCAAACTTCTGGAAAGGACCAGAGAGCAAACGTTCTGCTTTGAGGACCATGTGGTCTCCGTTGTAACTACTCAACTCTCACTTTATAGTAAAAATGGCCCTAGACAACCCATACATGAGTGACCATGGCTGAGTTCCAGTAAAACTTTATTTGTAAAAACAGGCGGTGAACAGATTTGGTCCCAGAGCTGTAGTTTGCCCACGCTTGAGCCACAAAGTTCACGAGGACCCAGTTCACCCCTGCGTCCTCCCTCCCTTTGAAAGTTTCCAACAGGGCAGGTTAGCAGACCCCTCTGGTTCCCGCTCAGTCCCTCCTGGGTCCCATTGCCTTCTGGGAGAAACCCACTTTGATTTGTCAATGGATCTTGACATTTTCTGGGCCGTGTTTTGTGTAGCCTAGTTCTTGGCATAGAGAGCTGTAGCCAGCTTTTCTTGTTAATGACTCTTGTTTCATAAGCCTGTTTGGATGGTCCCCCTGCAACTCCATCCAGCTACGTAACGCTTTTCCGATCTGTGCTGGTGGGTTCCTGGAGACCAGAGATGAAGCCCAGGACTCCTCAAGGGTGCTGCTGTCCAAAGCCTCACCCACCAGGGTGGTCCCACTCCAAGCCAGGCAGCAAGGGTCTCACGGGTGCAACTGCCCTCTCACAGGCCCATTTACGAAAAAAAAATTAAAGATGGATAATTATACATTTATCTGTATGTGTGTCTATAGCTTTTAAAAATTGTGGTAAACACATAAAATTTACCATCCGTGAAATGATAGAAAATATATATATTTTGCTCTCTGCCCCTGGTTCTTGGCACAGAGGTCCTGAAATTCTTGTAATTTCCTAAGGGATTAGAGCACTAGGACCATCTCGTTTTAATATTTGGTTTATGACCCCATCCCTGGCACCGGAAATCCTTGTGAATTCCTAAGTGATAAAAGTACTAGGGCTTGGGATTAGCAGATGTAAACTAGTATAAACAATATAAACAATAAGGTCCTACTGTATAGGACAGGGAACTATATTTGATATCCTGGGATAAACCAGAATGGAAAAGAATATGAAAAAGAATATATATATATGTGTATATGACTGAGCCACTTTGCTGTACAGCAGAAATTAACACAACATTGTAAATCAACTATACTTGAATAAAATTTTTAAAAAGTAGTAGGAGCATCTTTTGTTCTGATGAAATGACTCTTGGGGGGTTCCTGGATGGCTCCTGGATGGAGGCTGGTCACCAGAAAGACCGAGCCATGACTGGAAGCGTAGAATTTTCAGCCCCCTTCTCCCCGCTTCTCCAGAGAGGAGAGAGGGTCTGGAAATAGAGTTAATAATTGATCATGCCGGACTTCCCTGGGGGTCCAGCGGTTAAGACTCCGCGCTTCCAGTGCTGGGGACGCGGGTTCGATCCCTGGTCGAGGAACTAAGATCCCACATGCTGTGCGGTGTGGCAAAAAAAAAAAATTGATCATGCCTACGTGAGGACGTCTCCATAAAAATCCCGATAGTACATGGTTTGGGGAGCTTCCAGGTGGGCAAACGCATCCACGTACTGGGAAGGGCCTCCCCTACTCCACAGGGAGAGAAGTTCCTGTGCTCAGGACCCTCTTGGACCTTGCCCTGTGTATCTTTTCATCTGGCTGTTCATCTGTATCCTTTCTCACATCCTTTAATGAACTGGTAAACACAGGTGTTTCCCTGAGTTCTGTGAGCAGCTCTAACAAATTAAATGAACCCGAAGCAGGAGGTGGTCATGTAGCCAAGTCAGGCAGAAGCTGTGGGTAACCTGGGGACCCATTACTTGTGATCTGCGTCCGAAGTGGGGTGGGGAGCAGCCTTGTGGGACCGAGCTCTTCACCTGCAGGATCTGATGTCATGTCTGGGTAGATAGTGTCCGAA
Source organism: Balaenoptera ricei (assembly GCF_028023285.1). Classification (NCBI taxonomy): domain Eukaryota; kingdom Metazoa; phylum Chordata; class Mammalia; order Artiodactyla; family Balaenopteridae; genus Balaenoptera; species Balaenoptera ricei. The sequence continues at coordinate 5,664,061 of NC_082658.1, read as the reverse complement.
TTGAGTTCAGTTGTAGGACACCCAGCTGGGGTCGTGGAGATTTGCTTGGTGAGGGACCCACCCCCCATATTTGGTGACAGAAGTGTCTGTGAGAAGTGAAGTGTTCTGTGTGAGTGTAAGGTCAACACCCAGGAGGGAAAGACCGAGTTTTCCTATTGCACCGTCTTAACCATTTTTAAGCATACAGTTCAATATTTTTTACTATCTGCACATTGCTGTATACTAGCTCTCTAGAACCTTTTCATCTTGCAAAACTGAAACTCTATACCCAACAAACAACAACTTTTCCTCCCCTCAGCCCCTGGTAACCACCATTTTACTTTCTGTTCCAAGAGTCTAACTACTTTGGATATTTCATGTGAATGGAATCACACAGTATTTGTCTTTTTGTGACTGGCTTACTTCACTTAGCATCATGTCCTCAAGGGTCATCTGTGATGTAGCATATGTCAGAATTTCCTTTGTTTTTAAGGCTGGATAATATTCCATTGGTTGTATATCCTACACTTTCTTTATCCACTCATCTGTGGGTGGGCATTTAGGTTGCTTCTACCTCTAGGCTATTGTGAATAAAGGTGCAATGAACGTGAGAGTGCAAATATCTCTTCAATATCCTGTTTTTAATAATTTTGGATATATACCCAGAAGTGGGAGGGCTGGATCATGTGGTAGTTCTATTTTTAATTTTTTGAGGCGCCTCCGTACTGTTTTGCATAGCAGCTGCACCATTTTACATTTCCACCAACATATTTATAGCTTTTTTTTCAAAAGGAAAAAATGTAAACAGGATAGTCTATATAGTTTCATTCACTCATTCACTCAAAAATATTTATTGAATGCTTACCCATGTCCAGACACCGGGTTACTGTATTGAACCAGGCAAATCCTTGCCCTCTTGGAGTTAGTCTTGTTGGGGAGACAGTTAATAACAAATAGACATATAATTCCGCTAGAGAAATAAGAGTTTAATTTAGCTACGTTTAGAAGGAAAAAAAGTGACAGTGGGGTTTCCCAGATAGAAATGGAGGAAGTGGTTCTGGAAACCCCAATGTCACTTTTTTTTCTTTCTCCCAAACTAAAGTCTTCTCTTATTAACCGTTCCCTAGTTAGGTAAATACATCTGCAGAAAACCACCGCTGGAGCTTGACTATGGTGAACCTACATCTCATAGACTTTTAAAAATATTGGGGTGAAATTCATATACCATATAATTATTTTAACTGAACAATTCAGTGACATTTAATACATTCACAGTGTTGTACAACTGTCATCTCTCTCTAGTTACAAAACGCTTTCCTCACTCCTGCTTTCTGTTTCTATGGATTTACCTACTTTGCCTATCTCATATAAATGGAATCATACAATCTGTGGTCCTTTGCATCTGGCTTCTATCACTGAACATAATGTTTTCGAGCTTCAGCCACATTGTATTACGTATCAGTACTTCATTCCTTTTTATGGGCAAATAGTATTTCGTGGTAGAGATAGACCCCATTTTGTTTATCCATTCATTCGTTGCTGGATGTCTGGGATGCTTCTACCTTTTGGCTACCGTGAGTAGTACTGCTATGAACATGGGGCCACAAGGATTGGTTTTGTTACCGAAAGTGGGGTCCGGCTGCTCACCACTCAAAAGCAAATAAAGAGGCAGGGTTGGTGGAAAGGAAAGTTTGCTTTATTTCGGATGCCGGCAACCGGGGGTGGGAGAGGGAGGGTGGACTCCTGTACAAAGGCCAACTCCCCCACCCCCCCACCCCCAATCAGTGGGCAAGAGCTTTCGTAGGCAGAAGGAGGGGCTACATGCAGAAACAGCCCAGTCAGTCAGCTCTGACGGTCATCTTGAAATTGGTCATGCGGTGGTCTGATCAGCGTCGTCTTGATTGTTTTGCTTCCGTGTCCTGGCTATTGTAAATAGTGCTGCAGTGAACACTGGGGTGCATGTGTCTTTCTGAATTATGGTTTTCTCAGGGTATATGCCCAGTAGTGGGATTGCTGGGTCATATGGTAGTTCTATTTTTAGTTTTTTAAGGAACCTCCATAGTGGCTGTATCAATTTACATTCCCACCAATAGTGTAGGAGGGTTCCCTTTTCTCTACACCCTCTCCAGCATGAACTGCTCGTATATTTTGGAGATTAATCCTTTGTCAGTTGCTTCCTTTGCATATATTTTCTCCCATTCTGAGGGCTGTCTTTTCGTCTTGTTTATGGTTTCCTTTGCTGTGCAAAAGCTTTTAAGTTTAATTAGGTCCCATTGTTTATTTTTGTTTTTATTTTCATTACTCTAGGAGGTAGGTCAAAAAGATCTTGCTGTGATTTATGTCAAAGAGTGTTCTGCCTATGTTTTCCTCTTAAGAGTTTTGTAGTGTCTGGGCTTACATTTAGGCCTTTAGTCCATTTTGAGTTTATTTTTGTTTATGGTGTTAGGGAGTATTCTAATCTCATTCTTTTACATGTAGCTGTCCAGTTTTCCCAGCACCACTTATTGAAGAGATTGTCTTTTCTCCATTGTGTATTCTTGCCTCCTTTGTCATAGATTAGGTGCCCATAGGTGCGTGGGTTTATCTCTGGGCTTTCTATCCTGTTCCATTGATCTATATTCTGTTTTTGTGCCGGTACCATACTGTTTTGATTACTGTAGCTTTATAGTAGTTGATTGTTTGAAGTACAGTTAGTCTTTAATTCCAGGGTCGGTTTGTTCCCATTTCTTTGAGGCCAGTTCTTGGAACTGTGGCAGCTTATGTCATGGCTACAGTCTGGTCATCATGTAGTTAACTTCCTCCACCTGATGGGGCTTTCAGTATCTATAAGACAGCTCACAGGATATGGCTCAGAATATTATCTGTAGCCCTTGAGGAAGAACTAAAGGTCCTTGACTTTGCTTAATGGCTAAACTGTTATTATTTGGTCTCGTTGGACTGTTTTCCTTTGTTCCTGCATTTTCTCACTTCTCTGATTAAACTTATTGTTTGGCTAAAGTGTTTCCACAGACAAAAGGCAGGCTGAGGACATGGTGGGGAAGGACCAGAAGGTCCTGCTCCGTTTCAGTTTGAGTACCTGTTTTCAATGGTTTTGGATCACAGACGTTTGCCACTTGGGGGTCACTCAGGGCTCCATCCCGTTACAAGAAGCAGAGCGGTGATGTGACTTGCCCTGGTGAGCTGGTGGGAAACCTAGCACGTGAACTGGGCTGGGACTTCCAGCCACTCTCTCCCTCACCTTCTGAATCTTGAAAAGCTCCTACCCTCCTCACACAGTCCCCAACCCCCATAAATCACCTTTAATCAAAGAGAAGAACAATTTACACAGTCAGCCATCCTGGAATCCCAAAGCCCCTGCCTACTCCGGGCCGCCTGGTTCCCATCTGTGGCCTCCGCAGGGTCCCCTGGCAGACATGTCCTGAGGCTGTGACTTCCCTCTGTCCTTTCTAAAGGGGTTGGAGGTGAGGGTGTCCTTGGGTGTGGGAGAGTTGGGATTGGACGTCACATCTGCTCCATGGAAGTCCTTTTGGGAGGTGGGCTTTGCTTGGGGGCAGTGATAGATGTTATGGGCCAGGGGATGTTGTAGGACTCCTTCCCCAGAAGGAAAGGATACCCTCTCCCTTGATGGATCCTCCTCAGTGGATCCCCCTAGTGGATCCCCCAGAGCAGGGAAGAGTATTTGTCCCGGGATTGAGGTTCAGAAGATTTTAGGATTCTCTAATCAGGTGCAGAGGAGGCCACAGCCCTTGGTTCTGAGCTTCTCTTTTCAGCTGCTTCTATTTCGGGCTGAGTGATTCGTTAAACTCCAGGGGTCACCGTTTGGTGATTTCTGGACTGCCATCATTGGTAGGGTTAAACATAAGGAAGAAAGAGGAAAATGGGACAGTGGGAGAGAAAGAATGGAGGAGACGCAGTTGAAGGAGAGAAACATGCCCTGGTGGAGAGGGTCCTGCCCCTGTGGGCTCAGCGTCCCAGTTGTATCCCATGGCTTTGACCTCGAGTGGCTGAATTCTGTCTAGCGTGTAAGCCTCTCCAGCACTTCCTGAAGAGCCCAGTGTTCGGTAGATGCTCCGTAATGAGTCCGTTAATGTAAATGAATGACGTCTTCCATTGAAATGAGGCCAGCATGGGGCATGCAGAGCTCACCAACTGCCACCTAGCCCAGACCTCTGGGATGTTTTTCCCTGAAAGATGGTAAATCACTTATTGGGCATCCAAGTAACACAGTTACCTCTGCTCCAAACAGAATTAAAATGAAATGTCAACTGGTAGTTTGGGTTCCATTCTGGAAATAATCATGTTTCCTGCCCAGGTCAGCCTGGCTTCAGGTCCTCAGTGGTCTGATTGACAAAGGTTGCGAGAACTCTGTATTCACTTATTAGTCTAATGAACAGGCTAGATGGTGGCTTCCCAGGGCAGAGCTGCTTTTATATTCCCCTGTATTCCTTGGGCATAACTTATCACTAGGGAACATCTGCATTATCTAATGTGTTCCTTTGAAGCATTTCATTTTTGTTGATTGCTGCTTAAAGGTCATTTCCAAATAAACATGGAACGAAAGGTCACTGCACCCAGCAGAAAAATCATCATGAAGCAGCTTTGGTCCTGTTCAATTCCAATGCCAACCTCCTCACTGACTGAGCCTGTTCTTCTGGTTGTATGTGGCTAATTGTGTTGCCTTTTACTTCTGGGCTCTAGATTTGGGGATGGGGGTTAGCAGTGGGGCGGCAACAGGTGCAAATCTTTATTTATGGAAGTGCAGGCCCACGTGTGGGTTTAGGGAATGGGGGTTAGGTCATTTCCAGAGGTCACCAATAATACAAGTTCTGGCTGACATTACTGAACAACTATGCTCCTGGCCCAGGTGTGTTGAATGCCTAGAGACTTGTGGATGAAACTGTGAATTTGCCGAGTAGGATTTTAGGAGAACACAAGGAAGGGAGGTTATGGCAAAAGACAAGGGACGTTCACCTTAGTCTGTGTTTTCCAAATAGTAAAGAAAGACTTCAAACCAACGCTTGTTAATTTACTGCCTGTCCCGGGGTGTGTTCTTGGAACAGATTACTCTACAGATGGTTCGTGTGCTACAGGGGAGAAGCTGCATTGGTGCCATCCATCCGTTTTCTCCGTTGGCTTAGTTGGCTGGTAGATGTGCTGTGCACATGGTACCATGGGATTTTAACAAGGCATTCACCAAGTGGGCCTGATGCTTGGGCAAGCTGGGTGGGCTTGAGAGCTGCCCACAGGGGCAACATCCCAGGTAGGTGTGGGTCAAAACAGAGAGAAGGGGATCTGCACATAAAGATGGGCTGCCAGGATCTACATGTATGGACCTAAAAGATTATCACACTAAGCGCAGTAAGTCAGAAAGAGAAAGAGAAATACCATATGATATCACTTGTGTGTGGAATCTAAGATTCGACACATATGACCTTATCTACGAAACAGAAACAGACTCACAGACTTAGAGAACAGACTTGTGGTTGCCAAGGGGGACGGATGGATTGGGAGTTTGGAGTTAGCAGATGCAAACTCTTAGATATAGAATGGATAAACAACAAGGTCCTACTGTAGAGCACAGGGAACTATATTCAATATCCTGTGATAAACCAGAATGGAAAAGAATATGAAAAAGAATGTGTATATATATATATATACACACACACACACATATGTGTATGTATGTATAACTAAATAACTTTGCTGTATAGCAGAGACTAATACAACATTGCAAATCAACTATACTTCAATTTTTAAAAAAAGATGGGGTGCCAGGATAAGAAAAAAAGAGTGTAGTCAGGAAGATCAAGAGGATTAAGGAGGAAGACAAAAAAGCAAAGAATAGTGGGAGAACCAGAGGTGAATTGGTGGTTGGGAGAAGTGAGAGAAGGAGGTGGCTCGTGTAGGTTGTATGGAATTCCACAGACTAGCTTACATTTAAAGAGAGGGGCAAGGGTTCTGTGCTAAGTGCTGTACCTGTACCATTCCTGCCTCATGGCAGCTCTGAGGTCTCCCATTTTATAGATGGAGAAATCGAGGCACCGTCAATAAGAGGTAGAGGCAGGGTGAAAACCCTAGGGCTTGTGCCCTCAATCACTGAACCCCGTGTTTCTCTGGGGACACAGCTGGCACATTAGCTCATAGGAGGGCCCCAAACACTGGGGGAAGGTTATCAATGAAGTGCTGTTATTTCCTATCATATTTGGAAAAGAAAAAGAATTCCCACTCACTGATAATGGAAGTGGAATTTGGAGAGCTCTTCCAGAAGTGCCATTTGCTGACGTCTGTCAAGAGAAAACCTGCACACACCTGAGGGCCCAGCTTGCACTTCCAGGAATGGATCCTGGGGAAGTATCCTCATCCACACTTCAGGATAGAGGCACAAGAGTAATCACTAGTGCATTGTCGATACTCGCAAGAGATTAGAAACATCCTAGAAGTCCCCCAGGAGGGGACCAATCAGTTAAAATGCAGCTCATCTCCGCAGTGGAGTCCCGCACAGCGTGAGCAAGAAGGAAGAGGTAATGTCATGTGGACCAGCTTGGGAGACGTCTATGGTAAGAAAAGGAAGTTATGGAATTAGATATATATATGTATAAAATAAAATAATGTGATCGTTCTGTACAATAGTATAATAATTATGCAATATTGTAATAGTAATATAATAATTGTATGATTTTCATATAAATCAATTTATATTTATAAATTTGAAATTATATAAGTAATGCATACAAACATATAACATTATGTAATTTAAATTATATGTATACACATGTTTGTGTGTATATATGTATATAAACATAGATATGTGAATATACATATGTGGATATATAAATGTGTATGCATGTATATAAACAAATGTACATACATACACACCTATATACACGTATACAAATATACACACGTGTACATATGTACATGTGCACATGCATATATAGCTGTGTGTATAGGTGTGTATATAGGTGTGTGAATACATACATATACACACCTATATACATATATACACGTGTATATATGTATATGTGTATATAGGTGTATGTATACCTACATATATACCCACATATACACATGTACATATATATGTGTATATATATATATACGTATATATATATACACAGACACACACACACACACACACACACACACACACACACACACACAGAAATATATGGGACGATTATTTTTTCTTTTTTATTCTTTTTGGTATTTTCCAAATTGGAAAACGATGAGGGAGAATATAAGAAGAATCAATCAGGCTGCATGGATGGAAGCTTTGTGACCCTAGCAGGGCAGGCAGGGCCGGGAGCTCTCTGAGAGGGTGTTTTTTTCAGCCGTACCACACCCTGAGGGAACCAGTGTGGGTGGTGAGGGACCTGGGCCAGGTCATTGGGAGAACAGTTGGAAAAACCCATGTTTAGGTTGGAAGAGGGAAGAGTTGGGATAAGCTGAATGCTGCCTTTAGGTCACAGGAGAGAGATGTCGGAGCCTCCAGAGGCAAAGCTGGACCTACTGGGTAGAAATGCTATGGGGAGAGATGTAACGCCTTCACTAGGTTGGCGGTAGGGTCCCTGTCATGGGTGGTGTTCAAGAAGAGGCCACACATCCACGTCTGGGAGATGAGGTTGGGGATGCTTATCCTTTTTGGTGTGCCACGTCCCAACTCAGCAGATGACCGCTGATTTGGTTCAGCCATTGACTTAGATAAGCCGAGGCAGTGGCTCTCCACTGTGCCTCTGCCGTGACACACTGAAGGATCTGTGGCCGTCCCACCCCAGCAGTGTCCCCACGGCAGTCATCCTCAATTACAGGACCTTGCCAGTCGAGGCGTATCTCAGACACTGTAATCATTAGTATGGGGGCGTGCCCCCCCCCCCCCCCCCCCCCCCGTCTCTTTATCTGTAAAGTGGGCGTGGTATCAGTCACTAGCCTCATTCGTTGTTGTGAAGATCAGATGAGGGTTAAGTATTTAAAATGGTTCCCTGTGCAAGCTAAAGTGTTAGCTATTGTATGTAATTTAAACTAATTCCCGACGTGATCCTGGTATATCTCCCTGCCCTTTCCGCCCCTCTCCCCAGCCTGACCAGTTGAGAATCTTCAGTCTAAGCTAGAAGGAGGGCTTTGAACCAATGGAGTCACTGGTGAATTCAGCAGATTTATTTTTGAGCACCACCACCTGTGCAGGTTCATTTCTTTCTTTCTTTTTTTTTTTTTTTGGCTATGTCACGTGGCATGCGGGACCTTCCTCGACCAGGGGTCAAACCTGTGCTCCTGAATCATTGGGAGTGCAGAGTCTTAATCGCTGGACCGCCAGGGAACCAGGGAAGTCCTTTTTTTTTTTTTTTTCAGGTTCATTTCTTTAGGGGCTGGTGATTCGAGGCTGAACAGTGTGTTTTGGAACTTTCATCCTCGTAGGGAAGACACAGCCCACCAAACAGCACAACAAACACCCATCCCCTTCGCCACCCTCCGACCGCCCGCAACAAGTGAAAACAAATAAACTGCACGTTGCAAGTTATTTAAGTTTTCGTATGCTGATCCCAAGATCTACACCCTTATCTGGGACCCTTTCATTCAATGAATGTTGAACATCACCTCTAAGTATTTAAAGCCACCGTGCTGTACGGTGCTCAGCGCCGAGGCATCATTCCGTTTGGATGCCTCCTTAAGTCCATCTTTGCAGCCGAACTTTCTGATTCTCTGACGCCCAAAGGAAAAGAAGGGCCTGTCTCTCTCTCTGGGCTGGGCTTGCTTCCAGAGGCCCGGCCAGAGGGCTAAGCCCACTGCTGCTTCTTGTGTCATGTCAGACACCAGGCTCCTATCCTGTTTCCCTCTAGGTTGTTTTTATCTGGCTGCAAAGCAATTGTTTTAGCCTCTAGTCAATTTCTGTCGGACTACCAAAGGACCTCAGAGCTCACGCAGGCCCTGAGAGAGAAGTCTGGTGGAAAGGTCCAGGAGCTGCCGACTGGCAGCCTGAATGTCACCGAGGGCTGCTTCTCATGCTGATGTGCTAGCTGCCTTCTTTGGTTTCCTGACTTAACTTGAGAACTCTGGGGTGCTAGGTCCTACGGGGGGCTTTGTTTCTGGGTTCACAGGCCCTTGCGGATACCCTAACTCAGTTCATTTTCAAGGGTTGAAGCCGGCCTCTGCCAGCAGTGCACAGCTGTCGTCCAGATGTCCCACTTAGCCTGGCAGCTTGCTCTGTGATTGAGGAGGAGCACCCAAGGAAAGCCACAATGACGCTGAGAGGATTGGGACTGATGCAGGGTTCAGAGCAAGAGCCTAGCGGGGGAAAATAAGGCTGAGAAAAGGTCCATTTATCATCTTTGAGTGTAGGACACATCCTTGCATAGAAGATGGTGACTAACTGCGGTCTAGCCTTGCTGAAGAAACGGATTAAACTGTATCACAAGAGATTTTAGTTACATCAAGCAACATTAGCTAAGAGAACATGCATTTTATTGAATCTAAGACTCCATCAGCTTGACAAGGCGCTGTTATTCTGTGAACCACTGAGAAAGAAAAAGAAGATACTGCCCCAAACTATAAGACTTGTTTATAGTTAGAAATTTTAAGTTTTACTTATTAAAAGAACTCATTTATGCTTCATTTTCTATTATTACATACACATAAAGGAAAAGATACCTATACACAGATATGTTATGAATAGATATAAAGGCAATATAATTAAAATTAACTGGAAGGAGAATCATTTTGTGACACTTCTTCGTATTTGACTTCTCAGGTCAAGAGTATTTAGGTAGTATTTTTTTTTTCTTATACAGTTTAGTCCTCATTTAGAGTGTTGCTGATGTAGCATTTTCTTTTTTTTAAAAAAAATTTATTTATTTTATTTATTTATTTTTGGCTGCGTTGGGTCTTCGTTGTTGCGTGCGGGGTTTCTCTAGTTGCAGCGAGCGGGGGCTACTCTTCATTGGGGTGTGCAGGCTTCTCATTGTGGTGGCTTCTCTTGTTGTGGAGCACGGGCTCTAGGAGCACGGGCTTCAGTAGTTGTGGCACACGGGCTCAGTAGCTGTGGCTCGCGGGCTCTAGAGCGCAGGCTCAGTAGTTGTGGCGCACATGCTTAGTTGCTCCATGGCATGTGGGATCTTCCCGGACTGGGGCTCCAACCCATGTCCCCTGCATTGGCAGGCGGATTCTTAACCACTGTGCCACCAGGGAAGCCCTGATGTAGCATTTCTTAAAAGAATCCATAAAACAAATAAAAGCCATTGGTGCTAATCTCTTGATTTAAGCCAACTTTATAGATTTAAGCCAAAAATATAGAGGAGTGCTTCTTCAGCTTGGGCATCATCAGAATATCCTGAAAGGCTTGTGGAAACACAGGTTGCTGGACCCTATTCCCAGGGCTTGTGGTTCAGTACGTCTGGGGTGGAGCCTGAGAATTTACATGTCTTGCAAAGACCTCGGGTGACTCTGCTTTTGCCGGTTCAGGGCCCACACTTTAAGTGTGGATGTGGGACTGGCCCCCTCTGCTTCCTTCAGGAATGTCACTCCCTACCTCCTCACCCGTGCTCCATGACCGTCTCTCTCCCAGGGGCCAGAAGAGTCCCCCTCTGCTCCTTCCCAACTTCCAAGGCCTTACTGAGAATCTCATGCCTGTGCTTCCAATGTTGGAGCCTGATCGGGCTGTGATGGCTGCTTCCCACCTGCCACCTGGCTGACAGCAAGTGTCACGTTGCGAGATGAGTCAGATTTCTGAGATGCCAAATTGGGGGGTGGGGTGGTGGTTCGTGCATCTTCAAATGAACAAAACAGAGTCGTTCCTTGTCTACGTTCCTTGAGCAAGGGTGAGGCTCAGGCTGGCCTGGAGGTAGAGGTGGGAGCTTCTCCCCTGTCCCCAAGTTTTCTGGGGCCACTCAGACAGTAGACAGCACTGCCAAAAGTAGGGGATGGAGCTGCCAGGGCCCAGGACTTTACGCCTTGTCACTAGGGCTGAGGACTCAACCAGATGGTTGACTATGGTGATTCTAACAGAAACTACCCAGTCTTTTTTTTTTTTTTAAACAGTGCTGTTAGAAATCCTCTGATATCATTCAGCATGGCACTTTACTAAAAAAGCAGAAAGGCCTTCCTTGTCTCTGTGGTTAAATACTAACAAAGAGCAGCTGTAAGTGGAGGGGCAGGCGGCATGAGCCGAGGACAGTGGGGCTGCTCGTCTTCATTAGTGTCACTGCAGACAATGTCACCTTGGACATGGGGTGGGCCTTAGGTCACCCAGCTGGTTTTCTCCAGGAGCCTGCAGGGATCAGCCTGGCCTAGTTTTCGAGACTTGAACGAACTCCCTGGCAGGCAGAGCGCCCTAATCTCTCCTCTCAGTTCTCGGTGCCCTAATCTTTTCTTTGTCCGAGATGGTGGTACTCAACCGCGGGCTGTTTGGCCCCTTAGGCGACATTACTAGTTGTCACAGCTGGGAGGGGCTGCTACTGGCACCCAGTGTGCAGAGGCCAGGGATGCTGCTAGACGTCCCCCCATGAACGGGGCAGCGCCCCCCTTGCCCCAACAAGGAACGATCCGGCACAGAATGTGAACAGTGCTGCGGCTGAGAAATGCTGCCCTAATAAACCAAGCGACCACTGAATCTGAACTGTTGTTCTGGCCTGTTGCAGGCTCTTTCTCGAAATCTGGAGAAGAGATTGAAGAGAGGAAATAAGATGACTCTTGAGGCAGGATCCCCCGTGGCCTTCCTGCAGCGGGATGCTGTCATTGCTAATACAAAGCTGTAATCCACTCAGCACCACTTTTGGATGGTTTCCCCTGATATTGAAATGAGAAAAGACACAGCACATGCGCAGACACACGGACCACTTAAGGAACGAATTTTATCCCTAAATCTCCTGCTCCTCGGGGTTGAGTGGTGGGTGCTATAATTCTAGTCCCTCCATCTGGGACGGAGTCCCCAATCTGTTACATGTAGGTTCTGTTTCGTCACGTCAGGGCAGGGCCTGAGACTCTGCATCTCTACCAGGCTCACCCCCGCCCCGGGGGCTGCTAGGTGGAGCCCTTGCTGCAAGGTCATAGGTCACTCGTTGGGTAGCAAGGTACTAACCTGACCTTCGAGATTCCTAAGCCTGGGGAGGGACTGGGATTATGGCGCCCACCATTCAATCTGGGTAATGGAAAATTCTAGCAAAGCTCTGTGCACGAATAAGTCAGCTTCCCTTCACGTAAGTGATGTGATGTGGAGAGACCCACTCCTCCTGGTGTGCCCAGAACTGTTCCAATTAAAACCCAAAGTTTGCTTCCAAGGAACCCATCAGTCCTTTGAAACCTGGATGGTTGGTCACCCTATGAGCCCCGCTATAACCCCAGGAAAGGCAAAGTTGCAATTTTCAAATTTCCTTTAATGAGGAAGGCTCTGAGTCCCGTGCCGTGGGGACTCAAGGAAAGCCTTTTATTTAGTTATTTTAGTTTCTCTTCTGTTCTGGGAATAGGAGCAGGTATGATGTCAGGAAACGCCACCGCCTAACGTCGGGGCACATTTTGTGTCTCCAGGAAGATTGCATTTCTCTCCTTGTGAATTGTGTTGTTCTCTGAACACCCTGACTTTTCTTCCTCCTATCCTTGTTACCCACTGCTTCCAGATTCTTCCCCACCTCCTCCTCGGAGCAGGCCGCTCCACTGCTCTAAAACTTTCAGCATTTCCTGACTGATACAGTTGTCAAGGGTTTTGCCCTCAAGGAAATAAGTTTTGTGGTGGGTAGAAAAAAAGTGTGAGATGTTACCAAACTCTTAAGTAGCTTATATTCCTAATGGTTGACAAATGTATGACTCTTTTATTCCTAATGGTTGACAAATATATGACTCTTTTTTCTTTTTCTCTTTTTTTTTTGGCTGTGCCGCGCAGCTTGCTGGATCTTAGTTCCCTGACCAGGGATTGAACCCTGGCCCTGGCATTGAAAGCACCGAGTCCTAACCACTGGACCGCCAGGGTATTCCTGTATGATTCATTTTTTTAAAAAAGGTCCAAGGTTTTATATAATTAAGGGTTACCATGCTAGATGGAATGTAGGATCCGTGTTGATGTGACATTGCTGATGATTTAGGTTGGAATCAGTAAGCATGCTGTCTAAACCCTCCCTGCTATGGCTTGGCCAGTTTCTGTGTAGTTTTCCAAACATTTCGCCTAATTTCTGTCTCTGGGTCTTTGGGTCTCCCATCAAGAATGCCTTCTCCTTTCCTCTCGGTCTACCCCACGACATCCTTCACTGTTCTATAGGTTCCCACCCTCACTATTCCAACCCTTAATGATCTCTGTTCTAAAACGTTCAGCAGTTAATGGGTGTGGCACTGGTTTCCAGCTGAGTAGTAACCGCAGTCTTGCCCAATAAGGGTTCAAAGATGGGGAAACATCTTCAAGAGAAGAGAATGAATAAGCATTTACGGGGAAGAGACCATCTTAGGGTGAGCTCCTCCCCCAAGTCCGCTGCCAGCCTTGTCACTTCAAGTCTCAACAGCATCCTGGAGGAGCAGGTGCACTCAACTTCTTTGATTAATTTGGCATTTAGAGGTCTTGGTGAGATCACGTTCTAGAAGTCTTGCCCCGGGAGTGTGTGCTGTAAAAATTAAGAGTCTTTAAAAAACTGCAGGGCTTCCCTGGTGGCTCAGTGGTTGAGAATCTGCCTGCCAATGCTGGGGACACAGGTTCGAGCCCTGGTCCGGGAGGATCCCACATGCCGCGGAGCAACTAAGTCTGTGCACCGCAACTACTGAGCCTGTACTCTAGAGCCCACGAGCCACAACCACTGAGCCCGCATGCTGCAACTACTGAAGCCCGCGTGCCTAGAGCCCATGCTCTGCAACAAGAGAAGCCATCGCAATGAGAAGCCTGCACCACAGTGAAGAGTAGCCCCTCACCCGCCTGTACGCAGCAACGAAGACCCAATACAGCCAAAAATAAATAAATAAAATAAATAAATTCATTAAAAAAAAAAAAACTGCAGGCCACCACTCGTTTGTTTGACAAGTATTTCTGAAGTGTCTTCTCTGTTCACCCAAGGGATGGCACACATTCACTATCATTCTCTTTAGGGTTGAAAACCTCATTGGTAGCCACGTTAGAACAGCAACGAACAAGGGTTGGGAGCTACTCGCATAGTAGATTTATAAATCCACTCGCGTGGATTTATTTGTTGTTTTCCTGGCTTCTCAAAGTCGAGGACTATGTATTTCATTTATTCCCCACCCCCTGCAGCCATGATTCCCAGCTTGGGGTTCCTGAGCTTGGAGGGACTGCCTAGTATGGTGTTTATCCATTATTAATATTTCCCAAAGCCGAATGAGGCAAAGTCAACTTCAAATCCAATCTCTTCTGCTTTTGGTTGGAGTGAAGGCCTCTCAGTTCTGTGGCCCTGGTATCTCATGTTGATTTGAAGCTCTGACTGGTAGTTACCTCAGTGTGTCTTTGATGAATTAAAAAACGAGGAAGAGGACGAATTCTTGCTTTAACATCATTTGTTTGACTAAACGCTTTCAAATTATTTTTTGGAGGGGAGTGCAGTTGGAGACGGAATAACAGTGGCTTAGAGAGAGCACAGAGGTGGTTACATACTAGATCATCCATGCTTGTTGTAATGAACCCAGAGTAGATTTTGGTATTAAAATGGACTAGAGAGTGCTTCCCCGCTATGACTGTGGAAGGTTCTGGAAGAACTCAGCACAGCCCTCTCCACCCCAGAAGCAGGCACCTCCGGAGACATTCTAAAGTCCAACTGTCACGAGGCCCCCCTGAAGGCAGCTGGGTACGTGTCAGGGGCCCTGTGTGAAGGCCCGAACTGTATGCTTTTCTGGGTTGGGATGGAGGAGAAGAGGATCTTTAGGTGTGAGCGCTGTGCCCTCAGCGCATGGTCTCCTGGGAGTATCTAGGGGGCCTTTGAGATGGTCAGAGGTGGGGCCTCCGGCGGGTGGTGGGAGCCCCCACGCCTGCGGGCACCCCGGGGCTCACGTGTTCTGTCCGGGCCAAGGCCCCGCCAACCATCTGTCTGTGAGCTGCAAGACACGAAACGTGACCTGCATCGTGACAGCCCTGCCTGGTGGCAACAGGCAGTCCCAGGGGCTCTGGGAGGAGAACATGCGTGGGTGGGAGGGTGACAGGGGGAACCGCCTCTGGTTCTCGTCACGTGCAGACGACCTCATCCTGCAGCTGGCCTGTTGGAGAGCTAATGAGGTGAAGAAAATCCGTGGGAAATGACCGATTAAAACACATCGTGGAAATTTTCAAGGGAACCTGGCTTTCCGAAGCATCCAGGTGGTTTTGGATATAAGCACAGAGTCTACTTTATTGACTGGGAGTCATGTGCATAGAGTTAGGAGAGTCTACATTGGGTTTCACTACTGACCTTAAGTCATGTTATTTAAGCTCAGTGAGCCTTGTTTTCTGGATTCATCTCCTTTTATACCTGCTTGCATTGTGTTTAAATTATAAAAAGAGGGGACTTCCCTGGTGGTGCAGTGGTTAAGAATCCACCTCCCAATGCAGGGGACACGGGTTCGAGCCCCGGTCCGGGAAGATCCCACATGCCGCGGAGCAGCTAAGCCCGTGCGCCACAACTACTGAGCCTGCGAGCCACAACTACTGAACCCACGTGCCACAACTACTGAAGCTCGCGTGCCTAGAGCCCGTGCTCTGCAACAAGAGAAGCCACCACAGTGAGAAGCCCGCGCACCCCAAGGAAGAGCAGCCCCCGCTCAACGCAACTAGAGAAAGCCTGCGCGCAGCAACGAAGACCCAACGCAGCCAAAAATAAATAAATAAATGAATTAGAAAAAATAAATTATAAAAAGAACATAACGTTGTAGAAAGGGGGAAAAACTCTACACTCTCATCATCCAACTACTTTAATTTGTATGAATTTTAATTTTCTGTTATTTGTGTATTTTTTGCCATTGTAATAACAAATGGCATATATTTTTGTATATTACTTCTTTCACAAAGCACCATATCATGTATTATTTCCTCTGCTGCTACAGTGTTTATCGTTTTGACTAACTGCCTGAAAGTCTACTGCCTTTATGTTCTGTAATGTATTGAACTATCCTTCTTTTGTTGAGCGTTAGAGTGATCAATATCTTTTCTCCTCCCTATATTTTAAATCATTTTATTAAGTGAGTTCCTGGGAAATCACACTGACAGATCAACCCCATTAGTGGAAACAGAGGGTCCAGGACAGTTTGCATGGCTCTATCATTCCATTTAATTAGACAAATGATTTTTTTTTTCTGAGTGCCTCTTATGTGTAAGGTTTTCTGTCTGTATTGCTACCTGTTTCAGGTCCCGGCTGATGCTTCCAGAATATGTCGCAGGACTGTAAAACCTCACCAATTACAACAACTTTGGGTAAAAGGCCAGGGTGAGTCTGTGTGAAGTCTCAGTGAAATAGTATTTTTAAATAGTTGTAGAAGTCTGTCTCACCATGAAAATAACTATAGTATTCGTACCTCTTGCTTGCAGGATCGTTTAAGACGGGGGTTGGGAATGTCAGTTGTTTGTTAGTGGGTCTGCCTGGAAAGTACTCGAAACATTTTTATGACATTTGGTATTCTTTCTTTCTTTATTTTTGGCTGCGTTGGGTCTTTGTTGCTGCGCGCGGGTTTTCTCTAGTTGTGGCGAGCGAGGGCTACTCTTCATTGCCGTGTGCGGGCTTCTCATTGTCGTGGCTTCTCTTGTGGCGGAGCACGGGTTCTAGGCGTGTGGGCTTCAGTAGTTGTGGCTCGCAGGCTCAGTAGTTGTGGCGCATGGGCCTAGTTGCTCTGCAGCATGTGGGATCTTCCCGGACCAGGGCTTGAACCTGTGTCCCCTGCACTGGCAGGGGGATTCTCAACCACTGCGCCACCAGGGAAGCCCGAGCTTTGGTATTCTGACCCGTTTCCCTGTAGTCTTGCTTACAATAATCATTTTCATGGTTGGGCCAGAAAGCTAGGACTCTGATCCGACAGCCCGGGAGGATTAGGGACTCACAAATGTGTGAGACATGGGAGAAATGGGGCTGGTGGAAGGTGTGGGTTCCAGCTCTGCGTCCAGGGTTCCATCTGTGAAGCGAGGGGCCGGGACCAGAGGCTCTTGGAGGTTCTTCCTGGCGCTAAATTTTATGGTGTGGCCTACAGTGACCTTTAGCCCTGTGTTAGTTTGCTAGGGCTGCTGTAACAAAATACCACAGACCATGACTGAAACAACAGAAATTTACTGTCTCACAGTTCCGGAGGCCAGAAGCCCCCAGTCAGGGTGTCGGCAGGCTTGGTCCCTCCTGAGGGCCGTGGGCAAGGGTCTGGCCAGGCTCTCTCCCAGGCGTGCGGATGGCTGCCTTCTCCCCACGTCTCTTCATGTTGTCTTTCCTCGGTGTGTGTCTCTGTGTCCACATTTCCTTTTTATAGGGACACCAGCTCTATTGGGTTAGAGCCAATCCTAATGATTTCACCTTAACTTGATTACCTCCGGGAAGACTCTGTCTAGGAATAAGGTCACATTCTGAGGAACTGGGGGTTAGGACTCTAATATGTGAACTTGGGGGTTGCACAGTTCACCCATAAGAAGTCCAAGAATGGAAACCGAATTAGGAAACCTCCCTGTTAGGCTGAGATAGTTCGCATGAGCACAGAGAGGTGGTTTTGTCCCTCCCTCCCTCCCTCCCTCCATCCGTCCCTTCCTCCTTGGCTTCCTTCCTTCTTGCTGGTCCCATTCCCTGGGGACGACGGTGACAGTAGGAAACAATCATCCTTTCCGGGTAGGTTCACCCAGCCCTACTTTGTCCCTATCACCAACCGTCTGCAAACTACAGCAAATACACATGAGTTTTGTTTCTGCTCCCACTCGGAGAAAGAAATAAAGCTTCTTGGAATCCAGCCTCCCTCCCCATTCCCTGGGGCCTCTTAAGATCTTTGTAGCTCCCTAAACGACTCCTGCTTTTGGAGATCTCACCCCATATTGCCCAAGCATATTACAATGCTCCCACATTCCACATTAAGTACTTGCCCCCCACCCCCATAAAATAATCAGAAAGTGTTTTTATAATTTTGCTTTTGAAATGATTTGTCTCGAAGCTTATTTAATTTATGACTGGTTGTGATTTCTTGGCCATTATTGTGCCTACTTAGGAATTCTCTTGAAGGGAGAAACACTAAGAGATTGTTTTCCGAATGTAATTAAATTTTTATGAATATCAAAGTCAACAATTAACAAGGTTTTATAGACATTGCGTTAAACACTTGTTAATTTAAATTTCTACCGTTTGTTTTTTGGGAACCAAAACCCAATATGTTTTTTTTCAGTTCGTAACCATTTCATAGGCCCCTGGAAAACTTGGAGACCCCAGATACTGGTCCACTGGTTTCTGGTTGCTGAGATGCTCCTGCTTGTTTTCTTGCCTAATCTCTCCTTCCCAGTAGGAATTGGAATATCTCCTTCCCAGACCACAGGCTCCCTCTGTGGGGTGTCCAGCCCCTGTTTCCCGTCTCCTGGGGTGTCTACGGCTTCCCTCCCTGGGCTGGCTTTGATGACTTTGGCCTCTAGTTGTGGTCTTGTCTGTACTTTCCCTCCATCTTCAACATCCTAGTTCTCAATCTCTCTGTGGACTTTTTTGCTGAATAACCAACCCTGGCCTGACTCCACACCCGCCGCCCCCACCCCCGCACCCACCAAAGGCTCCATGCCTGGGTTAATGCTCTGCTGTCACTGTCCTGAGATGCCTAATAATTTTATCTCTGAACTTGTGTTTTATAAGCAAAATCTGATGGGACCATGGAGTCTGCAGTGAGCAGATGCAGAGAAAAGGAAAAGGCTTTATATTTTAATACTTTTAATGGCCATTCCCCCCACTGCCTTTTGATTAAGGGGCCTCCCATTTTCATTTTGCACCAGACCCCCAAAATTATGTAGTTGGTCCTGCCTAGTGGACTAAGGGTGAGGGTCCTGGTGGTTCATAGTTCCACTGGGGAAAGGTGTCAGTGAAATTAGATGCTTCCAGGCAAAAGAAGTGTATTCGTTTCCTATGGTTGCTGTAGCAAATCATCACAAACTTAGTGGCTTCAGACAACATAAATCATTACTGTTGTGGATGTCGGAAGGGCTAACATCAAAGTGCAAGGCCACGTGTTCCTTCTGGAGCTTCTAAGGGGTCCTTGCCTTTTCCAGTTTCTAGAGGCTGCCCGCATTCCTTGGCTTGTGGCTGCACTACTCTGACCTCCGCCTTCTCTCACTCTGAAGTGCTGCCTCCCTCTCTTCCTTTATGAGGAACCTTTGTCATTACAGGGTCCCACCCGGGTAATCTGGCATAATCTTCCCATCTCGAGATCCTCAGTCACATCAGCAAAGACCCTTTTGCCAGTCGAGTAACACACCCAGGTTTCAGGGATTAGAATGTGAACATCTCGGCGGGGGCGTGGGCGGGGACACTGTTCTGGCTGCCGGAGAAAGCTGTTTTCCAGCTTCAGATCTCCCAACACTTCAGATCTTCAAATCTTCCACCTGGGGCGCATCAGGTTTTGTGGGTTCTGAAGTTCATGCCGTTTTAAGGTGCCCCTTGAAGAAAAAAATGAGAAATGTTGGTATTCAAGTGAATATTCCTTTAGAATAAAAAAAAAAAAAATCAATCTTAGATTGAGTTCCTTTTCTTCCGAGGCCTCTTCGGCAAGTATCAGCAATGCTGATGTTGGCATGTCGCCTGGTGTCCTCTCCACCTGGGACACTCTCTGCTCCCAGCAGCCCCCTTGCAGGTGAGGGCCCCAAGCTTGGCTGTGTGGGTCAGTTGCCTCTCTATCCACCAAAAGAAGGAGGTTTTCTCCTGCTGAGTTTTCCTCTCTGGCTGGGGAGATTGCCCAGCAGTGGAAGGCATGGGTGTTTCTTTCCTGGAGAATAAGAAAAGGGACGAAGCAGCCGAATAATACTGTATAACAGCTTTCATCATAAGCCTTAATTTACAACACACACTCAAGGCAATGCCTGCAGCGTCTGCACTGGCAACGTCGTGAGGGCACAGGTTGTCTCTGTGTCCTTTGCTGATGTGTATTCAGTGCCTCAGACATGCCTGTCACATAGTAGGTGTGCAGCAAACGTTTGCTGAGTGAGTGAGTGAACCAACAGGCTATTCGTGTGATCCACAGGGCTCTAAAGGAACAGGCTTGAAGTAGAGTTTACTTGTTCAGTGATTCCCCTGAATAAAACCGAGCACAGTAGACTCCATAGAATTACTTATGAGATGCCAGGAGAGTTGTTTGAAGCCAATGTAGAAAAGATGGAAAGTGGATTTATGCCAGTGATCATCTCGGAGACAGGGCTGATTTCGTATTTAATCAGTGGTGGTTTTTACCTAGTAATTCCATATCTTAATTAAGCTGGTGGTTGAGCTTACTG
Organism: Balaenoptera ricei; assembly: GCF_028023285.1. Taxonomy (NCBI): domain Eukaryota; kingdom Metazoa; phylum Chordata; class Mammalia; order Artiodactyla; family Balaenopteridae; genus Balaenoptera; species Balaenoptera ricei. The sequence continues at coordinate 5,643,720 of NC_082658.1, read as the reverse complement.
GAAACTTCTCTCCCGATAATAGGTTTGTATAAAGTCAGTAGAACCTGCACTTCTTTTTTTTTTTCTTTTTCTTTTTTTTTGGGGGGGGGGGTTTGAAATATTACTGTCTTTTTAAAATTTATTTATTTATTTTTAATTGAAGTATAGTTGATTTACAATGTTGTTAGTTTCAGGTGTATAGCAAAGTGATTCAGTTATACATATATATAAATCTATTCTTTTTCGGATTCTTTTCCATTATAGGGTATTACAAGATATTGAGTAGAGTTCCCTGTCCTATACAGTAGGCCCTTGTTGGTTATCTATTTTATATATAGTAGTGCGTATGTGTTAAACCCAAACTCCTAATTTATCCCTCCCCTCTGCTTTCCCCTTTGTTAACCATAAGGTTGTTTTCTATGCCTGTGAGTCTATTTCTGTTTTGTAAATAAGTTCACTTTTTAGATTCCATGTATATGTGATATCATATGGTATTTATCTTTCTCTGTCTGACTTACTTCACTTAGTATGATCATCTCTAGGTCCATCCATGTTGCTGCAAATGGCATTATTTCATTCTTTTTTATGGCTGAGTAGTATTCCATTGTATATATGTACCACATCTTCTTTATCCATTCATCTGTCCATGGACATTTAGAGAACCTGTACTTCTATACCCTCCCTCCAACATAGCTGGTGCAGGTTCAGAATTAATCAGTTAGACAAAGGTGAGAAGGGATGTGCTTGCTGAGTCCATTTCCCCCCCAAGCCCTCGAGGGCAGCTCTTCCCTGTACGAGGCTGAGAAAAGTGGTGTCAAGTCGCTGTTGGCTCTTTTGGATGGTGCTTAGATAAAAGGTGGGTTAGAATCTCCTCTTCCTCAGTTTATCAGTCACATTGGAGAGCAAATGTTAAGGGCAGTTAGACCTGTTCCACCTGCCAAAGCCGTTCCAGGCATTTCCATTTAGGAAGCCCTGTGATGTCATAGTGTCCTGACATCAGAACCTTAAATAATCAAAACCCAGAAGGGTCGAGGGAATTGAGCACCTAGGAGGTTTGATTGTAGGTGTATTTTTGCAGTGATTGGAGTATAAAGATTGGCTGGACAGTTGGTTCTCTTCTTTCTTGCATTTTAGGGTGAATCAAATGCTAACTAGTGCCTTGACTGAGGCTGGATGCTTCTTGAAGGGTGTGTTAAATTTTAAAGAGTGAGTTTTGTCATCACTTCATACTAAGAAGATTTATTTTATGGGATTACACTAGGGCTTCTCAGTCTTGGCACTATTGACCTTTTGGGTCAGATAACTCTTTGCTGTGGAGGCTGTGAGTAGTGGTGGATGTTTAGCAGCAACCCTGGCCTCTACCCACTAGTTTACTCCAAAGGCAAGGAGGAGCTCTCAGAGGCTTTGCAGTAGTAGACTGATGTGGTTGGACTTCCGTCTTTAAAAAATCACTTTGGCTGCTGTTTGGAGGACAGACTGGTGGCGGGGTGGGGGGGGGGGATGCACAATGGGAATCAGGGCAGGATGATGAGTCAGAGCTGTTATTTTGGGCAAAGTGGATGAATTCTGGATGTATGGGTGGGGCATACTTAGAAAATCCCCTAAAAGAACAACAAAAAACCCCTGACATTTCAATAGCACTTCTTTGAACTTCCTATTACTTTCACTTCCTTAATCCCTTCAGGATATCAGTGCCAGTTCAGCTGGGTTTACCATCCGCACTTGGAAGGAACCTGCGCCCCAGGCTTATCTCGGTCCTCATGATGCATCAGTGGTCAGACTTCAGGAAAGGGAAAGAAATGAGAGGCCTGAGAGGCTGGGCCAGGCCACACTATCTGTGTGTAGCTGATCTCCGTGTGCCAGGGCCCAGCAGAGCCAACAGAGGCCCATGACATATCCACTGGATAAATGAATGAGTGAATAAATGATGGAGGGAGTGAGGGTCGAGGGATAATGATCGTTCAGCCTGCCGTGATGGGTGCCCTGCTGGATGGTAGACGCTTTGTTCCAGTTGCAGTCACCTGTAGAGAGAGCACAGGGTGATGACGCCCAGACCCAGGATGGGGACACTGAGGCTGAGAGGGGTTGGGAAATTTGTCCAAGGAAACTCACGTGCCAAGCTGGGCTTCTTCCTGGGCTGTCAGATTCCAAAGCCTGTGCTTAATTGCTGCAGTACCTCCTAAAAGAAACAAGATTTCAGAGAGGAAAGGAGGGAGGGAGGGAGGGGGAGGGAAAGCAGGGGCAGAGAGACAGAGAGAGAGAAGGAGGAGGAGGAAGGGGTGGGGAGGAGGAGAGAATAAGAGAAGCAACAGTGAAGAGATTGAGGACTCACTGGGCTGGACCACTTGTGTCCCTCTCCTGTCCCTTCTCCATCTCCCCCAGCACTTCCTGTGAAGCTGTCTCCCTCCACCCCCGGCCCTGCCCCACACCACACCACCCCACCCCACCCCACCCCATGCTCCAGTGGGAGGTGATTGCCGCTGGCAGGTTGCTTAACCAGATCAAGCTACAGCAATTCCTCTGGAAAGGGCCACCATCCCACTGCCCTGCGGATACCTTGCTGACTGTCAAGTTCGTTCTATGGCCTTTGGACGTTTGGGGGGCAGCCCTCTCTGCCTGCGTGGCACCCACCACCTCTTATTTATTTTATTATATTTTAAATTTTATTTATTTATTTATTTTTATAAATTTATTTTATTTATTTTTGTGTGTGTTGGGTCTTTGTTGCTGTGCGCGGGCTTTCTCTAGTTGCAGTGAGCGGGGGCTACTCTTTGTTGCAGTGCGCAGGCTTCTCATTGCTGTGGCTTCTCTTGTTGCGGAGCACGGGCTCTAGGTGCGCAGGCTTCAGTAGTTGTGGCACGTGGGCTCCGTAGTTGTGGCTCGTGGGCTCTAGAGCACAGGCTCAGTAGTTGCGGCCCACGGGCTTTGTTGCTCCGCGGCATGTGGGACCTTCCTGGACCAGGGCTCGAACCCGTGTCCCCTGCATTGGCAGGCAGATTCTTAACCATTGCGCTGCCAGGGAAGTCCCCCACCACCTTTTAATGAGCCCCTGCTCATTAGTTTGTTCTTACACACTCATCTCTCCTCTCCTCCCCCAGCTTATGGAGGCTGCAGGGCACAGTTTGCTTTGGAGGGAGAGAATGGGAATGGACTGGGGATGGGCTGGAGGTAAGAGCCAGTGTACTTAGCTTTAAGGAAACATTTTCTTTTGGGCAACACTCGGGCACTTCTTACCATCAGTGAGTGCAAGAAAGACAGAGGCAATTTGTATGTTTGGGTTCGTGGTGTGTGTGTGTGTGTGTGTGTGTGTGTAAGGGGTTCAGTGGGAAAGATGGGAAATGGCAGGATTTGTCTCCTGGGGGTTGGCCACCCTGCTTTAGGGCACTGGCATGGTTCAAGGGAAGAGAGACGTTTTGCCGATCAGGGTGTCCCGTCCTATCCTGTGAGTCCTGAATGTCTGAGGCAGGAAGAACACCATCTCTGGAGTCAGCTGGGCGTGGTTTCCCATACCTCCCTGTCAACCTGGGCTCAATACAGAGCTTTCCTGAGCCTCGGTTTTCTTATCTGTAAAATGGGGTGTCTTAGTCCCTTTCATGCTGCTGTAACTAAATGCCACAGAGTGGGTTAGCTTATACACAACAGAAGTTTATTGGTCACAGTTCTGGAAGCTGGAAGTCTGAGATGAGGGTGCCAGCGTGATTGGGTGAGGGCCGTATCAGGGTTACAGACTTCTTGTGTATCCTCACGTGGCACATGGGGCAAGGGAGCTCTCTGGAGCCTGTTTTATAAGGATAGCAATGCCATTCATGAGGGCTCCACCCATGAAATTCATATGCCGAAGCCCTAACCCCCAATGGGACTGCATTTGGAGATAGAGCTTTCAGGAGGTAATGACGGTTAAATGAAGCCATAAGGGTGGGCTCCTCGTTTGATAGGACTGGAGGCGTTATAAGAAGAGGGAGAGAGAGAGATCCCTCTCTCTGCCTTCCTGTGCGTGTGCCAAGAAAAGGCCACGTGAGGACACAGTGAGAGGCAGCCATCTGCAAACCAGGAAGAGACCCTCACCAGGCACTGTGTCTGCACCTTGATCTTGGACTGATCTTGGACTTGCAGCCTCCAGAAGTGTGAGAAAACAGATGTCTATTGTTTAAGCCACCCAGTCTGTGGTATTTTCTTACGGCAGCCCGAGCTGACTAAGACAGCTGGTCTGGCTCTCTCCCTGGTCTGGGACTCTCCCGAAGGCAGAAACCACGTACTGTCACCACGCCGTCTTCCCTTCCTGGCCCAGTGCATGGATCTGGTGCAATCATCAGTGCCCACAACTATGGACAAAAGTGGTCTGCTCCTATTGGATCCTCTGGTCTGTGGCCACTGTGATTATGGGCAGTGTTTCTGGTTACCTCTGCTCGGGTCATCAGATAAAATACAGGACACCCGGTTACATTTGAATTTCGGATAAGCAACAAATATGAAATATGTCTTTAGCATAAGTATCTCCCCAATACTGCCCAGGATATACTTACACTAAAAAACTATTTGCTGTTTATCTAAAATTCAAATTTAACTGGGCATCCTGTCTTTATTTTTGGCTAAATCTAGCTATCTTACCCCATGGTCTTTTTCTAGAAGGCCTGGAGAACAAAGCAGCAGTTCTCAAAGAGGGGTCCCAGGACCAGAGTATCAGCAACAACTAGTTCAGAACAGAAGACCTCGGGCCCCGCCCAGGCTTCCAGAACCAGAAGCTCTGAGGGTGCCAGCATTCTGTGTTTTGACATCTCTCTGGGTGGTTCCACTGGGCGCTGTAGTTTGAGGGCCATTGACCTAGAGAAGGATGCTGATGGTGGGAGATTCCATTTCCCACCCTCTCCAAACGTGTCCTGCCCTGTTGCTCACCCAGGGCGTTGGACTCAGCTGCCAAAGTGTAGCAACATAAATGGTATCAGGGACGTTGCGAAAGGTGTCCTTTCCTTGGGTTTCTGGGGCTTCTTGGAAGATCGCAGAGGTTTCTGCAGGGCTCTGTTCCACCCGCCCGGATCTGCTCCCGAGCCCGCAGAGGCTGTGAACCAGAGAATTTATTCTCCCGGCCGGATCTGCCAATCGCAGCGGTGGGGGCGGGGCCTCACGGCCGGGGGACACGTGTGCGGGGAGGGAAGCAGGAAGTGACCGCGGAGTGGAGCCGGGGAGCCAGCGGCTGCGGGGCTGATGGAAGTGGAGTGGGGGCTTGAGAGGGCACCGAAGTGAGTCGGCTTTTCTCTCCTTCGGCGCCTTCGGTGGGGCTGGAGGCCCGGGGGCTGGGGCCAGCGCGACCAGAGCGTGGGACTCGGAAGGGCAGCCCCATGCAGTTTGGAAGGGGGGAGCCCCTGGGAGAGGAGGGGGTCGGAGGAGAAGCGGGGCGGCCTCGGCAGGTGGCAGAGGAGGGGGAGGGGTGCCCGGAGCCCCACCTCGGCCCCTCTCCAGGGCGAGCTGGAGGCTGTTGACCTGCCTTCCTTTGACAGTGGTTCCCCAAGATCTCCTTTTAATTTAGTGTTTCCCGGTGGGCCGGTGGGGGGGGGGGCCGGGAGCCCTGGGAACGGCCGTGGCCACAAGTCCAGCTGCTCCGAGTCCCCTCCCTCTGGTTCTGGGGGCCAGCGGGACCCCTTGAATTTGGCTGGGAATGCGGTTAAGATGCAGCAGGCCCGAGAGGGTGCATTTCTAATCAACCCCCAGGTCGGCCGGTCCTGGGACCACACTTTGAGTAGACAGGTATTAGAGAACATTCTCCGCAGTCACGTCAGCCCAAACCCGAATCATTTTGCTCAGTTCCACTCTCGAAGTCAGGACATGTATGTAGGTTTCGTGAAGTGCTCTTTCCACCTCTGCAACTTTTTCATTGGCATCTTGAAGCTGACTCTTGGAAGCAGGGTAACAGGTTTAAAAGGAAGAGAAAATAAATAAATCCTCTATCAGCCAGGAGCCGTGTGCTGCTACGTGTGGGGTGGTGCTGGCATCTTTAAAGCCGGAGCAGGCAGAGAATAATCCTGCCTTCTGCAAAGTAACCCAGGTTTATGTATTAGTATCAGCTCACAAGGAAGTCTGAGCCCCATTGCTGAAGCGGCTTTTGAGGTGCCCTGGCTGACCTTCCCTGCTCTCAAGGCGCTCCTGGTCTACCTGCTGGAGAAAACTTTCTGTCCTCTTGGGTCTCTGTGGCGGTGGCCCTGCTGGTCCCTCGTAGGGCAGGAGAACTCACTTTCTAAGTTCTTGGTCTTGTAGAAGTTGTTCCAGTTTTAGACCTGTGCTTTCCACTTTGATGTGCATAAGAGTACCCCCATGGAACTCGCTAAAATGCAGATTCTGATTCAGCAAGTCTGGGGTGGGGCCTGAGATTGTGCATTTCTAACTTAGCTCCTAAGGGCGCCTAGCGCTGCTGGTTCTGGGACCACCCTTTGAGTAGTGAGGATTTAAAACAGCAAATGGAAGAAACTTCTCCAAGGGCCACTGAGCTTGCGTTGCTGACAGTAAATCTGCTGTTGTAGGGATGGGAAGGATGGCGGCCTTGGTCTTCCCTCTGTGTCCCTTTTTCTTACATCTCAGGGTGCTCGGGTGTAAATAGAGTCTTGGAAGGGTGTTTTCCCCTCCCACTAGCCCCGGGAACACCCACGAGCTCCCTCGTTTGCCAGCCCACAAAACCCATGTTGACTTTGGCCCGTTGGTGAATGTAAACGGTTTCCTCTTTTCTGTAGTTGTTAAAAGGCACATTCAACGCTGAAAAACAAAGTTGTTTTTTTGTTATGACCTGTCTTGGACGGTAAGTACTGAGGAGATGGTAGCTATGTGCCTTTCTTTGTAAATGCTGTTTGAAATTTTATCCACGAGCATCTAGAAAAAGAAGGTTGGTGTAATGATCCAGATGTCTCGGTTTAGAGACAAACATGAACCATTGTCTTTAGGGTACCTTAACTAGATGACATGTAAAAAGGTGGTTTTTTTTTTTTTTTTTTTAATATTTGCTTTTCTTTATTTGGTGCAGTCATCATTCTGAACTCCACTTAGACTATGGGGACCCAATCGGAATCCAGAGATTCTGTTTCTCTCCGAGGTTTCCTGGCACCTCGGCTGAGCCTGGGCACAGCTGGGCTCACCTGGGCTTATCTGGGTTCACCTGGACTCACAGCCTTCCTAGGTCTGAATCCTGCTGTGTTGTTGACCCTCGTGGCATAAGAGGGCCCTTCCACCCTCTGCCCTGGTTTCCTTCCAGGGTCAGAGGCAGAATCTTCAGCTTTTGATCTGCAAGCTCAGGTTGCGGGCTCCTCACAGACCCCTAGGGCCTGGCAGGGCTGAGCCCAGTGGGGTCGTGTCCAGCCCTGTGGTTGCTGGAAGACAGCGGGGGCGGGGGGCGAGCTGAATGAGCCCTTTGAGATGAGGCCCTGAGCCCCAATGTTTATGTACCAAAATACAGGGCTTTTCAACCAACAGGTTTCTCCGCCTCGCAACTCTCCACAGGGAGCGTCTGATTCCCTGTCATTTTAGAGCTAGGATTGAAAACATGTCAAGTCTAGAGGCGATTCCCCAGCTTTGGGAGCAAGCGTGCTCAGTGGACTGGGGGAAATGCCCCTTGGGTCTCTGTTTCCTTGTTCTCGCTGAGTGTCCTATTCAAGTTAAGCTGGCCCTTTTCAATTCAACACATAGTTTTGGGGTGCCAGAAGGCCCTATTTTACAGGGGTGTCAAGTGGGAAAAAGCATCATCCCTGTTTTTAAGCAACGAATGATATAAAAGATGAAGGGGGCAAGCCCACACAAAGAAAACACCAAGGATGTGCCCTCGGACGGGAGTGGAGAGGAATCAGGGAAGCGTGGAATTGAAGTTGGTGTTAGGTGGGCAACAGAGGATTCACTGGGTCTGATGGCTGGAGGGCGGGGAGGAAGGCATGCTGGGAGGAAACCGGATAAAGAGAGACTTGGAGCTGGACCATCTGGGGCTTGTCGAAGGTTCTGGGAATAATTGGGTTGAGTTGGAATCCGATGCCCACGCAGGGTGCAGTGGTTGAACAGTTATTGGGCTAGTCGCAGGTCAGTCTATGGCGTGTACCCTTTGCAGGCCTTGGGAACCGCCGTGGGAACTGCCCCGGGGAGCTATTGGAAGTGTGATCAGGGTGTAGGTGGAAGAGCTTCAAGAGGGAATCGGAGCTAGTCACCTGTGTTTGGAGGAGACAGAACCGCTGATGGACGATAGGCAAGGCCAGGTAGAACAGGCAGAATGTGCCGGAAGGCTGCAGCCGCGGACCCTCCCATGCGCCCTCCCTCCAGGCTAAATAATTCACATTCTTTGCACTTCTTCTCTTTGGAACTATTTCCCAATGTTGTCCCTTCTGTCGTGGCATCTACTCCTCTGGCATCTCCCTACGTGTCCCCATGTCCCTCCTTTTGGAGTTAGATGATTTCCAGTACCCGGGGAGAAGCTGGATGAAGCCGCCCGACCTGCGCCGAGTCACTGAGGTCACTGAGGGATGGATGGCGGAAGGGTGCACGCCAGCAGCCCAGACGTGGGCCAGCTCGGGTGGAGGGACCGCGGGTGCTGACCCTCTCCTGCTCCTCTGCACACAGCTGTATCCAGCATGCTCCAAGGCCACAGCCCTGTGTCCCAGGCCTTGCTGGGGACCTTCTTCACCTGGGGGATGACGGCAGCCGGGGCAGCTCTTGTGTTCGTATTCTCTAGCGGACAGGTGAGTTGCCTCGGTTCGGTTCTGGGGGTTCTCGGGGACTCTCTTAGCGAGTTCTGAAACCACCCCTCCTCCGCCCAGCCGGGCTGCAGACTCGCTCGTGCCGCTGGGCACAGCTCCAGGTTGGGGTGACGTTGGCTCTGCCCCCTTTCCTCCCCTTGTCCCCTCCAGCTTGCTGCGCCCGTGCTCCTGGGTCCCCTGCTTCCCCTCTCCTGACTCAGAGGGAGCAGGAAGTGAGAAGACCAGGTACTCAGCCTCCTTGAGCCCTCTGCCTGATTTCTATCTTCCGTCTAGTTTCTCTTGGGTCCGGAGCAGGTGGTGATGTGCGTGAGGTTTGTACCTCTCCTGCCCTGTGGCCTTGAGTTAGAGATGGTTGAAAAGACCTTGGGGAAAAGGAAGCGGGGGGGTGGGGGGTGGGGGTGGGGTGGGGTGGGGGGGGCGGTCTGTCCGCTTCCTCTTTTACCCCATTTCCAGGCTCTTCATGGACTCCCTCACCCTCTTTGGGATGAATACACGCACACCTGCCTCCCAGGCTCCTATAGACCCCACATCTGCCCACCCCTCCCACCCCTGCACCCCTAGGTCCCCCAGACTCCACCTCTCCCTCCGCCACACGCTACACCCTCCTACACACTCCACGAAAACTCCCACGCTCCTCTCCCTCCCCTCGCCCCCCACCCCTACGCTGGCCCTGTGCATCCCACTCACATCCCCAGGGCCACACCCCCGTACACACCCCTCCCCTCCCCTCCCCACGCGCCTCTCCTCCCCTCCCCACGCGCCTCTCCTCCCCTCCCCACGCCCCTCCCCTCCCCTCCCCACGCCCCCCTCCTGTGCCCGAAAGTCCTTTCTTTCCTGCAACCTTGACCCCCCCAGTCCACGGCCTGGAACCATCAGCCATCGATACCTTGATGAAAGCGAAGCCCCTGCGTGGCTCACGCAGCCACAGACGCTGTAGGGGTGGTTAGCGAGCAAGTGATCGAGGAGCGAGGGAAGCGTGCTGGGAGGTTGATCTGGAAAGCAAAACCCATCTAGGAAGCCGGCCAGCCGGGCACTCTTGTGTTAGAGCCTGAAAAGCAGTGTTGATGTCGCCGACGAGGTGGGGCCTCCCCCACTGCCCTCCCCCGCCTGGGGAGACCCACATCCCCGAGGAGTCCCGGGTTACTGTCGACAGGTGACCAAACCCTCCTCCCGTTTCCTGACAGCCACGCCAGGTCTTCTGGGGTCCCGTCCTCACGCCCTTCTGGGGCAGAGCATCTTCACTATCTCATCTCATCTCATCTTCAGTTTCTTTTGCGTTGAGAAGGCGAGATCTGAGTCGAAATAGCTGGGGTCTAACTGGCCCAGCTGGCCCTGGAGACCCGAGTGGAACTCCACAGCCCCGTGTGGCCCCGGCCGATGCTATAGGGGCTCCTGAGAAAGGGAGAAGCCATCGCAGAGGTGCCCCCTTCCCCTTGGGAGCCGCAGAGCCACTCGTTTGTCTCGCGTTAGTGTAATCCCCAGGCCAGTAGGAGGAACTGCTGAGTCCTTTCTCTGTGTGGAGGCACACGGGGGTCCCCGAGACCACCCACGCGTTTGGTGATTCGCTAGACTCCGAGGACTCAGCGTCGAGTTGTTCTCTTGGCTCAGGTTTATTACAGCGAAAGGACACACGATAGCGTCAGCAAGACAGAGACGGTCAGGGTCTGGAGAAACCTGTGCCCAGATTTGGGATCCAGTGCCCCCTTCCCCCCGTGAGGGGGCACAGAGCGTGCTCATTCCCCCAGCAACGAAAATGCAGTAACACGTGGACCACGTGTCAGCCCAGGGACGCCCAGTGCAGACTCGGGCCCCAGGGTTTTTACTGGGGACTGGTCACGTGGGCATCTGTGCTGAGCTCCCAACCCAAATCCCAGACTCAAAGAAGGAAAGCAGGTGTCGTGCACAAATCACCTTGTTTGTGGAACAGGCACAGGGACCCACCCTTACTGGTCAGGGAGTGGGGCGAGCAGTCCCAGTGCCAGCTTCCCAGAAACCAGCCAAGGACTAACCTTGAAAGTGGGACCTTCTAAAGATAGCAGGCCCAGGTGGGCTGTGTGAGCCCTCTCTGCGCAGGAGGGGTGCGGGAGGAGTGGGGAGGGATTACAGTGTGAGGGGATAAAGCCAGCCGTAGACGTGAGCGCACAGGGGTTGGCTCTTCCCCTCCCGCTCCCTGGTGAACCTCCGTTTTCGCCCAACTAGAATGGGGGCTGTGGTGATGGTCCCTTGGGATAGTAGACACTCAGCCATCTGCCCTCTGCTGCTGTTGGCAACATTGGCTCAACTTCACTCAGGATTCATTTTCTAGATTGAAAAACTCATGTTGTAATTGTAGGAAACTTGGAAAATATGGAAAAGCTGAAAGAAATAATAAAAAAGTTCGTGATCCCACTTCTCTGAAAGGAAAACTGAACATCTTTGTTCAAATTTATTCAGCTGTATTTGAGTATACATAAGTACAGACCTATCTGTTTTCTTTACATAATGAGAAGAAACTGTCTGTGATTTTTTATAACCAGCATTTCTCACTGGATGTTATAAGTACCCCTCCCTATCCCTAAATGGTTTTTTGGTTATTTTGATTACTCTGGTTACTTAAATGGCTGTAGAATATCCCGCCATAAAAATGCATTGCAGTTGAGTTAGCCAGTCCCCAACCGCTGGACAATTAGTTTATGTCTCTTTTTCTTGCTTCTAGAAATAGTGTTATGACGAACATGAATCTTTGAGCACACATCTGATTAGTTCCTTGAGACAAATGTCTGAAAGTAGAAGAACAGGTTTACTGATCTTAAGAAACATATAATGCTTCTCCTTTCAGGATCCAGAGGAATGCTGAAAGGATGATTCTACCTGACTTTTGAATTATATCTGTCTGCTTTGATTAAATTAGTTGATTAGACCAACTTGGCTTATGTCGTGGCATGCCTAGAGAAGAATGTCATTTGTGTGGCTCACTGGGGTCAGAACCTTCCATCCACCCCCTAGCCACACAGAGGTGGGGAGAGGGTGCCTGTAGCCGGTGATGATTACCTGGCAGCACTAGCTTCCCAGACCTCACTGGGAGGCTCAGGGATTGGGGTGATAAACATCTCAGCGTATCTGTAGTGTGTCCATGTGGCTATAGATTATATCCCTAACTTAGGCCACTTCCTAAAAAAAACCCCAAAAAACCCTTTTTATTGAAATCTACGAAGCAGATAGAAAAATGCACATTTTATAAGTGTACAGCTTGATAACTTTTCACCAGTGAAAATAGTACCCAGATCAAGTGCTGGAACAGGACCAGCCCCCCATCCCCCCGCTCCCACCAGCCCTTTTAGGGTCCCTTCCAATCACTGCCCCCCACCCCTTACCTGCACTCCAAGGGCATCCCCTCTCCTGCTCTCCAACAGCAGAGATTCGTTTTCTCTGTTTTGTATAGTATAAAAATGGAGTAATTGTATAGTATATGCTCTTCTCTGTCGGGCTGATTTCACCCTATTTATTTTCCAGTCTACTGAATGCCCTTGCCTGACTGTGAGCTCCATTCACGTATATATGTGTGTTCTCATTTCCATATGGTGTTCTGTTGTATGCACACAACCTAATGGTGTATCCATTCTGCTCTTGGTGGGCTTTTGGGTAGTTTCTAGTTTTCAGCTCTCACAAATAATGCCGCAAAGAGCATTTTTGTACATGCGTCTGGTGAATCCAAATATGCATTTCTGTTAGGTAGTTATGCGTGGCACTGCTGGGTCGTAGGGTATGCTTGTGAAGGTTTACTTCTAGTGGGTGCTGCCAGCTTTGCGAAGTGGCTGTACCAGTTTGTACTGCCTCTTTCAGTGTGGGAGGATTTTGGTTGGTCCACATGCTCCTTGCCAGTACTGGTCAATTTCCATCTTTTAGACCAGCTACTTACTCAAGGTTTATAGCCATAATTCACAGGGAGAGCCGAGAAAGAGGCAAAACACGTGGACCAATGAAAAGCAAGGGTCACACTGAAAGAATGCTGTGATTGGCTGTGGGATGGATGGAAGGTTTTAAAAAAAATTTTTCCCCCTGGTTCTTGGCCCATTTTATAAAGACTTGGGTCCAGGATTCCAGATAGGTTCGCAAAGTGAGGCATGGGCCAGACTTTATTCATGTGGCTCTCTTAGGCCTATGGTTTCCTCTTGTCCCACGGAACATCCCTTAGAAACTGAAACATCTTGTTTTCATTTTCAGAGGCGGATCTTAGATGGAAGCCTTGGTTTTGCTGCAGGGGTAAGTAGCACGTGGTAGGAGGGATGTAAGTGGAGGATGTTTATTCTGTTATTTCTCTGCCAAGGGGTATTTCCAGTTTCTCCGCCTGCGGCCAAGCTGCATCTCTGTGATCTACAGGTGCTAATGGCTCCCTCTTCTCGCTGACCCTGTTTGCATCCAGCGTACTAAATGCCCCTGCCTCTCCTTAGACAGTGAAAGAAGCTTGTTGGCACCTGTCTCAGGACTTGTAAATAAGTATTTCCAATAAGATAATATTTAGGAAGGGCTTAGCACAGAGCTTTGCTGGCACTAATTAAATATTCTCTTTCTCTCCTCCTCCTCACCCTTGAAAGACCTTATATTATAGACATTATCTTTTTTTTTTTGGCTGTGCTGGGTCTTTGTTACTGTGCGCGGGCTTTCTCTAGTTACGGCGAGAGGGGGCTACTCTTGGTTGCAGTGCGCGGGCTTCTTATTGCAGTGGCTTCTCTTGTTGCAGAGCACAGGCTCTAGGCACGCGGGCTTCAGTAGTTGTGGTGCTCGGGCTCAGTAGTTGTGGCTAGTGGGCTCTAGAGCTTGGTAGGTGTGGCGCACGGGCTTAGTTGCTTTGCAGCATGTGAGATCTTCCTGGACCAGGGATCGAACACATGCCCCCTGCATTGGCAGGTGGATTCTTAACCACTGTGCTACCAGGGAAGTCCCCAAGACAGTTTCAAACATGTAAAAAAGTGGAGCGAATCCTATGAGGCACCCTAGGTACCCACCACCCAGCTTCAATCATTATTGACATTTTGCTAATCTCATTTCACGTGTTTCCCCCTCCTCCCACCCCATATTCTCGGGAGGTGGAATATTGTGTAAAAGCAAATCTTAGACATCATGTGATCTTACTTGTAAATTCAACGCACAACTCTAATTGAATGACTCTTTCTTTCTCTTTCTCTCTCCTTTCTTTCCTTCCTCCCTCTCTTTCCCTCCCTTCCTTCCTTCCTTCCTTCCTTTCTTTCTCTCTCTCCTTCTTTCTTCCTCCCTCCCTCCCTCTCTCTCTTTCTCTCTCCCTTCCGTCCTCTCTCTCTTTCCTTCCTTCCTTCTTTCTTTCTTTCTCTTTCTTCTCTTTCTATCTTTTCTTTCTTTCTTTCTTCCTTTCTTCCTTCCTTTCTTTCTTTCTTCCTGTCTTTCTCTCTCTTTTTCTGTCTTTCTTGCCTCACCATGCGGCTTGCAGGATCTCAGTTCCCCGACCAGGGAATGAACCTGGGCCACAGCAGTGAAAGCACTGAATCCTAACCACTAGGCAACCAGGGAACTCCCTGAATGACTTTTTTTAAAAAAACATAATCACCATGGTATTATCACACCTACCAAAATTAATAATTCCTTATTATTATCCAACACTTAATTCACACTCAAACTTCCGCCATTTTAAAAAAAAATTGTCTTCTAAAATTGTTTTCTTAGAATCAGGATACAAACAAGATTTTCATATTGAATTTGTTTCATACTGAATTGTTTTAGTCGCTTTTATTCTTTAACAGTACCCACCGCCCCCCCGCCCCCCGCTGCCTTTTTCCCCCACGCTAGTAATATGTTAGAGAAACTGGATCATTCATCTGTAGACTGTCCCACATTCTGACTTCGACAGATTGCTTCCTTATGGTGCTGTTGAACTTGTTCCTCTGTCCCCTGGGTCTCCTGTAAGCTGGGAGTTGGACCTCAAGGCTTACTTAATGCAGATTCCATTTTCCAGGAATGAATCACATGAATCACCGTCATAGTGGTGCTGTGTATTCCAGTCGCATCAGTCACATCAGAAGGCATGTTAATATGTGGTTTTTCCTTTTGGTTGCTCAGAATTTGGTTCCTTTCTCCTCTTTTTGTAGTTCTGTGATCCGCAAAACCTGACCCGGGTGTGGGACCTCCCGAAAGTCCTCTGAGTCAGCAGCTGTGAGACTGGCATCCGTGGAGACATTCTGGGTGTTTCACAGGGCATGGAGAGTGGTCACAAAATCAGTTCCCAGGTCCTCAGCTTCCAGTTTTGTTCTCTTTCCCCAAACTGCTCTGCCTGAGAATACCCCAGTGGCAGGTTCTGTCTTCCCACCTTCCCCGACACAGTTGTCCTCTCCTACTTTACGAAAGGAAGATGCACTCTTGCCTTAGTTCCTTGTCTTTGGGTAGCAGCATCTCCACGCACAGATGGAGGGACCCTTGGCATGTTGGTGCTCAGGTGGAGATAGTGAAGGACTTGAACCACTGATCGCTGGACACACATCCTTTAGCAATTCAGAGACTGTCCCGTCCTTTGAATCAAATTGTTAGCAGAGAAATCCTTTAATGTAGGGAATTCCCTGGTAGTCCAGTGGTTAGGACTCAGCACTTTCACTGCCAAGGGCCTGGGTTTGATCCCTGGTCAGAGAACTAAGATCCCACAAGCTGTGTGGAGTAGCCAAAAAAAAAAAAAAGCCTTTAATGTAAATGTCCATGGTGGACCACTCTGGGATTTTGAGCCTCCTTGGATAGAGTTCAAAGAACAAAATGACAATATTATAACAATATATCTATTTTTTTCTATCTTCTTTACATGAACACGTTTTCTCTTTGTTTACTTTAAGAAAAGAAAGAACCCAAAGAAAAATAGAAATAAAATTGATGCTTAGCCCTGTCTTATTCTAGCAATAACTTCTTAATGTTTATTCACAGTTATATGAATGAATTGAAAAAATAAGAAAAAAAGCCTCATCCATGAGAATATGCATTTCCAAGAATATTTTACTTTTGAGTGTCTAATAATTATGAAACAGCATATTCAATTTTTGTTATTGTGAATGTGTTCTTGACCACTAATAGTTCTAAATTTGTTTATTTATTTATTTATTTATTTATGGCTGGGTTGGGTCTTCGTTGCTGCGTGTAGGCTCTCTCTGGTTGCGGTGAGCGGGGGCTACTCTTAGTTGCAGTGCATGGGCTTCTCATTGTTGTGGCTTCTCATGTTGCGGAGCACGGGCTCTAGGTGCGTGGGCTTCAGTAGTTGTGGCACGTGGGCTCAGTAGTTATGGTGCATGGGCTTAGCTGCTCCGCGGCATGTGGGATCTTCCCGGACCAGGGCTAGAACCCGTGTCCCCTGCATTGGCAGGCGGATTCTTAACCACTGCGCCACCAGGGAAGCCCCTCGACCACTAATGTTTTAATGGTCACTCAATCCAGGAAATTGTTATTTAAGCAGTTGGAGCCCTAGATTCACAGGGAATTTTTAAAAATTAAATGGAAATGTATAGAAATATTTTTTTGCAAAGCAGTATGATAAAGAAACCAGTGATAGACTTTCTAGCATAAAATGTAAGTTGCTCTAGGATAAAATTCTGTGGGGAAATGCAACTGAAGTACAAATCGAGGAGAAAAAAGAATGACGTACATTTTTTGACTTTTGAAGAAGAGCTTGCACGTGTGGTTTTGCGTGTAGAATGTAACCCTCGAACAGAAAAGTGCATTAGACATAAACGCACAGCTTAGTTTGTGTATATTTTTAAGTGGATAATGGGAGAGTCAAATCCCTGTGCTGTTTATTTTTATTTATTTATTTGGCTGCAACGCACGGCTTGCAGGATCTTATTAGTTCCTCCACCAGGGGTTGAACCTGGGCCCCGGCAGTGAAAGTGCTGAGTCTTAACCACTGGACCACCAGGGAATTCCTTCTCTATGCTGTTTAGTCCATTTAAACGACTGATGAAACAAGTTTTATTTAAACACATCAATATTTACATGCCAGAATTTGTGTCTTTTGCGACTCTTTAAATTTGAGATGAAAATATTTTATTTTTTATTTTTATTGTTTGAATTTTATTGAAGTATAGTTGATTTACAGTGTTGTGTTAATTTCTGCTGTATAGCAAAGTGATTCAGTTTTACATATGTATATTCTTCTTCATATTCTTTTCCGTTATGGTTTATCACATCATAGTGAATGCAGTTCTCTGTGCTATACAGTGGGACCTTGTTGTTTATCCATTCTGTATATAATAGTTTACATCTGCTAATCTCAAGCTCCCAATCCATTCCTCCCCCATCCCCTTTCCTCCTTGGCGACCACAAGTCTGTTCTCTGTTTCTGTGAGTCTGTTTCTGTTTCGTAGATAAGTTCATTTGTGTCATATTTTAGATTGCACATATAAGTGGTATCATATGGTATTTGTCTTTCTGACTTACTTCACTTAGTATGATGATCTCTAGGTCCATCCATGTTGCTGCAAATGGCATTATTTCATTCTTTTTTATGGCTGAGTAATAGAAAACATTTTAAATGTCAATTTCAAAATGAGTGAGAGGATACCTAGTTTTTCAAAATTCTTGTAGAGGTTACACAGATACAAAGTTTTCAGAACTGTGTTCTGTGCTGACCTGGCACTTGGGTGTCCTGATCTAGTTTACTCTTTTAGGCCAAAAGCCTTTGTAAGATTTATATAACAAAAGACAAAACCCAAGATGAAACAAGGAGAGAAACAAACAAACAAAAAACAGGTGGAGTATACCAGTCTTCAGGACATGTAAGAATGAATTTGGGAGCGTTAAAACATGAAAAGTTAAGAGTTCCTTAAAGAAACATCATCAGACCAGTGTTTTATGTTCTTTTCACTATGAGGATCTAAAATAGTTCTACTTCTGAGTTTTAAAATAGTTGGTGGAAAAAAAGAGATTCTAAAAGTTATCTTTGTGTCTTTATTAGAAAATAAGTCATTTACTTTTCTAACAGTGACCTTGAGAATATGCTAGTTGCACAGAGGAGCTCCTGACCAGTCTCCCGATGCAGGGAGAAAAGTAAAAGCTTGGTGGGGGAGACAGCTGGGACTCAAACTCAGGAAAATTCAGTGGCATTGGTGACTAGAAGTGGATTCTTGTAAATGCCTCCCCAAACTAGAGAAAGGCAATAGAGCCCCAGTAGTCCAAGCTGTAAGATTTGCTTGTACTTATCATGGACCGATTTATATTTAATACAGTCAACCTACCGCGCACCGCAACAAAGAGTAGCCCCCTGCTTGCCGCAACTAGAGAAAGCCTGTGCGCAGCAACAGACCCAATGCAGCTATAAATACATAAATAAAATAATTTTTTAAAAAAAATCTTAAAAAAAAAAAGACGAAGAAGAAAATCCCCTTTCCTTTCCCACTGGCTTCCCAGAGGTCACCGCCATTAACCCTGAGTGTGTATCTTTGGAGAACTTTTATGATGCACATACAAAGTGTCAGGACAGTTAGATGTGCCGTAGTGCCTGATACCTTAAAGGCTTTGCTTCTTCAACACTGCTTTCAGGTGCTTTGAATCTAGAAAAAGGGAGACCTGGCCATCAGACATTTGACTGGGGTCCCATTGTACCTTGCACAGATGTAACATGTTTCTATAGTCAGTTCTGCGTACATTTATGTATGTGTCATATGTGTATTAAAATCTGTCTCCAATATAATGCTGCAGTGACATTAATACAGTACATAACTGTGCACTGCAACAAGTATTTCTGTGAGAGAGATTCCCAGGACGAAGGACGTAGGTATTTTTTTTTAATTTATTATTATTATTTTAAAATATCACTTAGCTGTTGCATTTATTTTATTTATTTTTTATTTGTGGCTGCGTGCGGGCTTTCTCCAGTTGCGGCGAGCGGGGACCACTGTTCACTGCGGTGCGCGGGCCTCTTACTGCAGTGGCTTCTCTTGTTGCGGGGCACGGGCTCTAGGCGCACGGGCTTCAGTAGTTGTGGCACGTGGGCTCAGCAGCTACGGCTCGCGGGCTCCGGAGTGCAGGCTCAGCAGCCGTGGCGCATGGGCCCAGTTGCTCTGCGGCGTGTGGGATCTTCCCGGACCAGGGCTCGAACCCGTGTCCCCTGCACTGGCGGGCGGATTGTTAACCACTGCACCACCAGGGAAGCCCCTCTGATGTCTCCTTTTCTGTGAACTAACTAGGAATCTCTAAATCAGTGTATATTCTCTCTCAAGGAGGAAACACTTGTGTGGAATAAATATGACCATGAAACTGCAGAAGAGAAAGATAGGCTACCAGTCAAAAAACTTACTTCTAGGCATGAAAAGGCAGTTTAATATCTATTATTTAATCCCATAGGGAGCTGGCTCTTTATGAAAGACGTGATTTTTCTTAAGGAGATTTTGGCTGAGTCTGCTTTTGTGCCGCAAGTGGTGAGTGATGTTTTCTCCAAATAACTGGCTCGCTGTTGGAAGTTAATGATGCTCCAGTGATGGCCTTTGAGTCTGGAGGGCTGATGGTGACCAGCTGTTCTCCATTTCCATGGAGAAATGGATGGGAAGAAATGGACTTAAACTGTAGCATGAGAGATTCAGGGAGGAGATTTCAGCCAGATCCATTGGAAAGGTTTCTTCTAGAGTAAATAGGAGAGAGAGAAGGGCCAGGGGTGCAGAGTAGCCATTGAATTGGGGCTTCAGAAAGCCTAGCTTTTATACTCCTGGCTCTACAGCTCCTGGATTACGAAGTAATAATTGCCGTTACCTTTTCTCCTTCTTCCTGCCTGAGAGATAGGGAAGCCTGGTATGTCCTAATGGAGGTTTTTCAACGTGAGGTCTTTTGGACCACACTGAAATGGGCCGGGCCACCATCAGACAGTATGAGTACTCTAGTGGGCCCTGATGAGGCTCCTGCCAAGATCGTTGCTGTGTGTTTCCCTGATTTTCCTCCTTAGGAGGCTGAGCGAGGGGAAGGGCCCCCGATGACCTCCCGGGGATGCTGAAGCAGTGTGGACCTTGAGCGGGTTCCATCCTCAGCATCACTCGGACTGTGGACAGGTTACCTTGGAAGTTTCTTGGCTGTTGTCCCATGCGGACTCCTCTCTTAAATCTGCTTTTTCAAGATTTGAGGAACCAGGGAGCCCCAGGGACTCCTAGATTTTACTCTCTGCAGCTTTTTTCTTGCACTGGGATGCCAAGACCAGGGAGGTGATGTTGGTCTGTTCTAGGGCTAAGGCCGCCCTTTTGGTGGGTGCTCAGTGCAGGGAGGGCATATTCCAGGGTGGGCTTGGCGGGACTTTGAGCCACCTGTCACAGGGGTCTCATGTGACAAGGTGGATGTGGCCCAGTGCAGGAAGAAGATGTGGGGCTGGGCTCTCCTCTTTTCTTTTTTTGGCCGTGCCACATGGCATGTAGGATCTTAGTTCCCCGACCAGGGATCGGACCTGTGCCCCCTGCATGGGGAGCGGGGAGTCTTAACCACTGGACCGCCAGGGAAGTCCTGGGAAGGGCCCTTCTCTAACCAGGACTATTCACTATTCAGGATGCTTGTCATTAAGGAACACCTGCCACTTCTCCACAAGGCACTTTCTTTTTAAAGGTCTCAAATGACCAGTTTCCGGTGGGAAACTTCTGTGTCTCAGCTGAATGTCCTCAAGCCATGCCAAGGCCAGGCAGGAGACACTGAACGCATCACAGGGGACAAGCCTGATTTTTGGCCGGCGCCCCCAGCCCCCAGACAGTAGTGGTTCCTGTGGGCGCGAGGACGACGTGGTGACAGCTCTGCCCCCGGGCCCTCCCCTCACCCTGTGGGCACCAAGATGAGGCCCTGCCTTCCCAGCACATCCTGACTCCACACTGCGGGGGGGGGGGGGGTGGGGGCGGGGGGGGAGCGAGGTCTTGCTGCAGGGGAAGCGGGGGTGGTGAGGCGAGAGGGGAAGAAAGGAGAACGGGAAGAAAAACACTCGGGAAGGAGACATGATGATTATCCTTATTGTCTTTTTTCTTTTCCATTTCATGCTTCAGACTTCCAGCGCCCTTGTAAGCAGTGCAGGGGAGGAAGTGATACTTGTTGCCTTCTCTCTGCGGTGATGGGAAGGAACCGCGTTTGCGTTGGTGGCAGCGCCCACATGTCTGAGCATCTGGGGTGGGGCGGCCCCGAGCCTGCCCAGGGCCCCAGACCGAGGTTGTTACCTCCCGGCCCCGTCTCGCCCCATCGCCTGTCCTCTCCTTCCCCACGTGCATCCTTGGGCAGCCTCCACTCTCATGGCCTGGCGACCCCTGTTGCCTGCTTTCTCTCTCTGCCTTTCCTTGTGGTCCTGGGCTGACTGTACAGTTGGTCCAGGGCACCATCCTGGGGGAATATCTGTTCCTCTTTGTCTGGGGGCCTCCTCCCCTGCTCCCGTGAAGAAGGAGGTGTGAGTGTACGTCAGTGGCCCGCCGGGCTTCAAATAGTCAGATGTGAGTGCCCCAGAGTCACAGTAACTCCTCCCCTCGCCTCCCCTCCCCTCCCCTCCCCTCCTCTCCCTCCCCTCCCCTCCCCTCCCTCCCCTCCCCTCCCTCCCCTCCCCTCCTCTCCCTCCCCTCCCCTCCCCTCCCTCCCCTCCCCTCCCTCCCCTCCCCTCCCCTCCCTCCCCTCCCCTCCCTCCCCTCCCCTCCTCTCCCTCCCCTCCCCTCCTCTCCCTCCCCTCCCCTCCCCTCCCTCCCCTCCCCTCCCTCCCCTCCCCTCCTCTCCCTCCCCTCCCCTCCCCTCCCTCCCCTCCCCTCCCTCCCCTCCCCTCCCTCCCCTCCCCTCCTCTCCCTCCCCTCCCCTCCTCTCCCTCCCCTCCCCTCCCCTCCCCTCCCCTCCCCTCCCCTCCCCTCCTCTCCCTCCCCTCCTCTCCCCTCCTCTCCCTCCCCTCCCCTCCTCTCCCTCCCCTCCCCTCCCCTCCCTCCCCTCCCCTCCCCTCCCTCCCCTCCCCTCCTCTCCCTCCCCTCCCCTCCTCTCCCTCCCCTCCCCTCCCCTCCCCTCCCCTCCCCTCCCCTCCTCTCCCTCCCCTCCTCTCCCCTCCTCTCCCTCCCCTCCCCTCCTCTCCCTCCCCTCCCCTCCCCTCCCTCCCCCCTCCCCTCCCCTCCCTCCCCCCTCCCCTCCCCTCCTCTCCCTCCCCTCCCCTCCCCTCCCTCCCCCCTCCCCTCCCCTCCCCTCCTCTCCCTCCCCTCCCCTCCCCTCCTCTCCCTCCCCTCCCCTCCCCTCCCTCCCCCCTCCCCTCCCCTCCCCTCCCCTCCTGTATTCCAGGCACTGTGTCAAGTGCTGAGCAGTTGAAAAAGTGCCAGGAGAGAGGGTCTCTGTCTTTAAGGGAGTTCTGATCTAGCAGAGGGGCAGGCACACTACACCAGTGGTCCAAGTCCAGCCCTCTGTCTGGTTTTTTTTCCCCCCACTGTCTGTTTTTGTAAACGGAGGTTTATGGGAACCCAGCCACGCCCATTTGTTGACATATCAATATTATCAGCGGCTGCTTCTGCGTTACCACAGCAGCCCTGGAGAGCTGCAGCAGGGCTACAACACTATCTGGCGTTTTACCGAAGTTTGCTGATCCCTGATGTAGTTGCAGGTGATGCACCTCGGGGACCACAGCTCTGTGCTGTGCAGGGCCCCCGGCTGGAGGTCGTGGAACGTTCCCTGGAGTGTCCGATGTTCCCGAGTTGGTGATTTCCTGGGGGCCTGGCCTTTGCTCCTGAAGTCACTGCTGCCGCTTCCCTGTGCTGGATGGGGGCCTTTAAGAATCTCCAGGGAATGGCTTTGCAGTGAAGCGTGATGAGTTATGTGGACCCTTTTGCTCAGTTGTCCTTGTCACATAAGGCACGCTGTGGCCATCAAGACGGACAGCCACAGGTGAACGTGTGCAATTTGAGATGGTGAAATAAAGCCAGGTGTCCCCCAGCTCAAACCGAACTCAACTTTGCCACTGTCATTGGCACCCATGGTCTAGCAGAGTGAGCTGACTTGGCCTAGCGTCCTTGGTGGTTTGATTCCAGGGAGCTCTCTGGCTTTGGGGAAGCTCCCTTCCTTCCGATGCAGTGGTTCACCACCCTGGCTGCACGTTAGAATCACCTGGAGAGATGTGAAAAGCCCCATGCCCTGGACGCACCCTGGGACTACATCAGAATCTCCAGGGGGTGGGATGAGGCTTCAGTAGTTTCTAGAGCCCTCCCCCCTTCAGTAGTTTCTAGAGCCCCCTCCCCCTTCCCCCTCCCGTCCCTGTGATTGCGTTGTGCGGCCAAAGCTGAGAACCCCTGTTATGATGGGAACCGTGGTTTAGTGAAGGGTGAGCTGGGGTTTCGAAAAAGCAGACTCCCTTCAGAGGCTCCCTACCTCTGTGGGGCTAAGGATCCAGCAGAGCCAGCACGCTGGGCTGGGGTCCTGGTTAGAGGAGCAGTGCACGTGGAGGCTGGGGCCTTGCAACTTGGACGGGGAGCCCAGGAGGAGGCCCCCGCCTCTGGTCTCCATGGAGGCTGCCACAATGGAGTCCACCGCGCACTTGGCAGCTGGCTCCCGAGGCTGGCTGGACTTGACACCAGCCTGGGGTGAAAGGGGACAGTTGTTGTACGAGAGAGGTGTATTTTCCAGTTGGTCAAGCGATGGTGGACATCCGCCATCTGGGAACTCAGGCTCTTCCTCGGGGCTCCTTGGCCCTCGCAAATGAAGGATGGGAGGCAGAATCTTTACTGTTTGGAGACCTTGAGCCTGAGTTTAGATTCTCCCTTCATGCACTGTCCTCCTTGGATCACGTACTGCGTCTGAAAAAAAAAATCTCAGGACTGGTGGGCCCTTCTGGGAGTCCTCAGACAGGGCAGTGTTTCACCCAGTCCGCACAGATGGTGGGAGCACAGCTTGTTCCCAAAGACTTTTGCGAAGAAAGACTTTATACACTTTTTTTTTTTTCGGGTGATCTGACTGTTTAGCTAGCTTATTAGAAACTTATCTAACCTAAATGTCTTCTGCTGCAATTTAAGTAAAAGAGAGGGAGTAGCTGACATCATTTTTTATAGGCATCTTAGTACAAATCACATTAAAAAGCATGTATCGAGTGTCAGCTCTTTTGCAAGATACTCTGAGCACAAGGGGTCAAAGTTAATATCGGTTAAGTTTTGTCCTTGAGCCTTCACATGACAGGACCTTATCTATACACGTTATTCACATAACGCTCTGTGCCAAGGCTGGTGTTGGGTGGCGTGTTACTGCTTTTCCCCAGTGGCTAGTTCACAAGGGGGGAGAGGAGCGAATAATCAAAGCTTTGTGAAGGGCCCGTGTGAGTTTAGAGATGGCCCAAACACGTGTTCTCTTCACAGAAAAGCCCTTTGTCTTGGACCAGAAGGCGGGAGCAGGGAGAGAATCATCTTCAGGCCAAGCCATCTCACCATTTCCTGAACACCTACTGTGTATTTGTGGGGAGTATGCAAAGAAGTAAGGTATAATCCCGCTCTGTGGGGGGGTTTAAGGTGGGTTAGGGAAGAGAGGTCATATTCACCTGTAATCAAGAGACAGGTCAGCGTGCGGTTGTAAAATGGTAATTGACAAAAGGTGATGGGAACCCCCTGGGACAGGGAGGTTATTTCTAGTTGGGGAATAGAGGGGACTTCTTTGTGGACAAAGCTCAGGTTGGAAGGATCCGTAGAATCTGGGGGTGGGGAAGGAGGAGGGGAAGGAAATGAATTATAGGCGGAAAAGCAGCAAATTGGAAGTACAGAGTGGAAAATACAGGAGTGGTGATTGGTTTGGTTGGAAGGTGATGCCAGAAAGGTAGGCTGGGGCCCGATGTGACCAACCTGGGGTCCTGTGGAAGGGAGTCTGTGCTCTGTTCTCTAGATCGATGCAGGAGACCCTGGAGGTTTTTGAGAGGGTGACATCAGAGCCGTGCTTCCAGGAAGCGCATTCTGTTGGTAGCAGATAGCGTGGCCATAGGGAGCGTGTAGGGGGAGGCTGGCTGTGGGCAGGTTGCCTGGAGGCTCTTGCGTTACTTTAGGTGATACCTTGACTCACCGGAAGCCTTGACTTTGGGCAGAGGCAGAGGAGTTAGGAGGGGAGACAGCAAAAGACATTCCTGCTGGAGAACTCGGGGACTTGGCAGTCCTTTGATTATGAAGGTAGCCCAGGAGGTTCAAGCCCATCAGAAGCCCTGTGTTCCTGGGGCTACCTCCCCTGGGGTCGTTAGAGAATTTAGCTTCGCCATCCTGGCTTATGGGCTGAGGGGGACTCTCCCAGAAATGGGGAGGTGGGGAGGGGTCTCTTAGGTTTACATCAGGCTTTTCTCATTTGAGTGGGTTTGTACTTTGGAATCTATGTGTTGGGGTGGTCTCCATGGCAACCAGCCACCTACAGCTAGTTGTACTGATGGTGATGCTTCCTGCAGCTCACTCTGTTTTTAGTGATCTGTATCCATTAGGATTAGGTTTGACTGAGAGTAACTGAGACCCAAAAATAGTGACTTAAATAAGAAAGACTCCTCTAATGTAGAAGAAATCCAGAGACCCTGGCTGGGAACATAGTTCCATGGAGTCACCAGGGATCTAGACTCCTTTTTTGCTCGCTGCTTTGCCCCAGATGGGAGCCTTTCTCTTTCTGGCCCAAGGTAGCTGCTAGAGCTCAGGCCATCACATCTGTCTTCCAGGCAGCAAAATAGGAGGGAGGGAGCTTCCTTGCAGGTCTTGCATGACAGCCCCATTTACAGCTCATTGGCCAGAACTTATTCGTAAGACCTCATCTAGCTGCAAAGAAGGCTAGGATACATGGTCTTTACACTGGGATTCTGTTACTGAAGCAGAGAGAACAATGGAAACTTGAGCAGGCAGTTAGCGCTCTCAGCCACACAGCCTAGTGCAGAGAGAGCTTTGAGCCCCAAGATATCATTGATTTACCTTCTCTGTGTACATTTTCTACATGCTCTTTTTAAAAATAGGCTGTGTTATTTCTTTCTTTAATTTCTTTTGAAATGGAGGAGTAATACACGAACTTGGTAAGAAATTCAAGTAGTACAAGGGTGCACAGTAAAAAAATAAGTCCCTCCGTCTCTTTGCATCAGGCAGGGTCTTGGTGGGGGGTGGGGTGGGTCACGAATGACGAAAAACCTAACTCAATCTGGCATAAGGAAGAAAAGACATGTATTGGTCCATGCAATTAAAATGTCCAGGCATGGGGACTTCCCTGGTGGCGCAGTGGTTAAGAATCCACCTGCCCATGAAGGGGACACGGGTTCAAGCCCTGGTCCGGGAAGATCCCACATGCCGTGGAGCAACTAAGCCTGTGCACCACAACTACTGAGCCCACGTGCCACAACTACTGAAGCCTGTGCGCCTAGAGCCTGTGCTTCGCAACAAGAGAAGCCACCGCAATGAGAAGCCCGCGCACTGCAGCAAAGAGTAGCCCCCGCTCGCCGCAACTAGAGAAAGGCCGTGTGCAGCAATGAAGACCCAACTCAGCCCAAAAAAAAAAAAAAAAAAAAAAATGTCCAGGCATAGAACTGGCCTCATAATCTGCTACATTCTGGATCAAAGGCCATCACTGGGACCTGCTTTTCTCCATCTCCTGACACTGCTTTTCTCCGTCTCCTGGCACTGCTTTTCTCTGTGTGGCTCCATTTTCAGTAGTCTGTTCACATCCTCTCAGGCTCAACGTCCAAATGAGCGAGGTCTTTCTTTCACACCTCTTGGAGTTGAGTTTCATGGGCAGCGAGCAACTGACCTGACTTGGGTTATGTGTTCATCCCTGAATGCTAACCCCTGTTCCCGTGGGGATGTGGCATGTTAACTGGCCAGGGCTGGGCATGTGCCCATTAGATAAAAAGCAAAGACTAATCATGACTAATAATGGGGGCAGGGAGCAGAGAAGATTTCTCCAAAGCAAAAGTGAGGTACTGTCGCCAGCGTGGGGGTGATGCATGTTGAGTAGCCAACATACAGCAGATGTGCCCCCACGTTCCTCGGCTTGGTTAGAAACCACCCCAGAACGTCGTGACTTAAGTCAACAACACTCCGTTATTTCTTATGATTCTGGGTCGGCTGCACTCAGCTGGGTGGTTCTGCTGGGCTCGCCTGGGGTCACTCGTGAGGCTGCAGGCATCTATCTGGCAGCTCAGCTAGGCTGGAGGGTATAAGAGGGCCTCACCCACGGTCTAGGGCCTTCATGCTACCAGTTGTCTGGCCCTCTGTCCACACGTGGGGTCTGTCCGCCTCATGGGTCGGTAGTATAGTCCAGGCTTCCTTACAGGGCAGTGGAAGAGTTCCAAGAACGTGCGGGTGGAAACTGCCAGGCCTCTGGAGGCCTGGACTCTACACAGAGTCACTCCTCCACGTTTTATTGGCCAAAGCAAGTCGCCAGGCCCCACCAGATTCAGGGGGCTTGGGAAGTACTCTCGTTCTTAGCGGGAGGAGCCAGCAAAGCATCACGGCTCTGCTCTGCCATCCACCCCCTTCCCTTGCAGAGGGGAGGCCTGTTGACAGTCTACCCTTCCAGAACCAGTCTTCCTGTTCTGTTGCCTAGTGCCTTCGCTGTTGCCATGTCCAGCGGTCACTGGACCGCTTCGCCGGCACTCCCTTTGCCTTGTTTTCCCACCTGCCTCTTAGCTTCCCTCTGGACATCCCACCCAGGGAGACAGAGTGCTGGCTTTCTGAGTTTCCATTCGGTGTGTTAAACACCCGAGGAAGAAGTTCGAAGAGCCGGTGAAGCTTAACTTGTGCTCTGCAAGCAACAGAGAAGCAAAACCTTCATGGGCGGGATTAGTCATCGGTGCTCTGGCCTCCCGGGAGGAAAGGGCTCCGGCTCAGTTTTTCTCAGTACAAGGGCTGCATTGTTCTAGAGGCAAGAATTAGCCATTGAGCGAGGCGGCATTCTGTGGCTAACAGTAGTATAATCTCCCTGGAATCTTGCTGTGGGGAGACACTTGGCTTCTTGAGAGTGGGTATGTCCGGGCTGTGGATTTGGAAGAGACTTGGGTCAAATACTGCTTTTTTTATATCCCATGCTTCAGCATTTCTTGGTTTCATCATCCTGCACCTGTATAACTTTGATTTTTTTTTTTTTTTTTTTTGAGTCCCCAAATTTCCTCTTAAATTCAGGAAGGAATCTTCTTCCCTCTTTGCAAGGGAGTCCCCGCCTCATTTGGTGACCATAAGTTATGGTTGTAAAGAGCTTTTTGCTGAGGGCGGGAGAGATGGAGAGAAAGCCCGTCCCGGTGTGTCTCGGGCAGGTGTGTGGGCAGCGCATTGGGTGGTGCCGAACTGTGGATTTCACTCCTCTCGTTGCCCCCCCACCCCGGCCCCCCCACGAGGGTGCTGAGAAGTGTGGAGCTCAGAGGAGCCGTAGTCATGGGCTGAGCATGTTTGCCGCCTTTCCCAGGGCCTGGAGAGGTTTGTCGGACTCAGGGTCCAGGGTCGGATGTGGGATGGAGGTAGGGCCTCCCTCCCCACTCCCTCCCCATGCCTCCCAGCCTGAGGAATGGGACCTCAGGAGTGATGCTTTCCCTGGGGGAGAGGAGCCCCTCTTGAGGCATCTGAGGCCAGGAAGCAGAGCTCTGAGCCCACGACGCAGTAGTAAAGAGAGTGTTAAGGGAGTGTTTGGGCTACGACAGGGAGTCCTGAGGCCTGGGGTGCATTTCCAGCTGAGCTGCTTAGGATCTCCATGGTTAGTGGCAAGTCCTGTCACCTCCAGGCAGCATGTCACGGCTCCACCGGGACTGAAATCCTTCCCCTCCTACCTCGAGAACGTGGTGGGAGGAAAAATCCAGTCATGACTGTTTAATGCTTCTGTGCCCTCTGGAGCAAAGAGAGAACGAAATCCCAGGGAGACAAACACTTTAATAGCTTGCCCGTGGAAGCTGATCTTTGCTGTCAGGGTGCCCTGGCTTTCAAGCCCACATCTGACTTTGGCTCGAGGCCAGGAGCTGATTTCCCTCCTGGACTTGCAAATAGTGAAGGGAACAGAACCATCAGGCCTGATGGAGATTCAGCTGTTCGAGAATCATGCAGTTGACAAGCAAGGGAAGGGAAGGCTTCATCTTACCTGTACACAGATTTTATTTTCTTTTTCTTTCTTTCCAATTTTTTTTTTGCTATAGCATTTCATTTCTTTGGAAACCTTTCTGTTTCTGAAGCTGTTTCTGGTCTTCTGTGAAGAAATCAACCACGACAGCCCTGGGGCTAAGTGAGTTAGTTCTCCAGGAGGCTGGAAAGAATATATATCTGTTAAATGTATAAACAAGGGGAAAATGGATTAGTATCGTATTTAAGGCAGGAGGAAGGGGCACAGAAGTCATTGCCTATGCATAACCTTTAAATAGATCACCTATTTGAATGTGCGCAACACTTTGTAATTATGCATAAATAAATCCATGGGGAGGGGGGTGTCCATGTGTGCACTTCAGGGGACACTTGCATCATATGGGCTCATGAGTCCCAAATACTATTATATGACGTTGGTGTTTTGCTTCATAATTTTCAAAGCCTTTTCCCATCCATTACTTCATCTGACCCTCCCAGTAATCCTGTCGCTTGTAGGTTTTATTATTTGCATATAATAGATGAAGAGTGTGCCGTGTTCCATGCTGGACTCCTTTGTCTGACCTGTGCATGGGATGCTTAGGGCAGGAGGGGAAAAAAAGTGAGCCTTCAGTGGTCCTCCTGCTCCCCCGTCCCAACCCAGGGCATGCCAGGGACATGTTAAATAAAACGGTTAACAGAGCAAACAAAAATTCCTGCCCTCCTGGGACTGACTGTCACTCTAGGAGAGAGAGTCACATGATAAAGAAACTCTATAGTGAAACATACAGTATGTCTGACAGAGATACATATGATGGAGAACAATAAAGGAAAGGAGGAGGATAGAGAGTGCCCTGGCAGGCGTGGGAGTCATGCATAGTGCAATTTTATTTTATTATTATTTTTTAAAAAAATAAATAAACAAATAAATAAATTTATTTATTTATTTATTTTTGGCTGCGTTGGGTCTTCGTTGCTGTGCATGGGCTTTCTCTAGTTGCAGCGAGTGGGGGCTACTCTTCATTGCGGTGCGTGGGCTTCTCATTGCGGTGGCTTCTCTTGTTGCGGAGCTCTAGGCGCATGGGCTTCAGTAGTTGTGGCTCGCGGGCTCAGTAGTTGTGGCTCGCAGGCTCTAGAGCGCAGGCTCAGCAGTTGTTGCGCACGGGCTTAGTTGCTCCGTGGCATGTGGGATCTTCCCAGACCAGGGCTCGAACCCGTGTCCCCTGCATCGGCAGGCGGATTCTTAACCACTGCGCCACCAGGGAAACCCAGTGCAATTTTAAAAAGAGCAAATCAGTAAAGAGGCTAAGGAGGTATTCCTGACATATGGGAGGTTCTCAATATTTTTTTTTTGATGTAGCGAACAAATAAACAAATGCTCAGATGGATGGATGGATGGGTAATGGATGGAGATGGATGGATGGATGGTTGAATGGATGGGTGGATGGATATAGAGGCATGGATGGATGAATGGATGGATGGATGGATAGATGGATGAATGGATGAATGGATGGATGGATGAATGGATGGATGGATGGATATGGATGGATGGATAGATGGATGGTTGAATGAATGGATGGATGGATATAGATGGAGATGGATGGATGGATGGATGGATATAGATGAATGGATGAATGGATGGATGGATGGATGGATATAGATGGATAAATGGGTGAATGGATGGATGGATAGATGGATGAATGGATGGATGGATTTGGATGGATGGAGATGGATGGATGGATGGATAGAAGGATAAATAGATGGATGGATGGATGAATGGATGGATGCAAGAGCAAGGATAAGTCCTACCCCACCCCACCCCATAGATTTGTGCTTCCTTTGAGAGCCTTAGTGTGCCTGAATACTTTCATACCCCCATTTCATGAGTCAATGTGGATCACCCTTAGTGCGACCTTACCTCATGTAGTCTCTGGAGAGGGAGAGCCCCTCCCTGCTGGTGAGAGCCAGCATACAACTAACTGGCTTGGAACAGGAATGCGCCTGGCACTGTGCAAGTTGAGTTGGAAGTAAATTGTTGCCAACTGTTCCAGGGAGAGTTTGCATATCATTCACTCCACCTTGGCTTTCTCATTATGGACCTGGTTCTGAAAGCCCTCAGGGTTTGCCTGCTCTGTCCCTCTGGGAGCCTGGTCCCTTCCAGATCCTTGCCATTGAAAGTTTCCTCCTTAGGGAAATTTACATCTCGTTTTCTCCACTGTAATCTCTCAGCCCCCTCCAAGATGGAATTTAATACCCCTTGACAAGCATCTGTAGCTCTTTGTACTTATTCTGTATTGCACCTGTCTCTAGATTCTAATTGCTTTTTCATTCTTCTTCTTCCTTCCCAAACTAGAAGTGCCTAGAAGGCAGAGGCTGTCATTTTCACTGTTGAGACTTGGTCCCTTGTAGAGGGTACTTTTGAAATAAGTGTTAAATGAGTGTGGCACGTGCATTTGAGATTTTCTTTGGGGTTGGCTGCCTTCAGGCCCAGCCCAATTTCTCCAGATCCTCTGTGTGCACTGATTTAGGTTCCTGGAACCTCAGAATGAAATCTCCAAATAGGCAGTGAGAAACCCTCCCTGCTGAGTCTGTAAGGAAATCGGTCTTTCTGATTCTTCCAATGAAGGAAGAAACTAATTGAATGTAAACTCATTACATCTCTGAAGCACTTTGAAAATTTCCCCACGATTTAATTATGATGAAATTCTCAGGATGTAGTCATGCCAGGAAATGTCTCAAACCATCAGCCGTGTGGGTTGAGCTCAGGCAGGAGGCCCTGGGCACCGAGAGGTAAAAGCCTTTTTCTTAGCAGGCATGTACTCTGGTGTTACCATGAGCCCTGGAGTCACCTGGCTTGGGTTCGGTCCTGATTTCTCAACTTACGAGTTATGTGAGCTTGGGCTAGTTACTTAGACTTTGTAAGCCTCAGTTTCCTCATCTGTTAAGTGGAGATCATAGTATTGTCTCCATCATAGGGTTGCTATGCAGATGAAACGAATAAATGTATTGGAAGCACTTAGCACAGTGATTGGCACATTGCAAATGTCCATTGCCTGTTGATCATTCTTATGTCATGTCAAGGGAAATGGTGGAGGGCACATGAGGGGTTAGGGATTGATATAAATCAGTGAACTTGGGTATTACGGTTTTGGAAGAGTTTTCCTCCACTCTGTGGTCCTTGGTGTTACTAAGCGTCCCTCTTATTCATCCCCAGGAGACGCCTCCAAATGTCTCTTCTCGGCAACATGCTCTTCTGTACTTTCTTTGTTCACACATAATTTTAAAAATGGGATCATGCCATACGTGATGCTTAAAAATGTGTTCTTTCACAATAAATCTTGAACTTTTTCTTGTTGTTTTGGGGGTTGCATGGTACTCCATTACACAAATTGACCATAATATTTGTTTTCATCTTTATTGAGGGATAATTGAAGCCCATTACACTGCACACATAACCGTGGTATTTTTCACTAATGACTTTTTGGACATATAAGTGGGGCTCAATTTTTGGAACCATTGTTTATTTTTATCAGAATAATAGATGCACCCATGTAGAATGAGTAAATGTTAATAAAAGGCTTAGAAAGAAAAAAAATCAGCCCCCTCCATTCCCCGCCCCTGCCCATGGCCCCGTCCTCTTTTCTATAAGTAATCACTTTTGTCTGTTTCTTGAGAAATTTTCTCCCACATTTCTGAGTAAATTTATTCCGCAATTTCTCGATTTGGAAACCAGTGTCTTTTAGTTCTGGTAAATGCTATTTGGTGTTCCTTTAATAGTTTCCCCCGCTGGTCCTCTGTTCTCTTTTTATTAGTCTTATTAGTTGGCTATTGGACTTCCTGGACCGAGCTTCTCATTTTCCTCTCCTTTCTCCCGGTTTCTTATAAAATCTCGGCTGTTTTATTCTGCATGGTGGGGAGTTTCATCGACTTTAACGCCATAAAAAGAGCAAATGTTTTTGTTGTTGTTGTTGTCTTCAGAGTTTCCATTTCTGAAAACGATTTCTTGTTCTCCCTGTTTTTGGTTGGTTTGTTTTTTCTCCTCCAGTGTCCTGTGCTTTTTCATGGATATAGTCCATGCATCCATAGCTCTATAGTAGTAATGATAGGTTTTTCTTTTAACAGGTGTTGTCTCCCTGAATCCCCTGGGTTCCCTCTGAGAGCCTTCATTTTTCCTATTTGGTTATTTTCTTCAGTCATTTGCTCTTATCATAGGCCCCTTTTTGTGCTAAGTGCTTTATATGCTTTATTGCATTTAATCCTTAAAACAGCTCTAGGAGATAAGCACCACCTTGGGGACAGTGTTCCGGGTCAGGGACTCCAGAGCCACAGTGGCTGGGATTGCATCTTGGCTCTGCTGCTTACTGACTGTTGTTAGTAACGACTGTTAATGACGTAACCTCTCTGTGCCTCAGTTTCCCCATCTCTGAAGTAGGGATAATAATAGTATCTGACTCTTAATGTTAGGAGGATTAAGAAAGTTCCTGGCATACACTCAGTCTTTATGTAAATGTTGTTGTTATTGTTATCCCATTTTACTTCTGAGTGTCACTATTATTTCTATTTTCCATATGAAGAAATAAGAGCCCTGGAGAGATTTACCCAAGGTCTCCCAGCTGGGAGCGTGACGTGGTAGACCTTGAGTTTGAATCAGGTAGTCTGACTCCAGAGTTCTGCCTTCTATCCACTATGCAGTATTGCTTTTCATAGAAAGAGAGACAAAAAAAAAAGATGGGAGATCTGCCCCAGAATTGCTGGTGGGGCTAGCCAGGGTTGCCAGATAAGATATAGGATGGTCAGTTAAATTGGAATTTCAGATAAATAGTATTTAGTATAAGCCTGTCCCAAATAAAAAAAATGTTCATTGTGGGACTTCCCTGGTGGTCCACTGGTTAAGACTTCACGCTTCCAGTGCAAGGGGCGCTGGTTCCATCCCTGGTCGGGGAACTCATGCTGTGCGGCCAAAAACTTAAAAAAAAAAAAAAAAATCATTGTTTATATGAAATTCAGATGTAACTGGACGTCCTGTATTTTTGTTTGCTAAATCAGGCAGCCCTAGGTGGGATTTTTTTTTTTCATCCTCCACCAAGTCCCTTCTTGAGATTCTGCCCCATTACTCTGGACCTGTTGCCCTCCATCTCCCAGGGATCACAGCCACGGTACTGATGGCAGTCTCCTGCATCCCATTTGAGAACCCAGATTTTCACGTGCGGCGAAAACAAAGTGTGATTTCGTTTGGAATGAGGGGCGGCATCTTTCCTTCTTGACCTTGAAGATCCCGTCCCTAAGCCTCCCTGACGATTTCTTTCGAGCCAGAAGGGAAGCCCCAGAGCCAGTGGTTTGGTGGTTTGTCCCCTCTCTGGAGGGGGATCAGCGAAGCAGCTTAGACCTTGGAGTTTTCTCTCCACGGAGCCAGACGGCCCACTCTTCTCTTCTCCTTCACGTGTTCGCGGATCTTGCATCCCAGCCAGATCTGGAGCAGATTGGATCAGCGTGAGTGCATGGTGGTGTTGGGGTGAGGAGGCTTGGCCAGCTGGTGCAGTTGCCCATCAGTAGGCCAAAGTCGAGAGGGTGCTGACGGGTTGGTGGCTGGGTGCCACGGAGAGGTTGCTTTGGGCAACCTCACGTTCTCACTCTCTTGGTGACCAGCTGGTGAAGAGGTTTGATAAGGACCCCCCCCCCATTTTTTTTTTTTTTTTTCGTCTACACGGAGTTAATGATTTTGGCAGGCTGAGAGATTCTGGGAGTCCTCCCACATCTAGCTTGGCTGAATGTGCCTTGAAAGGACTGATGCATGCTTACACCTCTCTGTTATTCACAGCAGCGGGTCTGTGCAGGAGGAATGGCGAACAGAAGCAAAAGGTCTAAATAGTATTTGACTTTGGAGCGTCACAGTCTCATTTTAAGTGTAACTAAGGTCATTGCTGGTAGGCGCTCCAGTCTAGGTGGGCATCTTACACACTGTAGTTACTTAGTAAATGTGTGTTGAGTTGAGTTCCACTTGGGAACTTAGATTTGGAGCGGGACTGGACTTGATGGCTAGCTCTTTTTTAAAAAAATTTTTTATTATTATTTAAAAAATTTTTATTGGATTATAGTTGATTTACAATGTTGTGTTAGTTTCGGGTGTACAGCAAAGTGATTCAGTTATACAAACACATATATTCATTCTTTTTCAGATTCTTTTCTCATATAGGTTAACACAGAATATTGAGCTGAGTTCCCTGTGCTATACAGTAGGTCCTTGTTGGTTATCTATCTTACATATAGCAGCGTGTGTGTGTTCATCCCAGGTGCCTGATTTATCCCTCCCCCCCATGTTTCCCCTTTGGTAGCCATAGGTTTGTTTTCAATATCTGTAAGTCTGTTTCTGTTTTGTAGATAAGTTCATTTGTATCATTTTTTAAGATTAGATTCCACATATGAGTGATAGCATACGGTATTTGTCTTTCTCTCTCTGACTTACTTCACTTAGTATGATAATCTCTAGGTCCATCCATGTTGCTGCAAATGGCATTATTTCATTCTTTTTTTATGGCTGAGTAATATTCCATTGTATATACGTATTGATGGCTAACTCTTTTTCAGCTCTTTTTTCCTCTGTTTTTGGCAGAGGAAGTTAGAATTAGGTTGTTGGTTGGTAAATTCCAAGGCCAGATAAGTCTTGGGTGGTTGTCCTAGCTTTAAGGCACTTAACTACAGTCTAGGACCTCACCAGTGGAGACCTGTGGTCTCTGAGAATGGATGTTGGGAGATCCTCTGCGGTATGATTGACAGATTCTTCTAACACTGCTGGCACTTAGTGTTTAAGAATGGCCTGACTCTCAGCTCCGGGCCTGGGCCTTGCAGGTGCTTGGTGATTGTGTGGGATGACCCAAGCCTACCCCCAGAGGAACCATTTTGGGGTGGACCCTGGAACCTGGATGCACAGTGTACTATCTGTGGTGCAAATGTGGCTCATTAGAATCTGGGGCAGCCTTCCTAAGAGTTAAAAAAAAATGAATACAATTTACATGTAATAATATGCCCAGATCTTCAAGTGTCAACCCAAAGGGTTTTGACAATTGTATACATCTGTCTACCCACCACCCAAAATGGGATCAAAAACATTTTTGTCACCCCAGAAAGAACTTCTGTTACCTAAGTCAGTTCTGCCTCTCCTCAGGCAACCGCTTTGTAATTTCTATCACCATAAATGGGTTTTGCATATACTTGTGCTTTAAAAGGAATCACACAGTGTAGGGCTGTGTGTGTGTGTGTGTATTTATATACAGGCTTCTTTCACTCAATGTAATGAGTTTGAGACTCCTCTATGTCGTTATGATATCCGTAGTTTTTCTCTTTTTATTGCTAAAAATATTGCTTATAATATTTCATTTTATAAATGGACTACAGTGGGTTAGTCCATTCTGCTGTGGATGGCCATTTGGGTTCTTTCCAGGTTTAGGCTCTGAGTAAAGCTACTGTGAACATTCCCGTGTAAGTCTTTGTGTGGACGTATGTTTTCATTTCTCTTGGGGCAGGTCTCTAGGAGAGGAATTACTGGGTCATAGGGTAGACTTTTTTTTTTTTTTTTTTTAAGCTCAAGTGCTCTCTCCTAGTTTGGAGAGCACATGCAAACTGGTAGGCCAGGCCCCTGCGCATCATTTTCACCGGGTAGGTTGTAGCTAGCAAGACTTAGGTCACTCAAGCGAGTCTGCCTCAATTAATAGCTATCATTGAGGCTGAATGTAAATGA
Source organism: Balaenoptera ricei (assembly GCF_028023285.1). Lineage (NCBI taxonomy): Eukaryota > Metazoa > Chordata > Mammalia > Artiodactyla > Balaenopteridae > Balaenoptera > Balaenoptera ricei. Next base: position 5,607,323 of record NC_082658.1, on the reverse strand, counting down.
TTATAATTTTGAGCTGTTAGGCTTCATTTTGTAAAATTACTTGAAGCTGGTATGTTATGAGGGCTTTTTGATAAAAGATTGGTTACAGATAGAGCCCCCCTATGAACTGGATTCAGGCTTGAGTCATGGCTAAGAATTGCCATGCTGCATCGGAGAGCTGACTCAATGCGGAATTTATGTGGCCACCCAGCGTGGGCTTCTGATGGGTGACTCGATACTGAATGGACGTGGGCGGCCTCATTCTGGAGGGTCGCATGCTGGTTTCTCCTTTCCTCCCCATCCCTCTGCTTCCATTCTGGTCAGGCCTTCACTGTCTCCTGTCTAGATCATGTCAGTAGCCTGGCACCCGGACTGTTGGTTTCCCATCCAGGAGAGTCTGTTCCAGTAGGTTGTAGAGGGGCCCTGGCAAACTCATAGAGACAGAGGGTAGATTAGAGGTTACCAGTAGTTGGAAAACTCCAGGCGATTCTACTGTGCAACCAGAGCGGGAAACAGCCCGCTCATTGCCTTGAGGCCAAGCCATTCTGCCAGACTTCTTTTTTTTTTTTTTTTTAAAGAGGGGGAGACCTCTAGATCCCCCTCCCACCACATTTTTTTTCTTTTTATTTATTTATTTATTTTTGGTTATGTTGGGTCTTCGTTTCTGTGCGAGGGCTTTCTCTAGTTGTGGCAAGCGGGGGCCACTCTTCATCGTGGTGCGCGGGCCTCTCACTATCGTGGCCTCTCGTTGCGGAGCACAGACTCCAGTCGCGCAGGCTCAGTAGCTGTGGCTCACGGGTCTAGTTGCTCCACGGCATGTGGGATCTTCCCAGACCAGGGCTCGAACCCGTGTCCCCTGCATTGGCAGGCAGATTCTCAACCATTGTGCCACCAGGGAACCCAGACTTCTTATTATGCCCAGCTATCTCATGGTACCCCTGCCAGGCGGATCACCCCGCAGTGCCCACAGCGTAAGCTTTGGCAAGCTTGCCTCCTGGACTGCTCACACGGATCTTCCCAACTAGAGGGTCACACCTTTATTTTCCTTTCCAAACCATGTCCAACTTTCAAGAGCCCTTCACCACGTTTTCTTTGGTGTTTTATTTTTTAACAACGTTGTCATCTCCTTTCTTGGAATGACAGCAGGCTTTCTTCATTTATCACTCTTGATGCCTTTCAGACGTCTTCTGTTGCCTCTCTCATTGTGGGACAAAGCCAGCTCCTCAAAGGCAGGACTCAGATCAGCCTTTGTATCCTTTCTTCCTCCCTCCCAGCCCCCTAGGGTCTAGCATAATGTTGGTCGTGGAATAGTCACTGATTAGGTACTTGTCGATCGACCTTTAAAAATTAATTTAACATCTGATTTGGAGACAGAACTTAGAGGCATTACCTGGCTTCCGTACTTTTGGAGCAATTGTTGCCTTGATTTATATGGATTGCAAGTTTGTGCCCGTTCCTTATTTATGCAGTGGCCTTCTTGGGGTACAGTCCATGTTCATGTGCTTCAGCAAACATTTAAGAAGGTCCTAGTCTGTGGCCGGCTCTGAGTTGGGTGCTGTTATTTTTGAACTCTTTCTGTCTTCTGTAGACTTCCACGTGTACCTTCTTTAGAAGCGTACTCATTGAATAGCTGATACTGATGTTCAGTGTGTCGTCAATAATCTTTGTGCAATAATTTCCTCCCCCTTTTTTATTAAAAGGGAAATTTTGTTTTGTAGCTTGGATTTTCTTCCAGTCTTTAAACTGTCATTACTGTCATAAAAGAAATGCTTAATTGCACCCATCACGCCAGACTATTCTGATGTAGCCCTTAAGAAACTCTTCACAAATTCATGTATATTTCCAGAGCTGAAATTATCCCAAAATGAGCACTTAAGCAGAAATGAAAAGGTTTGCCTGCTGTGAGCTAGGTGTTTAGCTGATTGCTTTTGATTATTCTATGCTGGTACCCCTGATACCAGAGGGAAATTAATAGCATTATAAAATATGGATCCCTGTGGCATTTTGCATGATATTTTGAGAAAAAGAATCATAGGAGTTTTGCTAGGTTTGGGGAACTATGGAAGGGAAATGGGGGATTTTACTCTCAGGCAACTTGAGAAAGAGCTTGCAAATGTCTGCTGCTTTTTTTTTTTTTTACATTAAAACAGTTTTTAAATTTTATTCGTGTATAGTTGATTGTCTGCTGATTTTAAATGTCTCCTCCTCGGAAAGTCCCATTTGGCCTTTTGGTGTCAAGGCTGCGATTCAGGAGCCTTCAACAAAAACACACAGTCCAGACGGGTGTCTCATTATCATGCAGAAACACGTCTGAAAATTCAGTTTTTGTCCATAAGATCTTTTTCCCGCATTGGGTTTTCGCTGTGAATTCAGGGTCTTCTATGGTTAAAACATTAAAAGAAATCATACCATACATTTATTTATAACATTTACTTATATATTTACGTATTTTAAAATCGTATTATCAATTTATTAAAAAAAGTTTCTCCCCAAGATATATGCACGTATCGTTTAACAAGTCAGATTGCTTTACAGAGCTTGTAATAAAAAGGTCTGCCGACCGTCCCCACCCCGACTCCTACTTAGGGATAGTGTGAACAGCCATTTTAGCTGTTTCTTCACTTTTTTGCCTCTACGTTGCTCAACTGCATGCTACTCTGACGTTTCTTGACTTTTTCAGCTTTAAACCTCTCCCGTGATTTCTTGGCGTGGAAGGTGAGGATCGGGCTCTGTTACCCCCACCTGCATCCTACGCTGCAGATACATTATATTTTTTAGGTTAGTTCAGTCGTCCGATAGTCACAGCTTAAACATGGAATATTGTTCAGCTTTAAAACGGAATGAAATTCTGACAATGTGGATGAATCCCGAAAGCATTATGCTAAGTGAAATAAGCCAGACACGAAGGGACAAATACTGTAGGATTCCCCAGATGTGAAGTGTCTAGAATAGGCAAACTCATAGAGACAGAGAGTAGGTTAGAGGTCACCAGTGGCTGGAGGGAGGGGAGATGGGGAGTTATTGCTTCACAGGGTTACAGAGTTTCTGTTTGGGGTGGTGAAAAGATTTTGTAACTAGTGCTGATGGTTGCACAACTTTGTGAATGTAATTAACGCCACTGAGTTGTCTAGACTTTAAAATGGCAAATTTTCTGTGGTATATATTTGACCACACAGAGAAGTACATTGGTTAGTAATAAACAATAGTTTACATTGTTAAGACTGTACCTGGTATTCACTTATTGCCTTTCTTGTGCAATTTTGGTGTTTTCCAGAGTTAGTGATGGTCTCCTTTTTTCCCTTTGCCTAGTTTTTTGGGCCTGTCATTAATCGGCCACCAGTCTCCCACTGAGAAGTGTAAAATCTCCCCTGCACACATTCAAACCTATAGGGCTCTACAATCTGCTCTCTCCCGGAGCTCTCCAGCCCCTCTTCCCGTCTGGGGTCTAGTTCTCCGTGCCTGCTGAACTGTCGCTTTGACATCCTTTTTTACCACCAACCTGGGGTTGCCCTTCATTCCTTTCCCCTGTCATCGACTTTCTTGTTTTACTCCCTCATACCATGGAGCAGACACATCCTTGAGTATCTTCCTGAGAAGGGGCGTCAGGGAGGTAAGTCTATAGCTTCCCCAGAAGCAGAGCCTGACGTGGGGACACCTGCGCAAGGAATATAGGGAAGATGAGCTCTGGAGGGAGCAGCCCCCAGGGAGTCAGGGTGGATGGGCTGGGGAAGAGGCTGGGCTGAGATCAGAGCACGCTGGGCCCTCCCATTCAGCACGTAGACTTCCCCTTTCTCCTCCTGTTCTCACTGTGGTGTCCACCCCTTAGCTGGTGGGGGTCCCTGAGTGGCTGGTGCCGCGGTTGCTTGGCCGCATGGGATACAGGGAGAATCTTGGGGTGCCATGGCTTCTGACCCATGTTTTCCACCAGTCCTCTCTATTGGCCCATTTCCAGTGGCTCCAGGGCCTTCCATCCCTGCGCTGTTCTGGGGTTCTGTGGAGTGAACCCCCTTGCTTCCACTGGGCTTAGGTGTCAGCCTTCTTGGGGGGGAGTCTGTCAGTCATTACCTGCTCCCTCTTTTAGCTTCCAAAACCCCATGACTGCCGTCCCCTCTCGGTCCTTTTGTCTTTGTGGTTGAGCTCCTCCTCATCCCTTTACTTTCACCCTATCTGGGAGCGAGCAGCTTGTGTTCCATCAGCCATGTTTAACTAGAAGCTCTACAGCTTACGTTTTGTGACATTCAAAAATGCACTAGGATTGACACATTAGCACAGCAAATACTGCTAGTTAAACATAGTCGACACTGAACATTATACTTAGAGGGGAATTACTCTCCGATTAGACGTACTGAGTAGGTGATATTCTGAGCATTATTGTTTTTATTTATTTATTTATTTTTCAGAGGAACGGACCATTTATTACTCTCAGCATAATCAGCAAATGAAGCAGTTCCCCCCAATTGCTAAAGTGCCATAGGATGAGAGTCAGTAGTTCACCTGTGCGTGCAGGGGTTGCACTACAGGAGACGAAACGCAAAACTGGCAGATCAGTTTTACATGGGACCTGCTACTACAGCTGCCTATCCCTTCCTCCAGCGGGAGATCTTATTCATTAAGGAATTCTCTTCCAAGGGAGCGGGGAAGGAGTTTCTAGGTTATTATGCTGGAGTACAAGCAAATGTGTTAGGAGAGAAGAGAAGAGTTTTCATCTCCAAATCTTTCTAGGATATATTATCTCTAGCTCACAAAGCATGTTTGCTTATCAAACATGTTCTTAGCTCAGAAAGCCTGGTCTGCATGGCCATGGAGAAATCCCTGGAACATCATCTCCCAATACTACTATGATTTGGGGGTCATTTTGTCTAAATTTTTTTTTTAACCTACTTAAAATCAAAATGCATACATTAACTCACACTTAAAATATTTTTTTTTCAAAAAAGCAAAACTCTATGACATGCCCTAAAGATATTTCTTTTTGTTGTTGTTGTTGGATATTGCTTTTATTTTAAAATTTTTTTTGAATTTTATTTTATTTATTTTTTATAGAGCAGGTTCTTCTTAATTATCTATTTTATACACATCAGTGTATACATGTCAATCCCAATCTCCCAATTCATCCCACCCCCCCACCCCCCCGCCCTGCCCCTTGGTGTCCATATGTTTGTTCTCTATATCTGTGTCTCTATTTCTGCCTTGCAAACCGGTTCATCTGTACCATTTTTCTAGGTTCCACATATATGCGTTAATATGTGATGTTCGTTTTTCTCTTTCTGACTTTACTCTGTATGACAGTCTCTAGATCCGTCCACGTCTCAACAAGTGACTCAATTTCATTCCTTTTTATGGCTGAGTAATATTCCATTGTATATATGTACCACATCTTCTTTAACCATTCGTCTGTCGATGGGCATTTAGGTTGCTTCCATGACCTGGCTATTGTAAATAGTGCTGCAGTGATCATTGGGGTGCATGTGTCTTTTTGAATTATGGTTTTCTCTGGGTATATGCCCAGTAGTGGGATTGCTGTGTCATATGGTAATTCTATTTTTAATTTTTTAAGGAACCTCCATACTGTTCTCCATAGTGGCTGTATCCGTTTACATTCCTACCAACAGTGCAAGAGGGTTCCCTTTTCTCCACACCCTCTCCAGCATTTGTTGTTTGTAGATTTTCTGATGATGGCCATTCTGACCAGTGTGAGGTGATACCTCATTGTAGTTTTGATTTGCATTTCTCTAATAATTAATGATGTTGAGCAGCTTTTCATGTGCCTCTTGGCCATCTGTATGTCTTCTTTGGAGAGATGTCTATTTAGGTCTTCCGCCTATTTTTGGATTGTGTTGTTTGTTTCTTTAATATTGAGCTGCATGAGCTGTTTATATATTTTGGAGATTAATCCTTTGTCCATTGATTCATTTGCAAATATTTTCTCCCATTCTGAGGGTTGCCTTTTCGTCTTGTTTATAGTTTCCTTTGCTATGCAAAAGCTTTGAAGTTTCATTAGATCCCATTTGTTTATTTTTGTTTTATTTCCATTACTCTAGGAGGTGGGTCAAAAAGTATCTTGCTGTGATGTTTTTAAGGAATTTGAAACATGTAAGCGACAGAACACAGCTTCAGGATTAAGGGCATGGTCTGGGTTTCAAATCCCAGCTCTGTCACTTCCAGCTGGGTGCCCTTGGGAGAGTGACTCACCTTCTCTAAACCACAGAGAGGAGGCTGTAGGTCTCAAGGAAGTGAAGCGTGTAAGGCACGCGTCCCCTCTGACTACCAGGAATAGCGTGGCCCCAGGTCAAGCCCTTCGCTGACCCCAGAAAGCAAACTCTGGGCTCTCTTGTCTTCAAGTCTTTGCGTGCACGCTTCACACTTCTCAGCTGGAATGATCCCCCTCAATCTTCTCTTAGGCCTCAGTAACTTTTTATTTTAATAAATTTATTTATTTATTTATTTCTGGCTGCATTGGGTCTTCGTTGCTGTGCGCAGGCTTTCTCTAGTTGGGGCGAGCAGGGGCTACTCTTCCTTGTGGTGCGCGGGCTTCTCATTGCGGTGGCTTCTCTTGTTGCAGAGCACGGGCTCTAGGTGCGTGGGCTTCTGTAGTTGTGGCACGTGGGCTCAGTAGTTGTGGCTCGCGGGCTCTAGAGCACAGGCTCAGTAGTTGCGGTGCACGGGCTTAGTTGCTCCACAGCATGTGGGATCTTCCTGGACCAGGGCTCGAACCCGTGTCCCCTGCACTGGCAGGCGGCTTCTTAACCAGTGCACCACCAGGGAAGTCCCTCAGTAACTATTATTATTGATTTTTAATAAACTCTTTGATTTTGCAAGTATTTTAGATTTTCAGAAAAGTTGCACAAATAGTATGGGGAGTTTTCGTATACCTTTATCCAGTTTCCCCTAATGTGAACATTTTACAAGACTACAGTACATTTTGTCAAAGCTAAGAAATTAACATTGGTACATTACTGTTACCTAATCCCAAGACTTTACTTGGATTTCACCAGTCGTCCCACTAATGCTCTTCTTCTATTCCCAGGATCCAATCCAGGTTACATGTTGTGTTAGAGTGTTCTTATTTTAAGGTGCTGTCTGCAAGAGGGGAAGGTTTGCCTTCAGTTCAGAGCCCTAGGCTCACATTATAATAAACCTTGGCTTTGTTTTGAAACCCCAGCTTTAGCTGAGCGGCTAGGAGGGAATCATAGTTTTAGCTACATAATTACTTGTTTCCCTACCCCTAAGGCAGTTACAGGCTATTAATGGGTTTAGGTTTGTAAGGTCTGATGTATCTCGAAGAGGACCATGTTTAACAACCTCATTACCACTGTTTACTGGTCGCCAAATATTTCCTTACTGCTGGGTTTTCTTGGACTAGCTCCTATCACAATGGTGGAGAATGTCCATGGGCTTGATGACATTTGGTTATTGCTAAGGCTGATTCATTCCGGCCTGTGGTTCCGGGATGCTTTGCCTGATGATAAGGAAGACAGCAGCTTAAACCTTGTCTTTATTCTGCAGCTCTTAGGATTTCTTAGAAGACTCTGGGTCAGTGTAGGGCCGAAGGATGGCACTAAGTTGATCCGGGTTGGTGTAGTCAGCTTTGGATGTCATGAGCTTGCTTTGCGGCTCTGGGGAAGCCACTGAATCCCGTTGGGTCTCAGTTTTTCCATCTGTTAAATGAAGCCTTTGGTCTAGGTAGAGCCTCCTAAAATCCCTTTCAACTCTGTAAGAGTGTGATTGCATCAGTAGACTATTCAGTGGAGTATCCATGAAGCTCTGGAAGTTCTGTCAACTTCTTTCCACACCCGAGAAAAACTCCATTATTTTAAACAATCACTCATCCCGTGTTTGTCAAAGGAGTGAAGGCATTTGAGTATGAGCCTATACAGTACTTGATTTGGAAGGTGAAATCACTTTAAAACTTAGGTAATAGACTAAAAAATGAGTGTTGAATCACTTCCTGATTACGCCTTCTTCCAATTTCTCCGCCCCCATTGCTCCCTTTCCTTAGCAAGGATAGCAGAGCACTCATCTGGGCCACAAGGAGTGAACAGCTGCTCCGTCCAGGACCACTCAGATGGGTGGCACCAGCATGCAGAGATGCTCGTAGCACAGCCCTGATCCTAGAAGAGGGGTCGAGGGTGAGGTGGGGAGGAGGGTGAGAGCCTGCTGAGTGAAGGCATGCTCAGGAGAGGGAAGAGTCCAACACAGCACAGCTTCAACGTGTACTTCCTGCCAGGAATTGGATTGGTGCGGTATACGCATTGCCCCATAGAATTCTTCAAACAACCTTGTTAAATAGTTGACTGCTCCCATGTTTAGTTTTCTCGAAACTGAGCTGCAGAGAGCTTAGGTTATTTGTCTAGGGCTCCCCAACTAGTAAGTGGCAGAGCCAGGATCCAAACTCGGACCTGATTCTAAATCCTGCATGATATACGTGGACTCAGGCAAAGGGTGTAGGATGCTTGGAAGAAAGGACATGAGAGATGGGTCTTGATGTTTTGGCATTTTCACGGGTGGGAGTGCCTGGGCCAAGGCAGGGGGGCTGGAGGGTCCGGCGCACAGCCGGGGATGGGGGCAGTGGTACAAGATAGGGTTCTAACGGGTGGGTAGGCCAAGCTCAACTTTTTAAAAATTAAGTTAAACTTCACATAGCATTAACCATTTTACAGTATGAGATTCAGCGGCAGTTAGTACATTCACAGTGTTGTGCGACCATCACTTCTACCCAGTTCCAAATATATATATATATATCGGCTACACCGCGTGGCATGTGGGATCTTAGTTCCCCGACCGGGGATCAGACCCATGCCCGCTGCACAGGAAGCGTGGAGTTTAACCCACAGACCGCCAGGGAAGCCCCACTTGCAAATATTTTCCTTCCCCCACAGGAGACCCCGTGTCCATTAGGAACTGCTCCCACCACCCCCTGTTAATCACGAATCTGTTTCCTGTCTGTGGACATTCCATAGCAGTAGAATCCTATGTGACCTTTTGTGTCTGTTTTTTTCCACTGAGCACGTTTCCAAGGTTCATCCGTGTTGTAGCATGTCTCAGTCCTTCACGTCTTCATGGCTGAAAAATATTCCATCCAATGGAATATTCTGTCTCTCCATTCATCTGTTGATGGACATCTGGGCTGTTTCCATCTTTTGGCAATTATGAACAGGTCCAAGATCAATTCTTTTAATTAACTCAAGCCGTTCATTCATTTGCTTGCCCATCCGTAGAGATGGACATTGAAGGCATGACAGTGGCTGAGATGCCAGGGGAAGCACATGAAAAAGAAGAGAGGCGAGGTGGGGTTCACCCTTGGGCCTGGGGAGAATCGAGGAGCACACACGGTTTCTCAAACACCAGCTGGCCTGAGACCCTCTCTGTCCACCCTTCAGATTTCTGAGCCCTGTGGTAGACCAACCAAAGCGGCCAGGGACCGAAGTTAGACATTCAGTCCGTGTTTTGTTTATTTCCTCCTTAGCTCTTTTTTTCAGGAGCTGTTGTTGTAATTGAAATGCTCACTCCCTTCAGCATCTTTGATTACTGAGCAAAAAATTGGGCTGCTTTGGTCTTAGCGACATTTAGCTGGAGGATGGGCTCCAACACAAGCTGTCCCGTGGCTCATTTGATTGATTGGGCATTACATTTTCTTTCAGGGAATAAAGAAGCAGAAAGGACTTCGGGGTACAGCGAGGCCCCTGTCACATGCGCTGGAACCTGATTATGCATTCCTTTTATAGACAAAGGCAGGAAGGGGGAGGGACGACCGTCAGCTCCTCACGGTTACGTCTGATACCTTTAGGTCTGGAGCTGCTGTTGCCGGGTCCAAGCTCGTACTGCTCAGGGCACGACAGGCCAGTACATCGAGAGACGAGGTGCTGGGGCAAGGAATAGCGTCTTTATTCCGAAAGCCGTCAGACCGAGCAAATGGTGGACTAATGTCCCAAAGAACCGTCTTACCCTAGTTAGAATTGAGGCTTCTTTTATACTAAAAGGGGAGGGGACGTGGTTGGTTGTGGCCAACTTCTTGGTGTCAGAATCCTTTGTTCTTGCAGCTGCCCGCAGTAGGTCAGGTCATGATGTTCCTACAAGCCTCCCGTAAGACAGATGTTATTCTCTGTTCTGCAACTTTTTATCTCTGTATGAACGGAAAAGGGTTAGTCAGGGTCCTGAGAATGGACTATCCTGTATATTTCAAGCTATGGGCAACATTCTTAACTTGTAGCAAATGCAATAGAATACTTTTTTCTTTTTCTTTATTTTAGATCCCATATATATGTGTTAGCATACGGTATTTGTTTTTCTCTTTCTGACTTAATTCACTCCGTATGACAAGACTCTAGGTCCATCCACCTCACTACGAATAACTCAATTTCATTTCCTTTTATGGCTGAGTAATATTCCATTGTATATATGTGCCACATCTTTATCCATTCAGCAGGAATAAAGCGATAGACATAGAAAGTGGACTTGATGACATGGGGTGGGAGGGCGAAGCTTGGGCAAAGTGAGAGTAGCAGCGACATACATACACTTCCAAATGTAAAACAGTTGGCTGGCGGGACGCAGCAGCATAGCACAGGGAGATTGGCTCGGTGCTTTGCGATGACCTAGAGGGGTGGGATAGGGAGGATGGGAGGGAGGCTCAAGAGGGAGGGGATATGGGGACATGGGTATGCATATGGCTGATTCGCTTTGCTGTGCAACAGAAACTAACACAGTATTGTGAAGTAATTATACTCCAATGAAGATCTATTAAAAAAAAAAAGCAATAGAATACAAAGGTTAAAGTAAAGGAAACAGATCCAATATAGAGTCAGATTTGTTCTCCCCTATCACGCTGTGGCCCAATTTGCCTTTATAAGCAGGGCTGCAGCTGCAGGAGGGCTTTTGGTATCTACCATCTGCAGTCATAAAGGGATTGGTTGGCAATGACTTGTTTTTTGAGTTCATTCCCTGAAGTCTTGGGCCCAGTGATTACCATCTCCTCTTTGCTAGACTATCCCCTCCAGGCCCTGCTTCTTAGGGGTAATTGAAGGTTAATCAGATATACTACTTCCTGCTTCTGTATCAGCTAGTTAATATGTCACTACATCCAGATTTTTTAAAAAATGCCTAACATTTAAAGGAGCTTTGTTAGTGTTGACAGTTTCAGGGAAGTCACCTATGTTGGGGGGTTATTAAAAAGAAAAAAAAGGTTTATCATACAATCCAGCAATCACACTCCTTGGTATTTACCCAGATGAACTGAAGAGTTACGTCCACACAAAAACCTGCACACAATATTTGTAGCAGTTTTATTCATAACTGCCAAAACTTGGAGACAACCAAGATGTCCTATAGTAGGTGAATAGATAAATAAACCGTGGTCCATCCAGACTATTATTCAGCCCTAAAAAGAACTATAAAGCCACGCAAAGACTGGGAAGAATCTTAAATGTATATGACTAAGTGAAAGAAGCCAGTCTGAAAAGGCTGCAATACTGTACAATTTCAACTATAAGGCATTTTGGAAAAGGCAAAACTATGGAGACAGTAAAAAGATTACTGGTTGCCAGGGGTTGCAGGGGAGCAGAAAGAGATGAAAAGGTGGAACACAGAGGATTTTGAGGGCAGTGAAACTACTAGCTGTGATACCAGGATAGTAGATACATGTCATTATGTATTTGTACAAACTCATAGAATGTACAACACTAGGAGTGATCTCTAATGTAAACTATGGACTTTGGATGATAATGAGGTGTCAGTGTAAGTTCATTGATTGTAACAAATGTACCACTGGTGTAGGATGTCAGTAGTGGGGAGGTTGTGCATATGTGGTACAGGGAGCATATGGGTACTCTCTGTATTTTCTGCTCAATTTTGCTGTGAACCTAAAACTGCTCTAAAAAAAAAAAAAAAAAAAGTAACGTATGCCTTTATATGCTGTGTTAGTTTTCTCTTGCTGCTGTAACAAAGTACCACAAGTGTAGTGGCTTAAAACGACTCAGATGTATCATCTGACAGTACTGGAGGTTAGAAGTCCAAAATGGTTTTAACTGGGATAAAATCAAGCTGGCAACAGGGCTGTGTCCCTGCTGGAGGCTCTTGGGAAGACTCTGTTTCTTTTCCTTCTCCAGCTTCTGGAGCTCACCACCCTTCCTTGGTTCATAACCTTTCCTCCATCTTCAAGCCAGCGGCAAAGCATCTTCTAGCTTCTCCTTTCTGACTACGACCTCTGCTTTTATCATCACATCTTCTCTCTGATGCTGACCCATCTCCCTTTCTCATAAGATTCCTTGTGATGACACTGGCCCCGCCCAGATCCAGGATCATCTCATCTCAAAATCCTTAGCCACGGCTGCAGAGTCCCTCTTGCCACGTAAGGTGACATATCCACAGGTTTTAGGGATTATGATGTGGTCCTCTTTGGGGAAAAAGTCATTATTTTGTCTGCCACATATGCCCTTTATTTAATTAATTAATTTATTTTAATAAATTGATTTTATTTATTTTTGGCTGTGTTGGGTCTTCGTTGCGGTGCGTGGGCTTCTCATTGCGGTGGCTTCTCTTGTTGCAGAGCACGGGCTCTAGGCACGTGGGCTCCAGTAGTTGCAGCATGTGGGCTCAGTAGTTGTGGCTCGCGGGCTCTAAGGCACAGGCTCAGTAGTTGAGGCGCACGGGCTTAGTTGCTCTGCGGCATGTGGGATCTTCCTAGACCAGGGCTCGAACCTATGTCCCCTGCATTGGCAGGCGGATTCTCAACCACTGCGCCACCAGGGAAGTCCCCACATATGCCCTTTAAATAAACTTTTTTCGGGGCCCTATTGTCATTTCAGACAGGCGACCCAGTCTCTTTTCTCTCTCTCTCTTTTTCTTTTTCGGCCGTGCCATGTGGCTTGCGGGGTCTTAGTTCCGTGACCAGGGATCGAACCTGCGCCCTCGGCAGTGAAAGCGCGGAGTCGTAACCGCTGGACTGCCAGGGAAGTGCCTAGGCAACCCAATCTCATTTCAAGATTGATCCTTGGTCATGTTCCAGTTTATGTGGGAGACAGGGAGGCTGGCGAGGAAAAGAAATGAAGGAAATCCATTTGGGTTCTGGATTTGCCTGGAAGGATAAAGGATCATTGATTCTCAAGGAGGGGACCCACCTGAATCGTCTGGGATGCCTTTCCATTTCAAGCGTCCCAGATTCCGGCAAACCCTCCCTTGAGAGGCACATCCCTTCTGCCTCACCTTGCATCACTCGTCCATGAGAATATTGTATATTGCTCACGTGCAGGGGACAGAGAAAAGATTGGTACCCAGTGATGCATAGGGATGGAAAGGAGCTTTGACAGAAGAGGTTGGACTTGGTGTTGAGAAGGCGATGGGGATCCGAGGCTGGGGGAAGTACCCCAAGCACCATTGACAAGGATGGGATGTGGGGAAGGACTGGAAGATGAGGTGAGTGGCCTTACTGGTGATAATGGTCTAGATGGGAGGCCCTGCAACATGCAGGGATAGAGGTTGCTGGACATGCCTGTGCCTCTGTGCTGGTCATCCTTGGTGGGAGCTTACCGTGAGTGGCCGTTATAGAAGGTTGTTGAATTCTAAAGCAAGTGAGACAAAGTCCAGTAAAGGGATGGATCAGCCCCTGGCATAGAGAAGGCTCCCATAAGCTTCCTTTGGTGGTCCCATGGAACTGAACTGATGAACCATTTTCATTGTTTCTGGGAGTCTCTGAGGCAGGTGCGCTAAGACTTTTGCTGGGGGAGTCCAGTGCCAAACCGGTGACTGTGTGTAGATGATGCATCAAAGAAGAGGAATCATTTTCTTTTTGCACGGATCTGTTCTTTATTGTTGCATTCGCAATACCTGGTTCCGTCACTCTGAATGTTATTTTGGAGATGGATGACGCATATTTTTTTTAAAGGCAAGGCATAATTAATTTTAGAAACCCATTCAGCATTTTACATGTTAGTGCTGACTGTCATATGGTTACGATGGGTAGTGGGTGTGCTCTAGCCAAGATGTCATGGTGTCTTTCAGAGTAAACAACTGTGGATGAGTGTTAAATTCACTAAATGCTGGACAACCTTTGATCAAATTGACCTCCCCGAGATTTGAGTCCAGCTTCAATTCTCCCTTTTCCCTTTTGATTTTCCCCCTTACTGAGGTGATGATGGTCCCACTTTGCTCAGTTCCCTGGATCTGCCACTTCCTGGCTCTGTGACCTTGAGCAAATGATCTTATTACTTTGAGATTCAATTTCTTTATCTACAAATAGCAATAGAAAACAACATCTTCCTCCCAAAGCTGTTGGGATGGATAAAATAAGATATCAGATGTGAAGCTTTGGTCCCTGGAAATAGTAGGTGATCCGTAAATATAAGTTCCCTTCTTCCTTTTTAGAGATGAGAAAATTGATGAGACCGAGTTGACATGATCTCACTGGTTGTCTTCAAATATTTCAAGGGCTGTCACACATCACAGGGGAAAGACACCTTCCTTTAGTGCTCTGGAGAGCAGACGTGGTGCGAATAGGTAAAAACCGAAGGGAGACAGATTTCAGCTCTACTTAAGGAAGAACTCTGTAGTAATTAGAGCTGTCTCATGTCCAAGGCAGTGGAGCTCATGAAGTAGTGAGCAGCCTGCTCCTGGTAGTATTCAATTAGCACAGAATTTCTCAGCAGTGCTGCTCACCTCTGGGACCAGATAATTCTTTGCTGTCAGGGGCTGTGATGTGCGTTGTGAGACATTTACCAGCTTCTCTGGCCTCTGCTCACTAGATGCTACTAGTAACCTCCCCCTCACCTCCAGCCCTACTTGTGACCACCAAAAATGTCTCCAGACATTGCCAGATATCTCCGGCAGTGGTTGAGAACCACTGAATTAGAGGCTAGATGACAGCAAACTAGACTCCCTCTTCCCAAGGTCAACTCCATCCTACCCCACATTGAGTTCTTAACAACACTAGAATTCTCATGGTGGCTTTGTGCTTTGGGGTGGTACCTACCACCAAGGATTAAAGGCCTAACCCAGGTGAGACTGTGGGGTTCAGTTTGGGCCATAGAGAGCGAGGGAAGTCCCCACTTGGAAGGCCTTCAGGGGATGGTTTAATGGTTTGCTGCTTATCGTGGTTTTGCAGGTCATGCTGGCCGCTTCCTATTGGTCTCTCCTGGCCCCGGCGGTGGAGATGGCTACGTCCTCTGGTGGCTTTGGTGCCTTGGCCTTTTTCCCTGTGGCTGTCGGCTTCACCCTCGGAGCTGCGTTTGTCTACCTGGCTGACCTCCTCATGCCTCACCAGGTGAGTACCACTCTGCTTTGGGCTCTTGTGTCAGGATGTGTCCAGCTCTGTGCCGTAGATTTACTTCTGTTCAAACTTGACATGCCAACTCGTGTCTGTGTTAAGTAGCCAGTGATATTGAAATAGATATTTCAAGCCATGTAGGGCTTTTACCTGGAGGAACGGAATTGTGACTTAATGCCTAAAAGAAAATAAGCGCTTGGTAGTCTGACTCATCATCTCCTTAGTTACATTTTGATACGTTCATAGTTTAAATGTCAGATCTCATTATAAATATAGAGTACAGCTGACGTCGTGTGGTGCAACACTGTCTATATGAGTGGACCTAGACACTGGGGGAAGGGAGTGCCCATGACGGTGGTTCTGACCCTTAGAGAGCTTATGATGTCCCCAGGGAGATGACAACACATCCATCTACAGCGTAAGACCGTCGACAAAGCATCCCATCCACAAGGGCTTATTCATAGGAGGGTGAGGTGGGGAGACTGGGCAGTAGGGCCTTGGGCTGCGCTCACTTCTGCCATGAACCGGTTATGTGCCCCTTCTCCCCACTTTTCCTTCTTACGACTTGAGAATAACTCCCTTTAGGGGCTGCCAAGTGAAAACTAAAAAAATCAAAAAAGGTGCCAGAATTGGGGTGTGCCAGCGATTTAGCTTTTTTATTTTTTTTGCCTAAATAGTGCTGGTGGGTTGGGTTTGGGGAATGAGCATGTACTTGCTTACAGAGAAGCACAGAATGAACCCCAGCCTGAAGTCTGGCTCTGGTCACTGAGCAGAGAGAGCCAAGGCCCGGCCACGAGATCCTGACCCAGCACCATCGGCTAAAACCAGCTCGGCTGAAGGGTGGGCGTCAATACGGACCCAGTGCAGGCACAAGTCACCTTACCAGATGCAGTGTCCCAACAGGTCCCCGAGGTGGGCAGAAGCCCCCTGAGAGACCTGAGCTGGTGCTTGAATTCCCTGTTCACCCAGGGGAGGAGGAGGCACAGGGAGGACCATGTCGAGGAGCTGAGCTTCTCTGCTGGGCCGCTGTGGGCAGGAGCCGGTCGGGCTCACTGGAGCCGTCTGGGCATGTACCCCAGGAGGTAGGCTCACATCCTTTCCCCGGCCCACCTGCCTTCTTCTCCGTCGGAACGTGGCCCAGACGCTCGTGAGAAACTGATTACCCATGTCCCAGAACGGCCGGCCTCTGGCCCAAACAGCTGGATGTGATGGTTGGCTGGACAGCCGTGATGTTGTCTCGGAGGTGTGTCATTCTTGTTCATCGAGAGCGTGAACGGCCGTGTCAGTTTCCGCCCCCTGGGCCCTTTGCTTCCTTGTTGTCAAGGAACATCTGCTTGGTAATAGCTTTGAGAGGTCCTCAGTATGGATTGCCCTATTCTGCTCTCAAGTCCGCCCTGGTTATGTGTAAACTTGCTGCTGGAGTGTATTCTACTTGTCCTGGCAGGAAAATCTGGCAGCCAGGGGCCTTAACTCCTGAACAGCAGACAGGGGGCTGGCTCAGCTGCTGTGCACAGCCCCTGCTGGTCTCATTCCGCCCTTGCCCCCGGGCCCACTTGGGCTTCTAAGGCAGTATCTTGCAGAGGGCTCTTTGCAGTCGCGACGGTCACCCTTCCCTGATACCGGGGCCAGGGAGTGGGGGCCAGGTGTGTTTGACCAGCTGCCTGAACGTAGCAGCTTTCTCTGGGCAGTGTAAACAGTCATTTGACCAATTTGTTCTGTGCAGCAGGTCTTTTTTTTTTTAACCTTTTGCTTCCTGTTTGTTCTACAATATGCTTTGACTATAGAGAAGATCCCAGGGGAAAGTCTTGGATAGACTACACAGAAAATTAGGCCTGGCTGGGGAGTGGTGGGTGAAGTTAATGGGTTTTGACCTTGAGTCCGTGTGGGTTGACTGAGCAGCCAAGGGGAATACAGTCCTCTGTCGGGCGGAAAGCCGGGGCTAGAATTTGGTTGCAGAATACTTGCTGCGATTGGAGTTTAGGAACCAGGAGTTCTGTGGGTCAATTCAGACTGAGATCTTTTCAGTTTCCTGTTCATTCCACCTTATGACAGAACCCCACCGCTCAGCACGTGGCCCAGGAAGAGGATGAAGTGAGAGCAAAAGGCTTTGGCTGCACTGGTGATGGAGGGGCTCATCCTGCAGAACAGGCCCCAGGGGAGAGGGGGACCTGCCTGCAGAAAACCCCCTGCCCTCCTTCCTGTCCTCTGGGAGGACCGTGCGTGGAGTCTGACGGGCTGAGAGGAAGTGAGTCAGTCTCTGCCTTATTTTACCTGCAGAAGTGAGCCAGTGCAGGAGTCCGCTCAGCACAGACGTGTGGTTTGAGGGATTCTTTTTTTTTATATATATATTTTTAAAATTTATTTATTTATTTATTTATTTTTGGCTGCCTTGGGTCTTCATTGCTGCCTGTCGATTTTCTATAGTTGTGGCGAGTGGAGGCTACTCTTCGTTGCGGTGCGGGGGCTTCTCCTTGCGGTGGCTTCTCTTGTTGTGGAGCACGGGCTCTAGGCGCACGGGCTTCAGTAGTTGTGGCACGTGGGCTCAGTAGTTGTGGCTCGCGGGCTCTAGAGCGCAGGCTCAGTAGTTGTGGTGCACGGGCCTAGTTGCTCCGCGGCATGTGGGATCTTCCTGGCCCAGGGCTTGAACACGTGTCCCCTGCATTGGCAGGCAAATTCTTAACAACTGCGCCACCAGGGAAGCCCCTGGTTTGAGGATTCTGACATTGACTCGTGACCGTCCAAGCACAGGTGCCACCACCTGCCCACGTCGGAGATGTCCACCCCGGTTATACTTACACGTTCAGGGTGGCAGGACTCTGGGTGGGTGGGAAGGAAATGGTTAACAACCGACCCTGTTCTCCAGCTGCATCTCCGTTCGTTCAGCCTTTCAGGTGTATCTGTGCCCCTTTTGGAGCAGGAGCACCGTATCGCTCATGAAAAGGGTTTTACTCACAACAGCCTGTCAGGCTGAACCCACGGTAGCTGTGTTAACTTCGGATGCATCAAATCGCTCCCGGAAAGGGTATTTATTTTCATGTATTTATCTGGGGATAGAGTAGAAAAGGCTCACGCGGGAACTGTTAATGGGAAATGAGCTGACAGGGTTTTACAGAGGCTTTGCCAAATGATATCTTAATGAGAGGGCGAGAGAGGCGGGGTAGGCGAGGAAGGTGCAGTCCGCCGGGCCCCGGAAGAGGCCTGACAGGAGGACGCCGATGGCGAATGCGGCTCGGGCCAGCCTGAGCCCGGCACTCCCCTTGGATGGTTCTAGGGAGAAGGGGAACGGACCTTGAACAGCTGTTTGGAGATACTGACATTTTTATGACCTTTGCAGTTTGCTTCTGTATACAGTTAAGGATGGCAGTGGGTGGGAAGACTTCACCTTTAGTTTAAAACTGTGATTTTCTACTGGTGGGTAGAGGGGAGAGGAGGAGGAGGGTGGATGTGTGTCGCCATGGCTTGTGTCTTTCTTTTTAGTCATATTAGTATTACATCAACACAGCACAAAAATGTCATTATAAAAATTAAACAAAATTTAACGTGACACTCCTTTCTTGCTATAGACTGTGTCCTCCCAAAATTCATATGTTAAACCTCATCTCCAATGCGGTGGTATTTGGAGGTGGGGCCTTTTGAAGGTGACCAGGTCATGAGGGTGGGAGCCCTCAGGAATGGGATTAGTGCCCTGATGAAGGAGCCTTCAGAGCCCCCTTCCCATTCTGCCACTTCGGGACACGTACACACTGTCTGTGAACCAGGATGTGGGCTCTCTCCGGACACTGAATCTGCTGGCACTTTGATCTTGGACTTCTCAGCCTTCAGAATTGCCAGAAATAAATTTCTGCGGTTCATAAGCCACCCAGTCGATGGTAATTTGTTCAAGCAGCCTGACCGGGGTAAGAGGCTCTCCTGTTCCCGTACTCTTCCCAAACCAGTCAGCCATTGTCATCAGTTTAGTGGGTATCCTTCTAGATTTTTCTCTTTTCTCTTTCTTTTTTTGTTTTTCTTTAAGAAAACGAATTATGTTGTGTCCTATAAATATCAAAATAGAAACACTGTCCCCTATGCTTGTGTTGTTCAAGTATGCTTTAAATCAACTCTATAGCTACATGAATCCTGACTCATTTATTTAGACTTCCCTTCTCTTTGCTTATGTACGTGCATGCATACATTTCACACAGTTGGAACCATCTGTGCGTTCTCTTGTGTGTTATTTTTAAAATTCAGAACGATTTTTATCCACAGTCATTTTAGTACATGTACCACATCTTTCCATCTTAGTGTAGCTCACCGGACCATTTTCCTGTCATTGAGGAGTTAGATTGCTCTGTGCTTTTGCTTATGTATATATGTCCCTCTGGAAAATGTCATTTTGTTGTGTGTCTCCTGAAAAACAAGTGGTAACATCTTGGCTGTGTTGTGGACACTTGCTTTTCCAGCTTTGCTTTACATCTTGGCAACCTTCTCTCTGGGAGATGTGTGTTCCCCGCACCCTCCCCTCCCTTTCTTGGGATCTGACATCCGAAGAGACTGCCCAAGGACTGCAGGGGGAGGGAAGGTAGTGGTGTCTGACTCTGCCTGAGACCCTCAGGCGGGCATCGAGGCTGACGGCCCCGCCCAAACGTGCTCCGGGGCAGGAAAGTCAGCAAGCGATAGGGGTGCGACCTTCTCCTCAGTGCCCTCCTTCATGTATCTGTGTCCCAGTCCTGTTCAGTTTCTTAGTTTTCGCTGTGATGGCAAAGAAGATGCCTCCGCTAAAAACTTAAACGAGCAGGATGTGTGCATACCTTTAATATGCACCTGACTGTTGTTGGTGTCAATTTCTGGCCACTGGAGTCGCTATGAGGGACCAGGCATGACAACTGTTTGGAAGTGACAGGTGATTATTTTCCCCCTCAGGGGTGATGCATGTTTTCCTCCCCTTCATAGATCCTTTCCATCTTTAGCGTTCTGATTCTGATTCTACTACTTTATGAACGAATACCTAGCAGAGGAGATTGGGGGTGGGGGAATGGCAAGAATCGCTTACAGAAGGAGAAATCGCAGTGGCATCCACCTCTAGAGTCCATAGCATAATTCTGGTATTATCAGATAAGCCCAACTAGCTTCACAGTGAAAACCGGCTCCCTGCCTCAGTTTTAACATCTCCTTTCTTTTGCTTTGCTGTGCTTTGAGATCTGCACTTCTATTTGATGCTCTAAGGTGCGTCATGGGGTTGATGGACGGTTGACATTTCAGCTGGCCTGGAGAGAGCCTCCGTCCAGCTGAATCACCGGACTCCTCCAGCGTGGGGACGTGACCGTGTCATCAGAGGAGGCTGGGCGTGGGGGTGGATTGGGCGGCCCCATTGTCTGGGAAACCAGGTGGAAGAGGGATGGGGTTTTGCAAACAGCCCTTTTGCTTAACTGTGCACCCATCTGTCCTCATCTCCTAGGTCTGCCGTAACAGACCACCACAGGCTGGGTGGCTAAAACAACAGAACTGTATTTCCTCACAGTTCTGGAAGCTAGAAGTCCAAGATCAAGGTGTTGGCAGGTGCCTCCTTCTAACCGTGTCCTCACGTGGTCTTTCCTCTCTGTGGGCATCCCTGGTGTCACTCTGTGTGTCCAGATTCCCACTCCTGATAAGGGCAGCAGTCAGATTGGATTAGAGCCCAGCCGAAGGGCCTCCTTTTAACTTCATCACCTCTTTGAAGACCCCACCTCCAAATCCAGCCACATTCTGAGGTCCTGAGGTTAGGGCTTCAGCATATGAGTTTGCGGGGTGGGCGGGAGCAATTCAGCACATAACAGCATCCTCTCCGTTTCTTTTTTTTAATAAATTTATTTATTTTATTTATTTATTATTTTTGGCTGTGTTGGGTCTTCGTTGCTGCGCGCGGGCTTTTTCTAGTTGCGGCAAGCGGGGGCTACTGTTTTGTGGTGCGCGGGCTTCTCATTGCAGTGGCTTCTCTTGTTATGGAGCTCAGGCTCTAGGCATGCGGGCTTCAGTAGTTGTGGCACGCAGGCTCAGTAGTTGTGGCTTGCGGGTTCTAGAGTGCAGGCTCAGTAGTTGTGGCGCACGGGCTTAGCTGCTCCGCGACATGTGGGATCTTCCCAGACCAGGGCTGGAACCCGTGTCCCCTGCATTGGCAGGCGGATTCTTAACCACTGTGCCACCAGGGAAGCCCCTCTCCGTTTCTTTTGATATTTATGGTACTAAGATTGAGAGGTAGCTCACCCTGTGGATGTACGGAGGCCCTCAGTTCAGGCACTGGGTGTTCTGAGCAAGAGCAAGCTGGCACTTGGACGGGCACGCTGAGTGGGCAGAGCTCGCTAATGAATACACGATGCTAATGAATACTTCAGTTTCTAATGGAGCAAACCCGCGAGCTTGCTGGCATTGGAAGCCGTGGCTGGTGAGTCCTGGGCTGCGGAGCGTTGCCAAAACCTTGTCGTTCAGATGAGTCACCGACAAAGGAGTGTTTTGAATCTTTTGTGAAAGCCAGTTTATTTCATCATACTGGGGGGCTCTTGGCCCACTGATGCCGCAGGCCCTTCACAATGTGGTATTTGTAGAGAGCTGGCATTCAGGTCCCCCTGGATCCCAAGCACCCATTTCCAAGGTGCCTGTGGAAGCCGTGGCCGAGGTTGCTTCTTTTGCCTTTCGTTGCCTCCTGCAGCCTCCTGTGACTTTTAGGAAGGCGCTCGGGTGTCGGTTTTGGTCCCGTTGGCATGCAGAGGGGCTCAAAAAGGGGTTGAGGCTGTCTCCTAGCGTGGTGCGCTTGCTGATTCTCAGAGAAGGCAGTGGGTTAGCCATCCTGTGGATGCCTTGCTCTGCGCATTTACCTGCTGGGAACGCGTATCACAGACTCCCTTCCTCTCCACTCGCTCCCTTTGATTTCTAAGGCGGTGGGGGCGGGGGCTGCTGTTGTACCCCTGTGTCTGCCTGGGTGTGTTAGCTGCGCACCCAGTCCTGGCTCGTTGAGGCCACAGGAGAAATATCTGTGGCTTTGCAGCCAGTGGCGCAGAGCACCTGAGAGGGCCCAGTCAGAGCTTGGAAACCTGCCTCTGTAGGTGCTGTGTATTCCCCAGGTACCTTCACTGGGTCTGGCATGAACACACACACTTGCACACACACATGCACGTGTGCGCGCACGTGCACACACAACGCACGCGAAGCGGCCATTTCAGTACAGGCCGGCTTGCTGAAGGGAACTCCCCAAGCACTGAATGATCCTTGTTATTTTAATAAAGTGGTGGGGATTCTGGAATGCAAATAGGCGTGGTTGGAACCTTCTGAGACTTGGACTTCCTTCTCCATGCTTAGAACACCTTTTCATAGTTCAGACCGTAAAGTGGTGACTGAATACTTGTATCCTCTTGCCCTCCGTTGAGCCAGGCGGCAAGACTATGGGAAATATCTAGAGACCACCATGGAAATTTATTGAACCAGTGGCTGGTTGGCAAAGATGACGGAGGCAAAGATGATTTACGAGGCTGGCTGGCTAAAGGAATTGGGTGTGCGTTTCATCATAATTCCTTCCTCCCAAGGGGGGGCGGGGCGTGTCTGTCGGCTCACAGGCGTACCCCTCGCTAGGTGACTGGTGCGTCAGTGCCCGATAGAGCAGGTCCTGGCCACGCCTGTCCTGTCCGTCTTCTCTCGGATTGTGGTGGTGCTGGTGATAGTGTAGACGGCTCACCTCAAGGCTGGGGACTCATAACCCCAGAGGAGTTAGAGTTCTGGTATCAAAGAAGAAAAGAAGGGGTGAAGTTTGGGGATGTAGATGTTGGTTTGGCCAGTTCTTTGAGAGGAAGGAGTTGGAATAAAGCCACTGGAAAAGCTAAAACATTGTTTAGCTTTAGCTCGATATCCCCATAACGAGCCCCAGGGATAAATGACAGAAGGCATATCAGCGACAGTAGTAAATGGAAACGCCCTCTGAAGGTGCTCTGCGCAGCTCCACGCCTGCGGTTCCTTTTGTCCTGTGCCTTAGGACTGGGAGGAGGGGAAGGGATTTTCAGCCCTGTGTCTCAGAAGCACACCGTGTCTCCAGAATCCCAGCCGATCCCGTTCAGAGCCTCCCTTTTCCAAATGCATGGGTAAGCAATGGGAGGACTTACCTTGCCTCGACCTGAGCGAGACAGGGGAGTTCTGAATGTAATGCAAAAGCCAGTAGGCCATCACCAACACGCTGGCATGGTGCCCAGCTCAGAACACTGTCCCTCCAGCGTTTGCAGACCCTCTCCTAGTTACCCTGCAGGGTGCACTTTGTGTGTTCCTTCATCAGAAAGCTTCCCTGGCAACCCCAGGTCTTGGTTCCACTTGGCACCTCCCCCATCTTGCCCTGTCTCTTCCCTGTGCTGTCATCACCGGTGGACCTGATCACTTGTGGCCTGAAGGCAGGGACAGGTCTGCTCTGGTCTCCCCTGTGACCCCTACAATACCTGGGCATCGTAGGTCTCCAGGAGGTATCTGATGAATGAATGAATGAATGAATGAATGGAGATGTTGGGAAGATCATATGAGATCGTTGTTATGAAAACTCCTTAGAGCCTCAAAGTTGAAAGCGCTTTACAGCCATGAGTTATTTTCTGGAGGCAGATCCATGCTCCTTGGCAAGTGACCACTTTTGGGGCACTATAGACACGAGGCACAGATAGTTAAATAGAAGAACTTAATCTGATTTGAATCTGTTATATTCTTGTTCACGCTTTATTTGCTTTCTTAATTATGTTTGCGTAAGACTCTAAAGACTTACACTGCTGTTTAGAGTCAACATTTTCCTAGCAATTCGACCAGGAAGTGTGTTAGAAGGAATGAGGGTGGGGACGGGGTGGGAAGGAGCTGGGAAGTTGCCTTTGGTGCTTTAGAAAAATATTGACACCTGGGCCTCCCTCTGGAGGCTCTGAGTCATGGTGTCCCAGGTGGAGCCTAGGTATCTAAATGAAAACATCCCCACAGAGGCTCTGATGTTCAGCCGAGGTTGGTGGCCAGCACTTGAAGGCAACTTATAACTTGCTTTGATTCAAGTGATGTTTTCTGGATGGTTCACTGCAATTCAAGTACCTTTCTCTTTCCCTTGGAAGCCAGAGTCTTGCAAAGGACTCAGTAAAGAGGGAAAGAAGGGCTTCCTGTAGGTGATGAAGGTACAGTCTCAGGACGAAAGGAGGGAAAGGACCTGGTTCTATGGGTTGCAAACTTCAGAGTGCACCAGAATCCCCTGGGAGGCTTCAAAAATGCAGGTGCCTGGGCCCACCCCAGACTCAATGACTTATAAGCTCTTGGGATGCAGCCCAGGCATTTGCATTTTAAAATAGGTCCCTAGGGGACTTTTGGCACTCACCAAAGTGAGGGAATCACAGAACAGTCCAGGAAGGTGTGCTGGAGGAGCCTGGAAAGCTGTAGTATGTGAGGGGCACAGACAGAAAACTTGGGAGGTGGGGTACCCAGAATCCTCTATATCTCACGGTCTCCTTAAAAGTGTATCTCTTTATGACACAAATGAACTTATTTATGAAACAGAGACAGACTCACAGACATAGAAAATGAACTTGTTACCAAAGGGGAAAGCGGGTGGGGGAGGGATAAATGAGGAGTTTGGGATTAGCAGATACAAACTACTCTACTTAAAATAGGTAAACAAGGACCTCCTGTATAGCACAGGGAACTAACTATATTCAATATCTTGTAATAAACCATAATGGAAAAGAATGTGAAAAAACATATGTATGTGTATGTATAACTGAATCATTTTGCTGTATACCTGAAACTAACACCATCGTGTAAACCAACTGTACAAAGAATTATTTTTTTAATTGATGTGAAATTCACATAACATAAAATTAACCATTTTATTTTTAATTTTTATTTATTTATTTATTTTTGGTTGCACCTCACGACTTGCGGGATGTTCCCTGACGAGGGATTGAACCCTGGGCCACGGCAGGGAAAGCCCGGAATCCTAACCACTAGGCCACCAGGGAACTCCTAAAATTAAGCATTTTAAAGTGAACAATTCAGTGCCATTTGGTACCTTACAATTTTGTGTAACCAGCATTGCTATCTAGTTGCAAAGCATTTCCATCCCCCCAAGAGGAAACCCCCATCCCCACTAAGCAACCACTCCCCCTCCCTCCCTCCCTCATCCCCAACCCCTGGCAACCACTAATCTGCTTTCTGTTTCTATGGATTTACCCATTTTGGCTATTTCATGTAAATGCAGTCATACAGTTTGTGACCTTTTGTGTCTGGTTTCTTTCACTCAGCATAATGTTTTCAAGGTTCATCCACATTGTAACCTGTGTCAGAACTTCATTCCTTTTTATGTCTGAACACTGTCCCATTGTATGGATGTGCCGTCGTTTGCTTTTCCATTCCTCCGTTAGCGGACACTTGTGTTGTTTCCACCTTTTGGCTATTGTGAACAGTGCTGCTGTGAATGTGGGGTACAGGATTTGTTTGAACACCCTAATTCTCATTCCTTGGGGGTATGTATCACGATCTCCACTTAACCAGTGGTTAAATCAGGTCAGTCCACGTGGGCAGCCTTGCTGGCAGCTCAGACGACCCACAGTTTGCTGGAGTAACAGATGCAAAGCTCTCTGAAGCTCAGCTCTCAATAAGGAGTGGCCAGGAGGACAGTTGGGCAGTTAACAGGGCCAGAGGGAGGGGAGGTCTGGAGGGAGCTGGTCGGGGTGGGGCAGTGCAGTTCTGTTTGGCTGTAGCTTCAGGCTAGCTTCGGTTTTAAGTGCCTTTTCTCAGCAAGGTTACAATGGAAACAGCCAGAGTAATCTTATTAGAAATACATTTCTGGGACTTCCCTGGTGGTGCAGTGGTTAAGAATCCACCTTCCAATGCAGGGGACGCAGGTTCAGTCCCTGGTCAGGGAACTAGATCCCACATGCGTGCCACAACTAAGAGTTCACATGCCACAACTAAGGAGCCTGCCTGGTGCAACCAAAATAAATTAAAAAAAAAAAACATTCTGACCATTCATTCGCCATCCCAAATCCTTTGCGATCTCCCCATCGGGTCCAAGCCTTTTTATCTTTTTTCTTTTTTCTTTAACACGAACTTTCTTCAGGGCGCTCCTCCAGGCGCCTCCTTACCTCCTTAGCTTCAGCTCAGGCTGGTCCTCCGCCACTTGAACCAGCCAGCACCTGCTGCAACGGGTTCTCAGGACACACGTGCCCTCCGTCATCCTGAGCCTTTCCTCGCGGTCTCCCTCTGCCGGGAACCACTTTCCTCCTTTAGCCGTCACCTGGCCAACTCCTGGTTCCCCTTCGGGTCAGGACAAAGGCATCCTTTCCTCCAGAAGCTTTCCCGGAGCTCCGATCTGGGCGAGGTGCCCCTGCATCTTTGTAGCTCTCCCCGCCGAGCCCCTGCCTGGCAGTTGCTTCCCTGGCGGACCGGCGGCTCCTTGGGGGCAGTGGCCTGGTCAGTCTTGTTTGCCCTGAGTCCCCAGCACCTGCCGCGGAGCCTGGCATGGAGAAGGGGGCTCAGAACGTGATTTGCTGTGACGTGAGGAAGGAGTGAGTGTGTGTTTGATCCTGGGACTTTATTCCTCACTGCATCCTCCAGCCTACATCAGCGCCTGCACCAGGCTAGATGCTCTGGCCCCTCTAACACCTCCCAACACCACAAACACTTCCTAAACGTGGGATCGTTGAATGAAAAGGAGAATTGTACGTATTGCGTGTATTTACATATGTGCGTATGGCATTTTAAAAAAACAAACAATTCTAAGTAAAGTAGCGGGGAGAAGGCTGGCTTTGTGAAGAATCAGGTGGTCAGATGAGCTAAAACAGGGTCAAAAAACTTTTTCGGAAAAGGACCAGAAAGTAAGTATCCTGGGCTTTGCGGACCTCTTATGGTTTCCGTTGCCTTTTTCATTTCGTTTCCTTTTCCTTCCTTACAACCCTTTAAAAATGTGAAAAACATCTGTAGCTCATAGGCCGTGCAAAAACAGGGCACTGGCTGCATTTGGGCCACGGGCTGTAGTGTGTAGACTCTTGATTTGCAAGGTTCTTTAAGGCTAGTTACTTTTTAAACTTGGCTTTAGTGGTGTCACGTTATATGCATTTACACATGGCCCTTTTTTCTTGATGGTTAAAATTATATGTGTTAATTGCAAAAAAAAAAAAAAAAAAAGTCTAGAGAATAGAAAAGTTCCAAGACATAAGAAAAATCTACTCTTAATCCCACTGCATGGGAGCAACTATAATTCATGTCTTGGAACATTTGCTTTCTGTATCTTTTCCTGTTGTATTTTTTCTCTGTGTGGGAAATGTCATAAGAATAACTCACAGTCGTGGAGCATATACTGTGGGCAGGCACATTACATGCATAATCCTGTGGGGTCAGTGCTATTGTTAATTTTACTTTACAGATGAGGAAACTGAGGCTCACTTGTGTGTTACGAATGATCTAGATGCATAAAGACCCGTCTCACTAAGTAGCAAGCCCAGGGATGCCCAGGTGGTGATGGCAGATGCATGTGTTGAGGAGGAGCCTCTGTCCCTGGGTCCCTGGGTGGCTGGAATGAGCAGAGCCCCTGCTTATAGAAGAGTAGGGTAGTTTGTTATTGCAGCAAAACACAGCCCATCCTGACTGATAACCCTGAACCACTGAGACATTTGGGTAGCATCAGTGTTAGTCGTGTAATGCTATCTCGGGGGCCTCTGTACCCTTGTTTTAGATGCCAGAGGCATTTTGGTGGGATACTTTCTGTTTGTTTATGTGTTTTGTTGATGAGAAATTAATCAGTCCATCTAAGATAGAAATGGGAAATGTTATTTGAGCCTAAATGAGGATTATAACCTGGGAACAGCATCTCACAAAGCTCAGAGGATCGTTCCACCCCTTAGAAGTCAAGGCACAGTTACATTAAGTTTTTTGAGACAGAGGGCTGTACGTTAAATGATGTATTACTATTTAAAAAAATTTTTTTTAACATCTTTATTGGAGTATAATTGCTTTACTACAGTGTTGTTAGTTTCTGCTTTATAACAAAGTGAATCAGCTATATGTATACATATATCCCCATATCCCCTCCCTCTTGCCTATCCCTCCCACCCTCCCTATCCCACCCCTCTAGGTGGTCACAAAGCACCGAGCTGATCTCCCTGTGTGATGCAGCTGCTTCCCACTAGCTATCTATTTTACATTTGGTAGAGTATATATGTCCATGCTACTCTCTCACTTCGTCCCAGCTTACCCTTCCCCCTCCCCGTGTCCTCAAGTCCATTCTCTACGTCTGCATCTTTATTCCTGTTCTGCCCTTAGGTTCGTCAGAGCCATTAAATGACGTATTATTGACAGTTTACACAATCCAGATCTGAGTGTCATCAGTGCTGGGTCATGTGACCTCTTATAAGATCAAGAAAGAATGTTATCTTTTAAGGAGTTGTCTTGTTAACACTAGGAGAATGTTACCCTTTATGGTTGAGCAGGTATTTCTGTGGATGGGGGTGGTTTGGTGGAGACATAATGCAGACACAACAATGCACAGTGGTGGGGGGAGAGGAGGCCCAAGGGCAGAGGAAATTTTTTTATGTTTAAATTTTTCTTGCCTTGCCATAAAATATGAGTTTGATTTCACAGTTTCCTTATTGATCAGTTATCCCATTTGGACTCTCTCTCTCGGGAAGCAAAAGAGGACAGAATTAAAGGGATGCTTGTCACTGCTTTCTGCTCACCCCTAAATTCCATCACGAAGGAAAGCGTGTGGGCAGCCTCGGACGCCTGTTCCCTGTGATGGTGGTGTGTGCAGTCTGGGTGAGGCTGTGTTCCTCGCTTCCTCAATCCCAGGGGCTCCAGGCTCCTTTCGGTGCATTTGCACTGTTACCCCTGCCTTTCTCCTCCCCTTATTCTCCTGACAGCTGTCGTAAAAATAACTGCCTGCTTTGTCTGACACCCTGATCCGGACTCTGCTCCCCCCTCCCCGTTTTGCTAGAAGGGCTTGCGTATCAAGTTTCCATATGGTACAGCGAGCGGCAGTTGGAGGAGTCCCAGCAGACTGGCTCCTTGGTGATGCCCAAGGTTCCTCCGGTTCAATGGCAGGAACGATCTAGGGCAGGACTGGCAGATAACGAGCCCAGGGAAGTGCGAGCTTGTGCTGGGCTTACGTGCTGATGGAGTTCTAGGTTGGCATTACAGTTGGGGCTAGTGCTGGGTTATTTATATTATATGATGATACACTAGAATGTAATGATATGTTACCTGATGATATATGATATAACAATATTCCATAATGGCATTATGTAGCGACGTATCATTAGATGGAGTGTACCGTCATTCTTTCTAACACCCCCATGCTCCCCACCCAAGTCCACATTTCTCGGTTGCATTAAAGCTTCTTTAGAGGCAATGTGTCGTACTGGAACACGCATGGACATTGGATCAAATTGCCCTGGATTCACAGGACTGTGTGTCTTGGGGCAGTTACTTAACCTCTCTGAGCCTTGGTATCCTTATCTGTAAAATGGATATAATCCTACCTGAGAGGGTGGCCATGAGGATTAACTAAAATGAATGCCTATAGAGTACCTAACACATAGTCTGGCCAGCCTACAGTAGGTGTTTCATAAATATGAGTTATACCAAGAAATGTGGAAGCAGCTGGGGATAACTTTTTGGTTATGTTTCTTATTTGCACAAGTTGTGGATTCAGGCTTGATGAAACATTTGTAAGTGTGTCTGTGTGTGTGTTGGCTGCTTTTCTCTTTTAATCCCTTCTCTGTCGTTATCGTCACAGAAAATGTCATCAGCTCCATTCCATCTCTCTGGAATCCTATGTGGTCTGGCTTTTCTTGCATCTTCACTGAGATGTTTCAGCAGGGACCCCCTCCCCCCAAGACTTTTGCTTCCCTTTCCCATTCTGTTCTGTGGCTTGGTGACTGGATGAGTTTTTATTACCATGAGGAGTACCCCCAAAGCAGCTGCATGTGTCAGAATCACACTGTGATGGGCATCTGGACCTGCACACTTCTGTAGACCTTTGCTGTCTTCTGTCCTAGGCTGAGACTCTTCTTCCCTTTTCCCCCCTTACCCCCTACTGCCCTGTCCCCACCAGGTCTATTTTTCTTTGATTCATTTAGTGCCAAACTTTGGTACCAGTCATTTTGCTAGTTCCAGGGATCAAAAGCCTTATAATTAGATAAACAAGCAATGGCAGAGCAGTCATTGCTATAGTGGAAGAGTATAAGATGAGAGCCCTGATAAATCGTGACTCAGTCTACCTGGGGAAGGCTTCCTGAAGTTGGTGCTTGAGTTCAGACTTAAAGGTTAAGTTGGAATTCGTCAGGTAGATGGCCTTGACAGGAGGTGGTGGGGTATACATTTCAGACAGAGGGAACAATATATCTAAAGATGCACTACAGCAGGTTGACTAGTTCATTGTTGTGGTGGTACAAAGCATGTGTATTCGTTAGCCATTGCTGCCTAACAAACAACCATAAGATCTCAGTGACACACCACAGTCAGTAAGGATTGATTTCCCAGCTGCCTGTAAACTGGCTGGGACAAGTCTGCCGATGTCAGTTGGGCTCACTCATGCATCTGTGGCTCAGCTGGAGGTCAGCCGATCTTGACTGCTTTAGCTGCAGGACTGCAGATGGGCGTGGTGAATCTGCTCCAGGTGTCTTCTTGTCATCTACCTTGGGCCAGGGCACGTTTTTCTTCCAGCGAGGGCAGAGCCATGAAAGGAAGAGCAGAAGCAAACAAGGCCTGTTAGGGCTGAGGCCCAGAACTGACACCCGGATACTTCCATCCATGTATTATTGACTGAGCGAGTCACATGGCAGGATCCAAGGTTGAGGGTGGTTGTTCTGGGATGGAGAGTGATCACCCCAAATCCGCTTGTTTCCTCGAACCTCAGAATGTGACTTTACTTGGAAACAGGGTCTTTGCAGGTGTCATTAGTTAAGAAGAGGTCATACGGGACTAGGGTAGGCCCTAAAGCCAATATGACTAGTGTCTTTATAGAAAGGGGGAGAAGAGGCATAGGGGAAACAGACAGAGAGAGGAAGGCCACATGAAGAGGGGGCAGGGATTGGAGTTCTGCCACCACAAGCCAAGGAATGCCAAGGATTGCCAGAACCACCAGAAACTGGAAGAAGTAAGGAAGGCTCCTTTCCTCTACAGGTGTCAGTAGGAGCCCGGCCCTGCTGACACCTTGCTTTCAGACTTCTGGCCTCCAGAACTGTGAGAGAATAAACTTCTGTTGTTTTAAGCCCCCCAGTTGGTGGTTATTTGTTACGGCAGCGCTAGGAAGCTAATAAAGTAGCCATATATAAACTATGCCCGTGATGAGACCATGGCAAGAGCATGGATGCAAAGAGAAGTAAAGAACTGGCGCCCGTGAGTGCACCTGCCACAGAGAGAGATCCTGGTGGTGGAGAGAGACGGGGCCAGGACAGGTAGGCAGGGCTGGCATATTACACATGGAGGGTGTGGCATAGTCTACAAAAAGTTTGGCTTTTCTTCTGTAGGCAATGGTGAGAATGAAGGTTTGGGGGCAAGGGCGTGACTTCTTCAGATCTGGGTTTTAGAAGGAGGGCTCTGGGGTAATGGAGGGCAGAGTGGAGGATGTTGGTCTAGACTCAGGCTATGACAGTAAGCCAGGTGAGAAAAGAGGAGGGTAGGAATTAGGGTAGCACTTCAGAAAGAAATGGGTAGACCTAAAAACAATGTTTAGAGGAAATAGTTGGATTTTGTAATCAGTTGGACGTAGGGGTAAAGAAAGGCAAGAATCTAGATTGATCCTTATTTTTGGCTTGGGACGCCTAGTGGATTTGGTGCCTTTCCTGCAAAAGTGAACACAGCAAGCAGAGGAGCTGGTTACGGAGCGGAGGCGTTCAGTGCTTATGGGTCAGGCCTGGTGCGGTGCTCATTTCACCTGCCCCCTTTCTCCTGGTCAGTTCTTAGTCACATGACCAAGCCCAAAGTCAAGGGATGGGGAAATATGCGATGCACACAGTAAGGCCACGGCAAGGACGCGGGGAGGGATAAAAACTGGGACCCATCACTCAGCCTGTGGCAGAGAGCGTGACAGCGGTGAGAGATGAAGTCAAGAGAGGTAGGCAGGCTGGATCAAATAAAATCTACCTCTGTGTCCAGAAAGAAGAGGAGAACGTAGGTATTGGTAGGAATGGCTGTTGGCTCCGTATGTTTGTGTGGTTTCCTTGTGCATACGCTTGTGTGGTCTTCACCACAACCAAACTGCCGATTTCAGCACCCCGAAATTCCCTTGTACCCCTTTGCAGTTAGCCCCCAACCCCCAATCTAATCCCAGGCCGTCACTGATCTGCTTCTGTCACTACTGTTTCAGGCCTCAGTAGTTTCAAAAGCTCTTCAGGTGATTCGAATGAGTAGCCGGCTAACGATAAAACAGAAGCATTTTAAAATTTGCTGACATTAAAAAACAAACAAAAAAAACTTCTCTCTGACACAAGACACCATAAAGTTAAAGCCACGCCAAAGTCTGTGAGATGTTTGCAATGCATATAACTGACACAAAGTATTGGTGTCTAGAATATATAAAGAGCTCCCACAAATCAATGAGAAAAGGGCAAACCATACTCAAAAAATGAACAAATTATTTGATTAGGAATTTCAGAGGAGGAAACCCTAAAGGCCCAACAGATACATGAAAAGATGTTCAACATCACTAGTAATTGGGGAAATGCAGTTTAAATTCTCACCCATTATATCTGACAAAAAATGAAAAAAAAATGGGTAATACTGTTTAACAAGATTTGGGCAAATGGGAACCTGCGTGCACGGTTGGTGGGAGTGCAAATTAATTCAGCCATCTGGGTGAGTAATTTGGAAATATCTAGTAAAACTGAAGATGCATGTATCCTATGACCACGCAATTCCAATTTCAGGGATGTGCTCTCTAAACATTCTTGCAAATGTACACAAGGAGCCAGGCGTAGGAATGTTCCATTGCAGCACTTCTTGTAATGGTGAAAAATTGGAAATAAAATACCAGTCATCAGATGAGTGGGTAATTAAATTGTGATAAATTCATAAAACAGTGTGCTAAACAGCAGTTAAAATACATGAGTTAGGGCTTCCCTGGTGGCGCAGTGGTTGAGAATCTGCCTGCTAATGCAGGGGACACGGGTTTGAGCCCTGGTCCGGGAAGATCCCACATGCCGCGGAGCAAATGGGCCTGTGAACCACAATTACTGAGCCTGCGCGTCTGGAGCCCGTGCTCCACAACAAGAGAGGCCGCGATAGTGAGAGGCCCGCGCACCGCGATGAAGAGTGGCCCCCGCTTGCCGCAACTAGAGAAAGCCCTTGCACAGAAACGAAGACCCAACACAGCCAAAAATAAATAAGTTAATTAATTAATAATAAAAAAAATACATTAGCTAGATCTATAAATCAGCATGGATAAATGTCCAATGTTTAGCAGAAACCAGAGGTAAGTTGCAGAATGCTGCACGTAGTAAAATACTATTTAAATTTTGAAATTGTGTCAAGTAACATTACCTATTTTATATACAAGTATTTTATATATAAAATTATAGGGACTTCCCTGGTGGCGCAGCGGCTAAGAATCCGCCTGCCAATGCAGGGGACATGGGTTCGATCCCTGGTCTGGGAAGATCCCACATGCTGCGGAGCAGCTAAGCCCGTGCGCCACAACTACTGAGCCTGTGCTCTAGAGTCTGCGAGCCACAGCTACTGAGCCCGTGCGCCACAACTACTGAAGCCCGTGTGCCTAGAGCCCGTGCTCTGCAACAAGAGAAGCCTGCCCACCACAATGAAGACCCAACGCAGCCAAAAATAAATACGTAAAATAAATTTATTAAAAAAAATTATATAAGCTTGTCTATGAAAAGTGTAAAAACATGGCTAAGAAGGGTACCCATGAGCTTTTCCAGATACTTAATATCTCTAAGTGGTAGCAGGAGAGAAGAACTTCAGTTCTTTCTGCAACATTTTATTTTAAAAAATCTGAATCAACTATAGTAAAAGGCTAAGCTTTATTAACTGTAGGTGGGAGGTGCATGGATTTTGATCTTGTTGTTGTCTGTTCATCTCTGAAATAGTTCCTTAAGGAGGAGTCTTAAAAACTATAGATAAAATTGTAAATAATAAAAATAAATGACATCAAAATGAAGGAAGAAAATTGTATTTGACAGTGGATCAGTGGAGTTTGTGTTTTCATGTAGTGGTTACCAAAACATCTTCCACATTTTTTAGTAATGGTCCCTAGCCTTGGACAGTCATATAATTAAAGTTACTCTTAAATTTTTGTATATAGGCTATGAAAAAATCTGTAAAATTTTGGTGTGTGTGTGTGTGTGTGTGTGTGTGTGTCTGTATGTTGGGGGAGGGAGATAATTATTATAAAATCCTAAAATTAAAAGGAAATGCCTACCTTGAATGTATTTACACCATTATACTTGAACCCCACCTGTTTTGTTTTTCTTCCTGGTCATTTCGTAGCGACTGTTGTTACATTGCTAATTTTGATAACTACTGAGAATCAAGTTGTCAAAATGTGACAGTCTTTGGGTCTGTAACTGGTTGTAAGAATTGATTCTTAGTGGTCATCAAGGTACTGCACTGGTTTGGATTCCAACGTTCTAACTTGAAAACCAGGCGGGACACAAGGGCAGTCCACATCACCAGTTCTTATTTTGTTAATTAAGTTCTCAGCCTAATGCTTGCTCCTGGGATGGAATGTTTGTGATGTTATGCCTTTCATGTAATGAGATAGATAAGCCATTTACAGCATCATCCACAAATAGTCCGATAGTATGTGCAGCATTATCCATTTTTATGCTTTGTAATTTAGGATGCCTTCTCGCCAAAAGAGAAAATTGATGACTGGAGAGCCTCTTACAAGAACATTCATTTTATCCTAGGTGACAGTAATGACCCCAAATAATTGAGTGTTGTGATACCCATACGCGAAGACCATCTTTGGAAGAACAATATCCCAGGACTCAAATACTGATGGATACTCTTCTGCAATGGACTGTGTTTAATTTTCAAGGCGGGAACTTATTTTTCTCTTCATGAATGCAAAAGTCTACAGCTTGAAACAGTAGAATAAGAAAAACTGTCTTCACTCAGAGCCTGGCTTGATAAACTATAGGAGATGAGGGTGCATGACAAATTGTCAGTATAAGTTAACATATTTCCCAACCACAATGCTAATTTCTTAGAACAGAAGATGCTCTTTTAGAATTCTATTAAAATTCTATTAAAAGGGAAAAACAAAGACACCAGACTGCATTGTTTAAAGGTGATCTCTATCCTTAAGACATATCTTGGGGTGGTGTAAACAGAATGATTTGACATAATGGAATGTTTATACCCTTGCTGTTAATCATGTTTTAAGGCATGATAGTTGCTCCAAGCAATTTAAGAGACACTTGGACCGCATGCTCATTATTCCTTGTTATCATGGGAAAATCATTTCATTGCAAATAAAAGTAATAAGCAATTAGAGGAAAGGAGATACCAGAGTAAAGAGAACAATTTAAGATGCAGCCAAGATCTGGCTGTGCTGTGGAACTCCAGCCTCTAGCATTTAAGGAGGATGGCTGACTGTTTTCTTTTGTTGGTGGTGTTTTTTCTTTTTTTTTTTTCAACTGATGTTGGACTTTATTAAACTTAAATCTTCTGCTCTGTGAAAGACATTGTTAAGAGAATGAAAAGATAAGCCAAGAGACTGGAAGGAAATACTGGTAAAACAAATGTTTGATATAGGACTTATATCTAAAATATACAAATAAACCTTAAAACCAAACCATAAAGAAATAAACAAATCCAATTTACAAATAGGTAAAAGATGTGAACAGACAACTTGGCCAAGATGGTGTAGAGATGGCAAATAAGTATATGGAAAAATGCTCAATATCTATTGTCATTAGGGAATTTCAAATTAGGACAACAGGGAAATACCACTACACACCTATGACAACGAAAAAAGAAGGTCGGGGGGAACATGCAGTACATATTGCTGACGAGTATTGTTTCCTTTTTCTTTTTGTGTATTGTGGTAAAGAACACACAGCATAAAACTTACCACTTAACTGTTTTTAGCGTACAATCCAGTAGTGTTATGTATGTCCACATTGTTGTGAAACAGACCTCCAGAGCTTGCTTATCTTGCAGATCGGAAGCTCTCTACCCATCAAACTCCAGTTGCCCATTTCCTTGCCCCCGTAGTGGTTCCCTGGTAACCATCATCCTGCTTTCTGTTTCTATGAACTTGACTACTGTAGATACCTCGTATCAGTGGAATCATATAGTATTTGTCCTCTTATGACAGGTTTTTTTTTTTTTTAATCATTTATTTATTTTTGGCTGCACTGGGTCTTCGTTGCTGTGCGCGGGCTTTCTCTAGTTGTGCTGAGCGGGGGCTATTCTTCACTGCAGTGCACGGGCTTCTCATTGCGGTGGCTTCTCATGTCGCAGAACACAGGCTCTAGGTGTGCGGGCTCAGTAGTTGTGGCTCGCGGGCTCCAGAGTACCGGCTCAGTAGTTGTGGCACACAGGCTTAGTTGCTCCGTGGCATGTGGGATCTTCCCGGACCAGGGCTCGAACCCGTGTCCCCTGCATTGGCAGGCGGATTCTTAACCACTGCGCCACCAGGGAAGTCCCTATGACAGGCTTATTTCACCTAGTATGTCCTCAAGTTTCATCCATGTTGTAGCATGTGTCCGAATTTCCTTCCTTTTTAAGGCTGAATAATATCCCACTGTGTGTGTGTGTGTGTGTGTGTGTGTGTGTGTGTGTGTGTATGCCACGTTTAGTTTACCCATTCATCTGTTGATGAATGTTTGGATTGCTTCCACCTCTTGGCTATTGTGAGTAGTGCTGCTATGAACATGAATTTGTAAATATCTCACCGAGACTCTGCTTTCAATTCTTTGGAAACCCAGAAGTGGGATTGATGGATCGTATGGTAGTTCTGTTTTTAATTTTTTGAGGAAACTCCATACTGTTTTCCATAGCAGTTGCACCGTTTTACAGTCTCACCAACAGGGCTCAAGGGTTCCAATTTCTCCACATTCTCAACAAAACTTGTTCTCTTCTGTTGTTTTCTCTTCCCTTCCCTTCCCGTCTCTCCTTTTCTTTTGTGATGTCCCCTTCCTCCCTCCCTTCCTCCTTCCTTCTTTGATAGTAGCCATCCTAATTGGTGTGAGATCATTGTGGTTTTTAATTTCTCTTATGATTAGTGATGTTGAGCATCTTTTCGTAAGTTGGCCATTTGTGTAGCATCTTTGGAGAAATGTGTATTCAAGTCCTCTGCCCATATTTTAATAGGGTTATTTGACTTTCTTGTTGACTGTCTTCCTATCCAGGCTTTTCAATTTAATTTACTGGGGGAGAAATTCCTTTTCAAATATGGCACCTCTATTTCTTTAATTGAAGTATAGTTACTGTACAATATTATATAAATTACAGATGTACAATATAGTGATTCACAATTTTTAAAGGTTATATTCCACTTATAGTTATAAAATATTGGCTATATTCCCCGTGTTGTACAATATATCCTTGTAGCTTATTTTATACATAATAGTTTGTACCTCTTGATCCCCTACCCCTATACTGCCCCTCCCCTCTTCCGTCTCCCTACTGGTAACCACTAGTTTGTTCTCTACATCTGTGAATCTGTTTCTTTTTTGTTATATTCACTAGTTTGTTGTATTTTTTAGGTTCCACATATAAGTGATATCATACAGTATTTGTCTTTCTCTGACTTATTTCACTTAGCATAATGCCCTTCAAGTCCGTCCACGTTGCTGCACATGGCAAAATTTCATTCTTTTATTATGGCTGAGTAGTATTCCATTGTATATATATTTATATATACCACATCTTTATCCATTCATTTGTTGATGGACCCTTAGGTTGCTTCCATATCTTCACAATTGTAAATAATGCTGCTGTGAACACTGGGGGGCATGCATCTTTTCAGATTAGTGTCGGATATATACCCAGGAGTGGAATTGCTGGGTCATATGGTAGTTCTATTTTTAGATTTTCTGAGAAACCTCCACGCTGTTCTCCACAGTGGCTGCAGCAACTTACATTCCCACCAGCAGTGCACGAGGGCTCCCTTTTCTCCACATTCTCACCAACATTTGCTCTTTGTGTTCTGTCTGACAATAACCATTCTTACAGGTGTGAGGTGATATCTCATTGTGGTTTTGATTTGTATTTCCTTGATGATTAACGATGTTGAGCATCTTTTCATGTGCCTCTTGCCCATCTGCATTTCCTCTTTGGAAAAGTGTCTATTCAGTTCTTCTGCCCATTTTTAAAATAGGGTTGTTTGTTTGTTTGTTTTTGATGTTGAGTTGTATGAGCTGTTTATATGTTGACTATTAATCCTTTATCAGTCATATCATTTGTGAATATTTTCAGTAGGTTGTCTTTTTGTTTTGTAGATGGTTTCCTTTGCTGTGCAAAAGCTTGGCACCTCTATTTTAAAAAGTGAAAATCAGTGGCAAAATAGAATCTTTTTCCTAAAAAAAAATCAACTGTTTATAGTTAACTTTAAAAAACAAAAGTTTTGATTTCATAAAATGAAAGATAGCTATACTTGCAAAATGAACACTTGGCTATTTAAAACACAAGCCTGGGAATTTTTTCATTTGTTTTAGATCTACTCAGCTAACAAACAAAGAAAAAAGATAGAAACCAGTTACCATCTTTTATGTGTATCTCTTTTCTGGTTTATGGACACTTTTAAAACCATCCATGCTGTGGCTCAAATGCAGTGTAAACTAGGCTTTGCTCCTCTAGGGTCCAGGACAAGAACATTGGAAGAAACAGTCCCCTCCCCACCCCACCGCTGTTTATTTTTAAAAGATGTCATTTTTTGGATGGGCGAGTGGATGAGGGAAACCCTTTCTGTTTGACTTCTTTTTTTTTTTTTGGCTGCGTTGGGTTTTTTTTTTTTGGCTGCGTTGGGTCTTTGTTGCTGAGCGGGGGCTACTCTTCATTGCAGTGCACGGGCTTCTCACTGCAGTGGTTTCTCTTGTTGCGGAGCACGGGCTCTAGGCACGTGGACTTCAGTAGTTGTGGCACGCGGGCTTCAGTAGTTGTGGCACGCGGGCTTCAGTAGTTGTGGCTCGTGGGCTTCAGTAGTTGTGGCACATGGGCTTAGTTGCTCCGTGGCATGTGAAATCTTCCTGGACCAGGGCTCGAACCCGTGTCCCCTGCATTGGCAGGCAGATTCTTAACCAGTGTGCCACCAGGGAAGTCCCTCTGCTTGACTTTAGAATGTCACCTTTCTCTGTAAATATCATAAATTTGGGGGATGGGGAAGGACCTGGAGAGAGTATTCTGGTTCAGAACTTTGTCTTCACTCAAAGAAAAAAAAAATCTTCTTCTTTTTCAGAGATTTTCCGTAGAAATCTAATGCAGCCCACATGTTCCTGTAATAGCCCATTCTTGTTCCTTTTTCAGGGCATGGGGAGCATTCTTTTTTTTTTTTTTAAATTTATTTATTATTTATTTATTATTTATTTTTGGCTGTGTTGGGTCTTCGTTTCTGTGCGAGGGCTTTCTCCAGTTGTGGCAAGCGGGGGCCACTCTTCATCGCGGTGCGCGGCCTCTCACTATCGTGGCCTCTCTTGTTGCGGAGCACAGGCTCCAGACGCGCAGGCTCAGTAGTTGTGGCTCACGGGCCCAGTTGCTCCGCGGCATGTGGGATCTTCCCAGACCAGGGCTCGAACCCGTGTCCCCTGCATTGGCAGGCAGATTCTCAACCACTGCGCCGCCAGGGAAGCCCGGGAGCATTCCTAATATGGCTCAATTTGCCATGGGGAGCAGTAGATTCCTCTCACTGAGATCTTCACTGGATCGTGGGCTGAATTGTTCATTCTGTTCTATTTGTTGCAAATCAGAGTCTTTGCTAAGTGCCCATTCAATCAAGTTGAGTATACTTTACACAAGTCCCTCTGGTAAATACTTATTGAGAGAGAACTTTGGGTCTCTGCAGAGCTCCGTAACATCCTACCCTTTTATTCTTCCCCTTGTGTAAAAAACTGTAGTCATTGTAGTTGAAGACAGTAACTAGGGCATCCCTTAGCTTTCTGGGGGGCTAAGTAGCACTTATTGAGTGCTTACTGTGTGCTAGGTGCTGTTCTAAGCCGTGCCTGTGTATTAACTCATTGTCTTCCATCCCATGAGGCAGGTACTGACTGCGTCATCCCCATTTTCCAGATCAAAGACCTGAGTCCCAGAGTGGTGCCGTGAAGGAGTGCAGCTGCAGTGTCCACGCCGTTGACGACTCTGCAGCGCTGCCTCTCAGACGGTTCTCATTTGTTGATCCTTTCCTCGAGCATCTGCAGGCGCTTTTCACACCTGAAGGTGTACACCATTTGCCTAGGGAATCTCGCGAACACGCAAGATTCCGATTCGGTGGGTCTGGGGTGGGCGCGGGATTCTGAATGTCTTCCAGGCTCCCAGGCGAGGCTGGTGCTGCTGGTCCCTGGGGCCCGTTCGGAGCGGCCGGTGGTGGAGGGTACAGCCGTGTAGCAGTGATGGAGTCCGGCGGTTGGAGGGGCCCCGGAGGAGCCTGTGGGTCAGTGCTCGGCAGGGGGCTTCTCATGCCCGACCCTTTGATATTCTGATTTAGGAGGCCTGGGGTAGGGCTCAGACATGTGTATTTCTAAGAAGCTTCACCGGGGGCTTCGGGTGCACAG
This sequence comes from Balaenoptera ricei, assembly GCF_028023285.1. Taxonomy (NCBI): domain Eukaryota; kingdom Metazoa; phylum Chordata; class Mammalia; order Artiodactyla; family Balaenopteridae; genus Balaenoptera; species Balaenoptera ricei. Next base: position 5,566,412 of record NC_082658.1, on the reverse strand, counting down.
CCAGGCTTGGGAACCAGCAGAGCTAGTCTGGCTCGCCAGCTGTGGTTTGAATCTCTGCCTCAGCATCTCCCCCTGTAGGTCGTGCAGAGACTGGTAGGTGCCGCTTTTAGAGGCAGCTCCCAGTGCCCTCCTGCCTCGTGGGGAACTAGGGTCTCCCTGGAGAGTGTGTTAGTTTCCTAGGGCCGCTGTAGCAAAGTGCCACACACTGAGTGCTTTAAACAACAGAAATATATCATGTCAGTTCTGGAGGCTAAAAGGCTGGGTTCAAGGTGTTGGCAGAACCATGTTCCTGAAAGCTCCAGGCAGTTCTTTGGCTTCTGTGTGTCTCTGTCCCTTTATCCAAATTTCCCCTTTTAATAAGGACATAGTCACGTTGGATTAATGCCCACCCTAATGATCGCATCTTAACGTGATCATCTGCAGAGACACCATTTCCAAATCAGGTCACATTCACAGGTACTGGGGGTTAGGACTAGAGCATCTTTTGGGGGGACACAGTTGAACCCATAACAGGGAGGTAGGGTACATATAACAGGGGGATTAATAGATGCCATATTAAAATGGCAGACATTGGCGTTAATAGGGGAGAAATGAAATTGGGGCTCCATGCTAGTCAGAAGGGTTTGGGTAGAAATGAACATCTCAGATGAGCACTGCTTGACGTTGGGGGGTACCGCAACCAGCCTTGCCAGTGGAGCTGTGGGCGGACACTCAGAGAGCGATGCTGTGACTTGATCCCCTCCGGGTGCCTCCAGCTCTTTCTGCCCAGCCTGTTATGGCTGTCCTTCCCCGACCACTTCAGGCCAAGCAGCTCATTGCCTTGTGCCTGGTGCCACGCTGAGTGGGCACACTCATGGGTGATTTGCAGCCCCCCATGAGTTAATGACCTTGTGCCCAGCCGGCCGTAGGCTGGGCCACCTAGCGCTCTGATGAACTAAATCAGTGCAGGCTGAATCGTTAGGGGGAGCGACTTCTTTGTTTCCTAACCAGAGAAGATCGATGCTATAAGAGGGTTATTGCACACAATTCGCCAGAGTTACTGGTTAGCAGAATCATTAGCTTTAGAAGTAAATGAAATAGACTTGGGATATTGTTAGCATTTCATATAAACTCATGGCCTTCCTCCTTATTCGTTTAGTCTTCTGTTTCCAGGGGGAAATGGTGGATGACTCAGGGCCTGATGAAATACTTTGTGGCACAAGGGACTGCCTGCCGGATGCAGTGTGACGGTACTTTTCTTGGCTCCTGTAAAAGGCTTTGCCCGACTGCAGTGGTTCTCACACCTTAGCTCGTGAATCCCCTGGATTGCTGGGCCCACCCCCCAAGAGGGTGAGGGTTCAGGAGGTCTGGAATGGGGCCTGAGAATTTGCATTTCTAATAAGTCCCTGGGCTTTTGCTGAGGCTGGCCCGGGTCTCAAAGTGACCCCACTTTGAGAACTGCTGCCTCCCCGAATAAAACCCAGGCCCCTGGGAAGCTTTTTGGATTCAGTGTGCCTAAGCTTACTCCCAGAGAAAAGGAGTCTTTTTTTTGGCTGCGTTGGGTCTTCGTTGCTGCGCACGGGCTTCCTCTAGTTGCGGCGAGCGGGGGCTACTCTTTGTTGCTGTGCGTGGGCTTCTCATCGCGGTGGCTTCTCTTGTTGCGGAACACGGGCTCTAGGCGTGCAGGCCTCGGTAGTTGTGGCTCGTGGGCTCTAGAGCACAGGCTCAGTAGTTGTGGCGCAGGGGCTTAGTTGCTCCGCGGCATGTGGGATCTTCCCGGACCAGGGCTCGAACCCGTGTCCCCTGCATTGGCAGGCAGATTCTTAACCACTGCACCACCAGGGAAGCCTGAAAAAGGAACTTGTGTTTGAGTTTTTAAGAAGTGCTGGTCCAGCTGACTGTATAATTAGCAAGTAACATTGCAAATAATGTCCACTGAGGTCATTTAATGGTGATGGGCCTGGACATTTTCTAGCTTCCATCAGTTTGCCCCTAGGTCCTCATCAAAGTCCTGGTTTATGTTGGCCTGATCCAACATGAAACCACTTTCTTGGGGATCATGATCACATGTTAACTGCAGCCCTGTAAGGGCCATGAGAGTGTATCTCGGTCCACAAACTCCATGTACCTAATATCTCTTTCCAAGCTCTCATTCTCTTGGGATGGCAAAAACTCAGTCCTTGTGAACTTAGAGTTTTTCCCCACCCTCCTCCCCACTCCCCAGCCTGGCACATCGTTTCAGGGGCTGAGGACCACAGGCATCTGATCTGGGTCCTCTTTGGCCCCCGTGGTCTTGCTGAGTTGTTCTGTGTTCCCTGGACCAGGGGTCAGCAATGGTTTTTTTTCCTGTAAAGGGCCAGATGATAAATATTTTCAGCTTTGTGGGCCATATGGTCTCTGTGGTGACTACTCAGTTCCGCCACTGTAGTGTGAGGACAGCCCTAGGCAATCCATAAATGAATGGGCATGGCTGGGTTTCAATAAAACTTTATTTACAAAAATGGGCAGTGGGCCGGATTTGGCCCATATGCAGTACCAAGCCTCTTCAGGTGTCTAGGCTGCCTCTCTGCCTGTCGTGGGGTTGGGGGTGGCTGGGTTTGTTCTTCCGCTCTGTGGACCTCTCCAAGGCCTTTCTCCTCCATGGGGGAGGCACGGGGGCAAAGGCTGGTTTTCGCTGTGCTCCCCACCCTGGGTGGTGGAAACTTAATAGGCTTGCCCCCGGTCCCCCCATCTCAGCGTGGCTTTGAGGCTCCCAGGATTATTCCACTATTCCAGGGCCACCTTGGGTCAGAAGAAAACGGTGAGGCTGTCTCGAGTTCTCTGCCTGGACACCCCCTGCTGCCCCCTCTCCGGAGCGTGCTGCCTGCCCCGAGCTCCACCCGGGAACGAGGGTCTGGAGATCCCTGCTCTTTGATTCCCAGATCCATCTGGGAGTTCGGGCCCAGCAGTGGGTGCAGGTCACAGGGCTCCTTTTTCTCAGTGACCCGCCACTTCTCAGCCTTCCCCATGTCATGTCTTCTTTCCCACTATCGGGAATCTTTATTGAGACAGGGTGGAGAGTACGCTTGCTCTTGTTAGAGAAAAATAAAACTGTATATGCCCCTGGCTCACCAGTCAGAAGGTACAGAAAGCATGCTCAGTGCAAAGTGAGTCTCTCTCTCACTCCTGTCTACCTGTTGCCTGTTTCATCTCCCCAGAGGCCAAAGCGCCCTATGTCTCTCTCAGCACCCAAGTATAAATGTGTCGAAACTGCTTCGCGCCCTGATTTCATCACCTCTTAGAGGAAGGTTCTATATCAGCACATCTCAATGAGCCATCTAGGTTTTTTGGTTTTTGGTGTTGTTTTTTAACAATTGCATAGTATTCCATCAAATGGAGGCCCTGTAACTTTTAAAACCAGTCCCCTGTTGAGGGACATTTAGGTTGATTCACATGCTTTTACTCTTATAAACAGTGGTGCAGTGACTATCCTGGTCCATTAAATAGACATTTTTTATTGTTGTTGAACTTGACTTAATGGAGTTGCTTGATTAACAGGCGCTCTGTGTTTGTTACCTGTAACACTTTGAATACCAACTGGTGAGATCCTGCCCTGTCTTCAGCTCCCACAGAGTCAGTTGTTTAATGCGACTGTTTATGCCAGTTGTATTTGTTGCAATCGTTTGATGTAACCAAATATTACACAAATTGATGAAATAGGAGGGTGAAAAAGGAAAAGGAGTTTTGATTAAAGTTCAGTCAACCACTTTGAATAGATTTGCTAGTGTTGAATCACCAAGTTTCTGTCAAATAAGGCATAGCAGAGACAGCTGTCAAAGACTGGGCAACGAATCAGAAAAATTGAGAACGCTTCTGTTTTCAGATTTCTTCCCACATCTTTAAGTCTTTACACCACTTTAAAGAAGCCAGATCGGAAGACTGTAAATGAAATATTATGGGTATGATTTTTGCAATGTAGATGAAGCCAGACTTGATCAGTTGACCTAGATGCACTGAAATGGCTTCTGTGTTAACATCATAGGACGGGCAAGTTAACGCACATTTATTTGCTTGAAATTAAAATTATTTGGGGAAGGGAGATTCAACCCTTTGTCCACTATTAAAATTAACTAATGACCAGTTTGTGTCACTTCAGAAGGGAGAATATCTACTGTGTACAGTTGGGTCCATGTGAACATGTCTTTAGTAGAAATTCCTAAGAGTAGGATTATACAATGGTTTGTGAATTTTCCATTTTTATAGGAATTCCCCAGTTGCCCTCTGTAGAGCTTGTACCAATTCACACTTTAACCAGCGATATCTGAGAAGGACACCCTCAACACTGTGGGGTTTTAGGAAACTTTTGGATTTTTTTTTTTTTTTTTTAATCGATAGGGATAGACAGAATGGTATTTTGTGGTCTTTTGGGGCATTCTCTTCTTATAAGTCAGCTTGGGCATCTTTCCATATGTTTCAAAGCCATTTATATTTCCCTTTCTGTGAATCGTCTGTATCTTTCTATTACTTTTCTATTGTGTTGTTGGTCTTATTATTATTTTGGAGTTGCTTTTATACTGAGGAAATTATCTGTCATATTATCACAATTATTTTCTCAGCTTGTCACTTACAACTTTATGGTGCTTCTATGTAGATTTTCATTTAATTTGTACTTATTTGAACTTAATAATTTTTCTTGAGTCTTACTTAGTAAAGTCTTCCTCATTCCAAGATGATTCAAAATACTATCTATTATTTCTATGCCTTTGTTTCCATTTTTTCCATTTAAACATTTGATCCATCTGGAATCCATTTTGGTATAAGAAGTGCGGTAGAGATTAGGATCCATGTATTTCCAGATGGCTCCTGGAAGTCCTAATACCTAATTTGTTGAATAATACATACTTTTCTCCATTGGTATGAAATGCCAACTATATTACTCACTAAATTAGAGGAAGTATTTATTTTTCATTTCTGGATTTTTTAGTCCTAAGGTGAATAACGTGTCAGCCATTAGCCATATGTAGCTGTTCGGCATATGAAATGTGGCTAGCCCAAACAGAGATGTCCTGTAAATGTAAAATTTTACACACACCATTTACACACCAGATTTGGAAGATTTACTAAATATATATATACACACACACACACATACATATATATGCATATATATAAAATATCTCATTAGTAATTTTTTATTGCCAACATGTTAAGGTGGTAATATTTTGGATGTATTGGGTAACATAAAATATATTACTGAGATTGATTTCACCCATTTCTTTTTACCATGTTTATTGTAGCTATTAAAACATTTAACATTGTATTTGTGGCTCACACTATATATATATATATTTTTCACACACACACACTGTATTTTATTTTTACAAGCGATAAATAGACTGACACCAAGCATTGTAAATGGATGACCACAACAAAAGCAACAATGATTGCAATTACCAAACACGAAACACACTCATGCTATGTCATAATATTGACATTCAGTCCAGTAATCCTCCACTGTAACAGCTCCTTTACTTTGCAGTGAAAATTGATTTGTATATTCTTTGCCTCTGAGTCCTTGTGGGATTTTTTTTTTAATTCAAACAGAAAGTCACAAAAATTATAATCATCCTCATCAGTTCACTCAGTCCCATGTAATTAATTTTTTTTTTCGTCTTGATCTTTTGTTAGCACTTTTATGAGTTCATCAGTTTTTCATTAGAGTTCTGAAAATGCTTATTCATTCAGTTCAGCAGTACAGTCAGTTACCAGAAACCTGAACTTGTCAGAGTCTTTTCCATGAATTCCTTGAAGATGAAACCCTTTTATAGGAACATATTTGTAAAAGAATCACAGTACACCCAGAACTGTCTGTAAATGACAAAAGACTTAAAAATGACCACGGTTAAAGATTTGATGAAAGTTCATAATAATGCAATTGACAAGGAAATTTAGTTATTTCTGAGATAGACATTTTAAAGTAATAACTAGAATTATGATTTATAACATTATACCAGAACATATAAGATTTTTAGAAATTTCATGTAATGTCTGAAACATTTATATTAACATATTTCCACACAAATAACCCAATGAAAGTTTAGTATTAGTTGTTTTGTTTGTTTGTTTTTTTTATACTGCAGGTTCTTATTAGTCATCAATTTTATACACATCAGTGTATACATGTCAATCCCAATCGCCCAATTCAGCACACCACCATCCCCACCCCACCGCAGTTTTCCCCCCTTGGTTTCCATACGTCTGTTCTCTACATCTGTGTCTCAACTTCTGCCCTGCAAACCAGCTCATCTGTACCATTTTTCTAGGTTCCACATACATGCGTTAATATACGATATTTGTTTTTCTCTTTCTGACTTACTTCACTCTGTATGACAGTCTCTAGATCCATCCATGTCTCAGCAAATGACTCAATTTCGTTCCTTTTTATGGCTGAGTAATATTCCATTGTATATATGTAGCACAACTTCTTTAACCATTCGTCTGTCGATGGGCATTTAGGTTGCTCCCATGACCTGGGTATTGTAAATAGTGCTGCAATGAACATTGGGGTGCATGTGTCTTTTTGAATTATGGTTTTCTCTGGGTATACACCCAGTAGTGGGATTGCTGGATCATATGGTAATTCTATTTTTATTTTTTTAAGGAACCTCCATACTGTTCTCCATAGTGGCTGTATCAATTTACATTCCCACCAACAGTGCAGGAGGGTTCCCTTTTCTCCACACCCTCTCCAGCATTTGTTGTTTGTAGATTTTCTGATGATGCCCATTCTAACTGGTGTGAGGTGATACCTCATTGTAGTTTTGATTTGCATTTCTCTAATAATTAGTGATGTTGAGCATCTCACACTATATTTTTATCGTACAGTGCTGCTTTAACCTTTTGTGGTCTATCGAGTCGTGTCTATACTGTTTCAGTGATTAGAATTTTGTTTTATTGTCTGTTAGTCACCACCCCCCCCCGTATTACTTTTCCATTTCAAAAGTTTCTTGGTTATTCTTTTTTCTTTGTTTTTTAAATAAATAAATTAATTTATTTATTTTTTGGCTGCATTGGGTCTTTGTTGCTGCGTGCGGGCTTTCTCTAGTTGCAGTGAACGGGGGCTACTCTTCGTTGCTGTGGTGTGTGGGCTTCTCATTGTAGTAGCTTCTCTTGTTGCAGAGCATGGGCTCTAGGCGCGCGGGCTTCAGTAGTTGTGGCACGTGGGCTCAGTAGTTGTGGCTTGCAGGCTCCAGAGCGTAGGCTCAGTAGTTGCGGCACACGGCCTTAGTTGCTCCGCGGCATGTGAGATCTTCCCCGACCAGGGATCGAACCTGTGTCCCCTGCATTGGCAGGCGGATTCTTAACCACTGTGCCACCAGGGAAGTCCCTCTTGGTTATTCTTATAGACTGATTCTCCATGCAAACTTTAGAATCAACTTTCTAGTTTCAGTAGCATCTTGTAGGTATTTTTATGGGGTTTGTTTCAAATTTATAGATTCATTTAGGCAGAAGTGACAGATTTAGGATGATGAGACTTCCTATCTAAGGACAAGGTACGCAACTCCACTTATTCAAGTCATTGATTATGTCTCTTGGTAGCATTTTCAGTTTTCTTCATCAGGATTTTTCATACTTCTCTTTGAGTGTATTCCTGGGTATTGCATTTCCTTTAGTTTCTGTTGTAAATGGGATCTTTTCTTTCATAATATATTCTATCTGGCTATTGTTTTTGCATAGGAAAATTATTGATTTTTCCAGACTATTTGTACTTAACTGCCAAAGTGAATACTCTTATAGACAGCTGTTGTTCTTTAGATGATTCTCTGACAAGTATATACAATAACATCTTTATCAATAATTTTGGTTTCCTTTTCTCCCCAATCTGAGTGATGGGGCTGCCTGACTGGGAACAGCAAAAAGCCTACGGATACAATGAAATTCTGGAAAATAGCCCAAATAATTCAAAATATTTAACACTGAAATTGGGGCAGATGTGGGGAAGTTCATTAACACAAGACTTGTTTTTAAAAAAAAAAAAAAAGAGCAAGATTGGCTTTATATTTGAGCAGCTCTTGTGGGAACACTAATGTTTTTGTCATCATGCTCTCTGGGGGTTTTATAGCTGTTTTGCCATAAAGCCATCTATCCTATGGGTTTATCTTTCATCATAAGTTGGGCCCTTTCAGCTCTAGCTGATGTTTCCTGCTTTGTTTAAGTAATAACTGAACCCAGCACTGTTCCAGGCATGGTGGAGAAACAGAGGAGAAATAGAGGTCCATGTCCTCAAGAACTGTACAGACTCTTGGAGGAGACAAAAACCATGCCCTTTGGGACTTCCCTGGTGGTCCAGTGGTTAGGACTTGGCACTTCCACTGCTGGGGGCCCAGATTCCATCCCTGGTCAGGGAACTAAGATCCCATAAGCCACTTGGTGTGGCCAAGAAACAAATAAAACGAAACAAACAAACAAAACCCGTGCACTTAAAGGGCAAGAGGGCAGTTCAGGATCTCAAACAAACCAGAGGGAGATGGGGTCGTGTGTATCACACAGCAGTGTGCTTGTGTTTGGGCATCTTTTTAAAAAGTATTTATTTATTTATTTAGGCTGCGCTGGGTCTTAGTTGCGGCACATGGGATCTTTTAGTTGCAGCATGTGGACTCTTAGTTACGGCATGCATGTGGGATCTAGTTCCCTGACCAGGGATCAAACCCAGGTCCCCTGCATTGGGAGTGCGGAGTCTTACCCACTGCACCACCAGGGATGTCCCTACAACTTCAAGTTTGATGATTTCAGAAGACTACCTGTTTGGCAGATATTTGATTATTGATCGGAAGCTAAAGAGGAGAAGAGAAGGTTTGGAGCATCTGCTGTGAAGAGTGAAGTCATGAAGTTGGAGGCTGGATGTGGACTTGTCAAAATGTGTCCAGCCTGTGTTGTTAAGTAAGCTTCTGTGACTCAGATCTCTCTGGATCTGTCATTTTGTCCAAGATCAACCTACAGAATAGGCAGGGGCAGAGAGGCAGGGTGCTCAGAGGAGCAGAGGAGAGAAAGTGCATGTTTACTGGTGCCCTTCACAGCCAGGCATCCTGAGCTACACAATGCACAGGTGATTTTATTTAAACTTTAGAACCATAGGCAATATTTGCTCCTATTTTACAGTTGGTGAAACCCAAACTTGGAGTAGTTAAATAATGTACCCAAGGTTAAATGGCTAAAAAAAAAAACAAGAAGGTGAAGCTGTGCATTGGACCCCATTCTGTCTGATTTCCAAAGCTCTAATCCTGTGTTTTCAGGACAGTGGGGATAATTTCGTGTTCACCTCGTAGGGCTGGCTTTGCAGAAGGTTGGATGAATGAGAGTCTAGTGTACCAGCAAAAGGAGCATTGCAGCTGCTGTTAAAGTGTCCTGGGTGGGGAGGGAATCTATGGAGTGACCGTATGAGCCACAGGGACAGGACCTAAAGGTGAAGGGACCTGGTGGCCTCCGGGTAGACAGTCCACCCAGTACGGAAATCTTGGCTTCAGCTTGTCTGACAGGTGGTCATGGTGCCCTCTGTTTTTGGACAATTCTATGAACCAGAAACCTATTATTTCACAAAATGGTGTATTCTATTTTTGAACAATATTGAGTAAGGCAGTCCTTTTATTTTTCTGTTAAAACGAGATGAAGGAGTGGGACAAAGCAGAGGTGAGAAATGGATTCTAGAATCCTACTTGGCTTCAATGAATGGCTTTTTCTTATAAGGCAAGTGACCTAAAAACTTTGTGCTGTTCCCTAGACATCAGGCTTGCAGTCAGAGAGCTCTTCAGAGTAAGTTAACAGCCCCAGGTTCCCAAATAGGGAAGCAGTCACTTGAGGGACAGAGGGCATTTTGCCAGCTGGGAAACATAGCTTAGGAAGTATCCATTGGAGACTTAAATGGCTTTTAGCAAACTCAGCAGAGCCTTTGCAGAGAAGAAACCAAGCATGCAGAAGTATCTCAGATGCTAACCAGACTAAAGCCTCCTTGAGCTGGAGTGAATATGTTTAAAGCAAGTAAATCAGCCATTTGATATGATTTTCTTTGGCTTATCCTGGGCTTGAGTATCAAAGGGGCAATGGCATAACCACTTTTGGAGTCCCTGACTTTTTTGTTTGTTTGTTTTTTTGTTGAATTCTTGGTCTCCTTGGGCAAAGACTCACCAGATGGCAACTGGAATGGGAAAGTAAACCAAAAAGGGGTTGTTAGATGCCCAGTGTAGGCAGAAAGTGGTTTGCTTAGTGAAGGTTCCTCTAGTGATGGCGGGCTCCTGAGACGGTGGCTCTCAGAGCTTCAGGGAGGTGACACTCCAGAAGCCTGAGTCTAGGGCATTACTGTACTTGCAAGTCAAGGAGAGAGAGCCATGCTCCGTACCTCAAAGGCCAACCAGGAAACCAGCTCAGCCAGAGTCTAAAAAGTCTTTTGGGATGGCTGTTGCTGGGAACTCTAGGGATTGCTGGGGTGGACCCTGCTTGGAGGACTTCTGACCAAGCTGGTGACCTTCTCTTCTTTCTGGTCTGTGCACCTCCCCCTCCATCCCTTTTCCTGTTACCTCAAAGTTACTGTTGGAGCCAAAGTTTCCTGTTACCTCAAAGTTACTGTTGGAGCCAAAGTTTCCTGTTACCTCAAAGTTACTGTTGGAGTTACTGTTGGAGCCATAAATACCATAGTCCTGGTATTTATGGCATCTTGGGTGGTGGGAAGTGGCATAGGTGGTCATCGTAAGAGCAGAACTCTGGAGTCAGATCGCCTGGCTTTTATTTCCCGGCTCCTCCAGGATTTACCATGTGTATATCCTTAAGGAAGTTCATTCAGCTCTCCAAGTCTTAGTTTCCTCATTGGTAAAATGAGGACAAAAAAATCACTTTTGCCCCATAGGATCGTTTGAGAGAGTTAAATGAAAATATCCATGTAAAGCAATAATCTCAGTGCCTGACATTTCAGCTAATATTAACTATTATTATCTTAAGTGAGACTCTTTTAGCAAAAATAACTGCCTTTTTTTTTTTTTAATTTTATTTATTTATTTATTTATTTATTTATTTATGGCTGTGTTGGGTCTTCGTTTCTGCGCGAGGACTTTCTCTAGTTGCGGCAAGCGGGGACCACTCTTCATCGCGGTGCGCGGGCCTCTCACTATCGCGGCCTCTCCTGTTGCGGAGCACAGGCTCCAGACGCGCAGGCTCAGCAATTGTGGCTCACGGGCCCAGTTGCTCCGCGGCACGTGGGTTCCTCCCAGACCAGGGCTCGAACCCGTGTCCCCTGCATTGGCAGGCAGATTCTCAACCACTGCGCCACCAGGGAAGCCCATAACTTCCTTCTTGTTTAAGGAAAACTCAGAGCCTGAGGTTTGAGATTGGAGGATGACTCCTTGGCAGGCACCTAACGGGATCCACCTCCTTCCCCGATCTTCACTCTGACTGATATCACTCCCCCTTCAACATGAACGTATGGACCCAAATGCCTGATCCTTCTTTGCTGAGACAGGCTGACGTTTTTAGAGGCTTTGTTAACGACAGAGGGAGGATGACAAGGAAATAAGCAAGAAGCCTGCAAAGCGCAGCTTCACTCCCAGGATCGTGGGACCTTCACTCTTTCACACGACAAGTGCGACGGCTACAGTCCATCCCCAGAGGGTCGGCACAACCTCACAGGCATTTTGCCTCTACCCTTTTCTTCCTCACTTTCCACTTCTCTCTGTGTGGCGCCATCAAGGTCAAGGATGCTGAAGAGCGAGGCACCCCCAGAGCACTTTCTCTGCCTGATGATTCTCCTTCAGGTGCCAAACCTCAGAGAATCTGGACTTTGTTTCATGGCAGAGTATGGCCTTCCCTTACATCTTCATCCTTCCTCCTCCTTAACTACCAAAAGATGCTTGTGACCCTACAGTGGGAAACAGCCCACTGGCTCATTGACACCTCTTTCCTGATTTCCCCAGGTCTCCTCGGCAGCATGTGCTGACTCTCTGCTCCAGGGTGTGGCACCTGTTCCCTCCAGGTGCCCTGGCTGGCGTTGGCTCTACTGCAGGGTTCCAGCTGCGCTTTGGCTGGGAGTCCACTTAGGTGAGAGGAGCCGTGATTCAGCTGGACAGAAAAGGGGCTTCAGCTCCTGGTGTGTCTTCTGGCCCTGCATCTACTTAGGGGTGGAAACATTTTGACAAGTGGACTGTTCCCATTCCCAGTTCCTCTGTAGCCGCAAGGAAGGCAGTTGAGTTGAGTAACTGTTCTTATGAGGGGGGTCCCCAGGCTCTCGGAGCTCTCCTGCTGGTGCGATTTGTTGTTTACTCAGCTATGTTGCCTGGTGGGTTCTTCAGGTCAGCTCTGTGGATGTTGGTTCGTGTTTCAGTGGCTTGAGTGTTTCCCTTTGGTGAACCCCACTGCAGTGGTCACTCCAAGGAAAGCCTGGGGCTTCCTTGCGGGCCCGCCATGTTTTAGCTTTGTCCATTTCCTTCCGAGATTTTGCAATAAAACTAAGGAAGCAGCCCAGTGGTGTGCATTGTGGGTCCCACCCCATCCTCACCAGGAAGCACTAGTTCCATCTCTCAAAGCTGGGTGTAAGCATCACACCATTCAAGGCTGAGTGTCATTATTCCTTTGCTTTAGGAACTTAATTGGACGGCAGTAATGGGATAGCGAAAGAACAAGGACTACTGAAATATTTTAGCCAGAAGTTCAGTAGGGCTCATCTCTGGTGCTCTAACCCTCATTTCTCACGTGCATTTAGGTATTTGTGTGTACAAGATGCTTCATCACAGTTGGTGCCTTCATCTCAACTTGTGATGTGTATTTCCACGTCCGATCTATGGAACTGTATTAGAAAGTAGGCTGGGAGATGTTAAAGCTGGTGGGTGAGGATTGTGAAAGGACTGTGTCTGGGATACTCCAGTCTCATCTGAGACCTTCCCACTCAAGGTGTGGTCCATGACCTACACATCAGCATTACCTGGAGCTTGTTAGAAGTACAGAACCCGGAGCCCTGACCCTGTGCCACTGAAGCAGAATCGGGGTTTAACAAGATCCCTGTGTGCACCAGTTAAAGACCAAGACGTGCGACTCTAAAAGCTTTACAGGGTTTAATCGAGATCTTCCAGGAGCAGTTATCCTGCTCTCACTCCTTATGCTTTGGGTGAGCTGTCAGTCACTCTGGAACTTCAGAGGAATAGGCTGGGGGTGGCCCAGGAAGGAAGCTAGAAGTGGTAGGAAGGTGGGGAGGGTAGGTGTGTACGGGCTTTACGCAAAACTCCCCAAAAGGGTTGAGCTATCTGAACCACAGCGTCTAAAGGAATGTGAGAAATTTAGGCCAGTTCAGTCCACTGTTAATACCCCAAAAGGTCCGGAGCCCATGAGTTGTGGGGCCGTGGCATTGGGGGTTTACACGCACTGGAGATGCTTGGACTCAGGCAGGAGCTGGGTCTGAGTCTGCTGGGTTTTCCCAGGAGAGGCGGGATACCTGGCCAGCATCCTGGCACAGCTTCTGGTGGAGGGAGTTACAGACGCGGAGATGGATGTCATGATCCTAACAGACCAGGTTGGCTGGGGATAGAGAACGGCTGCTGTCCCACCTGGACAACAGGTGTGGCGGTCAGTGGATCCAGGCACGGGGGGGAGAGGGCAGGTCACAGGAAGCTGGCGAGCGGCTCTGCCTCGGCACGCCTCCCACACCTTGGGTGGCCGCAGCACTGGTTTGAGAATCTGCCAGCCGCTTGGCCTGAGGTCTTTGTTTCCTGGCACGCCACCTGCTCTAGGCACGATTTGTTTAGGTCTGACGTTGTAGGTGGGATTGGGGGGGAGCCCCGCTGAATGGCCTCTTTGCAGTCAACTGAGTAGGGAGGAGACAGATGGTTCCAGAATGATTTCCAGCATCGGATGTTTCCACGCCTTCCCAGTCTCCTTTCCTAGAATGTTCTGTCTTCTTGCTGCTTCTCAAGTGCCAGCTGAGGACAGATGGGGTTTTCCCTGACCCGACGTGCTCTCAGATGGGGCCCGCCCTCCTCTCTCTCAACGCTCCCTTAGCGGATTATCGGTGCCACGGATTCGTCTTTGTCTGTTAAGTTTCTGGCTTGACGGACACCTCTTGGAAGGGGCTGGGGGCATCGCCTCATCCAGAGTCGGCCTGCAGTGAGCGTGTGATGAGAATAAAGACCTGTCATTTCGTTTCATTCTCACAGAGAAGTGCTATTGGCTCTTTTCTCGAAAGGTCTCTGGAATCCATTGCATCTCCACCGCTGACGTCCTAATCCATCATGGGCTCTTTCCTGGAATCCCCTCTGCAGGAGCCTCCCCGCAGGTCCCCCTGCCTCCCCCCCGCCCCCCGCACTGGCACATACATCACAGCACGCTGCCTCCCTGCTCAGAACCCTTTGACAACTTTCCTTTGCACTTAGAACTAAGGGAAAGGTCAAGCCGTGGCCTCTGGCTTCTGCCTGGGTCACCGTGAGCTCGCCAAGCCCCGTCCCTCCTCTGGGGCTTTGTGCCCCCTGCTCCCTGCCTGCTAGGCTTTGAGCAGCTCTGTGCGCGGCTGCCTCGGCGCAGGTCTCTCCTCCTCCCCGACCTCCCGGCGACGTGCATGGCTCTCCCAGTTCATGTCCTTCCTACAACTTGTCACCATCCTTCACTCCCCGGTTTGTTTCTGTGTGTTTGTGTTTTGCTTCTTTTTCTTTTGAATTTAAAAACTTTTAAAAAATTTAATTGAAGTATAGTTGATGTACAGTGTGGTGTTGATTTCTACTCTGCAGCAGTGTGTTTTGCTTCTTGACCAAGTGTCTCCCCAACCGGAATGTAGGCTCGTTGAGGGCAGGAGCTGTCAGGCTTGGTCCCAGCTGGGTCGCCAGCACCCAGCACAGGGGGTGACATCGGTAAATGCTCAGGAAATATCTGCGGATGGAAGGAAGGAAGGAAGCCCCCAGGGGCAGGTAAGGTGAGTGCTATCCTAGCGTTTACAGATGGGGGCCCGGCCTGGAAGCTGGGGGCAGCCGGGTTCTCTGACTCCCTAGTTCTGCCTGCAGGCTGGAGGCTGGTGGCCCCCATGGCTCCCAACAGCCAGCTAGAAAGCCGACGATGATGGAGAGCTTTGGGGACTGACACTGTGTCACCTTTTCCCTGGTGGTCCGCTGACTCACAGCTGGTTCTCATTCCCACAGCTATGTGGGTGAGAGGCCCCTGGGAACGGATGCTGACAGAGTCGATTTCCTGGGTACCTTCCATCTCCAAGGCAGCTGGCTCGCTGCTGGTGCTTTCCCAGCCGTCTCAGCCACTTTATTGCTTTGTTGAATGAAGGCATTTATTTACTTTGGGAGCTGTTGCCCTTTGGATCTCACCACTAATGCGGCTCTCATCTCACCTCCCCGCACTCATTGTTGCTGTGTGAGGGTTTCTGTTGAGCTCTTTCGTTTGTGTCTATTATATAAGGGGCTGGCACGCTGCGGGGAGTCTCCACCTACCCTGCTGAGCCCCTCTCTGGGCGCGGTAGGGAGCTGCTCTTGGCTTCTTCCCATTCTCTGATGCTTCTGCAGGTGGTAAATCTAAATCTTGTGGCAGGCGTACCTCACCAGGGCCAGGGGCCGTTGTCGCACTGCCTCAGTGATGTACAGTATGGGCTTTGTCCTGCACGGACCAGGCCCCTGGGCCACACCACTTGCTCTGCCCTGCTGTGTTGGCTTTCTCTTGCTCTGTAACAAACTACCACGCGCTGAGTGGCTTTCAACAGCACCCAGAGTCCTGTAGGTCAGAAGCCTGGGCTGCCGTGGCTGGGTTGTCTGCTGGGATCTCACAGGCTAAAGTCAAGATGTTGGCTGGCAGCATCGACACCTGGAGCTTGGACGCCCTTCCAAGCTCGTTCCTGCTGGCAGAACTCAGCTGGGTTGTAGGAGTGAGGTCTCCGTTCCCTTGCTGGCTGTTAGCCCGGGGCCTCTCTCAGCCCCTCAAGGCCACCCACATTCCTTCTCACGTGGCCATTCCCACCTTCAAGCCAGCAATGGCGCAGCAATGCAGTATCTGCGAAGCGCAATAAAGTGAGGTCTGCTTGTCTCCGCTCACTCCTTCTTCCTTTCTGATGGAACCCCAAATTTGTTGGATCTAGTGATGTGCCAGCTACGAATCCTCAGTCTGGCAGCCTCCCTTGCAGCTAGACCCACGTGATAGGGTTGGCAGAGAAGTCTTAAGGGACGGCTTTCCTTCTCGTCTTCTTCCGACCCCTTCTCCTTCATGGACCAATGGGAAGCACCCGGGGATGCCACACCCATCACTGAGGGCGACAGGGCGGGAAGCCAGAAGGAGCATGGTTCCTCCTGGCAACGTTGGATCCACTGTACCCTGGCCTTCTTGCTGAGTGAGACAGATAAACCCTTTATGTGTTTGAGGCACTGCAGTAGGGTTTTATGTTTCTTCCAGCCTAATCTTAACTAGTTATTTGAACTGACTTCCATTCAAGGAAAAGAGAGATTGCATAATTTTTCTATTTTACTGTGAGCTCAAATTCCTTAAATAAAAAGGACAAGCAGAAGAGGGCCTGGAGGTATCCTTGGTGGGCACGGGGACTCGGCTGGAAGTCTCTGTGGTTGCTGGAGAGAAAGGAATCAGACTGAAGGAGCTGGTCATGGTGTCCAGCAACCCACAGCATCCCCTTCCTTCCTGCCCGACCTACCACAGAGTTTGGTATTTATTTTTTGAGTTCTGGACAAAGGAAAAAAAATGTCCCATGAGAGGTCTGTCCAAAGCCTCACCCTGGCAGAGGAGGCTGGGTTAGGAGGCCAGGCAACTGAATGTGATGACTACAGTGATTTCCACAGGTGGAACAGTATTCTGTTTCTGAAGTCAGCTCCAGAAGGCCCAGTGCGGCTGCCTTTGGTTGATACAGTCTGGGAAGGGAGCCCCACGGACCCCAGGAAATAATCTGTGTTTGGCAAATAGAGTAGAGCAAACTTTGAAACAATGACCTTTCCTTTTTAAGCTTCTCTGAGGGATGTAACGATGGAAAATAATGATTAAGTCTTGGTTGGCCCAGGGCCCCTGAATGGAAATGGGAGAGGGTATTGATTATCACAATGGCTCTTTAAAGAGCTGGCTGTGTTTGCCCTCATGCCTCATACGCAGGCAGCTTCTTTTCTTCTTCATACTTATTGGATTTTCGATGGCAACGCACACAAATACTGCTTTCTCTGGGTAAATATTAGGCTTACGATTGGATGGGGAGACCACAGAATGAATCTGTCAAGCGGAAGGGTCGGGGTCAGGGTGGAGGGGAGCAATCTGTATGGTAATGGCCAAACCGGGGCGGGCTCCGGGCCCTTTCCTCCACCCCTTCTGCCCGCTGGTTCTCACCGTGCACGTTCCTGAAGTGACAGCCCATGGTGGTTGCCATCCGTGGCGTAGGGAGAAAGCAGTGGCTGATAATCATAAAATGTCTCTCTCTGTTCTGCTTGGGATATGCTTTTATCCACTCACTTAGGTCTGAGTGATTGACAAACTATAGTGAGTCCATTTTTTCCCCTTTCTTGCTTTTCCACTGCTAAGACAGTCCCAGTAATAGTATTGCGTGTAATAATAATGATGTTGATGATGATCACAGCTGATATTAATTGAGGGCTTATCGCATGCGAGGCGTCCTGCTCAACTTGTATAAATGTATTTACTCTCATCCTAGAGGGACACTCAAGTCCCCGCAGGTTGCAGGCGGAACTTGGATCTCTGTGTCCCTGAGTTGGATTCCAGCTCCTTTATGCAAACCACAGATGCTTTGTAGATAAAATCCTGTCTCCCCAAATGGCTTCATTGGAGGTCTGCAGCCCCTTCACTGCCTCTGGCTTCTCTTCTTTAGTTAAACAAACTGTGAACCCATTCAGGTGTTTTGTGTCCAGTTACACTGGGGTGAGGGAGCCGTGGGCTCCTAACAGCAGTCCTCCTCTGGGGCGGGGTGGTCCTCCTTCTGGGCAAGGAAGAGCCTGACCCACAGGTGCGGCCCTCACACTCTGCTCCAGCCCAGGATGGACTCGAGCTGTTTGGAACCATGGCCCATCTGCTCTCTGCTCCAGTCAGAGCTCCTTGACGAGCTCTTGATCACAAGGGCTGATGGCGGTCTCACTCTCGTGATTTTTATGTTTGCTCTCCATCTGGATGGAAGACAGGAGAAAGCACATTCTCGGTCAGGAGGGGTTTGGGAATAAAGGGCTGAGATTTTCATTGAAATCGGGGCATTGTGCCATTTCCTGTAGGAGGCACAGCTGAACAATCCACCTAGAACTTCTTTCTTTGCCACCTGAGAAATAAACTGATTTTCAGAGATAGAGAGAACATGAGAATGTGTGCGTGGGCACAAGGGATGGTGAATACACACCTTGATCACCTCTATAAGCAGATTCTAGAGGTAACTGGCTACCAGAAATCTCACCTTAACTCAAGCTCTCAACCAGTTCCCAAATCTGTCCTGAGAGGTGGCCCTAGAAAGCAAGCCAACACACCGTGTTTTGTCGTCTCCCTCCTCCCACCTCCCTCTTGGGGTAAGCAAGGATTGATCAAAAAGCACAGAATGTGAGCAAACAAGAGGTCTGGGTGATTCCGAGGCAGGATAGTCAGCCTTTCAGTTTTACCATCCAGCAGCACAGGGCAGGTCCAGCCGACGACGGCCAGCCCGTGTCCTGCGCCCTGGAGAGGGGGGCGGGGCTGCCGAGTCCCACGCATCCCGAGGAGGTGCAGTGGCGCGGGAACACGGAGTAGAGCCCAGCGGGCTGGGCTCTGAGGATGCCGGGCACCCTGAGGTGAGCTTGCCTGAGTCCTTTCAGGAGAAGTGTTTCCATTGGTTCTCTGCTTTGCTTTTGATGGGGCAGCTTCCCCTCCCCGCCTGGGGAGCTTAGAAGCCCTGCGTGACCCCAAGACTCCTAGTCCTTTGACTCAGGCCCCCCTGGGTTGCCGTTCTCTTAGCTAATCCCCCAGTCGCCTTTTTAATAGGCATAGAACAAGAGCCTTCTGGGGCAAATCCTGGTGTATTACAGCTGACTTAATTCTCATCAGCGAGTTTGCCCTCAGCAAGATGTCAAAGCTGGGTTTCTCATGTAGATATTAAGCTGATGGGGCTGTAATATATTTTGTCTTATTAGTGGCTTCTCTTCCCTGCCTGTCTGGCTGTTCGACAGCACATATGCCCAGGATTTTCTTTGTTTCAGGCATAAAAGGGAAATCCTGTATTAGTGCAGTGTAGCTGGGACCTGAATGCGGTAGCTTCTGATGAATGGCTTGTCACCTGTAATAAGCTCCTGATTACCAGCCCAAATTAATAGTACTGCAAATGTAAAGGTGAGAAAGTTGGGTGGAAGGCGGGGCCTCTGTGGACGTCACGTGGCCCTCGGCTCCGCCCACCCACCTGCACCCACAGGCCAGGTGTGGATCTGGGCGGAGGCAGGTGGGCTGCAGTCAGCATGGCTGAGGGGACCCGACAGCCATTAGTCATTTGCCTCCGTGTGGCCTTAAGCCCGGCCAGTGGCCCTTCGGTCTCTCACCTCCTTCCCTCCACACGATTGTCCTGTCGGGGGGACAATTAGAAATGGGGGGGAAAAGAGACAAAGAACAGCCAGCAGCCAGGTTGCGATGATGGGTCCAAACTGTTTCCTGCACTGAGCCTCAGGCTCTCTGTATTTACCTGCGCAGGGGCACCCATCTAAATTCAATAACACACGCCTTCCCTTCCTGCTCGCCCCTGCAGTTCATGGGGTTTCTTGGGCAACAGCTAATTTTCCAGATATGCATTTGCTTCTACTGCCAAATCCCAGTATTGCTTTCCGGTTCCCCCCAGAGAGCACATTAATCTTTTTTTCCCCGTCCCTGTGCCCGGGGCAAGCAGGAGGATGTTACAGGTTAGAGGAGGGATGAGGCCGCCAGGAGGAGGAGGAGGAGGAGGAGGGTGGGGGAGAGGGGGTCTGAATGATCCCAGTTGCCCTCGGGGCGGGCAACAGCAACAAACAGCTGCAGGTGGAAAAGAACCGGGCAGGCAGAGGGAAGTGCTGGCCTTAGATGTGTGGTCCAGGGGCCAGGACACAGTTAACCCTCCCTCGTGTCTCTCATATCCTGGCAGTGACTGTCTCCCCAGCTGGCTCTCTCGTTAATCGGGGGCTGGTTTGCTGGCCTCCTGCATCCGCTCAGAAGGTGTATAGTGTGAACGCCTCCTATATTTTTCCACCTGTGGCTATGTGGTGGAGAAACGCAGTCAGTACCTTTTGTCTGTGGTGGGTTTGTGGGTTTGTTTTTTTTTTTTTTTTTTTTGCAAAAGGCTCTTTCCTCTGTGTCGGAGCTTTCCATGTGGATTCTTTTTCTAGTTTGGGAAGGGATGCTTGTGATTTTTCTCTCCTAAATTAGTCCACCTCTGTCAGTGGACACATCAATCCTTTGACCTCCTTCCCAGGAGGGCACTCTGATGTGGAGGCCAATTTGAGGGCTTCTGCCATGATATATTTGTATCTGGGTCTTCCAGATAACAGGGACACACACACACACACACACACACACACACACACACACACACACACACTTGTATATGCATATTCCTCTTGGCAGGGTGCTTTCTCTATAGTAAAAAGGTATAGTGTCTAACTGTAGCAGGTCCGTGAATATCTAGATACAATATCACCTTCCAGACGTTCACATCTTTCATGTGTGGCTCTTTCCCCGGCTTCCCTGTGTGATGGGGAGGGAGTTATCTACAGATCATCCTCAGGGGAGAAACGCCCTTGCCTGAAAGAGTCTGGGCTGGCTTGTGTGGGCGTCACATGTTCCTCTGTTCAGGCCCCGCCTTGAAGCCGGGGGAATCCATCCTCGGAAGAGATGGGCATTCTTCCTCTCGAGAACCCACGGGGTGTGATGTTCCCACGAGGAGCCTCTACCTGAGAAACGGCAGGCCTGCTACGCGCTGCGGTGAGAGGTGCCAGCCTCCGGCCCCGTGAGACGCCCTTGAGGGTCTGGGGTGGCCGTGCCGTTGCCCTCTGCTGGGTTGTCCCCCTGACCCACCTGGGATGGAGTCCCACCTTGCAGCCAGGGGCTTTTTCCTTGAGATGCACTGTCTCAGCGGCTTGCAAAGTTAGGGTGGGGAGGAGGAGTAGTTGGTGGGATTCTGTCTTCCATGGAGTGAGAGTTGATGTCTTTGTCTGGAACTAGAAATTTATAGATTCATAGAAGGCTGGGTGTAGAACAGGCCTTAGGGACTATCCAGTCTGAATCCCCTTGTTTCACGAACAAGAGCTGAAGTACGTTAATAACAGAGCTCCCTGTGTGACCCAGTGTCACAGCTCTTGCGGGGGGTGACACCCCTGCCTCTTCCTACATCTTTTGTTGTCCATCCTGGTTTTCTTTTCACCCATTCAGCCTCTCCCTCTTCTTTATGCTTTTATCCATCTTGGCATCTTTCCGCCCTTTCTTTCCTCCAGCTCGTGTTGGTATGTCTCTGGCCCCTTCCATCTTAAAGCCCAAGTGTCACCCTAATACTTACCTCTGACACCGAGTGACACGCTCAATTTTCTCCTCTCTCTGTTTCTTTTTTTAATAAGATGATGATCCTCTTGACATTGTTGATAATAAATAGTCTTATGCCCATTTCCTGGCGTTTGAGGAGGGTTTTAATTGCTTCGTTTATGTCCTTACGTCCCCCTGGAGGCCATCCGCTCCCAGCGGTGAGGTGGTTGATGGTCATTAGGTCTCCGACATAACCATGGGGCTCATCCAGGGACTAAACACGGCCTTATTAGCCCCGTGTTTATAACTTCAGGCTGATATGTTCCCATCAGACTAATTAGCGTATCAGCACTGTCCTGCAGTGGCCGGGGATCTATCCTGCTTTGTCACTCAGTATTTTCAATTCACTTAGTCCAAAGGTCACCACTGTAGGACCCTGGGCTTGCCTGAGTCCTCTTTCTGAGGCAGAGTCAGATGCCCTCTGGAGTCACTGGGGGGCTGTGCAAGGAAAACCCATGTGTACCTTGAAGGGGCACCACTGCCAGGCCCACCTTTGGACCTTTGGGGGCCGTAGGAACGTTCATCTTTGTGGACCCCTTCCTCCACCAAAAAAAAAAGATGGAAAATTATATTTTACAGCTGTGTTGGCATAAAGATGAATATAATCCAGGCTGGATTCGTTATTATGTTTCATTATTATTCGTTTCTTCTTATTTTAAAGAGATTAAAACATTCTGGGGGGCCCCTAAAAATGGGTGCTGGGCTCTACACTTCCTGTACCTAATGGATCAATTGGCCCCATGGCCACCACCGGTCTCTTCCGCAGTGATGGCTGAGCCGAAACCTCTGCCTGTTAGAACTCCTGGAATATGCCACCGCCTTGCCATGGTTTATTGATGAGCCAGAAGATACTAGATGTGTTGTATGAGGTTGGGGCTTTGATGGAGACTTTGTGCTACAAAGAATTGGTAGACCACTAAATCTTGTCCATAATGTATGCCTTCCGACTTAGTCATCGAAGGGAAAATTTAGACTCTAGAAATCTTAGGGTGATAGGGATGTTAAAGAGAGAGTTTTGTACTACAGGGATTGTGGTAGGTGGGATCCCGAGATGGCCCCTATGAGTCGCACCCCCTGGTGTGCACGCCGTGGAATCCCCTCCCCTCGGTGGGATTTCACTCCCCTTAGTTACTGCTCAGGTCGTCTGTCGGTTGACTTCTAGTTCATCAATAGGGAAAGTATCCTGGGTAGGCCTGACCTAATCAGGTGAACTTTTAAAAGAGTGTCTTGGCCCTTCTTGAGGTCAGAGGGATATGACGTGAGACAGCGTCCGCTGCTGACCTTGAAGAAGCCGGTAGCCGTGCTGTGAATTGCCCACCGTGGGGGCTGCCTGCAGGGACCTGAGGGTGGTCTCTGGTTGCTGGGAGAAGTCCCCAGCACCACCACCGAGAAAATGGGAACCTCTGGCCTTCATCTGCAAAAAACTGAATTCTGCCAAGAACCAGTGCACTTGGATGAGAGCCTCAGATGGGATCTCAGCCCCAGGTGGCTGTGATCTTTCTTTTTTTAAAAATAAATTGATTTATTTATTTTATTTTTGGCTGCGTTGGGTCTTCGTTGCTGCGCACGGGCTTTCTCTAGTTGCGGCAGGCGGAGGCTGCTCTTCGTTGCGGTGCACGGGCTTCTCATTGCGGTGGCTTCTCTTGTTGTGGAGCACGGGCTCTAGGCGCGCGGGCTTCAGGAGTTGTGGCTCGTGAGCTCTAGAGCACAGGCTCAGTAGTTGTGGCGCACGGGCTTAGTTGCTCCGCGGCATGTGGGATCTTCCCGGACCAGGGCTCAAACCTGTGTCCCCTGCACTGGCAGGTGGATTCTTAACCAGTGCACCGCCAGGGAAGTCCTGGCTGTGATCTTGAATTTATCCCAGTGAGACTCTGAGCAAAGGACCCATTTGAACCCCTTCCTGGATCCTTGAACCGTGGAAACTGAGCGATAAGAAACGAGTGTTGCTTTCAGCCCTGAATTTGTGGTAATTTGCTGTGCAGCAGCTGAGACCTCATATGGCCCTGCTGTGTGTCTCAGCTTGGCTGTTTGCTCCGGGACTGAGGCTTGGAAAAGAGAGAAAAAGGGAAGATGCTGGTCCCCAGGTACCCACAGCAGGAAGCAGAAAAAAATTCCTTAGAAGCAAGCTGCTTCGAACCCTTCTCAGCTGCCAAGCCCTCATCAAGCCCAGATCAGTTGAATAATTAATTCTGCTCCAAGCAGAGTGATGCTTTGGATTAAGCCCCATTTAAAAAAAAAAAAAAATCAAGCATGTTCTTCAAAGCCACAGCTTCTGTTTTGAAGTGGTTTGCCTGCCATTTGCACACTAGCTCCTTAGCATAAAAATGCACAGGGATTTCCACCCCCTTCCAGAGCCTCTCCCTCCCCTCCCCTCCCCGCCATCCTTGGAGTCACTAACTGGCCCCTGATTCCACCTTTCCCAGCCGGCTTCCTTTGGGCTGTAGACCCTGGTCAACAGTTCCGTTTAGGAAGCTGTGTGTCTCAGCCTTGGAGGCAGCAGTTATCAGGAGGCAGAAAGACTATTTCCAGAAACAGTTCGAGGTTTCAAATCCTGCTGGTCAAGGCCCCATGGGGATGGGACGCTGCTGAGAAGACGGCTGGCCGTGTGAACAGGGGCCGAGGCTGGGGGATGGACGAAGGCATCGGCTGTGAGGCTGAGAGGCAGGGACGATGCTGTGAAGTCCTTCCCGCACCCCGGGGCCCTGCCGACACCCTGCCCCCCGCCTCCCCACCCCATCCTCCCAGGCCTCTCTCCGGTGGACTGCGGTTAAGGTCGTGCTTTGCCTGAAATGGTTCAGGAGACACACACTGAAGCCTTCCTGACGTCTCAGTCCCGCTGCTGCACTTCCTCTCCTGGTCTGGAGTGGGTGCTTCTCGCTCCGATTCCCTGGACGCCAATCCCCTGCACAGATGTCTGGTGGGTCGAGGCCCCTAGCACGGCGCTGAGGGCACCTCTGTCCCTTCTGGCGACCAACCTCTCTCTGCCTTACTTCTCATTTTAGATCATCTTTAACAACCATAGTAACATTCCCCCATTTTTCCCTTGTAGCCTGGAGACCTGGTTTTCGGTCGGGTCCTTACCCCATAGAATCGTGCTAGCTTCTGTCCATCTGCATCCGTGAAGTGAGTTCTCATGGGCCATCACGCGTGGTTCGTGGCTCCGTATCTCTGAGATTCTGCCAGGACCACAGACAGGGCCACTGATCACCCCTCCGTGTGCACATCACACTTGGACAGCTCTCTCCGCTGAATGTACTGGCTCACAACTCACAAATTGGCACCTAGTATGTGCATTCCCAGGCACACCCTTTGGGTTGATATGGGTGGGGTTGCTTCTTGAAGCCCCCCCTTGTCTTAGTGTATCCCTGGTTGATCACAGCATGGTGGTGGGAGGAGTAGGGAGATTTGGAATCCGAAGTTCTGGGTTCACATCTTGCTCATGCCTCTGATGAGTAGTGTGATGTTAGGCCCTGAGCTTTCATGACTTAGTTCCCTCAAATGTAAAATAGGGGGTGTATTCGTCTGCTAGGGCTGCGTAACAAAGTGCCACAGACTGGGTGGCTTAAACAACAGGCATTTATTGCCTCCTAGTTCTGGAAGCTGGAAGACCAAGGTCAAGGTGATGGCAGGGTTGGTTCCTCCCAAGACTGATGAGGGAAGGGTCTGTTCTAGGCCCCCCTCCTTGGCTTGTAGATGCCGTCTTGTTCCCTGTGTCTTCACATCATCTTCTCTCCATGCATGTCTGTGTCCAGATTTCCTCTTCTTACAGGAACACCAGTCATATTAAATTAGATCCCATCTAAAGACTGCATTTAATTTCATTACATCTTTAAAGAGCCCGTCTTCAAATAGAGGACCATTCGGAGGGACTGGGGGTTAGGATTTCAACCTATGAATTTTAGCAGGGTTTGGGGTAGGGTAGGGGTGCAACAGTTGAGCCCATAATAGGGGTAGTGGCGCTGTCTGTCTGTCTACATCACAAAAAGATACTGAGGATCGAGTGTGACAACACAAGAAAAGGCGGTTAGAAGCTGAGCACGGGATAGACAAGAGGGTTTGTGCAAACATTGGGGTCAATACCAAGGATACTTCTTTCCAACCCACTCCATCTTCTGTGCCTCAACTCACCCTGGATCTGGTGTTGCATTGTTTTAGTACTTTGATTCCTCACCAGAATTTTATGGGAAGAGGCCTCTTGAGTCATCAGTTCACCCTGTGGGTCGTGACTGTCTTACAGATGCCCTTTTGCTCTCTCTCTTCTTCCTAGAGTCAAGAAAAATCGTTTTATGATTTTATGGTTGTCAAAGCTATATATTGGTGATGAGCCAGAAACATTCGTTTTTTTCTCCTCAGCGGTGCTCTGGTAAAGATCTCTTTTCCAGCACTGACAATAGAAAGACTGTTTAAAAATATATATATATATATATGTATATAATTATTATTTTGTTACTATTATTTATAGTAGTAAAAAAAAAAAAGGAAGGGCTGGGTTTTATAGAATAATTACCTTCTTGGTTTTCATAATCTCTAGCTGGTGTGACTGCAAGGGGAGAAACACACACACAATACATTCTACTGACTCATCTTTAAGGATGATCAACAGACCTGTATTTGTGAAAGTGATAGATATTTGAGTCCAAGATACCTCATCCAGCCTTTTGATTTTTTTCTGGATAAATATGATCATATTCCAGTGTAAGCAGAAGTATTTTGCTGAATGTTCTGAGCATTGGGAACAGAAGAGGATTGCTTTGAGCACTTTTCCCTAAGGCTTCATCTGCTGAATATTAATAGGTTCTGTGTGTGGCCAAATCAATATGGGAAATGTAGGTTTAAACAAAACCGCTTCTTTGCTGTGGGACTTAGAGTCTTTGTCTCTTCTGTACGGCCGTGCTCAAGTTTTCCACGTTTATCTGTGGAATCCTTTCTCTTGAAGCATCTCAAGGAACAGGGGACCCTGGGAAATGGCTGCTCAGGACAAAAGGGGTGATTCAGGAGATTTGTGTCCACACACAGAAGTGTGTATGGTGTCTCGGTCAACACGCTGCTTTGGCTACAGGAGGCCCAGAGAGTTGTGACTTCAACAGTTTCCATTATTCTGAGCATAGAAGAACCATCACTGGGTCACTGTGTACTGTTAAGTTCTCAGTTTTAGAGAAGGGAAGGCAGACATTGCTGTATTTTGAAGGAGAGTTGATATGGAGGGAAACCCAGAGGAGGAGAACCCGTTGTTTCGCCCTGTAGACCAGTGTTTTTTTCGCCGTTTGACTCAATGTACGTATTCATTTGAAAGGAAGTAAAGCTCACACAGTCCCAAGGTTGATTCGAGCTATTTTGACTGTCCCGTTATAGACGCATTTATAAGCCTGAATACGCACGAGCATGACGTTAAGGTATATGTTAGTCCTTATGCTTTTGGATCTTCCCCAGTCATGAAACCAGAACGTGTCAGTTCACATCAAAACAACAAAACCGATCAAATCAAAACCAACAACATTTTTGTGATGTGGCAGACGAGGTTTTGCCAAAAATAAACCACCAATTCCGAGAGCCAGGTGTGCTGACTGCCGCCATCAGCTGCCTTTGCTTCTGGCAGGTCTGTCCCAGGAATACTGCTGGAAGGAATCAGTTCTCCCGCTGTTCTAGAACTACTTGGGAACCTCCCCCATCTACACAGGGCTTCACGAAGGTATTTGGCCTGAGCTTGGCTCCCAGTATCATCTGTCCATTGAGCCTGCCCTCAACAATTAGCCCTCAACGGTGAAAGCAGTACGGCTCGGTCCCCGCTCCGTCATAAACACAAAGGCCAACAAAGGCACTGAAATCCAGAGGTAGGATTTGGCTATAAAGAGGCCACCCTGGTGATTCAGATTGTGGTGTTATTATTTTTTCTTTCGATTATAGCTTATTTTTATTTTATTTTTAAAAATTTATTTATTTGTGTTTATTTTTGGCTGCGTTGGGTCTTCGTTGCTGTGCGCGGGCTTTCTCTAGTTGCGGCGAGCGGGCTTTTCATTGCGGTGGCTTCTCTTGTTGTGGAGCATGGGCTCTAGGCACGCAGCCTTCAGTAGTTGTGGCACGCGGGCTCAGAAGTTGTGGCTCGTGGGCGCTAGAGCGCAGGCTCAGTAGTTGTGGCGCACGGGCTTAGTTGCTCCACAGCACGTGGGATCTTTCCGGACCAGGGCTCGAACCCGTGTCCCCTGCATTGGCGGGCAGATTCTCAACCACTGCGCCACCAGGGAAGCCCTCGATTATAGTTTAAATGAAAATACAAACTTGAAAAAATTTTATAGAAAACTTTCCGACCTCTGCGAATATGTCCTTGGGTCCCCATTGGAGAAGCACTGTTTTAGGCGTGTGAGATTGAGTTTTGAGGTTCACCCATGGATCAAGAAGGCTGCATTTTGTCTGTCTGTGCCTATGTGCTGTGGTTGTTTGCACAGATGGCCACAAATTCTCCCCCTGTTGTCATCCATACGATGACACATGACCCTGGCCCCCCCCCCATCGCCCCCACACACACAACAAGAGGTACAGTTGGTTTATCCATCCCTTCAGTCTGGGTGGTCATTGACCTGCTGTGGTACCATATGTGGTGCAAGCAGACTTGACTATAGCACTTGACATTGGATATTTCCTTCTCTTGCTGCCCCTGAAACCCGAGTTTGCCATATGAATGAGCCCAATTAGCTTGCTGGAGGACGACAGGCCTCATGGAGAAGAATCTAGCAATAATAACTGATTGATGTTCTAAGCCACTAAGTTTTGGGGTATTTTGTTACCAACAATAAGTGTCTAATACGCATGCATTGTTTTTCCTGAGAAGAGAAATCTTGTCTTTTAGCAGATTTCTGGAGGAATCTGATATTCTCCAAAAGGATAACAGAGGTCAGAAAAAGTTGCCTGGAAAGACCAGCTGGGGGTTCTCAAAATATTAAGAAGTCAGAAAAGGCTCAGCCTGGATTTTTTTTTTTTAATTAATTTTTATTGGGGTATAGTTGATTTACAATGTTGTGTTAGTTTCAGGTGTACAGCAAAGTGAATCAGTTATACATATACATATATTCACTCTTTTTAAGATTCTTTTCCCATGTAGGCCATTACAGAGTATTGAGTAGAGTTCCCTGTGCTACACAGTAGGTCCTTATTAGTTATCTATTTTATATATAGTAGTGTGTCAATGTGGATTTTATAGATATATTTTAATGACTTCTAGGATTAAGGATAATCATTGAGGATTAGAAAGAAAATACTTCATTGTACTTAGGTATTTGCGTTCATTTAGATTTATATTATTGTTTTAAGGAAAAGTCATATTTTGAGTTGTAAGAAAAAGTATAATGGTTTGGAAAATTCTGCCACTCGCCGTCTCTCTGTCAACCATGCTAGTAGGAAACCTGGCTCTTTGGAACACAGCACAGAGCCACTTACGTGGAGTGGCGATTGGAGGGCTATCTTTGCAGACCCTCAGGGAGCTGTACCTTTGCAGAGAGAGCTGTGTGGTGCTTTAGAATCTGTTGTACGTGATTAAATAGGCTTGATTATGAATAGTAATTTGGCATCAGAAATAGGAGAAGGTTTTGTCCCTAAAAAGATAGTTTGAGTAACAGCATACTTACATAGCTTAAACATAACTAGAACTCTGTAATTAACTTTGCCTTTGGGAAGCTTTAGGCTGAGGTCGTGGAGGAAATGGGGGGGAAGCTGAAAGATGTGGCCTTGGTGGGATCCTGGGCTTCGGGGTGGAAAGATCTTACCTTCCGGGAAGTGAGCTGAGCTGCCCCGCTCTGAGTATTTGTACCCGGAAGGGGAGTAGAGTTGGAGCCTTTGGGTGGAGAGTCACAGGGTAGGGGGCTGCCCATCCCCACGTGGTCTCAGGGCTGATGTTGAGGACCTTACACAATCATCAAGGGGAGAGAAGCTGGCGTTGGGTAGAAAGTCATGCTTTTTGTCATTACCTAGAAACTCTTGATACTTTTAAGCCTTTTCTTGCCCTCCCTGCACTGAACCACTTTGCCTTCTTTCTCACGGCCTAAACATTTTGTGTTTACCCGGATCTTTGTCTTCTGTCTTATACAGCATTTCCCCTCTCATTTCGGAGGTTTTGTAGTATCGCTCATTCCTGTAAATTCACTGAGTTCTTGGTTTCTGGACGCTGTGCTAGGCCCTCATAGGAGAGCCGGAGGACACAGCTCCTGCTTTGAGAATCTCACGATTTTGAGATAGCCAAGGAAACCGAGAGTTACTGCGCAGTTTGGCAAATGTGATGAGGGAAACATGTGTGGGATGTCAGGGGAGCACAGAGAGGGAGGCGCATTTAATCCCGACTAGGCTGGGTTTATCCAGGAAGGCTTCCTGGAAGAGGGAGCTCAGGCTTCCTCAGCCAGGATTTTAAAAGCATCAAGGATGGAACAGTTAGAAGCTTGAAAACCTGCTTCACTGGCAACAGACGAGATGCCATGCTGTTACTGTAGGGAGAAGGGACGGAACTGGGTTGGGGTGGAATCCTAGTGTGCTCAGGCGAGATGAACTGTGCTTCCCAAACCAGTAGGGACCAAGGACTTTGGGTTGCCATTCTCCTTGTCTTTAGGGCTCCTGGCTATGACCCGGGATCCCTCAATGTGTAGGCAAACGAGGCAGGGAAGACAGCAACTACTTGTCCCCTCTGCCACTCTGTGTCCCTGTTTGCTGTGAGGCCGGCCGCTCACAGCCCCGTGCCCGCCTGGCCCCAGGCAGCAGGGCGCTACCGGCCTCCCCGGGAGAGAAGGTCATCTATTATGTAAGCATCACCCATATTCTGGCTGGTGATCGGGGCGACATTTAATTTTTTTTCCATTATGTGGAATAATTTCAGATCGTGGTATGAGTGTCATTATTATTGCAATTTCTTAGTAATGAAAACAGCATCCACTGTTTCCCCTCACCCTGTGTGTCTGGGTTAAGTGGGGAAGGCAGAGGCAGCAGCTGGTGGGGCGGTGGGGGGAGAGGACAAAGTCTGCTCGGGGATGCCAGGCCCCCCCAACCCCCAGCATCAGTGCGCCTGGGTCCCTGGGGCGGGGACGCACTGCGGCTTCCCCACTGGGGTGGAGCGCCCACCTTGCTCGGGCTGTGTGTGGCTGGCAAGGGGCACCCGTGAATCCTGCGACCTTTCCCTTTGCTCTTCATCAGGGACCCGTGGCCCCCTGACAAAGCTCAGTTAAAGAGACTGCTCTCCACAGGGCCGGGGAGGCGCAGAGACATCCCGGAGGACCCCCGTGGCCCGAATCGGCATGATAGAGGGTGTGCCTGTGTGGGTCCGGCGGAGGTCGGGCTCGCCACGAGCACGTGGGCGAGTATCGGAGGTTGACGTGCTCTGCTTCCCCTGACGGCTGGTAACAGCAATGGTATGTCCCAGCGGGAGGAGAACCAGAGACAGGTGAGCGCAGGGGCGGGTGCTGTTGGGATGCGGGCGAACGCATCCAGCTGGTTGCCCTGAGTTCTGGGGGCTGCGGGGCCTGCGGGGCTTCGGGACCTCGTGGCGAGTTTCCATTTGTGCTTTGCGTGGGGGGCTGTCGTTGCCGTCGCAGACTTCCTTTGGAGGCGCCTGCATCCTGTCGGGTTGCGCTCCAGGCTTTCAGTCCTTTTGTGGCTCGTCTCTTTGGGGCTGTAGAAACGTCAGCAGCCAGCAGTTGTCTTCCTGGGGCAGCAAACGCCGATGAACAGCGTCTGGATTTTATTCCTTGGGGGAGACGTACATATTATGTTTTGAAGTTCTTTTGCTTTCACGTCGAGCGTGTTGCAGGGCTGCTTTCCTCCCTTCCCACCTCATTTTGTTTCCTCCTTCTTTCCCTGTCTCTCCACTCTCCCTCTTTTCCTTCTGGAAAGTGCTAGGCTTTTCCAGCTCATGTCTCTTGGCGCTGTCTTTTCAGAGTGGGTGGAAGTTGCTCTGTTTATTCTGGGCCAGGGATTTGCCCCAACCATTAATAATAATAATAATAACAGTCACAAGAGGACAATGATCTCAAGTTCCTTGGCCCTGGATGGATGTTGCCCGGCGCCTGCCAGCAGCCCCCTCCCCGCTCTCTGTACCGAGCTGGATTTGGAGGATTGGGTGGGGACGGGGGAGGAGGGCAGGGGAAGCACACGGCGGGTGGCGGGTGGCGGGTGATTTAGAAGGAGGGGGAGATTTGTAGCTTGGGAAGGAGCCTGTGTTTCAGTGCCT
Organism: Balaenoptera ricei; assembly: GCF_028023285.1. Taxonomy (NCBI): domain Eukaryota; kingdom Metazoa; phylum Chordata; class Mammalia; order Artiodactyla; family Balaenopteridae; genus Balaenoptera; species Balaenoptera ricei. The sequence goes on along the minus strand of NC_082658.1, from coordinate 5,534,743 downwards.
TGACATTTGGGAGCTACAAGGCGACACAGCAACCCTGAGTTGCTGCCCAGAGTCCCGGGAACTCAGATGAAACGGTCAGGGGGAGGACAGTGACTCATTGCCCCGCCGACGGGCAGCCTAGCGGGCTCTCAGGGACGCGGTGCAAAGTCGAGAACAGCTTGCATTAGTCAGATGTTTGCCCTGGAAGGGATCACGCCCTCACCTCGCCGTCCTTACGGGGCTGCAAGGATTGAGTGAGGTAGCCCGGATGGAAAAGCTTTGCAGAGATTAAAAAAAAAAGCCTCAGAAGTGAAAGACAGTGTTGATATCAAGTAGAGAGGGGGCATGCTCAGCAAAGCAAGAAGATGTAGAGAAGGAATTCCCCCCCCCCCCCCCCCACCCGGGGGACTTGGTCGCCCCTGCACAGGCCAAAGCTGTGTTTATTTAAGGCTCTGGTAAAAGAAACAATGCAGCATCCCCTCCACGTGCAGTGTCCTTGCTGGGTGAGCAGACAGGGCTCCAGGGAGTAAGGGGTGGCGTCAGCCCTGCAGGGTGAGAGCCCCCGTGGCCCTGCAGGTGCTTCCTGACTCTCCCGCAACATCACGGACGTCAGGATAAAGCCACCAAGGCACGGCTGGTGTCCCTTGCCAGGCTGTTCCTTGAAATTCCAAGGGACGTATTTCTCTGTTTTCTTCATGAGCAGTTGAGAGTGGAGGGAGGGGATGTTGGAATCCAGAAGGGAGCGTGAAAGGAGCCCCGGGAGGCTGGCCGGTGCCTGGGCTCAAGGATTCTCAGGGAGCGCCGGGGCCTAGAAGCTGCCCCCCGGCGTCACCCTGTGGGTGCCCCCTGCCACTCCCACGCTGCACAGCTGCCCCGCCCTTCCCAAGGCCACACGTGGGACCGAGTGCCCAGGACGGGGGTGGGTACAAGTGGGATCTGCTGGGGTTTTGTCCAGCTTTTTACACGGCAGCCTCTAAGCGAAGCTGGGGTGGGATCGTATCAGTACACCCCGCCCCCAGCGCTGAAATAAAGCAGTACAACCAGCGGAATGTAGGTTGATGAAATGGTCAAAGGATGTGGCCGGCAGGGGGGTCGTGGTGCGAGGTGTGTGCCCTCCTGCTCCTTGCCTGAAACCCCATCTTCGAAAGTCAGTGTGGCTTGTTCCCTTCTGTTCAGGTCATTGCTCAAACACCACCTTCTCAGAGAGACCTCCCTCAGCACCGTATCTGGAGGAGCCCTCCAGCTTTGCGTTTCATAATGAGGTGCTAGAAGATGCTAGAAGAATGCCTGGCACGGGGCTTGAACCTGGTACACATGACAATTGTCCTGTGTAACTATGGCGATGAGTTTGTTTTTCTTCTCAACATTATCCCGACCTGGCCCTCGACTTTATAATTTATTGTTAGTTTATTGTCTGTCTCTGGAAAATCCGTGAGGAGAGGGGACTTGACTGTTTTGTACCATCAGGACCTAAAATGGTTCTGGTGCACAGTTGATGCTTAATATAAGTTTGCCAAACACGTGAAAGGCAGGCTTCCTGGAGGAAGCGGGAAAATTCTTATCTTGACAATAAAAAGAGGGTCTGTGCATTCTCAGCATGACCAGCAATACAGGGAGGTCCTGATCGTCCTAAATCTTTCTGAAGCCGGGTTTCTCAACTTCAACACTATTGGCATTTGGCCGCATCATCCTCTGTGGTGGGAGCCGTCCTGCATGACGTGGGGCTTTTAGCAGCATCGCTGGCCTCTACCCACTAGATGTCCGCACCCTTCCTCTCCCCCCACGCCCACATACAAAAACGCCCATTGCCAGATGTCCCTTGCGGACAGAGACACCCCAGTTGAAAACTGCTGTCCTCGATTAAAACCAGGGTCTCTCCCAGCTGCACCCGACTGATCAGCCCCCATCAAAGCAGCAGCCCCGAGCATATTAAGGTGGCCGCATCTCTGCTGTAATGAAGTGGTTCTCTTTCTGTATCCTTCCCAAAGCTCCGCATCAATCACATTCTAAAAAGAAGCAAGACAAAGGAAGAAACACCAGCCGACACACACACTCTCCTAGTGAAACACGTCTTTTATGGCTGCAGTGATTCCTCAGATGTCAGCGTGAGGTGTAGGATTAGAAATAATTAAAGCTTATAAACAAACAAAGAGCTGCGACTATGTGGCCCGAGGCACATGGCGCAGACACCAGCTGTCACTCAGTGGGGGTGGGGTGGGGGGAGAGGCTGGCCTTCCCCAAGTCCCTTCTGTCCCCAAGAATCATCCATCTGCAGCGTCAACCTTGACTCATACAATGGGACGGTCATACAATGGGACGGTCTGCCTCTCTCGGTGCCTCTCTCAGTGACAGAGCAGGTGAAAGCCCGCAGCCCCTAGGATTCTACAGAGGGTCCTAAGAACTTTAACGAGGGCAGCTCAAACCACACCACCAGGCTTTTTTTCCCTTTTAAAGCAAAGTTAAAGGAGGTGTCGGCATCCTTCTTAAAGTGCATTATAAGGGAACTGTATTCCATATCCTGTGATAAACCATAATGGAAAAGAATGTGAAAAGGAGTGTGTGTGTGTGTGTGTGTGTGTGTGTGTGTGTGTGTGTATAAAACTGAATCACTTTGCTGTACAGCAGAAATTAACACAAAATTGTAAATCAACTATACTTCAATTAAAAAAATGCATTATAGAAGACATTGTAAATAAATGATTAGGACAATATCAATATATTGGAGAAATGAGAGGATGTGAGAGGAAGGGTTTATGTTTTCGTTGTTCACATTTAGTTGGACAGAAATAATGAAGTAAAATGTCAGAATCATTAGTTTCTCTTTCTGATCCCTGATCAACATGATGATGAGAAAACAAGAAGGGGTGTGTGTGTGTGTGTGTGTGTGTGTGTGTGTGTGTAAGACACAGCCAGGCATAACATTTGTGAGATTCATTCATGAAACTTACCCAAGAAAACAGTTTCAGTATTTGCTTATGAATAGATACATTTCAGTGATTGGATTAATAAGCCTTCTTCTCTCCCTTATTAGGGACACACGTTTATTTATTATTAATTAATTAATTTGCAGTGGGTCTTAGTTGTGGCAGGCGGGCTCCTTAGTTGCGGCTCGTGGACTCCTTAGTTGTGGCATGCGAACTCTTAGTTGCAGCATGGATGCGGGATCTAGTTCCCTGACCAAGGATTGAACCCGGGCCCCCTGCATTGGGAGCGCGGAGGCTTGTCCACTGCGCCACCAGGGAAGTCCTGGGACACACATTTGAAATGGAAACTTCTGTTTAGAACTATTTTTGCCTGGTTTTCAAAAAATACCTGCCGTTCCTTTCCCCATCGAGATGATTCTGTTCACCTTCCCTAGGGTCAGCGGCTTCTTGCCGATGTCTTTGGAGGAGAAGCTCACAGCCCCATTGTAGGTTCACCTGTTTTCTCCTCCTGTGTTCCACTGGAACATAAGCTCCATGAGAGCTAGAACTTTGTTCGTTCACCAAGTAGCCACACAGTTGGCAGTCAATAAATATTTGTTAAATAAACATGGGGATCAAAATCAAGACTTTGCGTAGTTAATGCAAAAGCAGTCAAAATGACTGGTTACGGACAAAGCAGAAGGGACATGGTGACTTAAGGCTGTCTGGGCTTGCCTCCAACTGTGCTGTGTCCTCCACGACTGTCACTTTCCCTCCTTTGAGGTGCTTTTGTTTGACTCTCGTCCCCTTTTGATCTCTGGAGAGGTGGTGACCTTGGTGCCTGCTCCAAGGCTGCCATTGAGCGGACCTGCCCTCCAGGCTTCTTTTGACAGTTGGGGAACTGAGTCCGTTCTGCCATCTGCCCGGCGGTGATGAATCGTGGAGGGGGGTTTGATGTTTGACCCGCTCTTTCCCAGTGTGTGTTCTTCCCATTTCTAGGATCAGCACCGACGCCTCAGGTCCCGTTGTTGTCATCCTCAAAGTTCTGCAGCCGGAAAGCTTGTCGCCTTGCTCATGACTCAGCCCAGCCTGACAGCTGGGGCTGGCCCGGGGCTCTCGGTAGAGAAGGGCAAACCACCTTGGCTGCCGGGAGCTGGAGGGGCCGGGGGAGTGAAGGCAGAGAGGTGTTACGGTGATGCCCCTGCTTCTCGTTTCAGGGTGCAGCAGAAGACCCCCAGATGGCCCTGGCACTGAACCTCGACCCTGCGTTGATGAAGAAGTCTGATGCTGAGGGTCCCAGGCTGCTCTTCCCCGAGAGTGAACTTTCCATCCGGATAGGTAGAGCTGGGCTTCTTTCAGGCAAGCTCCCTGCTGCAGACCCGGGGCCGAGTGAGACAGGGGAGACTCAGGCCTGGTGGCGGGAGGGATGGCAGGGAAATGCCAGGTGCTGTGTCCTGTCCTCGCAAAGTACCTACCCCACTGTCGCACGGCGCTGAGCCAGCGTCTGGCCCCGTGCTTTCCTTCCCCGTTGGTTCTCCAAACCACCCGCTTAGTGCACAGGAGGTAACAGGGCCTTTTGATTGCTTTTCCAACTTGGACAAGTGGGCCAGGGCCACTCTGATGGGATTGGACTGGTTTGGGTTGGAGTGGATGGACATCTGTCCCTCGGTCTCCCCCTCCCTGATGGACCCTGGATGTTCCTTTCCATTTACGTGACTTTCATCTTTCTGGTCCATCTGGGGAAACTGACTGTTGCTCTCACTGATTCAGTTTGGAGCCAGAAAACCTGAAAACACTGATGGCAAAGTCATGCCTTTTGTCTTAAGTTAGAGGGACTGCGTCCCTCAAGAGGAATCGGGTAGGAATTCCTGAATCTCCGTCGGGGAGATGCAGACTGGGCCAGTGCCCCCTGAGAAGGAGTTCAGAGGATCATGCCGGTTTCCAGTCTCCGTGTAGGACTCCCCGCTCCTTGCCCGGTCATGGCTCACCAAGGGCAGTTGGCTAATTTAAGCACCAGTTTGCACCAGGAGAGGTGGATGCCTGTTTTTTCCTTTGCATTTATTCAAGTCCCATGTTTAGCGGGCGAGCGCCACCCCCTCCCCCTCTCCCCACCCCCCCCACCAAGGCTGTGAAACGTTTGTCCCTCCCCCTCCCCACTTCTGTAAACCTCAGACTCGGGAACTAAAACCAGGCAAAGGGTGTTGAGAGCGGCTGCCTCCTGCCTCGCTTGGAGTTCTCCCACAGGTGCGCCGGGGAGAAACAGACTGGTGACCAGTCGCTGTCTTCACGTTAGTGATTTAAGGGAGAAAGTCCTTTCATGTTTCCGGGCTGGCACGTTAATTTGCTGTTTCCACCCTGTGTCGGCTGAGGTGATTGCTAGACCGCGGTACAGTAAACGTACAAAAGTTACAGCAGTGCCCCGGCCAGTTCTCAATTATCTGTGTTCAGCTTATGTCCTGCATGAATTATTCATGGAGAACTCGAATACCTTCTCCACTTGGGTTGCGGCTCACTGCCGCCTGCCGCTTTGGATGTGGGATGTAATCAGGAAACGAAAATCCATCTAACATGAGCTCAAGTAATAGAGGGTGAGCACGAAAAACCTGCCCGCTGTGTCCAGTCACGCTTGTCATTCATACTCAAATCAGAACCGCTCGGTGCCGTCTGCTGTTCTCCTCTTATTGGAGAGTCAGGAGCTGCCAGTGGCCAGCGTGGGGCACCATCCCCCAGCAGAGATCGTCATTTTCCATGCCGGGTCGTGGGAACACAGGGACAGGAGGCTTTCTCTCAGTTCTCCCCAGCTGTCCTGTCGTGGAGCTCCTGTGATCCCCTATGAAGACATTATGGTCCTGATTCTCTTTTTTTTTTGCTATAAAAATAAAATAGGAGACTTTATGGTCTTGATTCTTTTTTTTTTTTTTTTTGCTATAAAAATAAAATAGGAGACATTATGGTCCTGATTCTTTTTTTGTTTTTCGGTATAAAAATAAAATAGGAGACTTTATGGTCCTGATTTTTTTTTTTTTTTTGCTATAAAAATAGAATAGGAGCACCTTTTAATTTATTCTGAGGCCAGTAATACCCTGATACCAAATGGATATCAAGGCATCACAAGAAAACTACAGACCAGTATATTTTTTAATAAGAAATACCCAAATCACTCCAATGCCATATTTACATTCCTGATTCTGAGCCTTCTCTATGATGAAGAAATTGGGCAGATTTTATTCTATCCCATTTTTTCAATCTTCAAGGCCACAGGGGGGAAGGTTCAGTGCCTGTCAATCAATCAAAAAAAAAAAAAAAGGTAAAAAGGGGCGATCCCTTTGAGATGAACCTTTTCCGCTGGGGCCATGGGAATATAGGGCCAGCGGGAGTTGACTTTCCTGGAAAGTCTCCCAGGATTGCTGGATCTTCTTGGCCACCCCAGGGTGGAGCCGTGAGCGGAGACTGCGTGGGAGACGATGCAACCCGTCCTCTGCTCAGAAACACCTAGGCATCGCCTGTTACCAGGTTACCAAGCAACCCTCAGTCGTTGTTGCTAACTGTTCAGATACAGAGGCAAATGCAGCCCTTGGGGGAGCGCAAAGATGGTCTGCAGAGACCGAGGGAACCCAGCCACCTCCGGAAAGGTTGCCCTTCTTCTCACCTGGACACACCTGTGGCTGTCAGGCAGTTGAAGACTTTAAAACTGGTAATGGCTATTTGATGGCTGGCCTTGTGCAGATCAAGTCTGAATACGTGTTATTTGTACTACCATCTGGATTTGCCCTTGAGCTAGCTGTAAATGGAGCCCGGAGATTGGTTTAATGGGTGTTTAGTGAATAACATCAGCCTTTAAAAAATAATGTTGGCGCTGCTGTTATAATGTCCCATAATTGGTTCAACAAGAGGAAAAGCCAGAAAAACCACACTGTGGAGAGGAGGTAAGGCTGCTCTGAGCATCGCCAGCAGCCCAAGCTGGGAGAAGCATTTATGCATTTATGAGTGCCTTCCTGTGTACGTCTTGGTGCCAAATGTTTTACAATATCAACTGTTCTCAGGGCCGGGGATATTTTGGGACTTCGCTAGACCAGAAGTTCTTATAAATCAGTCTCTCTCTCTCTGTCTGTCTCTCTCTCTCCCACCCCCCTCAACTATTTATCTCTCTCCAGCTAGCTTTCTTTTAATTAAGAAAGTAATAACATGGATTACAAATAAAAGTAAATTTTCTTCCACCTTCAGATCCCTTAGGGTCTAGGTTCCCATCTCAGACACAAACACTGTTTCTAGGTTCTTGTGTTTCCTTTCAGAAATATTATGTTTATACCATCATACTTGGCCTGTTATTCTGTGCCTTGTGTTTTTCACTTAATAACACATTTTGGTTTTTGTTTCCTGGGCATTCATTGATTCTTATTCTTGGCCATGATCTTCTTACCTAATTAGTCCCCTCTTGATGGCCCTTTAGGGTGTTTACACTCTTTTGCTATTATAAAGAAAGTGGCAGAGAGCACTTTCATGCATACACCTCTGTGGGCAATTCTATTGTCGAGTAAATTCTAGAAACAAGGCCAAGGGTTCTGTACATCTGGGGTCCATGAGTGGGCAGCAAAGGATTTATGAACCTCTTGGAATCTAATGCAAAAAGATACGTGATTTTGGAAGGCAAAGATCTATAACGTCCATCACATTTCAGATGGCTCCACGACCCCAGTGTTTATCTAGAACTTGGCTTTTTTGCCTCAGCCTCCCCCATTCAGCCTCCAGTGGACTTTTTTTTTCTCACTAGCACTCTCTTTAGGCTAAATTTTTTTTTTTTTTAGTTTAACATCTTTATTGGAGTATAATTGCTTTACAATGTTGTGTTAGTTTCTGCCATACAACAAAGTGAATCAGCTGTATGTGTACATATATCCCGATATCTCCTCCCTCTTGCGTCTCCCTCCCACCCTCCCTATCCCACCCCTCTAGGTGGACACAAAGCACAGAGCTGATCTCCCTGTGCTATGCGGCTGCTTCCCACTAGCTATCTATTTTACATTTGGTAGTGTGTATATGTCCATGCCACTCTCTCACTTCGTCCCAGCTTACCCTTCCCCCTCCCCGTGTCCTCAAGTGCATTCTGTATGTCTGCGTCTTTATTCCTGTCCTGCCCCTGGGTTTGTCAGAACCATTTTTTTTTTAAAGAAGGGTAATTGTTAACTGCCCCATTTCCATATGTTGTTTGTTCTGAGAGAGGAAGCTGAAACTTTTCAAGGGTTTTTTTCTCATGGATCCATTATCATGGCAGATGGAGGACTGTCTGTAATTTTGTGTACCTGTGGAAGGAACAGAAGTAGGCATTATTCTCCAGGACAGAAAGAGGTGGATTTAATTTGGGAAATTAGTTGTGAAGTGGCTTCTATTTATTATCTATAAACCTTTCCAAAGCTTGTTGGGTGGAGAAGTGAACGGCGATTTAAGTCAGGCAAGAGTAAGCCGTAAGAAACTCTGGTTAGAAACACATTTTTCCTTGATGCCTTATTCTTTTATGTTAGGAGAATTCACCTGGCAATGATAATTCTACCTGGACAGCCTGGCAGATGAGCAACCATGTTTTGCACAACGAAACCGATGCAGACCTAGCGTCAAGTGGCTTATAAATTTGGAGAAACTGCCAACTCCAGTCACATGTATTTGTTTGTATCTTAGGAATTCCTCATTGGTTGTGCTCTGGACTTGCTGGGTGGCATCTTCCCATAGAACTAGAGCTGATCTTGGGAGACAGACTTTGCCTTTTCCAGCTCAAGGTTCCCAAGTGCCCGACCCCGAGATGAGCATCTACAGGGCTTGTCCACTGAGAGTCAGGAAGGCGCTTGGATGTGCTCTGATGCCCTTCCCCCTCTCCAAGGCGCCCCCACCTCTCCTCCAGGTATCATACTGTTGTCTTTCACTCATGTACTTGGAATCATTCCTCTCCCCTGTTTTCGCCTTTAAGTATCCTCCCTTCGGTGCCTCTGGGAAGAGACTTGATCAACTGTTGAACGTGGAGGCATCAGTTATCGACAGTGTTTTACTCCCGCTCACGTGTTACGTCCTAACCGGGGACAGTTTCTTTAGCTGAAGGGTTTTCACACTGGTTGGTCTTTGGAGGATTATATTTTCCAGCACAACGTGTGGGTCTGGGGCTGGGAAGCCGTCGCTGTGGGGTGAGATCCCTTCTCGGAGGCCAGCTGCCTGTTCACTCTGTAAGACCAGCCACGTGTATTCAACTCCCAGCTCCTAGATTTCCTTGGCACCAAAATCCTTTAAGATAGCCGAATCCCAGGGAAGCAAAGAGGACTTTTTTTAAACAGCTTCAAGCTTCCTCTGACAATCACCTTTTTCTTCTCCCATATCTTCTAATTTTCCAAGTCTTCTTGACTTCTGTCACCGATATTTCCAGTCAAATTTAGTACACTTAAATTTGATCAGGAGCCAGATGTAGCTCTTAGGAGAAATTTTGATTTATTTATTTATTTTTTTTATGACTAGGTCTCCAAAATAATGTGTTTAGGGAAGTCTCTGAGAGGTTATTCGTAATTTTGAATTTTTATCAGTAAGCTCTCTACAGATGAAAGAATGACTTCACAGTTATTCATGTAATTTAATGTCTTGGCATGTGGTTTTAGCAATTAGACTCTTTTTTTTTTTTTTTCTATAACTGGTTGGTCAGGGGACATTTTCAAGTCTTCTCCTGGCCTCCTTGAGAGGAGTTGCCTGGGACCTGAAAAATAGGCAGGTCCTAGCTTTTGCTCCATCCTTTCCGGGTGAGGGCCTGTAACCTGGGCTTCTTCATTCAAAAGGGCACGAACCCAACCTGTCAGCACATGGCAATAGCACTGAGGCTATTAGGCTATTAAAATATGCCACGTCTTAATTCCAAAACAAAAAACAAACAAAAAAAAACCCAAAATATTTTGCCAAAGGATAAAGTAAAGTGTTCAACGATAATAATTACCAGGAGCTCTTTAGCATCATGGATGTTAAATAAAATAAGGAAGTGGTACAGAAATACCCTCCGGAACAGGGCTCTGTGTGGGTGGCCTGAGTGTTTTGACTCAGGGGAACATTATTAGGTGGATACATTTTATAGATTCTTCTGCTTCTGATGAATGTTACATTCTGCCTGCCTCATATTTACCACTCCAACAGCACTTTTCCTGTTTATTTGCTTTTTTTTAATTTCTTTTCCTGTCCCGATTTTCTGAGCTAGGCAGCCAACTTGGAGTGCATTTTCATGAGGCCCAGGCCTAGAAGGCAGTCTGGTACTTGTATACGTTTGCTTGGGCTGCCCTAACAAAGCACCACAGGATGAGTGGCTTGTGCGGCGGAAATCGATTTTCTCACAGTTCCGGAGGCTTGAGGTCTGAGATCAAGGTGTGGGCAGGGTTGGCTTCTCCCGAGGCCTCTCTCCTTGGCTTGTAGACGGCTGCCTTCTCCCTGTGTCCGCACCCGGTCTTCCCTCTGCCTGTGTCCTGATCTCCTCCTCTTACCAGTCCTGTGGATTAGGGTCTACCCCAATGACCTCATTTTAATGTAATTACCTCTTTAAAAACCCTATCTCCAAATACAGGTAAATTGTGAGTACTGGGGCTTAGGGCTTCAGTGCATGGATTTCAGGTGGACACGACTCAGCCCATAATAGTGCTTAACAATGTTTTTGAAACGTTGTCTTCCCGTGGATGGTAACCCACCTGAAGGAACACCAGGTGGCACAAGCTCTTACTAGGTTCCCTTCCTTCATTCTTCCATCCCTCCCTCCCTCCCTTCCTTCCTCCCTCCCTTCCTTCCATCTTTTAAATTCTCTCACTGTATTTCTGTCTCTTTATCTATTTGTCTCGTACCTGGATGTGCTGGGAATGCTAAGTGTGGAAAAGAGTTGGATGAAGTTGGAGAGTTTCTCTGAGACAGCAAGTAGAGAGAAAGTCAAATGATTCGAAGTCTGATCTTACAAGACTCCTGGCAGGTGTGCGCTCTCTGCTAATGAAATCAAAGGGGTGGGGCAATGCTGTTCACCACCACCATCACCTGACATGATCGGCTCAGGTACCTTCGGGGGAGATTCATATTCATATACATTGGAACGTGTAGGTGTGCTCTCCTGACTGTGTTGAGTTCCCAGGGCTGCCATAACAACGTACCACAAACGGTGTGTCCTCACAGAAACGTTTGCTCTCACAGCTCCAGAGGCTAGAAGTCAGAAGTCAAAGCATCCGCAGGGCCACACTCCAATAACTTCCTTGATTCTAGTAACTTCTGGTGGCTCCTGACATTCCTTGGCTTGTAACCGCATCACGCCAGCCTCTACTGCCGCTGTCATGTGGCCTTCTTCCCTGTGTGTGTTTCTGTGTGTCGGTATCTGAATCACCCTCTTTTTTCTCTTACAAAGACACCAGTTGTTGGATTTAGGGCCCACCCTAATCCAGTATGACCACTTTTTAACTAATTCCATCTGCAAAGACTCTATTTCCAAGGAAGGTCACATTCTGAGGCTTAGGTGGACAAGAATTTGGGGGGAACCCTTTTCAACCCAGTCCATTGATCAGCCCCACGCTCTGACCCCCTCCGTGGCCAGGCTTCAGGGAGCTTGGTTAGGCCGGAGGGCCTTTTGTCATGCACAAGGGAGGGAGAGGGGAGAAAATGGGAGGAAACAAGAGGAGGCTAATCCTGGCAATAATAGAAACCGACTTAAATTCATCGGGAGACTTTAGAGCAGCTGCCAGGGCTCTTTGTCTGAAATATCCATTAAGCGTCTACCAAGGAGTTAGGGATACTGTCTCCTTATGCAAAATTTAACATTTGCTGGGCTAGCAGGTTCTGTCCTATTTATTAGCATTCTGACACATTCATTTCAGCTCACAAGTCTATTAAACAGGGAAATGTGTTTTCAATGTGCTTTTGGGAAGCAGAGCAGACAAGTGTCTTGGGCAACGCCATCCCCGTCAGGATATTCCTGCCAAGCTTTCATCACCCAGAGATTTCGGGGTGCCTGCTGCCAAAGCCGGGCAACCCGGGCTCTTTTCAGATCATTTCGTTTTGTTTCCCAGATGTTACTTTTTGCAGAAGCTCCTGAAGCTGGAGAAGCATAGGGCGGCACTTTGGTTTCAAGTATTTCAGATCTTTAGGGGTCCTTTCTATTTATTCACTCCCATCTCGATTGTTTATTTTTCCCCCCTTCTGGCTTTTATGGAAAGAGCCCAAGGAGGGAGCTGGTTTTGAGCCCATGAAACTGGGAGGAAACGAATGCCGCTTACTGTGAGAGGCAGCCGTAGAGCAGGAATGTGCTGATGGGGTGGATGAGGAATTGGGCTTTGAACCTGTGTCATCAACAGTGACAACTCCGGCGTCTGGGATGAGGTCAGTGCAACCCTGCCTGCAAGAAAAGGCATCCGTGAGAAGCTCCATTCAACCTGGGCTGTCTTTGTCAGCGCGTACCTCCTGTTCGGACTCCCATCTCCTCTTTGGGCTGTGGGCGTTCTGGTATTTTGTTCTGCTTTCCTCTCTCTGGTGCATTTCCCCTCCTGGGACCAGAGAAAGAAAACAGCTCGAAGTGTCTGAACACTAAATCAGCTGTCGATTTTGAGGGTCGCAATATTTTGGAGATGTTGAGGGATATGCCAGCGACACAGTTGGTTACCCAAAACAGGGCTGACTCTCAGGATTCCCGACTCCTGATGACCCCAAACTAGTCATTGGCCTGGGAGTGGGGGGCGGGGGGGAGGCAGAGGCATTCCTTGAGGAGGGCAGAGGAAGCATGCGATGTCTCTCGCAGCTCTCAGATATGTGAGCCAGAGATCTCTGCCCTCTTCCCTAAGAAAGGCTCAGCGGCGGTATTGCCGCCCCGATCCCCGGCAGGTCTTGGAAAGATTTGCTCAGGTCAATCTCAGTAAACATTGATCGTGTTCTTTCTAGTAGGGAAGCGCCTGTCATACACATAGAAACAGTTAGGAGACATGTGCCTTCAAGGAGATTCAAGCGTTCTCGGGGAACAAATCTGGGCATTTTATATGGTTCACCCTAACATATGTAAACCGCTGACCATCCCTCAAGTGGGTCTTGAATATGTCCTTGGTGCTCCCGCCCAGAGCCTTCTATTTTGAGTTATTTTTGGGTAAGGAGTGAGGTCGAGTTTGGAGTTCAGGCTTTTTTTTAATGGGGATGTCCAATGGTTGCAACACCATGTATTGGAAAGACTGACCTTTCTCCATCGAATTGCCTCTGTGCTTTTGTAAAAAGTTAATTGACCATATTTGTGTGGATCTACTTTTTGACTCTCCATTCTGCTTCTTTGGTTTATATGTCTATTCTTTCACCAATCTCACATTCTCTTAATTATGGTAGCTTTAGTCTAAGTCTTGCCATCAGGTATTGTGTTCTCCCACTTTATTCTTTTTCAAAATTGTTTTGGTTATTCTAGTTCCTTTGAATCAGCTTGTTAATATCCTGATGGGCTTTTGGCTTTTGGTTGGGATTGCATTGAATCTATAAATTAATTTGGGGAAAACTAACATCTTAATAATCTTGTCTTCCATTTCATAAACATGGTATAGCTCTCCATTTATTTAATTTGTCTTTAATTTCTTCTATCCGTGTTTTGTGGTTTTCAGCATATATATCTTAACATATATTTGGTTAGATTCATACCTAATTATTTCCTTTTATGGTGCTATTATAAATGGTATGGTGTTTTAAATTTCTAATTATTCATTTCTAGTATACAGAAATATAATTGATCTATACATGTTCGCCTTGTATCCTGCAACCTGGCTAAACTCATTTATTAGTTCTAAGAGTTCTTTTGTAGATTCCTTGGGATTTTCTATGTCATGTCTGTGAATACTAACAGTTCTATTTCTTCCTTCCAATCTGTATGCCTTTTATTTCTTTTTCTTGCCTAATTGTACTGACTAAGATGTCAGATAAGACTGGTGAGAGCAGACATTCTTGCCTTATTCCTGATCTTAGGGAGAAAGCATTCAGTCTTTCACCATTAAGTACAATGTCATCTATACGTTTATGGAAGACGAAAGGCATTGATGTTTGAAAAGCCGTCAAGTTCCTGAAAGGTGGCATGCTGCAGAGACGGTACAGAGTTGGAGTGGGTCAGAGAATACTGGATAACTGTGAGACTGGGTTTGAATTCTGACTCCACCTCTTAGCAGCTACTAGACCTTGGGCAACCTTCTTACCCTGCCTTTTCCTTCAGTTTCTGTATCTAAAATGGGGATAATAGTAATTACTTGACAGAGTTACAGTGAAGACAGGCTAAGTTAATACAAGTAAAATGCTTAGAATAGTGCTTACTGCTTTGTATGTCCTCAGTGAATATTAGTTATTATTCTGTCTGGACAGCAGTAAAAATGGCCAGAGCACTCAGGGTGCCTGAATGTGGGATTTTTTTTTTTTGACCCAGACTGTAGAGATTTTGCTGCCCACCTTGAAAAGTACAGAGAGCTTTTGGGTTTGGATGTGTTTTTCTCTGGTCATTAAACACCCTTGTGTCTTCAGTGCTCTCGAGGTGCTCAGAAAGATGGACAGCATTTACATTCAGGGCAACAAATCAGGGATGGAGTATCCACACTAGAAAAGAGCAGATTGTCCTTAATCTGGAAGAGGAGGTTTCTCAGAGGAAAAGGAAATCCCTAAAGAAGTTAAAGGAGCGCCAGTGTGGTTAAGGAAAAATGTATGATAAGATTGATGTGAAAAATAATAGAGAATCATGGGGTGAATGGAGAAGGGGTGTGTGTGTGTGTGTGTGTGTGTATGTGTGTGTGTGTGTGTGTGTGTGTATGTGGTGAAGAGCGGGGGGAGGGTAGAGTCAGGATATGTGGTAGATGTGATAGTAACAGGGGCTCATGGAATCATGACTGGACTGAGCTCCCCGTCACTGGAAGGATTCAAGCACAAGCTAGGTGACCAATGGTCAGGGAGGTTATAGAGGGGCTTCCTGTGCAGTGTGAACGTGTGGGCTGAGACCCCTTTCCTGCTCCACAATTCCTCGCTCATCAGCCAACCAAGAACATCGGGGAGAGGGCCCCCCTGCCCCCTCTGGCCTTTAGGGGAAGGGCTCATGGGACCTGAAAGTCTGGGGCAGCGGGTTCTGGTCTGAGACCCTGGAGGTCCTGAGTGGGAGCTTGGGCACAGGCTTCCAGGCAGAGTCTCCCAGGGGAGCAGAAGTGGCGGCAGGTATGGCCATCAGGGGCTGCAGGTGTCTCCTCTGAGCTTGGCCTGGCAGCTTGTGCTTTCCGCAGGGAGTGGCCGTGGTGACCTTTCCCCGTCTTTTCCGCAGCCCCCCAGGACTTCTCGGCTTGCTTAGCAGCGTGTCCTCCCTTGCCTGTTTCACCTCACCTGGTCGCTCCTCTCTCGGCCTCTCCATCTCTCCCGTCTCTCTCACCTGCGTCTTCCCATCTCCTCTCCGCACCCCTCCTCATCTCCCCTCTCCAGTGATCTTCCTCCCGCTCTCTCCCCCTCCCCCTCAGTACACAGGGTCCTTGGAGAATTCTCTCGGGCTCTGCCGGGCCCAGCAGTGCCGTTTGCAGCCCCAGCGCAGGTACAGTAATCGGAAAAGCTCTTCGGAGGCACTTTCTTCCCACCTGCCGTGCATGGAGACCCACATGGGCAGATTCTGCCCTGGGGCCCCTCCCCTCTTTCTAGAAAATCTGATCTGGGTGAAGCTCTCCTCCAGGACTTTGCTTCCGATTGGTTTTGCAGAGCGGAAGGCCGGCGGCGCTAATTAAGCTCATCCAAGCGATCTGTTGACAGGGTCCCTGCCGTACATTTGGGGTGGAGCGCCGTGACAAGTCTAGGCGCCCGTGAGATTTATTATGGAGAACCGGCCCCTCCCTGAAGTCATCCTTCAGGTGTCTCGGTGACAATCTTCCAACCCACCCGTCGTCCGGCGCTACTTGGTTAGTTATTGACCACTTGGTGTCAAACTGTACTTGCTTCTGGCAAGTCTCCCACAAGCAGGGGATACAGAAGATTTGCATATTAATTTCCTTTCTCGCAGGGTCTTATGTTCCAACACGCCTCAACTCGAGGACCCTACCTGTACCTCACTTATCCCCTTTGCTGTTCTCTGCCTGGCTTGGACTGGAAAAGGGCAGCAGGGATGCAAATAAAGGTTCCACGCTGGCATCTAACGGGATCCTATGATCTGACCAAGACTCCAGAACCGCCTTTTTTGCTAGTGATTGGATTAAGCAGTCCTGTCGCTCAGCCAGTTTTCAGGATTGGGCGAGTGGAGTGAAGCCTTTGGGGGCGTGATGTTTTAACAGTGAAAGGAGGGAAAAGGAGAGGCTACAACTCGATGGGCATTGAAGCGGTGCTCCCGGAACTCGTGAGCTGCTCCCGGCTCCCCCGCCGGCCTGCCCCTGGGAAGTCCTGGGGCCCCAAAAGCGTGTTTAAAATTCTGACTGCAGAAGGCCGCACAGAGGCAAGTTTTGATCATCTGTCTTGACCGGCAGAACAGGACACGTTGACTCAGAACTTGTATTCTGAAAGTCTGATTAGGGGAGCTTCCGGACGGGACTGCAGAGGCTCTGTTTTCCCACTGCTCTCTTCATTTCCTCCCGCCCAGGCTTCCCATTTAAGTCACGTGTGCAAAGCAGGGACGTTTCAGCGTCACACTGCGGTGGGTCCATGGAGGTAGACAAGCACTTCGCCTTTCCTGGGAGGGGACCCTTCAGCACCGTCCGTTGAACGCAGAGATGCGTCGTCTTATTTTCTAAGCACAGTGTCTTCTTTGAACCTATTGGCGGTTATTTCCTTTAATCTACAGGGTGCTTAACGAGAATTAAATCTACAGTTTCCAAGGGCTCCAAGACCCCAGAGACACCACCGGGGCAGCTAGGAGGGGAAGAGACTCATCCGCCTTGATTCCTATTTCCCTCCCCTTCAGAAACAGAGATGCGACTTTAAACTTAAAATGTGAAGTTTCAGTATTTAAAAAACGTTACATCGAACAGAAATGTTGCCTCCAAATCAGGGGGCGGGTGTGTCTTCTGAGGTTGCCGTGATGTCTGTCTAGGTGCTCTGGAGTAGCTACTCGCCTCTTTCCTGTTTGGACCCTCACACGAGGACCCTCCCAACCCATCGTGCTCAGAACACCTGCCTTGACCATTTTGTGGGAAGGAGACCACCCGGGCACCTGATGAGAACCACAGACTGCTGGGTTACTGGCCTTTGGGGGGGGACAGTTCTTTGTGGTGGAGCCGCGTCCTGAGCTTTCAGTCTGCTCTTCGCTTCAGCCCGATCCCCGGGAGCCCCCGTGGAGCTAGATCAGGAGAAGAAGGGACCGCTAGGGCCCGCCGTGCCCAGGTGCTCAGCACCCCCTTTTGGGGTCAAAAAATAACAACAGATTAAAAAGTAATGAAACTGACATGTGAACACACACCGCAGAACTCGTCTGAACAAATGAGTTTGGGCTCCCTGGAAGCGGTCAACTTGGGAGGATGGTGTTATTTGGAAAACTTTTGGAAGTTTCTTAGGAAGCTTCTGAGGGTTGATTTACAGTCCAAGTTTTTTAAAAAAAGGCAATCTTTTGTGTGTGTGTGTGTGTGTGTGTGTGTTTGGGCATGATCTTTAACAACAACAACGTTCTCAGAGTAACTTTCTTCTTCCAAAACATTCAAGATTATTATTATTATTATTATTTTTAAAAAATACAGTTATTCATTTATTTATATATATATTTAAAATTTATTTATTTTTGGCTGTGTTGGGTCTTCGTTTCTGTGCGAGGGCTTTCTCTAGTTGCGGTGAGCGGGGGCCACTCTTCATCGCGGTGTGCGGGCCTCTCACTATCGCGGCCTCTCTTGTTGCGGAGCACAGGCTCCAGACGTGCAGGCTCAGTAGTTGTGGCTCACGGGCCCAGTTGCTCCGCGGCATGTGGGATCTTCCCAGACCGGGGCTCGAACCCGTGTCCCCTGCATTGGCAGGCAGATTCTCAACCACTGCGCCACCAGGGAAGCCCCAAGATAATTGTTGAATTATAATTTGGCCCTGCTGCTTTCCAACAGGGGGCTTCCCAAGGCAAACCCATTCCCTGTACTGTGGTCTAGGACATTTTCTCATGACTATTTGGCCTCTGAGGCTTTAGCTGGTCTCCTCCTGGTCTCAGGAGCCATCAAGGTTAAGTGAGAGGCTACCAGAAGAATGCAATTGAGAAGAGAGATGAGGACAAGCTCGAGATACAATTTGTCATCCACCGCCTGGCTGGTTTAAAAAAAAGTCATGGTTTGCATTTTTGTTTTCATTATTAGTAAGTTTCACTGTTAGGTGACTCACAAAGATGATGGCATTGACCCAAAATTTGAAGAAGAATGTATTGATATATAGAGCCAATTGTGCTCTAAGGCTCCTTCCCGGGAAAGATGAAGATTTAAAAGCCTGAGGGCTCACATGTGACTCCAGGTACAGTCCTTACATTAGAGTGTGTGCTGCCGAGAGTTTTCACGTTGACTTCATGTATCTGAGTGTAACAGGCTGTATGCATCAGCTTTGCCTTGTAACAAGCAGCTCTCAAATCTCAGAGGCTGACATCCACAAAGGTTGATGTTGCTTTCAGTTACATTCAGGCTGCAGGTTGTTTTCTTGGAGAGATTTCTTTCTGATTCTTCCCTGGGGGTGGTTTTACTCACTGAGTTCCTAAGAACTCCTCAGGGGGGGGTGGGAGCATATCCTGTTTGTGAAGATACCCAGTGCAGTGGGCGTTTTCATCTCAGCCTCTCTCTCCTCACCCTCTATAGCACACACACGTGCTCGTGCACTATCCCACCCCAACCTTTGGAGACGTTCTTTTGTTAATGCTTTGATAGTGGGGATGCATTTTAAGATTGACAAGGAATCGTGCATCTTTTATTTCTGAATCCCACTTTCAGCACAGTGCACTGTGTGTTCTGGATCATTAAATTCCACTTAAATAGTTGCTTATTGAAGTGAGAGAAGGCTATGAAGTTGATGGAGGAGCAGATGCTCTTTAGACTAATAAATGTGAAACTCTCCTCTGGGCGTTTGGAAGTTTGTTTGAAGCATGGCTTCCGATTCAAGCTGGGTGCTTCTGCAGTCATTTGATATGCAACTAGAATGACCTCTCTGTGTCTCCCAGTGCACTTGATTGTGAGAGGTTCTTCGCTGGTGCTAAGATCTGCAGCAGTGGGAGCCGTCTCTTTGTTCGGATGCTTCTGTGGGAGGCTTCTCAGACAAACCTAGGTTTGAGTTCTTGGAATTGTTGCTTATAAGATAGGAATCATAATGTTATTGCATTGGGACTCAGGTAAAATATGTAAAGGGACTACTAGCATGGTGCTTGACATGCAGTGTAATTTGTAGTTTCCAGGACTCACTCTTCTTTGCATTTTCAACATCTCTGAAATTAGTATTTGTCTTACAGCCAATGGCATAGTGGAATTGACATGCCATCTAAAATAAAAGCGTGTCTTAAAATCGTTGTGTCTTAAGATTTGGTGAAGTATGGTAGTCAGCACTTAATACGTGGGCGTTGGTGGGACTAAAACGAATTACAGAAAACATTCAAGTGTAAGTTAGTGTTTCTGGAAGTTTTTTTTTTAGAAATTCACGTTCTTTTATTTATTTATTTATTTATTTATGACTGCGTTGAGTCTTCGTTTCTGTGAGAGGGCTTTCTCTAGTTGCGGCAAGTGGGGACCACTCTTCATCGCGGTGCGTGGGCCTCTCACCATCGCGGCCTCTCTTGTTGCGGAGCACAGGCTCCAGACGCGCAGGCTCAGTAATTGTGGCTCACGGGCCCAGTTGCTCCGTGGCATGTGGGATCTTCCCAGACCAGGGCTCGAACCCGTGTCCCCTGCATTGGCAGGCAGATTCTCAACCACTGCGCCACCAGGGAAGCCCTCTGGAAGTTTTTATTTTGGTCAACGGCCACTTTGAGAAGCTGATGAAAAGTATATAGATCTTTTTCCAGAAGTATGCGTATTCCCACGAAATTCTGCATATAATTTCAGGGTGTCTTAGAACAACCCAGGGCTCTTCCCCCGACCTACCCCCTTGGGAAAAGGTAAGGATATTGTGCCTTATTATTATTGTGACTGCTTTTGTTTTTTCTTTTCCTCCTCTCCACTCCAATTTGCTCACTGAGTAGTGTTCAAGTTGTAGCTGTTTTCTTTTTTTTTTTTTTTTTTTCACTGTTTTAGGGAATGCAAGTCTTCCTGCGACAAGTGGCTGCCCTGCGGGTCTCATTCACCTGTCCTTACCCTCCCTCTTACCTGACTTGGCATCCCCACCGAGGAAGAGCGCTAGCCTTCAGCACCCAACTGCCCACATCCCGCCCCCGAGTCCAGCACTGGGGCAGGTTCTCACAAAGTACAGTTCCGTAGTCATTGGTCCAGGCAGGGAGAGGGAGCAGTGCGCTGGGCTTGCGTTCTTATCTTGTCATCCATTTCCCGCAATGAGCAGATCCTTCCTGTGCCTCCCGGATGTGTTCTAGGCACCGGGCAATACAATAGTAAGCAGAAGTTGGGTACTGCAAATGAACCCGATGGTGAAAATGACATAGAGAGCTGACATTCTGGTGGAGGAGACAGAAGAAGTTCCAAGTGAGTGAAATACATTCTATGTTAGACGGTGTCGGCGGCTAGGAGGAAAGAAACAAAGCAGGCGAGGGGATAGGAAGTAGGTGGGTGCGTGAGTGTGGGATGGAGGTGGTGTAAACTTAGGTGACAGGGTTGGGGGTGTCACCTGAGAGGTGATATTTATAGAAAGACCCGAAGGAGGTGAAAGACCAAACCGTGCCCGTATGTAGGGGGAGGAGCTTTCCAGGAGGAAGGGACGGCAGGTGCTAATGCCTTCAGGTGGTGTTGCATCTGACATGTTCAAAGAAACCAAGAGGGAGGTGTGGCCCAAGCAGGAGGAGGTGGGAGGTGGGAGGTGAAGTGGGGGCCTCCTACGTCGTAGCAACGCTTGGCTTTGGTGCTAAGGGGTCCAACAAGCCATGTTGGGTTCGAACATGGCCTGACTTGAGTTTTCAGACAATCATCCTGGCTTTGGTGTCTGTCCCAGCTCTGGTGAACTTTCCCCTGGTGAATACCCATCTACTTACGTCTAAATGGTTCCGGCAGTGTTTGGTGGGCAGAGAAATTGTTAAGTTTATAACCTGTTTAGTAAGACTTTTAGAGAATTGCCATCCAGGCCAAATTTATTACTGTCACTCTCTCTACCAAAATGGAAAATAATCCAAGCTCCGGCTTGTGGTCCATGTCTCGCAAACATCGTTGAATACTGTGAAAATCTATAGCCACACAGCATTTCAAGAGGTCCTTGAAATTCATCATGACCGGATTTGTCCTTGTCAGCAGAGCTCTATGAAAATGAATTTCGGCCGGATCGTGCGTTCCCAGCGGGGCACTGGGGTAAAGCCAAGTGTCACAGACACAGCCCCAGCGGCTGCGCTGCCCGGTCACCCTTTGAAGCTTGGTCTCTACCCCAGGTAGGGTCCTCACGGTCAGAGGGCTCTGAACCTCTCTTCCTGTGGGTTGTCAGTTGTTGACCTTCTCTTCGTTTCTGGAAGATCCACTTCCGGGCTTTCTGGGCTCCGTGTATGTTACTGAAGCTTCTCTAGGCTGCCCGTCAGTGTCGCTGTGGACTGTAAACTTCTGTCTCCCCATCTTTATGATCACGGTAAAGTGGTTTGTTTGGTTGTTCGTTTCTGTTTTTCTGAAATAGCTTACCCCTTTCCTGCCAGTTCCTATTCTATACCTTTTAAAACATTTTTGTAAGAGTGGGCAGAGGCTGTCTTCCAGCACCTTCTCCGTCTCTTCTCCTCCATTTCTAAGGTCTGCCGTGGCAAATTGGGAAGTTTGTAGTGGGCCCGGATGGATAACACAGAGAGGTGTATTCTGTGAAACCAGCTTCGGAGGCATGAGTTGGGGTCTGAGCCTCCTCTCGGCAGCGTTATGTGTCCTACAGTGGTTGAGGCATCGCAGTGGGTGTGGGGAGCTGCTCGCCTCTTTGGGTATCATTTTACCAAGGGGAGGATCACTTCTTACCTGGTCACCGAGGTTAGGGAGGGCAGCCCTTAGCCAATCATGACGTTTACACCCCTCCTCTTTCCAACTTCCTCTTACCCTGTTAAATTTGTGGAAGTTCTCAGAAGTGTACAGTTCCATCAGAACCTTGACTAAGTGTGCAGTCTCCCTGTGTGTATGGGGCGTGTGTATACTCCTGGCTTGAGCTTAAGCTGTGTCTGCTAGTGGGAAACCGTCCTGTCTGGGCACGTGTGATAAATTGATCAGGTGGGCTTGACGTGAGTCAAGGTGCAGATGGGACGCGGGAGCCTCCTGGCAGCGTTCGTTCTTGGAGAAGGGAAGCCAGCCACACGTGGGCCCAGGAAGACAGGCTCAGGGGCCAAGGGGAGGCTGGGCTTTCTCCTTTGAACTTGGCCTCTGGTTCAATTTCAACTGTTGGGTTCCTCCCCAAGTACTAAGGAGAGAGAGCAGAGAAAGGAGGGCTTGTGAAATAGGAGGAGTGACATCCTGGAGACGTGGCCGTAGGTCCCAGCTAAGCTGCCGCCGTGATGACAGCTGGACACGGCTGCCTCGAGGTTAGGAGGCCCAGAAGAAGACTAGGAAAGAAAGAAAAGGAAGATGCAGTACTTGCCGCCTGCATAGCAGTGGGACCTCGGCAGAGCTCCTGGGACTGGCCTGAGGCCTCCCAGAAATACTTGTAGGAGCCTGGAGGCCTGCCTTAGCCAGTGTGGCCAGAATTAGTGCCATATGGTTATATTTATGTTCGAGACAATCAAATAGTGTTTTAAGGTCTTTCTTCTCTCCTGTTTTAAGTTTGGGTGTGTGTGTGCACAGTGTGTGTGTGCGTGTGCACGTGTGTAATGTGCGTGCGTTTCACTACTGTGAGATGACTTCCAGCATGCCCTGTCTTGGAGATTACATGTAGTATTGAGATTAATGGAGTATTCCATGTAGTATTCCATGGAGTATTGAGACTAATGGAGTATTCCATGTAGTATTGAGATTAATGGAGTATTCCATGTAGTATTCCATGGAGTATTGAGACTAATGGAGTATTCCATGTAGTATTGAGATTAATGGAGTATTCCATGTAGTATTCCATGGAGTATTGAGACTAATGGAGTATTCCATGTAGTATTGAGATTAATAGAGTATTCCATAGAGTATTCCATGTAGTATTGAGATTAATAGAGTATTCCATGGAGTATTCCATGGAGTATTGAGATTAATAGAGTATTCCATGGAGTATTGAGACTAATGGAGTATTCCGTGGAGTATTATATGTAGTATTAAGATTAATAGAGTATTCCATAGAGTATTCCATGTAGTATTGAGATTAATGGAGTATTCCATGGAGTATTATATGTAGTATTGAGATTAATGGAGTATTCTGTGGAGTATTATATGTAGTATTGAGATAAATGGAGCAGTCGCATGCAGTGAACTCCAGGGCTCACTCACTGAGCAGAAATTCCCATTGTTCTGAAGGATGGAGCGGCTACCCCCCAACACAATCCCCTTTTGTAAAACAAAAGACCAGATCTCCTCTGTGTACTGGAGCATCCCTGGGTAAGTCCAGACGCGTGGACACGTGTTTTGCCGTTGGCACTAGACTTCGGCATACGGTTCCGTGGGTGTAGGTGGCTGGTTTCTGTTTGCACAAAGAGAAAAGTGGAGGTTTCTTAAAAATGTCTACTTAGCGGTTTAAAAAAAAAAACAACAAATTCTGGGACATTTCAGTTAAAACAGTCACCAAGGTGTGAATCTAGGAGCTGCCACGGCGTGAGCTGCTCCAGGCTGGCAATGCTCGGGACCATCTGGTCCCTCTGGTTTGGGGCTTCTCATCCGACTGGCTCAGCTGTCACCCGCTGCCAGGATTAGCAAGGGGCTAGCATGTGAGTTAGAGGTGCGGGGAGCCGGACAGGGGTGATGGCTGGAGAGAGGAGCATGGAGGTGGGGGGGGGGGTGGGTGTCTCATTTGGCCCTGTGGGATTTTGATATGGAGGTGACTGAGCGATGACCTGGAAGGAAGAATTTCTTACCTACATTCCCCAAGAGGAAGGGGCATGTCAGGGCACACAGGGCCGCCGCAGAAACATGGTGGGGGGGGGGGTCTGGAGACAGAGGGCAGGAGGGAGGGGAAAGCCCAGACCAGAGCCTTTACCGGGGTTTCCGTGGGAAAAGCAAGGCAGGCACGGTAAAGAGCTTAGCACTGACTGAGTAATTCCGGTAAGCTTCGGGCTCTAGGAGCTGTCCCTGGTGGTCCAGTGCCTGGCCTGGTGTGTGAGAGTTTGATAAGGTGATGGTTGGTCTGTGTCTAAGAGGCATTCTTCTCCCAGGTAAGTTGTTTACTCTCTTTAGGAATTAGCTAGTCCTGGGAGGGACCGTCATTCCCCAGGTCGCCTGGATTGGCAGGATCCCCTAGATGTCAAAACATCTGCATGATTAACACCTGGGGTGGGGGTGACAACAAGCTTTCAAGGCTGGGCGCAGCCGACGTGAGGGCAGCAAAATATCCACAAAGAAAGAATCAATCAAATTTTCCCACTTAAGAAGAAACTCATCCAACGGTGCCCCTCGAACGCCATTGGAATGACTTGCCTGGCCAACAAAAGCAAAAAAACAAAACCCCTCCATGAACAAAAGGCTCAGATAGTCAGACTTTTACGTACGGATTTCTTTTCCTTTTGCAATTGCACATTTTAACTTTCCAACGCTGACATCCAGACTCCCTGATATTTACACATTTCCCTTGTCGACTGGAACTGGAGACATTGGAAGGATATGGCGCAGTGATTATGATATATGCACACTGAGGTTTTTTTCTACCAGGTCTCTTCTTGGTTCTTCAACCAGAGAAGTGGCCTGGTTGCCGGAGAGCTGGCCCATAACCCCATGACACTGCAGGTGGTCTCCCCGTCAAGGTCATGGTCTCTAACCAAGGATGAGCCTTGAGCGAAAGTTCCCGAGCCTTTAACACACACCACATGTGCTCCCTTGCTTGTTTCCCATGGTGACCAGTCCAAATCTTTACCTGTCTCCCCACACCTCCTGCCTCGTCCTTGCCTTTCAGAATTTTCATTCTCAACAGATGATGTCACCTCCTATTTTACTGAGCAAATAGAGCCTCCCGGGAAGGGACTCCATCAACTTCCTTCCCCTTTGCCAAGAAATGTACCTTGACTTTGCACTCCTCCTACTACTTCCTTTCAGAGGAAGTCAGACCCCCCCTCTTTCTGCAGCATTAATTTCTCCAGCTGTATTCTCATCTCTTTAGGGAGCTTATCTCAACAGTTAGCTTTTCCTTTATTGCTTTTACAACAGTAGCCCCTGCGTTGATTTCTTTCATTCAGCTTATAAAGATGCTCAGGGCTGTCCGTTAAAAAAATGTTTTTTTGGACCTTACATCTTCTGTCTTGCTGCTGCCCTCTTAACTCATCGCTAACTTTCTCTGGTCTACACCAATCTGAAATGTAGGCTGAGGACATTTGGGCATTCAGAGTATAAATCGGGACTTTTGGGAACTAGACACAAATATTAGAATGGTTGTACTCCTACTTTGTTACCCGAGAAGAAACAAAGCAGCTGGGATGTGTATTTTGCTGCCATCCTGGAACTGTGTCTGGGGGGAGCTCTTGATGGTCAGCTATCTCACAAGTCAAAGTTTTCGAGCTAATTGCCCGTGGCAGCGGGAGGGATGGGGGAGAAGTTAGAGAAGGTGGTGGAGCTCAGGGGCGGGGCCGTGGGATGGTGCAGTCAGGGCTGGGATGGGGGGGTCACGCGTACGATTGCCGTCTTGATTACGTCCTCTGCCTTCTCCACGTCAGCGTGCCCTTGGCACAAACAGCGCCAAGTTAGATGCTCTCACTGGTGCCTCTAACCCAACGTTCACTCCTCAGTGTGATGCCTGCAGGATCTTTCCCCTACTTGTCTGCTGGAGCTGCTTTCCTTGGGGACCCTGTCTTACGTATTTAATCATCTCGTCTTACGTGACCTTCAGGGTGTGAATAATATTAATAACTCCTTCCTCCTTTTTTTTTTTAATTTTTATTGGAGTATAGTTGATTTACAGCGTTGTTAGTTTCAGGTGTCCAGCAAAGTGAATCGGTTATACGTATACCCCTTCCTCTTTTGATTTAAGTCGTCACTGTCTCCAGGTTCTCCTGTTTCTTTGACTGCTTCTAAGAGTGGACGTGGCTTCAGTACCTCCTGTGTGCCAGGCGCTCTGCAGACGCCGCGAAGCGCAAACTCGCAAAAACCCCTGCAGGGTGCGCATTATAGGACTGTCCTGGCTGGAGATGAAATTGGTGCCCACAGAGGCCTGCTTGTTCAACACCCCCATGTATTAGGTGGAAAAGCCGGAGGATAAACCAGGGTCTGGCTCTCTCTGAAGCTCTTACTTTTCTTTGGCTGACCACTTTCTGCACGCCCCATGGGTGATTTCTTTCATGCCGACAGCACCAATTATCCCCAACAGTATGCCTGTGAATCCCAAATCCTAAAATGTACCTCAGAACTGTTTCTTGAGCACCAGCCCTGAATTTTCAACTGCTTATTAGAAACGTCCAAAGTGACATGTCCATCAGACTCAACTTCTCCAAAACTAACTTTATTTCTCACTGTCCAAATCTGTCTTTGTGTATTCCTTCCACTGCTGAATGAAGCCACTCGTCCACCCAAGTCAGAATCCCAAAGTCTCCTTTGGGTGTTTCATGCCCACTTGATTCTCTTCCTTAAAAACATCTCAAATCCATCCCTTTCCTCCCAGCTTCTGCCCCACTTGGTTGTGTCGTGTTCGTGTCATCTCCTGCCTGGCTATTTCCCTAGACGCCTTAAAGATTTGCTTGCCTGGAGTCTCACCTCTCCAGTTTATCACTCCCCTGCTTAAAATTGGTCACTGGCTTCCCATCATCTCCAGGATAAAGTCTCAGTCCTCAGCTTGAAGCTCAAAGCCCTCACAAGCTGGCCCCTGGCCTCGGCTTCCTCCACTCTTACTCACGAACGTTGAACTCCAGTCCCCTTGGACTGCTCGGTACGCCACAGACAGGCAGGGGCCACAGCACGTACAGAGGCCTTGGGGCAGGAAGGAGCTTGCTGTGTTTGGGGAATAGAAAGAAAGCCAGTGTGGCTGGAGCAGGATGAGTGGAGGGGAAAAGGGATGAGCTGAGGCTGGAAACGAAGCTCAGACCCAGAGCACACAGGGCCTCATCTGCCATGAAAAGGAGCTTGGCTCTGTGCTTTCTGCATTCCTTCTCCTTCCCAGACTCGAGCTCCTTTTCGTGGCAGATGAGGCCCTGTGTGCTCTGCGTCTGGGCTACCTTTCCAGCCTCAGCTCACACGCCCTGTCCCCTCCACTCATCCTGCTCCAGCCACATTGGCCTGCTTTCTAGTCAGCAAACACACTAAGCTCATTCCTGCCACAGGGCCTTTGCACAGACTGTGCCCTCTGCTTTAGAATGCCTGTCCCTCCGCTCTTCTCACGGCTGGCTCCTCTTCATTCTTCATTCACTCCTCAGCTCCTATAGCCCACTTATCTCTCTGGACCACATTAACCTGTTTCTTTCTTATACTTATTCTCTTGATACAATCTTGTTTATTTATTTACTGGCTTTTTGTTCACCTCCCCCATTAGAATGTCACTTCCCTGAGGGCGAGGGCCCTCTCTGTCCACCTTTTATCTTTTGTCACATTCCTAGTGCCTGGACCAGTGCTTGACACACAGCAGGTGCTCGGGAAAGATTTGTTCCATGGATGAATCTAGGACCCATATGGACCAGGCCCATGCTGCGGTTTATTCAGTGTCCGTTCTGTGCAATATCTAATACGATATCAGCTCTTTCCTGGACACAGCACGTCACAGAGGTGCAAGGTGAGGGAGAGCACAGGATGTTTACAAGCAGAATGTTTTGGGGTGAAGTTTTAAAACCTGGTTAATTTCCGAGTCTGTGTGGTGGAGGCGGTGATACTATTTTATTTTGCATGTGTGGGGAAGATCTATTTCTAAAGGTATAATTACTCAATTGCCTAGTTTATAGGTGGGTTTTAATATGTTTTAAACAAGAGAAAAGAATCTGTACTGAGTCTACAGTAAAAGTCCCACAGAGATATGGTGGGAAGCTTGGAGCTGTGGCCAGGGTGATTGTGGTCCAAGAACAGAGTTTCAGGAATGAGGAGACTCCGGTTCTGGTCCAACCTTCTCCAGTAACTGCCAGAGAAACGCGAGCAAACTGGCCCCGGTTTCCTGATGTGCAAGGGATTTGGCCCAGATAAGCAACTCTTTATATTTGCCAATACGGGCCTACTGGGACTCTATCGAAGCCGAGAATCCTCTTCCCTAAAAGTATATACTATTTTCCCTTAGGATTTTGGATGGTTCCTGAACCTCTGAAGTGCAGCTTATAAACCCCTGGAGCAGCTTTTCCTTTATCGTTTTCCAAGTCAGTCTCCCCAGAGTGTGTACCACGGAGACCCTTCCCTTGGGTGCCAGGAGATGACTAGTGAAAAGAGTATTCTCTGGGCAAACGAGCTCGGAAAATGTGATTCCAGTTAAACGGGTTTCTGAAGTGCCAGACCTCTCAAAGGTCAGTACTCTCCCCAGGACAGCACTTCTCATACCTTCTGGGCTGTTGAACCCTCTTTAGCCAGAATGGTGCACGTGACTAGTTAGAACTTTCTAGAATGCACCAGTTCTAAGGAAACCATTCTCTGAGATCATTTTCAGTCATCTGAGCAGTATAGTTTTGAGACATCTCAGTTCAGCTTTGGGGTTCCACATATGGAGATACTTTTCGGTTAATCTTCATATACTATAAGACAGCTTAACTGGTCTCCCATGGTTTGGAGAATGTGAAAACATCTCTGGTCATGGTTTAAAATTTGGAAATGTCTCTGGTCAGCATCCTTTCTTGCCTGAGTAGATACGGTCATAGTTTCGGCATGGGGGCAGCCAAAGGTCTCTGCTCCCTGTCAAACTGGAATTAACTGCTGTTTGGACTGCATGTTTGTGTCTCCCCCAGATTCATTTGTTGAAACGCTCATTCCCAATGTGATATCATTAGGAGGTGGGGCCTTGTGGAGGCAACTAGGTCATGAGGGCGAGGCCCTCACAATGAAGTTAGTGCCCTTGTAAGAAGAGACAGGAGAGAGCTGGCTTTTCTTTGTGCCCCCAGCCTCGTGAGGATACAACGAGAGCATCTGCAAACCAGGCCCTTGCCAAGAACCAAATCTGCTGGCACCTTGATCTTGGCCTTCCAGCATCCTGGAGAGTGAGAAATACGTTTTTGCTGTTTAAGCCCCCCCAGGCTATGATGATATGTCCCAGCAGCCCAAGCTAAGCCAGCCAGGGTACAGGTCTCACCCATGTGCTGACTGCCAGCATCCTGGGGTCCCTTCGCCCTCTGTTATGTATCACCCACCTGGCGTCATTCCCATGGCATCCCCAGCTCCTCTCTCACTGACAGTGGTGGTCATTTCCATGGGAGTAGATGCTTCTTCAGAGCCTTGCTTAAGAGACCTGTCCGCCATGATGGTCTGTGTGGATCTGCTTTCGTTGAGAGCCAGCCTAGTAAGCCAAGGGTCTCCGGGTAACTCTCCTCGTGCTCCTGGCAGAGATGGTATGGATAGCTGCATGGTGTCATGTGGCTAATTGTGTACCATCTTGGTCAGGTGTGACCATATTGCTTGGGTTCTAAGGTGGTGAGTTGGGCCTGGTCCATATGGGAAGCACATTCCAGCAGTGCTTTGGAGGGGGTGCTAAGACCTTACCTCCCCCGAAATCCCTCTCCCATGATTCCTCCTGCCTTCTACCTACAGAAGAATACTATTCAAAGGCCCTTTATTTGAAAAAGCACGGAGGCTCCTAGGTTCTTCCCACTCCCACCTGTGGATTTATCAGGCTGGGTGGTTAATATGCCAACGTTGGGGGTCTGGCCACTGAAGCCTGAGGTTTTGGTGAGGGCAGTCGCAGAAGGGACCAGCCCGGGATGCCAGAGGCTAGTCTGGGGTCTCGCTTGTGGTGGGTCCTGGAGAAAGAACACGTGGAGAGAGAGAGAGAAGAGGAGGGAAGGTCCTGCCCCGCAGGGTCATCAGGGCCATGCCTGCCCGGAGGCCTGACCAAGGGCATCCCAGGATGCTTTGAGTGCTCTGTGGACCAGATGAGAGGCAGGCTGGAGACCAGCTCTTTCTCTGCTGTTCTCTCTGCCTTCCCCCTCCACTCCCATGCACATCCCCACGCCCAGGAGCAGCTGTTCTCTTCCTTCCATCCCCTTCTTTTCCCCCTTGCACACTAACCCTCCCTCTTCTTCTGTGACTGCCCTGGGCTGGTTCACCACGTCCTATGGCACCGGCCCTGCGTGCAGAGCTGTCTGCTGGAGGGTTTGGGGTTGTCATCTCTATACGCGGTAGGAAGATGTGCCGGGACCTGTTCGGGGGCCCAGCTGAGTGGAGGTGGGATGCGGAGCAGTTAGAGTTGTTCGTTGTCTTCGGGGAGGAGGGGGAGAAAGGACAGCTATTTTAGGATGTTTGTGAGGCAGGAAGATGGGTGCCCGTTTCCACTTGGGTTCTGGCTCCATGTAGGAAGGAGGTCTAATGCCATCTTCCTGACTCATTCTCTCTGACAGTGCTTTCCTTCCACACCCCTCCCAGGACCGGGAGAAAGGCGCACGGGAGAGACCCCTGAAGAAAAACACGGGAAAGATCACTGCTTCCTAAATGCCAGCCCTGCCGCCCACTTCCCTCCCCTTGCGAGTGTGGGGCTTTAATCATCCAGTCTTCTGGCTTCTGGACGGCGGTATCTCACGCGGTAGGTAGGGAAACTAGCTGTCAGAGCTTCCCGGGCAGGAGCAGGCGTTTTGATGAGGCTACCCTGGCTTGCAGATGCAGGAGTTGACTCAGGGGCTTTGCTGGCGGGATTTGTCTTGAAGGGTGGCCTGGATCTACTCTGTCACGTTTGCATCTAGGTTTCCAACCGAATATCATCAGGTGGACGAGAGAAGAAATACCGTAGGGGTCTGTAAAGGTTGCCCTAGAGGGGAAGGATTATCTGAGACATAACTGGATTTTGATTTTAGGCCCTTTATGAGATTTATTTAAGGAGCTCTGCCAGTGGGTATTATTCTTTGTTGTCTATTAGAGCCACGTTTCATGAAACAGGGTCTATTTCAGATGAGTTGCCTTGTCATCACTTGGAGTCAGGAGGATTCAGTGTTTGTCTCTTGAAACACAGCAGGCCAACTGAAATACCCTAGGCATGGGCATCCTTCCGGGCACTGGATCAGAAATTGCCTGGCATCGTACCTCCCTAGCCCTGTGCTCCAGAGGCTATCTACCTTTTCCTCCTGTAGGCTCAGATTCAGCTGAGCCCTAAGCCCAGTTCTGGTTTGGGTAGGAAGGAAGTAGAGACCATAACGCTGCTTCCAAAGGCAGGGGTGCCATCCTGACCTGTAGTGCCCATGTCTCCATCCTGACTTCGTAGGACTCCTTGGCACGGCTTCCTGGCCGTTTGCAGCTCAGATTTCTGGCTGACTCCCTCACCTTCTCTTCTGGACTCCTCGACAGGGTCAGAGCTCTGGACACGAACCCCCAGCCAATTTCCCACCTGCTTGCCTTTGCCAACACTGACCTCTGTGGATCTCATCTTTTTCCCGTATGACTTAACAGGAACTTTTAGGTGTCCTCTGGCTGGACTCCTCATTCTTGCCCTTCTGGTGTAATCTATCTAGTTGTGAGCTTAAAACAAACATTAAGCATTGAGACCTTCTTACTTTCAATGCTACGAGTGGTCATTGCAGGGGTGGAGGTTGAAACCAGAGGTTAGAGCAGCATGGAAATGGCGTTTGCCAGGATAGGTGATGCAGGAGACGCAGAAGCGCCTGTTCTCGGAAAGTGAAATCTAAGAGCAGATCGGATCAGTATCTGCTGGAATCAGGTTAGGAGAAGCCCATCCAAGAAAAAGAAGAACCGAGGTGACTTGGACTTCAGGGCTGGCCTGACACAATGTGTCCGCAGAGGTGTGCACTTGCATTTGTGCTGTCGACTCTGAGAGGCGTGTCCTGAGGACGTGCTCCAGGCTACGTATGTGCCCCTGCTCCCAAGATGCTCCTGGTAGAGAGGACACCTGGCATGTTCGCAGTGCCTTGTAGACAGAGCTCTAAGTGGACCAGAACCTAGTGATGAGATGATTTTTCTGAAGACGTGTAAGGGGTCAACATGCCCCCATATTTAACAAGCACAAATTGTCTTGCTTTACAGGCACTCGGGTGGAATATGGCCTGGAAAATGCTGGCACATCTGAGGGCCAGCTGGGCACTGCCGCTGTCTCTTTGTCCTCCTCTTGGCAGGGCCCCCCCTGAGCAGTCCAGGGGAGTCTAATTCACAGTGAATGGATGGGGGAGGGGTGGGGACAGGCGGTCGGTTGCACGTCCAGTTGAGGTTTTGCCCCTCCAGGTGGGCAGTCCGGCATGGCGCTTGTCCAGGGGCCTGTAGGTCTTAAATTCGGTGTCCCTAGGAGCGACAGATGGGGACAGGGAGCAGAATTCTGGGGACAATCCTCCCTTCCTAACCCCGCTCCAGATGGCCGGGTCACCTCCATCACGTGCAGCCTGTGGCTTTCTGCACAGGCGTACAGCATAGGGGTCGAAGGTCAAGCATGATGGGGTGGGGCTTCCCTGGTGGTGCAGTGGTTGAGAATCTGCCTGCCAATGCAGGGAACACGGGTTCGAGCCCTGGTCTGGGAAGATCCCACATGCCGCGGAGCAACTGGGCCCATGAGCCACAATTACTGAGCCTGCGCATCTGGAGCCTGTGCTCCGCAACGGGAGAGGCCGCGATGGTGAGAGGCCCGCGCACCGCGATGAAGAGTGGCCCCTGCTTGCCGCAACTAGAGAAAGCCCTCGCACAGAAACGAAGACCCAACACAGCCATAAATAAAATAAATAAATAAAATTTAAAAAAAAAAAGAAGAATGATGGGGTGAGAGGCCAGAGGCTTGTGGTCAGCAGAGAGGCCTCCAGCAGCAGCTGTGACCCAGTGGCATCGCCCGCCGTTGCCTTTCTCTGCGGTCAGTGGTCACTCTTCTCGGTTTCAGTCTCCTTCTCGTAAGGGTGCTAATCCCGTTCGTGAGGGTGCAGCCTGCTGACCTCCCAAAGGCCCCGGCACCTGATACCATCACACTGGGGATTAGGTTTCAACCTATGAGTTTTGTGGGGACACAGACCTTCATTTTACAGCACGCTTACTCCTGGAAGGGTCCTTCCCGGCTTCCATCACCGGGCTCCCTCACTCCCTCTTTGGATGGAGCGTGGTCACTGCTCCTTCATCTCTGTCTTCCCCTCCCCTGCAGGAGTTACTGCTGGGAATTACTGGTTTCTGAAGTCCCTTTCCCCAGCAAGGCCCGAGCTGTGTCTTCTTCATCTCAGGGTCCCGAGCGACCAGCATCCGGTCCCACAGTCAGCGGTAACCAGAAGTGTGGGGAATTCCCTGGCGGTCCAGTGGTTAGGACTCGGCGCTCTCACTGCTGAGGGCCCGGGTTCGATCCCCAGTCAGGGAACTAAGATCCCGCGAGCCACGCGGCCAAAAAAAAGAGAAAAAATAAAAGAAAAAAAAAAACCCAAGGAATTAAAAAAAGAAAGAATCGTGGCCACCAGCGTGTTTCCCTGCCCGGGAGCTCACAGGCTCCCATTCTGTATGCGGCAGAAGTGGAGAGGAAGGCAGGGTGGTGGTTTCAGGGCAGGGGCAGCTGAGTTCACAGGTAAGGGAAGGAGGCTGGTTATCGAGCCTCCAGGATCTTTTGTCCCCTTTTCCTCCAGGCAGACAGATCATTCCAGACAGATAAAAGACCAGTCAAGCCCAATTCTTTTGAAGAATTATGATTGTTTCCCCCCATTCTTTTCTCTCCCCACCTCCCCCCTTTCAAATTTAATGGAAAATAAAAACATGAAGATGAATGATCTGGTGCTGCCAGGCTCCGGGAGATCTTGTGTCTGCTGATTCCTCTCGGGGTTGGCTGCCCCTCTGTGCCGTGGTGCAGCTCAGGCCTCTACAGCCTCGGTCCAGCAAGTAAAGCATCTGACGTCTTCACAGCTGCCGGACTTCTTACAAGTGGTGGCTGCAGAGCACGGGCAAACTTGGATTCTTTTTTTTTTTTAATGTATTCTTTCTTTCTGTATTTTTGGCTGTGTTGGGTCTTCGTTGCTGCTTGCGGGCTTTCTCTAGTTGCGGCGAGCGGGGGCTACTCTTTGTTGCGGTGCACGGGCTTCTCATTGCGGTGGCTTCTCTTGTTGTGGAGCACGGGCTCTAGGCATGCGGGCTTCAGTAGTTGTGGCATGCGGGCTCAGTAGTTGTGGCTCGCGGGCTCTAGAGCGCAGTCTCAGTAGTTGTGGCTCACGGGCCCAGTTGCTCCGCGGCATGTGGGATCTTCCCAGACCAGGGCTCGAACCCGTGTCCCCTGCATTGGCAGGCAGATTCTTAACCACTGCACCACCAGGGAAGCCCGAAACTTGGATTCTTTTTCTCATGCCTGACAAGGGGTGTCTTAGAAACTAGGAGCTATTGCAGGTTGGGGTGTAGCTCCAAGACACCCAGCACCAGGGGCTGAAATGGGCTTTTGCTGGGGAGCATCCGTCCAAGAAGCCAGGCCTGCCCTTGCATGCCTGTTCTGCCTGTGGCCGCTCCTGTGTCCTTGGATGGAGTTTCCGAATGACCTTCTTCCTAAACTTTTTCCTAACTACAATTGAGCATCTTTGACTAAAAGGAAAAAAATAATTCTTGGGTTCCACTACCTATTTGTGAGGCCAGCTCTACTCTGTAATGGCCACGGGGACAGAGAGTGAGTGCCAGGGAAAGGCCTTGGGTCTTACCGAGCACCCCTCCTGGGCAGAGGGGTGCCCACTAGAACAAAGCGGTTTTTAAGCTGATACTACGCTTTCTGGTTTATTTCCACCAGCTGCATGTCAAACCTATTCTTCCTTTTACTGGTTTTCAAAGCATGTCCAGTTGTCCTGTCTACATATACCGGCTCTTGGTGTGGTGGTGTGAACCAGCCTTCCCTTTCCTTTGCTCATTCGTTCATTCATTCGTTCCTCCCTGAGCTTCTGTATTAGTTTCCTAGGGCAGCTGTAACAAATGACCGTAAACTTGGATGGCTTAAAACAATAGAAATTTGTATTCTCATGGTTCTGGAGGCCAGGAGTGAAATGAAGGTGTCAGCGGGGCCATCCACGCTCTCCTGAAGGCTTTTGGGGAGGCTCCTTCCTCGCCTCTTCCTAACTTCTGGTGGCTCCCCGCAATCCTTGGCTTGTAGCTGCATCACTCCACCCTCTGCCTCCGTCTCCACATGGCCTCCTCCCTCTCTGTGTGTCTTCTCCTCTTATAAGGACCCACTCGTGGGATTCAGGGCCCAGCCTACGCCAGTATGCCCTCAACTTTATCACATGTGCGACAACCCCGTTTTCAGATAAGCTTACGTTCTGAGGTTCCAGATGGACGTGAATTTTGGGGGGCAGGGGATGCTCTCCCATCCACTGCAGCCAGTATCGTCAAAACGCATAAAGCGTGCCAGGCGCAGCGCCATCTACTGGGAGTGGAGTGGCGCGCAAACGCGGATGTGGTCCTGCCCTGCCAGACTGGTGGGGAAGACAGTGATGGAATCTTTTAGTAGGTACCCAGGTGTGAGCTGCAGCCTCTCCCCTGCGGTCTGCTTTCCCCGTCCTCCCACCCGGGGCGTCGTTTTCATCCGTGCCTCGCCTGGGCCTTCACTTCTCGTAAAGGGAGTCAGGGCACGCCTGAGGCTGCTGTCTTGGTCCCCAGCCCGAGAGGGCAGGGCTCTTACTGCCAGGCCCCGACCTTCCCCTGCAGCCCACGCCTCTAATGAATTGTCTGGGGGTCGGACGCTGAGCCCCGCGCTGATCATCTTCGGGATGCAGTGGCCTTCACCCCAGCGGAGGGAGGACTGTGGGCGAGGACAGCCTCCTGCCTGGTATGAGAGGTCCAGTACCTGCAGTTAAAAGCCTTCATCACCCATGATTCTGGCCCACGTTGGAATTCCAGCCGTTGAGGCCACCTCATTGGTTTTCAGCCTTGGTTCTCATAAATCTGCAGGGAGAAAGCTCTCTCGCCAACTTTGCTTAAACCCTATTTTTCACGTCTTACCAGCATTGCTGGTATTCTGATGGATTCTCCGGTGTTATGACCTCATGCAACATCCTTTTTCTGGAGGGCGGCGTGCTTTCTTTCTCTGATAGGCGTGAAGGTGATATTTTGAAGCTTGCGTTCTGCTTAGGGGGAAGAAGCAGCTGAAAACAAGGGCCCCCTCTGCGTGGTTGCCTGCGGATGCGGACCCTCCAACGGCTGCACTTCCCTAATTAGCATCCGCTCTCCAAGCCCAGTGTCTCAGAAACGCCTGCAAGCGTGGCTTCTGTTGTTCATTGTTGTTGCTGCGTTCATAACTGCGGGCAAGGCTGTCTGATGAGGCTCCCCTGAAATAATTGCTCGCAGTTACTTACCACCATCTTCTCTGCCCTGGGGGGCTGCACCTGCCCCCTCACCGATCCCGTTCACTCATCCCTCCTACAGCCGGTTTTCCGGCGAGCCAGCCGAGTGCCCCTATAAAAATGCAAATCAGATTGTGTCAGAACCAAGTCCTGGGCACCTAACCGTGGGCTTCCAGGCTTCTGGCTGCCCTTGTGGTCTCATCTACTGTGACCCCCACCTCTCTCATGCTTCTCATCCTCACTGGACCTGGCAGGTCCTCAAACGCACGAGCCTTCGACCTGCCCTTCCCTCTGGCTGTCCCCGGGGCTTGGTCCTCCTGTACTAACCTCTCTGCTCAAATGACACCCCGTGGAGAGGCGATCACCTCCCACTGAAGAGCACCCCCAGCCACTCTTCCTCTCCGTCTCCTCGTCCTGCGCGTCTCTGTCGGCTGCGCTCATGGCACGCAGACCTCCTGTTTACTCGTGCGTTTCTTTGTAGCCCGTCTCCCCTCCTGAATGTAAGTTCCAGAGACCTCGGGATTTCTCTGTTTTGCCCATCGCCGTAATCCCAGTGATGAGATACGTGCTTTAGAGGTGGCGAACGTTGGTGAAGGGGGATTGTAGTGTTGAAGAAAGGAAGGAGAATGAGAGAGATCACCAAGTCTATCAGACCCTTGCCTTGCAGTAGGATTCTATTCTCCCCTCCTTGAATCAGGACTCGACACAAAGAACGTGGGATTTACAGAAAAACAAAACAAAAACCTTTAGATGGCTGTGATTGTTGGGCTTGTGGATGAGGAAGCCAGTGGGATTCAGGGTCTGGTGCAGGCTTAGGAGGGAGATTCCAGGAGCTTTTTTTCCTTCCCCTCCACCTCCAACTTTGAGCAAGTAGTGGTTGGGGAGGGGAGGAGCGGGAAGCTGGGGGTGGGTGGGTACAGTTAGGGCAGTGGGGCTTCCTGTTCACCCAGCTTGGACCCAGGCAGGACCGTTTCAGCCGAGGCACTGTTAAGCCCAACACAGCTAATGCCCACCTCAGACGGTCGCTGTGTTTCCTTTTTCCATGTTTGGGTTTCTAAAAAGCCATTCAGGTTCCTGGATGAAGTCAGAGAGGTTGCAACCCAATTACTTGGGCTGATGGCGCTCAGTTAAGTGGCTTTTACCCAGACATCTCTGGACACTTGGCAGCCACTCAGGCTGGACACCGCGTGACCCATGAAACGTCACCTCCTGCCCTGCAAGAAACATCGTCTGCTTTCTCTTGGCAGTAGTTTCCCTGAGCGTTGAGCGGCTGCTGTGGAGGAAAGAGTGCTGGGTCTGGAGGCGAGAGATCTGGGTTCTACCAGGCTTGGCCACTGTAGAAGACAAAAGAAAACAAGGGCGGTGTGTATGTGGTGCATGCATGAGCACAGATGCATGTGTGTGCACGTGTGTACATGAATGCAAGTGTGCGTACACATGCACACACGCACCCTGCACATTCACGTGTGTATACGAGTGTGTACATGTGTGTACGTGCAAACATGTCTGTGTGTGTGCATGTGCGGACGTGATGCAAGTGTGTGCACAAGTGTGCACACGTGGGCCTGGAGTGTGTGCATGCATGTGCACTAGCACGCACATGTACGTGTGCCTTCATCTGGATGTGTGTTCATGTGTATCACGCTGCATATGTGCATGCTTGTGCACACATGTTGATGCAGGTTTGTATATGAGTATGTACACGTGTGCATACATGTATGTACATGCACGCAACTGTGTGCATGTATGCGTGTTTGTGTGTGCATGCCAGTGTGTACACATGCCCGTGTGCACACATTTGTGTATGTAGAATTTATTTTTTCTTGAGGTAATATTGATTTATAGCATTATATACATTTCATGGGGACAACATTATATTTCTACTTCTGTATACCCTACAAAAACTTAGTGTCCATCAGTCACCATGCAGTTGAGCCCCTTTACCCGTTTTGTCCCCCCCCCACCCCTCCCCCTTTGGTAACCGCTACTCTGTTCTCTGTATCTACATGCTTATTTTTGTTTGTTTGGTTTGTTCATTTATTTTGTTTTTTGTTCGTGTTTTAGATTCCACATATAAGCAAAATCATACAATATTTGTCTTTCTCCAACTGACGTTTCATTTAGCATAATACCCTCAAGTGCATCCATGGTGTTGCAGTAGCAAGATTTCATCCTTTTTTTATGGCTGAGCAGCAATTCATTGTACATATAGACCACATCTTCTTTATTCACGCACAGATGGGTTACTTAGGTTGTTTCCGTATTTTGGCTGTTGTCAATGATGCCACGATGGACATAGTGGTGCACATATCTTTTCGAATGAGTGTTTTCACATTACGTGGATAAATACCCAGAAGTGGGATAGTTCCAGCCTGGTATTTATTCATCTTTTGGAGCCGTGTGTGGGGTACAGCGCTAATAAATGTTTACCGAGCGAATGAAGGAGTGTTGTGGATAATCTCCCCAGTGTGCTCCCTTGGGCTGTGGATCATATTATATGTTTCTAATATTTGTTGTAAAAATTCCATCTATTGAAAAATCATATAACTTGGAAACTGTTTTCATAGTACCATAAAATAAGTTAGATTCGCTGAGGACTGTTGATTTACAGTTACTGAATCATACAAACACACGGCAGGAAAAATAAAGGATTAAAAATATCTTTAATAGGGCTTTGGGACTAGTGCGCTTTATTAACCACTAATTCTTTCAAAATTGGCAACTTGTGTATGATCTATATTAGCAATTTTCATTGAACTACAGTATTTGGTTAAATAAAATACCCCTTTCTAACCGTTCTTCAGAGAGAAAGAGTTTATTGAACATTCTCAACCAGGTTTTGCTGAAGGTGATGTGAACGTGGAATTTTCTTTCCTTGATCTCAAAGCACACTATGGTGGGGAGCGCTGAGTCGGAAGAACAGAAAATAGAGAAGGAGGAGGAAAATGGAAGTGGAGACTTTGTTACGGCTGGTGGGGAGTTAGCAGCTGAAGTACTTTGCTTCTCTTTAGAGGAAGGGTCGGGAAAGGCTCTTCTTCATCTGAACCGCACATTTAGGGAAGTATTTGGCCCATCTGGGCAGTTTTCAAACCGGGCCAGGGAGGTTGCCTTCTCTCCAAGCACTAACATCTTGGGGAATGTTCGCCAGCTGGCTTGTCCCCTGCTTGCTGCCCTCCTTCCCCTGCCACCCGCCTGTTCCTTCCCATCCCCACCCCATTCCCAGCCGTGCTACCAGCGGTATTCCTCTTGAAATACCGCCCTCCCCCAAAACCCGCCCAAACATCCACCTTCTTCTGATTTTAATCACTTAAGCAAAGATAGGGCTACGTGTCAGTCACCGTGCTAGGTTCTGGGGAGACGGCGGCACATAGGATGCAGCGGTCCCCCCTTGCGGCGCTTCTCGATGGCTCCTTGCTGCTTGTAGGATCAAGTCCGAACTCCAGCCTCATGCAGGAGGCCTTCCCAGTCCGACCTCAGTCCAGCACCCCAGCTGCACCTTCTGTAGCCCCACCGCTCCGTGCTACCCTGCCCTCATCCTGATGGGCACCATATTTGAAATCAGAGTCACAGCTATCATGATGAAGACCTCATTTCCTGGTGATTGATGTAACATAATTGCCTCTTGGACAACTTACCCTGGAAAATACATCAATGTTGGCAATGAGTTACGAGCTGCTCTCATCCCTTCAGCTCGTCTCTTGGATCCAGTGAGTCAGTTAGTTGGAGAAGGAGTTTGGTGGGCAGTGGCCAAGAAATCTCCCTGAACAGTGCCATGCTGAGCTCTTTCTAACTCCCAAGATTGTGTGTGAATCAGCCTAGTGCCTGGTTTGTGGACCAGTTGCTTTAGCATGGTGTCATCTCACCTAGAATCTCTAGAGATTTAGAGTGTCTTTTATAGCCCTGGAACTGAGAGATTCAATATAGTCTGCTGCTCACTTAGAAAAGATCTGGAAAAAAAATCATCCCAAATCAATGGGGAAATGGACCACTCAACCTGGAAGGAACTATACAATATTATTAAACTATTTCTCTTCATCCTTCTTCTTCGCCAGGAAGATAATTATCTTTTTTTTTTCTTCCGCTATGACTCTCAAGAGAAGAAGATTCTGTATTTTTTCATTGTCATCTATTCTGGTCCCTCAGTAACTTTTATAATTAGAAAAGAGAGTTATAAATGCCTTTCCTTATCTTGTCATGGAAACTCGTTTCATCCTGTGCACTAGTTGGTAAAAATCAAGATTCTTACCTCTATCTACATGGGTCCTTCATAGCGTTTAGTCAAGAAATCTTTATTGAGCACCTACTGTGCTGTCCTGTCCAAGTTGAGGCTCCTTCTCTCAGCCCCTCTTGCTGTGGAACCAACCAAGAGGCAGGGTTCGTATCACTCTTATTTTAACCCTTCATTAAAAGCCCTTCCTCTTTGAGGCTCGTGCTCCCTGCCTTTAGCACTCCTGTTTCAGTCAACGCAAGCTAACTGCTGTAACAAACAGCCCCAAATGCCCCAGTAAAGGATTGCTTTTTGCTTCAGCCACAGTCCCGTTTGGGTAGGTTGGGAAGGGGTGTTCTGCTCCACACGCTGTCCCATGCTCCTTGCTGTATTCTGGTCCCAGACTCCATCCATCTGGTGGCCCCCAGGGTCTTAGGGTTCCCCACTAGACCCTCTGCCTTTGACCTACAGACAAAGAAAGAGTGTAAGCGAGGAGGTTGTTGTGAGAAATGTTTCAGGGGTCAAGTCTAGGAATGTTATGTATCTCTTCTGCCCACGTGTCATTGGCCAGGACCGAGTCACGTGACCCACATAGCTGCCAGGAATGCTGGGAAATGGAGTTTGTCAACCCCCCCCCCCCCCCCCCCCACACACACACACCACCGCTTTCAGCTTCCATGTGGACACTTCTTGGTGTGCCCTTCATTGGTCCTCCCTTGTCACTCCCTGGGCCTTGTTCTCAATTCACAATTACACGTCAGTATCCTGTCCTCTGACCTCAGCATCCTATCTTTCCATGCCCCTTGTTATCCCACTTCCTCCAGAGACCTCTGTTTTGCACTTTTTTTTTTTTTTTTGGACATCCCTCCTTTCCTTGGTTTCTTTCTGACGTTTCTGGTGATCCTCTGAATTGCCCTCTTCCCAGCTCTCTCACTTCCCTCACACCTTGTCCTCCGACCTCAGCCTTGTCCAGTCCTACGAGCCACCTCTGCTTCCTGACTTGAGCTGCCA
Organism: Balaenoptera ricei; assembly: GCF_028023285.1. NCBI lineage: Eukaryota > Metazoa > Chordata > Mammalia > Artiodactyla > Balaenopteridae > Balaenoptera > Balaenoptera ricei. The sequence continues at coordinate 5,493,153 of NC_082658.1, read as the reverse complement.
AGGGCCGCTGAGAAAGATCACACACAACCCCGGGGATCAGTGCCATTCCGGATTCCAGGTCTCCAACTCTGCCAGCCATCAAGGCTTGGCCAGCTCTTTCCACCAGGCGTTCGGTGATACAGGTGATTATTCAAAGATTCCCCAGACTCCTTAAGCCACTTCCCTGCCTTCATCCTTCTAACTCTCAGCAAACAACTTCGTAAAAGACAGTAAGACAAGGTCACCCTCAGCTTCCTGCTCCCCTCGCTCCAAATTTACCCATTTACCAACCATCTCTTCTCTTCAGACCCAGAAGGTGAGGTGTCTGCTCCCACAGGTCAAGGTCGGTCTGTGTTCTGCCCTCCTGGTCTTCCATCAAAGATTCCTTTTTCCCCTCTCCCTGCTCCTCTCCTGACTCTTTCAGGTCAGTTCATACATGCCTCTTTATCTTTTATCTTGAAAAAAAAACCACATCTTTCCTTCAGCCCCGCTACCCCTATCTAGCCACCACCTACTTTCTTTTCTCATCTTTTCAATAGAGCTTCTGAAAATAGAGGGCCACATTAGCTGTCTTCATTTCTTCATCTCTCATGACCTCCTGACCACCAGAGACTCCTAAATATCGGAAAATTGGGTCCAACGGGATATTGTGTCATCTGCTGAAATTCCCGGTAGATTTACAAGGGTTAGCCTCTGCCTCTTCTCGAAATATCTTCCCCTCGCTTCTGTGATCCCTTCTCTTTCCCGGTTCTCAGCTCATTCTTCCTTTCTGGTGATATTTTCCCCATCTCCCTCTGGAGCTTCTCTTCTTTGTCTATTCATTGAATTAGTTTTTTTTTTTTTTTTTTTCCCGCTAGCATTTCATCAGCAGCCCTCTTTTCTTTTTACTCACATTCTCTCCTGGGGATCTCACTCCAGGCTCACAGTTCTACTTAGAACTTATGGGCTGAGGCCCCCAAATCGATTGTTGAGTTCACCTCTCTTTCATGGGTGTCAGAAACAGATATCCCTGCTCTTGTTGGATATCTTGACTTGTTTGTCCGATAGCCACTTAGGTTTGATGGGTCTAACATGAAATACCTGCTCTCCTTTTTCCCTGACCTCAGCTTTCTCTGTCTTCTTTATTCCTCATACCAGGAAGCATGTAACAGAACCAAGTCTACTCAGCCTCCCAAGCCAGAAATCTCAGCATCATTTACCTCTCCTCCTTTTCTGATCCCCCAAATCCCCTTAGTTATCAAGCCCTGCTGATTTTGCTTTCTGAATATTTCTTGAATTTCTTCCTACTAAGACTGGTCTTGTTGAATCCCTCACTGTAACCTGCCTGGACCATCCCAGTGGCCTCCTTACACGTTTCCCTGCCTTTGGTCCTGCCCTGTCATCTGACTGTGTGCATTTACCTGCTTTCAGCCCTTCGCTGGGTCAGAGCCCATTGCTCTTTAAGGCACGCCAGCCGTGCCGAGCAATATAACATGAGGTTACTGAGTGCTAGTCAGACGTACTCCCGCCACGATGAATGAAGACAAAACAAAACAAGTATCCTGGTGCTGTGCTGCGCAAGTGGGTCCTCGTGGTTCCGAATAAAATTACAGTGACAGCATCCTATGTGGATTATGAAAGAGTCGAACCTTGAGTAACTTAGACGAAAGTAGAAATGATGTGCTGTTGAAACCTGATGACTCAAGAAGTCCCTCTTGTGAATGCAACAGCACGGGCATCAGAGATACAGAGATGGAATAAAACCGTTTTGTGACATGAGAATGAGCAAGTGCAACATTTCTAAGCTAATATATAATATTTTACATTAAATACTCACGTAGAACTAAATTACTGAATTCAGTAGTGCAAATAGGCTTTTGACGAGTCCATCCACTTCTGCATCTCTGAAAGTTTACGTATTCAAGTTAGCCAACTCTTTCCTTTGCAATGGGAAAATGGGGATTTGCCCTAGATTCAGAGTCAGTGTATATTGGGACAATGTAAGAGTTTATTCGAACCTTGATTGACTCTTAGGCCTTTTCATGGTTATGTTTGAGCTCTGTGACTGTACCTGGTTACCCCCCAACACTTACCTTGAATGAAACAAGCTTAGAGCTGACCAAGGAGGCCAAGTAATGTCTCAGCATGGGACTCTGAAAAGGCCATGGCTTATACGATGCTGAGAAGCTTCTCTGTTTGGGCTGGTGAATGTTCCAGAAGGCCTTTTGAAAGACCTCTCGTTCCTAAATCCAAGTCGACAAGGAACCACCACCCCATCTGTTGGTCATGGGTAGAACTGATGGATTTGGGTCCTCTTGAGTGGCTTTGTTCACAGCTACCACAAGTTAATGGATGGAAAGTTAATATGTTGAAAGCTCTGTACAGTCCCTTCCTTAGCACTGTGGTAAGATACCAAAGAAATAGAAGGCATATTTTAGGCTTTTGAGTACCTTATAATTTAATGGAGTTGAAAATGTAGAAAAAAATTTTAGTCTCCGAGTCTTGAGATGAATGTTGAAGTCCTCCATCTCATGGGCGATAGCTTCATCTCAGTGTCCGTGGAATAATTATTCAGTCCTGATCGTACGACTCTGGGAGGAATTTTCCAGCTCTTGGGATGGCTCAGTTAACAAAAACAGAAGACAATGCATGTTTCTAGAAACAGTGACTTGAGGGCAAGAGAAATGGAGTTTTCAAGGAGGGATCGGAGCAATTAGGGAAACTTTCATTTCTAAACTCCCACTGAAAACAGTCAAGAGATGGGGAAAAAGAACTTTTTCCACAGTCACATTCATATGTAGGGTTTGGGTTTGTATTTAGCTAGCACTGGGAGAACACATGCACGCAGAGGTCTGCTGAGGAGAGCTGGAATTTTTAATGAGCATTTTTTTCCCTTTCTATATTTGCTGTAGTCCAGGCCAGCGTGCACACAAATAGCCGCCATTCGTAAATTTTTCCTGACATATTTTCTGCTCTTTGAATTCCCTGAGTGCCTGCAGCATAATTAGAAAGAAGCAATCTTTTACATCAGTAATAGGGAAAAAGGACATGGTTTCAGCATGCAAATAAGATGTTACCTAAACAGAAAATTATAGATGCAACCAGTGACTGTTCTCGTCATGGGGACAGAAAGGGAGCTATTGAAAGCATTGGGAACTGTTCCTAGCTCTGCTTGCTGACATTTCTGTCTGCTGCTCAGAGCCACCTACTGCATACACAGGAACAGGGAAAATGGTGCAGATGAAAAAGTAGGAAGCAAAGCCCCAGGAGAAGTGTATGCGGTCTTCACAGATGTTTCCTTGCTGGGTTTAGGGTATGGACTTGAAAACAGAGTTTTTGTGGTGCTATCCTGCCCTGCTGCATAGACCCCTTTCTGATACAGAGCGGAAAGGCTAGACAGACTTTGCAAGGGGTGCAGCTTCTAACTTCAGTTGATGACCAGTTGACTGACTGATGGGCTCATTCATTCATCCACTCACCCAGTGAGCATCTACTTGGTGCCATCCGAAATCCTGGGGCTACATCAACATCCTGAAAAGGACAAAGTGTCTGCCCTACAGAACTGACATCCAATAGGGGGGACACAAATAGTAAACAGTACAGAAGACAACGTTCTCTGGTTCTGTGGGGAAAAATAAAGCAGAGAACAATGAAGCACTTCCAGAATGGAAGCGTGACTGTGCTGTTACTTTAGGGAAGGCAGTCAGGGAAGAAGGCCTCTCTAAGAAGGTGGCTTCTGTAAAGAAGGAGGGGACCATTAGAGTGTCTGTGGAGAGGGTGTCCTCGTCAGGGGACCATCCCAGCCAAAGGGAACCTCCTGGTTAAGGAAACATCATTGAGAAGGCCCTGGAGCGGGCAAGTGCTTGGTGTCACACAGCCAGGAGGCCAGTGTGAATGAGGGGAACCCAGAGAACAGGCAGCCAGTAGGGTGGGTGGGCCTTGGACCACTAGGGCCTTCAGACTTCATTCCAAGTATGGCAGGAAGGAAGTCGTCAGGAGGTTTTGCTCAGAGGAGTTCCGTGAGTTGACTCAAGTTATAAAGTATTATTCTGGTGGCCACGTGAAAAGGAGATCCTGGGGGCTGGGGGACAAGAGTGGCATCCAGGTTATCCGTTGGGAGGGTACATTGCAGTGGAGGAGGGGTGACTTGGACTGAGGAAGTAATGGTGGAGTTGAATGTGGAGCTGATGGGGTTTCCTGATGGACGGGGTCTGTGAGAGGAGGAGAAAGGCCCAAAAGATTCCGAGGCCTTTGGATTGAGCGGCTGGGTGAATGGCTGGAGGAGAGCACGTTTGGCGGGGGGAGGGTGTGAGGAGTGTCATGTGTGATGCCTTGCGAATATCCAGGTGGCAATATCGAGCAGGCAGATGGAGCCGTGACTTCGGAGCTTATAGAGATGTAGGGGCGGGGGACATAAATGTGCGGGTGGTCAAAGCCGTGGGGTTGGCTGAGATCCCTTAGGGAGTGAGTGTGGGCAGGAGAGAGAGGGCTGAGTTCCGAGCCCCGGGAGCCTCTGTTTAGACGTCAGGAGGTTGAGAAGAATCCAGTAGGGGAGACGTGAGGAGTGGCCAGTGAGGATGCGGTTATACCAGGAGAGGATAAATAACATCTTGGAAGCTGAGTGAGGAATGTTCAAGAAGGAGGAACTGATGACCATGTGAAATCCTGAGAGGATAAGCAAGATAAGGTCTGAGAGGTGACCAGTCGGTTGGGCCACATGGCGACCACCGGTGACCCTGGACAAGAGCCGTCTCAGTGGAATGGTGGACATGAAAGGCTGATGGGAGTGGGAGAGACCGGCAAGCGAAGGCAGTGAATACAGAAGATTCTTTTGAGGAGCTTATGTTGTAGGAAGGGGGCAGAGGAATAGAGAGGTGGCGGAGGCGGATGTGACATCTGTGGCAGGACTTTTTTAAAGAGAGGGACACCATAGAAGGTGCATGCTGATAGAAGCAATCCAAGGGAGAGGAGGACTGCGGGAGCCATGTTGCTGGTGGGTGAGCGGGGCTGGGGTAAGAGTACGGATGACCTGTACGTGTGTCAGGGCAGAAGGCAGAGCAGATGATGTAGGTACAGGAACGCTGGTGCATCTGGTGGTGGCAGGCTAAGAGGGATCTCTTTCAGTGTCTCAGTGAAATAAGAATGAAGAAATAGAACATCAACTGGGAGGAAGGAGGTTTGGAGAAATTGAGAAGGAAAGCATGGAGTAGACGGACACCTTTGGAAGTGGGAGCATGTCTTCTCGAGGGGAATGCCGTAGAAATGTCAGGGAGCCCAGAGAGATTTCAGGTCAAGCCAGGCATCATGGCAGGATGCTTTTCTCCAGGCCCCTTCAGCTCTTTGGGGACAGGTGCAGAGAAGATGGAAGGTTGACATGAATTAGGCACGTGCGAGGCTGGTTATAACACAGGAGCGCTGCTGGCTAAGGAGGGAAGTGAGGACACAAGGTGAGTGTTGAAAGTAAAAAGGTGGTTGGGCCAGTGAAACAGAGGTGCCGGTGGGACCAAAAAATTCTTGGATTGCGGGTTCAGAAGGGAGGAGCTGGAAGGATAGAAGGCAGGTGGTCAGCCATCTGGGATGCCTAGAATTGAAAATTTGGAGGTAGTTCCATTATTAATAATGCCCTTGGGATTCACTGGGTAAAATAGTGGGTAGGATAAGTTCATTGAAGGTGAGGCAAGTAAGGAACCAAATAAGGGGTTGAAACTAAGCTACTGGATGGTTTATCTACATGATGGAGCTTAAATCTTCAATGAACGGGGAAGGGTCTAGGTGAGAACTCAATCCTTGTGAGAGATGAGCTCTTAGCTATCAGTATTAGAGGGATGTCAAGAGTACGGATAGAATTAATCCCGCTTTTGGAATAGAGTTACAGCTGCGTAGACCCAATGCTTGATTTGAATAAATATGAAACTTGAGTATTCAGGAAGCATTGACATTCCAGGCTCCATCACAAGCTATTTCACCTGAATAGGTAGTGAGGAAACAGATGCTGAAGAGTAGCTGGTCTGAAAATGTAGGAAAAACCTAGCATTTGGTTTCAGAATCCAAATCTAGTCCACAGGAAATCTCTTCTCTTTTGATAACCTACAAGTATCATCAGAAGTCCTTGAGATAACTGGATAAGAATTGCTATGTTTTCAATGTACTCTAGAAACATACACACAAAATCATTTGAGTGCTGTGTGTAATGCCTTTGTCGAAATAGCCTTTTTAAGGTGATGATAAATCTAAAGAAAGTTAAGTATCCTTCTACAGCAAGAAAGATGTCTTAATTATTACTGTTCTATAAAATACTTAACGATGAGTCCCGCTCATTGTGAACTTTTCTTTTTTTGCAGATGAGCCTTAGGCTGTCTTTGTCCAGTGTAAACATTCTACTGTTATTTCAACTAGAATTATATTAAAGCTGTGAATTTGAAAAGAGTTAGTAGCTTTATAGTTTGTAACCTTTCTATCCGAGAACACAGAATATCTCATCTATTTCTTATTTTATATATTTCAGTTTTTCTCATGTTTTCCTTTTAAAATCTACCATTCAAGACAGACCCCAGAACTTTCTTGCTTACATATCCCACCATAGCAATGCAGTCCGGTCGTTAAAATACCGAGTATGATAGTTTAGAACAGAAGGCTACCTGGCAAATCCGAAGCAAGGTGCAGCACAGGTAAATGAACAGGGTGTCGGTTCCGTCTTACTGAACTCTGCATGAAGCTGAGAGCGGATTATTCACTGGAGGTCGTCATGCTTACTGCGGTTTTGTCTTCCTAAAGAATTAAAACTAAAGACTTCTGAGCACAGCCTTGTACTGCAGTAGATGAAGAACTGGGTGGGTAGAAATAATGCTCTGAGGATTCACCGTCTGAAATGCAATGGAAAAGAATGCACTGTTCCTGCTCTGGCTGGGTAACAGCCCCAGCGCGTGGACCAACGCTATCCGGGACCGTCTGCGGTGACTTGTTGCCTTGTAGGGCCCAACCTCGGGGCAGCCAGCAGGCCCGGGGGCACGGTGGGCAGAATAACAGATTCTGCTTCCCATGGGCAGAGTCGGGCTAAAGACCAGTCCCTCCTTGGCCCAGCAGGAGAAGGTCACACGTCAGTCTTCAACCTATGATATATAAGGATAGCATTTCTTTCCCTCTAAAATAAAGAGGGATGGGACACGTATGGTAGCCATCTTCATGGCTTTCCACCACACCAAGTCTTTTGGATGAGGCCAGAACACATTTTTATAGGCTGTTTCTCCCTTACAACCTGCCGACAATGGTCATTTCTCGGTCAAACCTCAGAAGATGTGGTCACTTCACCCTGGATCCATCAGTGCACCAGAGAACAGAGGTTTGAGTCTGGAATGCCTTCCCTGGAACTAAGTGGCTAGGTCCTACCTCCATGAAACTTTAAAAAGTTTTGGTGTAAATGACGCCTGAGCATCGGTTTTGCATATTTAAATATGACCCAGAAGGACGCATCAAGAAGGTGCCACTCTGGGTCGGTCGCCTCTGTGATTTTCATCCAGATATTTTTTTTTTTTTTTTAGAAAGTACTTGAACTGCGTTTTTTTATTTTTATTTTTTTAATTTTTATTTATTTATTTATTTATTTATTTATTTATTTATTTATTTATGGTTGTGTTGGGTCTTCGTTTCTGTGCGAGGGCTTTCTCTAGTTGTGGCAAGTGGGGGCCACTCTTCATTGCGGTGCGCGGGCCTCTCTTGTTGCAGAGCACAGGCTCCAGACGCGCAGGCTCAGTAGTTGTGGCTCACGGGTCTAGTCGCTCCGCGGCATGTGGGATCTTCCCAGACCAGGGCTCGAACCCATGTCCCCTGCATTAGCAGGCAGATTCTCAACCACTGCGCCACCAGGGAAGCCCTCATCCAGATATTTTGGCAGCAGCGCTCTGTGGCTTTATAGAGGATTTACAGAGGAAGCATTACTGAGAAGACGGAGCCGGTGCAGGCAGCTCTGATAAGGGCCAGTCCGCCAGCAGAGCAGCCTCCGGTGTGCGTGCGTTAATCGTAGGTAGTGGAGTGACTAGGGTGCTCTTCAGAGAACACAGCCCTTGACCATAGTTTCTGCAGTTTCCGCTCACACATGCCCGTTCCTCCCTTTGAGCCAATCCACCCAAGTGACGTGCGGCTGAGGGATGAACCCTCCGGATGATTCCACTTGAAAGCGTCCTCTGTCTCAGGCAGGCTGTGAGATCTTTCATCCAGAAAAGCAGGCGACCCAGTCTTGTTCAAGTCAGACGTGACCCCTTCCCATGATTAAAGCTCCTGATGACACTCGGCCTACTAGATTAAACGATTGCTTGAAGAGACCTGAGAGAGAGAAATAGCAGAGCAGGCCAGCCGGATGACGTGGTTAGAAGGCATCCGTGGAGAGCTGCAGCTCTTGGGGTCAGTCCTGGAGTGGTCAAAGAAACTAGGGACAGGGCAGTGACATTTACAACACACTATGGCGTTCCAAGCGTTCGGAAGCATCTTTCTTACCATCGCCCTTGGGTTTTCTGAGCTTCTCTCTTCTCCCTGTCTGTTGAACTGTGGGTGTCCGTGCTGTGTTCCCTTAAAAAGGAGTTGAAGAAGTAGTTTTGTTGGCTTCCTTAGAATGTCACACTCCGGAGTGCTCAGATGATTTAGTGTTCCGGTTCCTCCGTATCCTTCAGTCTAATAGGTGTGTAATGGTATTTCCTTGTGGTTTTAATGAGCATTGCCCTGGTGATGAATGATGTTGAGCATCTTTCCATATGCTGATGCGTCGTCAGCTCTGTCTCCTCAACTCCAGGAGTCTGCCGGCTTCCCCCCGAGGTCCCTCTTCTTGCCTGCATCCTGGAACCTTTCTCAAGATGGTAACTTGGGAACATCACAGGGCTCATTTCATTTGTTTCCTCTGTCTCAGAGATTACTGTCTTTTATTTCCTGTTGCCCACTTCAAATGGTTGTTTTATATATTTTGTCTGTTTTGTTTTGGTTGTTTCGGGTGGAAGGTTAAATCCAACCCCTGTTACTCCATCTTTGCTATAAACAGAAGCTTCTGAAAATACTGTTTTATGTTTATTTGGCTATGAAAATCAGTTTTTCTTATCCTTTTTTTTTGTTTTTTTAATCTCACAGAATTTTTGTTCTGGAGCACATATTGACCAAGATGAGATTGTAGTTAATATACTTGGTCAGGGAGCCCTGTGCTTTTAATTAACGCATACCAGATTTATTTGAATTACAGCCTCTGTAATTCTTCCTTGCATTTTCATTATGTGAAATGTAATGTGATATGCACATTTCATCTTCATGTATCAGGCTTGTAGTTGACGCAGATGTCAGTGTTTCCATTTTAAAAACGAGGAAAGAATGTCACACATGTTTTTAATGAACATCTTTCAGGCATACTGATCCTTAGTGAATAGAGGTCTAGAAATATCTTTTTGCCTTTATTCTGGTTATGTTGAAACCTCCAAGGGATGTACCACCAGATTTCAGGACGAATGTGGATTTTCTCTCTAATCCATCATCGTGCTGCTATGAATGTGAACTTCCTAAAGATGCAGAATTGATGCAATGATTTTTCTATTTAGGCTTAAAACCCCCAACAGTTGTAGGATAAAACCCAATGTGCTTAACACAACAAAAAGCTTTTATTATCTGCCTCTTGCCTGTTTCTGTGGCGTGATCTCTTATCGTCCCCCTCCTACACAACCCTGCATTCCAGCCACAAGGAGCTACTTGCTGTTCTAAAAAGAGAGCCCCATTCTTTGACATTTCCTTGCCTCTACGAAATGTTCCATCTGTTTGGAGAAGCACTTATCCTTCAGGATGGTTCAGTCATCTCTTTCGATCTTAAGACTCCTTTGACCTTCCAGGCAGAGTCATTACTTTCTCTTGTTACCCTAGAGCCTCAGCAAGCCTAGCACCAGTGTTACCATTTTGCATCAAAACTACCTGTAACCATCATTCGGAAAGACGCACGCGCCCCCATGTCCATAGCAGCACTCTTCACAGCAGCCAAGACGTGGAAGCAGCCTAAATGTCCGTGGACAGATGAGTGGATAAAACAGATGTGGTCTATACATGCAATGGAATATTAGTCAGTCATAAAAAAAAGAATGAAATGATGCCATTTGCAGCAACATGGATGGACCTAGAGATGACCATACGAAGTGAAGTAAGCCAGACAAAGACAAATATCGTATGATATCGCTTATATGTGGAATCTAAAAAAAAAAAAAAAAAAAAAGATTCAAATATATACAAAACAGAAATAGACCCACAGACATAGAAAACAAACTTACGGTTACCAAAGGGGAAAGAGGATAAATGAGGAGTTTGGGATTAACACATACACCCTACTATATATAAAAATAGATAAACAACAAGGACCTGCTGCATAGCACAGACAACTGTACTCAGTGTTTTATAATAACCTATAAGGGAAAAGAATCGGAAGAAGAATATATAACCGAATCACTTTGCTGTACACCTGAAACTAACACAACATTGTAAATAAACTATACTTCAGTTAAGAAAAAAAAACAGAAACTATCCGTATGTTCCTCTCCCCTTCCTTCAGATGCACTAGGCGGTGAGGTTTTTAGGGCAGCAACTTGGTCTCTGTTTATCCCTGCATCTCCAGTGCTCCTGCAACAGTGGCTGCAGTCCAGGGGCACCAAGGAGTGAGCCCGCCAAGACCTTATCTCTCCCCAGCTCGCTGGAGGACCAGCAGGTGTAGGCAGGGCCTCCTCAGCGTGCCTGACACAGTTAAACGGCCAGGTAAATCATAAAACTCCATCCCGGGGCTTCCCTGGTGGCGCAGTGGTTGAGAACCTGCCTGCCAATGCAGGGGACACGGGTTCGAGCCCCGGTCTGGGAAGATCCCACATGCCGCGGAGCAACTGGGCCCGTGAGCCACAACTACTGAGCCTGCGCGTCTGGAGCCTGTGCTCCGCAACAAGAGAGGCCGCGATAGTGAGAGGCCCGCGCACCGCGATGAAGAGTGGCCCCCGCTCGCCGCAACTAGAGAAAGCCCTCGCACAGAAACGAAGACCCAACACAGCCAAAAATAAATAAATAAATTAATTAATTTAAAAAAAAAAAAACAAAAAAACTCCATCCCGGTAGGTCTGTACATCTACTGAGGAGACAGTTTAGTAGTCTCTGCCTAAAACAGAGCCCTGCTGCCGTTCAGACCAGCATCCATCTGGGGTCCTCCCTCAGGCAGTACCGTGTCTGTGCCGTTCTGGACTGGAGCTTCGGCTGCGTGGGGTCCGGTGTGTCTCTGTGGCTGTTTGAGACAGCTGGGCAGTGCAACCCCCACTTCTCAGAGTTGTTCCAGAGCAGCGGGTCCCTTCAGACCGCTTGTCTCTCCTCCTTGGCCATTCTCTCCCAGAGAGGGTTTGGCTTTGTGGGATTTTATGTCCAAGTCTCTCAGTGTCCTTCTTAGATTCTGCAGAATGAGGTGGTGTTTGGTTGTTGTTCAGATTTGTTTGCTTATAGTTTTTAAAGAGGTTGTGCGTTTTGGTGTTGAAGTGGATCACTGTGATTGGTCAGGAGAGAATATTTTGCTCCATGTTTAAATAATGGTTTAAAGAAGACTCTTATTTATTGTCTTTCTGGATGGAGGTAGTCATGTCTGTCTCACAGGTTTCCAGAGGTGGTTGCCCTGAAAGATAATGTTTTAACAAATGTTAGAATATGCATGTGTGTGTGTATTCTGCCCTTCTGCAGCATTTATTGTGTTTACTTGCATTACTTCTTTAGACCTAAGTAGTGACTAATATTGAAAAGCTGAAGTGTCAATTCAAGAAACTAAACTTTCTATGTGTGGGTTAACTTTTCACTGGACTTAAATTTCAAGGCAAAGGAAGAATAATAAGTACAGTATGAAGTAAGCTTTCCTTTGTCCAAAATTTGATGTTGATTTTCTAGTTAATGGGATCAGAGTCAGCTGAGCATTAGCTCCAAGATGTGGGGTAAGGATGGGGGTCTTGCTGGCCCAGAAGCCACTTCATACAGCAGCTTGGTACTTCTGTCCCTGCCACACTTTCTCTGTAGGATAGAAGTTAATAACCTAGGATTAATTAATAGCCATTTGGAGTTGCAAGAAATTTTTGTGTACATGTACATTTTTCTAAGGAGACAGCTAATACCTTTTATCAAATTCTCAAAGACTGGGACTTCCCCCGTGGCGAAGTGGTTAAGAATCCGCCTGCCAATGCAGGGGACACGGGTTCGAGCCCTGGTCCGGGAAGAGCCCACATGCCGCGGAGCATCTAAGCCCGTGTGCCACAACGACTGAGCCTGCACTCTAGAGCCCGCGAGCCACAGCTACTGAGCCCGCATGCCACAACTACTGAAGCCCATGCGCCTAGAGCCCGTGCTCCTCAACAAGAGAAGCCACCACAATGAGAAGCCTGCACACCGCAAGGAAGAGTAGCCCCCGCTTGCTGCAACTAGAGAAAGCCCGCACGCAGCAATGAAGACCCAACACAGCCAAAAATAAATAAATTAATTAATTAATTTTTAAAAAATTAAAAAAAATTCTCAAAGACATCTGACCACAGAAAAAGTTAAAAATCACTTTTTCGGGACAAGATGTGGGAAAGATGGGAAAGATGAAAGCTAACATTTATATTTCTCAGGCGCTTTCCCCCAGTCTCAAATTTCTTAGTTGTTGTCATGAGAAGCTAGTCCTGATCTTTACAAGAATTCACTTTGGAGACGGGAACATATTGAAATGCAGTTCAGCTCCAGGGCTCCAAAGATTCAGACTAACACCAGGTACCTCTCACAGACTGAAAACCAAAGCAGAAACTCTTTATTTTTATTTATTATTATTTTTATTATTTAAAACAGACTCTTTTTTTTAATTAAAAAATTTTTTTATTGGAGTATAGTTGATATACAGTATTGTATAAGTTTCATGTGTACAGCACAGCAATTCAGTTATATATACGTATGTGTGTGTATATATATTTCTTCTTCAGATTCTTTTCCCTTACAGGTTATTACATAATATTGAGCATTGTTCCCTGTACTATAGAATCCTTGGTTATCAGAAACTCTTGATAAAACTTTTTTTCTAAAATCCCTGCACCACCGTGCTCTGTCTGATAGATGAAAGAACCACTTAGATGTTAAATGGTTTAGCATCTCAATTCATCTTCCTAACGAAGGTTTAAGCAGCAACAGTACAGAGCACTTAAGCTGCTAAGAACGTTTAGAACGGATTCATTATTAAAGAAGAGCAGAAACTACTTTCGCCCTGTTTCCAGAGGAGGAATGCAGAATTAACTGTTGCAAAAAGGTTCAAAAGTGAGAAGGGGATGAGAGTCACTAAACACAGGGAGAACGAGAGATACCCCTGCCCGTGTATTACCTTAAAATACCATTACTGCTCTGTCTGGGTCTGCAGCTCTCAAATGGGCATGGCTTTCATGGCCTTTGAAGGAGTATTTCTGTGGTCAAACAGTGGAACCAGGATGGTAGCCTCCCCCCTCCCCCCTCCCCCCCAACCCTTCCATCCCAGCAATTTAGGAATCAGTTTTAGGAAAGAATCAAGATCTACTAGTCACATTCTCTCATTTTTCTCCAGGAACCTGTTGAAAGAAGCAGCTCATGATGCTAAAATTTGTTTCATTCCTCCAGGAGTATGGAAGTATTAGTTAGGTGACAGCTCTGCTGCCCTCAGGTTCTGATGAAAGACTAGAAATAAAGCCCTGGGGGTTTCTAAAAGGTCAGTCTCTGAAGTCAGAGACTATTCTGTCATTTTAGATATATCTAAAAAAAAAAAAAAAAAAAAGAAAGGGTCAGTCTTGGTGACTTTTTTTAACTCTAGAAAATATATGAGCAGAGAAGCTAATTATCTTGCTTCTCTTTCTGCCACCTCTTCAGAGCAAATGTGTTGTGTGTGTCCACTGTGTGCCAGTCACCATTCCTGGTTCTGCTCTCAGGTCCCAGAGCCCAGTGGTGGAAACAGATGTTAAATAAACACATGGAAATATACACGCGGTTATCACTTTCGAGGTGTATTATGAAAGAAATGAACATGCTGTTAAGATTAGGACTAGAAAACCTACTTTATTTTTTTTTCCTGTCGACTTTAGTCATTTTCACAAAAACAAAACATGCTCTTTGTAAACATTTAAGAAATATGAAGAGTCCAGAGGAAAAGCCAAGAAATCTCCACCAATAATCCCAGATATAATCCACCTCCCAGAAATAATCAATACAACTATTTCGTAAATGCAATTCTAGAATCTGTCTTTGCATCTTTACAGATAACAGGAAGGATAGATGGAAAGAATTTAATTACTATAGAAAGGGGGTTCCATGCTGTTTTTTGTTTTTTTTTTAAAATTAATTAATTAATTTATTTATTTTTGGCTGTGTTGGGTCTTCGTTTCTGTGCGAGGGCTTTCTCCAGTTGCGGTGAGCGGGGGCCACTCTTCATCGCGGTCCATGCTGTTTTAAAAATAAGTATTAACTTTGATTATATTTGGATTTAGCTGAAGCAAAAGAAAATTGAAGTATAGCTAAAGGAATTGTGGCTCGCGGGCTCTAGAGCACAGGCTCAGCAGTTGTGGCGCACGGGCTTAGTTGCTCCGCAGCATGTGGGATTTTCCCGGACCAGGGCTCGAACCCGTGTCCCCTGCATTGGCAGGCGGACTCTTAACCACTGCGCCACCAGGGAAGTCCCTTAATGGCATCTTTTGATGAGAAAAACTTTTAAATTTTGATCAAGTTTAATTAATCAAATTCTTCTTCTGTGGTTTGTGCCTTTTGTATCTTTTCTAAGAAATCTTTGCCTACCCTCAGGTTGTGAAGGGACTGTCCTATATTTTTTTCTAGATGCTTTATAGTTTTAGCCTTATACTTAAGTCTGTAAAGCATCCTGTATTAATTTTTGTTTGTGGTGTTATGGAAGGGTCAAGATTTAAGATTTCCTTCCTTCCTTCCATCCATCCTTCCTTCCTTCCTTCCTTCCTCTTTTAACATATTGAAATTCAACACCACTTTTGGAAAGGATTTTCCTTTCCCCATTGAATTATTTTGGCACCCGCTAACCATCTCAACCTGGGGTGGGCAACAGGTTGGATCTATAGCTCTAGAAGAGCTGGGCTAAGGGTCCAAGTCTCTTTGGCAAACTGCAGACGGCATTGTGCCTCATCCCGGGCAACGTGGCTGGAGCCTAACCTCGACTCTTCAGCTACTGCCAGCTTCCTCTTTGCCCAGATGCCCCCAATGCTTGGAGGTGGCAGTGAAAGGGGCAGGTGCAGGCTGACAGAAATCCTAGGGCAGCTCTGACAGCTCACTGGGTTGTGCTTATGAAGAGTCATTTCCAGGGTTCACAGGCGCAGTCAGCATGCCTCCATCCTGCACTTGGACATCCTGCACTTTGCTCATCTCAGCCCTGCGACATCATGCCCTCCTCGCTTGTAAACTCCATGAAGAACGGGACCCTGCCTTGCTATTTTTTTAAATTTATATTACTTATTATTTATTTATTTATTTAGTTTATTTTTGGCTGCATTGGGTCTTAGTTGCTGCACGTGGGATCTTCGTTGAGGCGTGTGGGCTCTGTAGTTTGCGGCACATGGGCTCTGTAGTTGAGGCGCACGAGCTCAGTAGTTGTGGCACACGAGCTTAACAGTTGTGGCATGCAGGCTTAGATGCCCCGTGGCATATGGGATCTTAGCTCCCTGACCAGGGATCAAACCTGCGTCCCCTGCATTGTAAGGCAGGTTCTTTAACCAATGGACCACCAGGGAAGTCCCCTGCCTTGCTGTTTATGCCCATGAGAACCCACCAGTTGAGAAGCCTGATCACAGAGTGGTGCCTGAACACGAAGGAAAGGACCCTGGTGCCGGAGAGGTGTGATTTCAGAGTCTCGCCATCCTCCCCGCGTTTTGGCATCCTCACTCCTTCATGGAGATGTTGCTTATCGGTCAAGCCAGCTCTCCCTGGGTAGATTTCCTGTCTCATTCAGAGCAGCCATGAGCTGGGGGTTTGAGAGCTGTTGAGTCAGATGGGCAGGCTTGTTAGAAATAAAGTGGTGTAATTACCCGTACTTGCAGCTTTTCTCCAGATTCTCTGCCCAGCAGCTGCGAAGTCAGCGTTTCTGACAGTTCGTAATTGAACCGCTATGATGGGACAGGCTCCATCCAAGAACCACTAAGAAGTGGTTTTATTTGGTTGGTAATGTATTTATCCTCTTTTTCCTCTTGTGTTTGTTTGCTCATCTCTCTGCCTGATACCACATACATATGCTGCAGCCGAGAGTGTCAGACCCAGGGCCAGCAGGCGAGACCTGGATCCCTGTGTAACTCTGGGCAGAAAAGAGGACAGCGACTTTTGTTCCTTTGTCGGATGCTACAAGGACAAAAGGAGAGTTGTAGGTTTTTGTTTTGTTTTGTTTTGTTTTTTAACTTGAAAATAAGAGCTATGCAAAAATACAGCACAATGACATCATTCTCTTTGACTTTCCCTTTCCCTATGTAGATTCTGGCTTAGTTTTTTGGTGGCAGATTCATGGCATCAGTTGCAACCAGTGCGTGAGGTTTTGTGACTTGACCACTTTCCTTATGGTGATCTTTTCTCAGCCTTCTGGTCCTTACTTTGCATCCTGTATAGTACATCACATTTGTTTCTCAACCCGGAATTTGAGGTCCTCAGCTCTGGAGCATGGTCTGTATTTTTCTTGTAGCCTATTGTTTACTTCCACATGTTATTATTTAAGGGAACAAGGGGCCCGTAAGCAGGTCCTTCTGAAGGGCCTGCCGGGTGGAGCCGGCCAATGAGATAAAGCCAGACCTGCACTGGACCGCACCTGTGGACCGCCCATGCTGGAGGTTGTCCTTAGGTGCAAATTAGCTTAAAGGGAAGGTCAGATCCGCTTGTGAACTGGGTTTTCCTTCTGAACGCTTTCTGAAGCCGGTCATGACTCACGAATACCTTCTGACTCCATGACATCACTTTTTAGACATATTTTGCCTTTTTGAAACAAACTTTTTCAAACCCGTTCCGAAAGACTTTTTCCAACCCTGGCATCTGGGGAACGTGGGCTTCCTGTTTCATCTTTGTGCTCTTCCTTGCTGTCCCCCAGATTTATTCCTTGTGACTTAATTTTTTTTTTTTCACCCGGGAGGTTTTATGTATCACACTCTGCCTTCATCTTTAAATGCTGCTGGTGCAAATGAGCAGCTCCCACATCCTCAGTGATATGGAAATACCTCCCACTGGTTCCATTATACAGGTTTTTCTGTTCATTCATTCGTTGATTTATTCAGTAAGTATTCATTGAGCATCTCCCCTGTGTCTGGTACTGGGGGTAGGACATTAAATGAATTGACAACCCCTCCTGCCCTCCTAGAGCTTGTGTTTGTATGGGGGACCGCCAGTGATGAGCAAAGTGAAAAGGCAGAACCCGCAGGACCTAGATGGCAGTGAGTGATGGGGAGGAAAAATTAAGCAGGCAGGGGGGTGTTGGCGGGCGTTGATGCTTTAAATGGGGTCCTGAGATTATTTACCGAGAATAGGTAAGGGGAGGTAAGGGGACAACCCAGAGGGCTGTACCAAATGGACAGGGAAAAATGAAACCATTCAACTCAGATGGGACTTGAACCTAGCCAAAACCCAGAATGGGACTTGAGCCCACTGTCTTTTTTTTTTTTTAATATAAATTTATTTTATTATTTTATTTTATTTATTTATTGTTTTTGGCTGCGTTGGGTCTTTGTTGCTGCGTGTGGGCTTTTCTCTGGTTTTGGCGAGCGGGGACTGCTCTTCGTTGCGGTGCACAGGCTTCTCGTTGCAGTGGCTTCTCTTGTTGCGGAGCACGGGCTCTAAGCGTGTGGGCTTCAGTAGTTGTGGCACGTGGGCTCAGTAGTTGTGGCTCACGGGCTCTAGAGCACAGGCTCAGTAGTTGTGGCGCGTGGGCTCTAGAGCACAGGCTCAGTAGTTGTGGCACACGGGCTAAGTTGCTCCACAGCATGTGGGATCTTCCCGGACCAGGGCTCGAACCCGTGTCCCCTGCATTGGCAGGCGGATTCTTAACCACTGCACCACCAGGGAAGCCCGAACCCACTGTCTTTTTTTTTTTTTTTTTTTTTTTAAATTTTTTTTTTTTAATTTAATTAATTTATTTATTTATGGCTGCGTTGGGTTTTCGTTTCTGTGCGAGGGCTTTCTCTAGTTGCGGCAAGCAGGGGCCACTCTTCATCGTGGTGCGCGGGCCTCTCACTATCGTGGCCTCTCTTGTTGCGGAGCACAGGCTCCAGACGCGCAGGCTCAGTAGTTGTGGCTCACGGGCCCAGTTGCTCCGCGGCATGTGGGATCCTCCCAGACCAGGGCTCGAACCCGTGTCCCCTGCATTAGCAGGCAGATTCTCAACCACTGCGCCACCAGGGAAGCCCCCCACTGTCTTTTAATTGAAATCACACACCTGGTCTCAGGAGTTACTGAAGTTCAGGTTCCTTATGTCTCATCGCAGAAAGAATTCAGTGAGAGACAAAGTGGTAGGTAAGAAGTGGATTTATTTAGAGAGATACACATTCCATAGAAAGAATGTGGTCCATCTCAAAAGACGAGAGGCCCCGAAATATGGCGTGGTTCGCTGGTATGGGCTGGGTAATTTCATAGGCTAATGAGTGGGAGGATTATTCCAACTATTTTAGGGAAGGGGCGGGGATTTCCAGGAATTGGGCCACTGCCTACTTTTTGGCCTTTTATGGTTGGCCTTGGAACTGTCCTGGCACCTGTGGGTGTGTCATTTAGCTAATAATGCATTACAGTGAGTGTATAGTGAGGCTCAAGGTCTACCTGAAGTGGAATCTGCCACCATCTTGGACCTAACCGGTTCTAACCAGTTTATGTCATATCCTCAACAGCTATGTCATTCTTAAAGGCTTGTCTCCTGCCCCCTTCCCTCCTGTTTCAAAAGCAGAAACAAAAGCTCTGAGGTAGGAGCAAGCTTGGTGTGTTCAAATAGGACAAAGGCCCTTGGGCTGGACGTTCGTGTGTTTTCCTGAAATATTCAAAGAAAATACAGCTGACCCTTGAACAGTGCAGAGGTTAGGGGCTCCGACCCTCCTCGCGGTTGAAAATCTGGGTATAACTTAGAGTGGACGCTTGCCCTCCGCGGTTCCTTGGTGTTTGGGGTCCAGCTAACCGCGGATGGTGTCCTACTGCAGTATTTACCATTGAAAAGAACCCGTGTACAAATGGACCCGCGCAGTTCCAACCCACGTTGTTCAAGGGTCAACTGTATACTGACAGGCTGGCTTTTCCCCTGAAATCTCCAAGACAAGTGACACCCTTTCCGCAGCAGTAGCAAAGGCTGAGCGTGTCGGTGTGACGGAGCTACCGTGTTTCCAAGAGCTTTGCTTCTTGCAGGGAGCACCTCCAGTTCTGGAGAGGAGGGATCTGCTTGTGCCGTTTTCAGAATGAAGACAAACCCCGTCCAATCACTTGCCCTTGGTGTGAAAACGCGAGCCCACCACACAGCAGCATAAAGCACACTCGTCTTGGGGCTCTGTCTGTCCAAATCTATCACGACTCCGTGATCTATCCCAGGCAGCACGTTTGATGGGCTCCCCATAGGGTCAGCCCAGGCCAGTGGCTAGAAAAATCCCGTTCATCGAAAATTACCTGCAATTTTTCTCTGTGCCCAGCTGCTGATTTTTCTTCTACCCTAATTATCTTTCACGAGTAATTGGAAAAAAAATTAATTGGTGGGTTTGAGTGAGCATGATACGCCAATTGCAAATAAAGGTTTGGATCTCTCTTCCCCCTCTTTCCTCATTTTAACATGACACTGACCAGAGTGAAAATAATTTATCTTTGTGGGTCTAATTGCCTGCCCTTCAAAGGAGTCAGGGAAATGGGCCTGATTATAAAGCCACCGATAATTTTTGCCTTGTGAATTACTGTTCAAAGACCCAGTGTGATAGATGATCACGAAGCAATGGCTTAAGAGAGGAGGGAAGAGGGAAGCCAACTAGAAAAGAGGGCGAGAGGGACACACAGTTACATTGGAAAGACGTGAATGCTTATCTCCAAGTCTTTCCCAGCATTTCCCCTCAAAAGCACACCCCTTAACACACCCCAGCTTTTCTCAGTATAACTTGAGACTTAACACGTCTTTCTCAGACACGTACAGTGATCGTTCGGGCGTGTGGTGCTGCCCTTCTTGATTGAGATGCTGACGCTTTTGAATCTTTTGGTAAGATGGTGCTTAATTACGTTTCATCTAAACCAGGTGGGACACTAAGTCACGTGATGCGCTTCCTCTTGGTCACCTCATCACCAAGGGCCTGCTCATGCTGGGTGCCTGGCTGGGGCCTGGGGGCTCGTGTCATGGCTGTGGGCACAGGGAAATTGCCGAGGTCCCATAGGATGTGAGTTTCGGTGATTGCGGCCCCACTAGCACTATGTTCTAACAAGCACTGTCAAACATTTAGAACTGAATGACATGCTCCCTTGGCTCTTCCCGACTTGACTTTGGTTTTGGGGTCAGGGGACATCAGCCCCTGGTAAGAAGCATTTGCCTTCTGCCAACTTCTCTCTGTAAGTGGCCCACAGTCGCCCTTTGTTTGTTTATTCTTTATTCAGCCATCACAATCCAGCCTTTATTTCCACCCAGTGAGCTGGAGGTTTCTGGACATGGCAGAGCGTAATGATGTCACAAGAAAAATTCCAGGTTTAACTACGAAGAAGGAGGTGCCTAACACAGTAGCACTGAAAGTGCTCTAGGGGAAAAGGAAGGAAATGGGCTAGGAAAGAAACCCTGACTTCAGGACAAATAATCATGAATAAATGAGCACATACAAACAGCGTAATGAATATGAACCACATGAATGTAGGAGGACAGACACATGCATGGTGTGTGTGTGTGTGTGTGTGTGTGTGTGTGGAAAGGAAGGATGGGTGGATTGTGGAGCCTTTGGCCAGCGTATGCTGGATGACCTCAGGGGGTTCCAGGGTCCCTCTGCCCTCCTAGGGAGTCCTCAAGAGGGTGGCCGCTGTGTTCAGAAAGGTCCCTGTCACCCAGGACGTTATGAAAAGTGCATCTTTCTCTTTGGGCTGCTCTCGGGGACATGAAAAATGCTCCACTCTGCCTGGGTGTAATTGAGCTTTGGGCTGAAGTTTCACCCTGCAGCTTTGCTGGCAAATTCAGTAATGATGAATTAAGTGGAATATACGCAGCGTTAATGTGAACAGGATTTAAAATAATGTCTGCAGTTCACTTAATTACATTCCTTGTGTCTCCCCCCCACCAACCTTCAAAATGTTATTCCAGCATCCAGCCTAATTGCACCACAGCTTTCCCTCCTCAAAGTAGCCCCCATCTTCCTCCTCTCCTCTCTCCACAGCGATCTGCTCTGTCTCTCCTACTGTGTCTGAGATACATGCACCCTCCTGGGTGTTGCGGTTGTGAGGTTTCTTCCCTCCCCCCGGTTTATTCAACCTGCAGCCACTGTAACATCCCGTAGTTTCATCTGGGGTATAGAAGGATTAGACCATGTTTTCAGGGGAAAGCGTCAGCTGTGAATGGGCCCCGAGCCCCGCAATCTTTGTCCAGCTTGCTCTGTCCACTGCTGGGTGGGAAACCCTGGCTGTGCTCTTTCCCTCGGGGAGGGGGAGGGATGGGGCTGGGGCCCTAGCTCGGCGTGGCCAATACAGACAGCACCCCCAGTGGCCACCACGTTCCCTCCCCCCCCCCCCCCCCCCCGGCCCCATCAGGAGCACTTCTGCTCATGTGTCGACGGCTCTCTCTCTCTCCTCTCAGGGTTGCCCCTGGTGGTGTCTCTGGGGGCAAGGTTTTGAAGGTGAAAGCAGGAGACAGACACCTCAATTTCTTTTTTTTTTCTGGGCTGATAACTTCCGGCTCCTGTATCAGCTCCAACGGGAAAGATGTACAGGACCTGGAACTACCAAGCAGCGGGGGCTTCCCCTTTCTCCTGGCGTGAGGCTTGTTCAGCATCGCAAACAGCCTTGGAAACAGATGCCCCAGCTCTTCCTCCTCTGAGCGTCCGGCCTTGCCGAGGAGGAAGCTCTCCCCCCGTTTAGGAGTAGAATCGGGTCTGGGGTCGGGGGGGAGTGAGCGTAGATGTCCCCGCATCCATCAGGAGAGGCGGAGGGGACTCAGGAGTTTTCTCTTTTCTTCGGAGAGAAAATCATCCATGCTCATCTCTCCCACAGGCTTGCTTTCCCTGGGCAAACATTTAAGTGGTTATTTCCCACCTGCTATTCTCTTGTTCCACTGTTAGCCATCAAGACTTTCCCGCAACTGTGGTTTTTGTCTTTATCAAAAAAAAAAAAAAAAAAAAAAAAATGAGCTTGCAGTTGAAAGGGAGGGAAACCCACACTAGCCAGAGGAGGAAAGGAGACTGCATTTTCAGGACACTGAATCCAAGCGCAATGAGATCAGTGGGGCCTCGTGGGTACTGCAGTTAGGAAATGCAAAGCTGAGGGCCCATGTTTATTCATTCTACTCTGCCTCTTCACCAAGGCCTCTCATTTCTGCTTTCCTTCTGTTTTCTTCACTCTGCAAACGTGCTTTGCCAGCTGTGCCACAGCGAGTTAAGGGCTACCCCACAGCTCCCAGGGTGCTGTGTTCTCAGTTCAAGAGAACAGTCGAGTCTGAGCATCTGGCAGAGTTGGTGAGTTGTACCTGCCTGGTCCAGGTGACCACTCCTGGGGGGCATGGTGGAGCACGCCTGTGTCCCAGGCTCTCCTGCGGGAAGGCACCCTCAGAGGACGTGGCTGGGGTGTGGGTGGAGATCTGGGACCCACCCCCACCCCCCCTCCCCGCCGGAGGAGCTATAAGTCTCAGGATTTAGGTCTCAGCTTCCAGCTCCCCTTCCCTCCAGGACTCTGTCCTCTGGATGGGACCACCTGCCCCTTCCCAGGCCCCGGCATCTGGACAAGAGCGAAAGCACACTCACAGGCCTCCCAGCTGCGGATCGTCCAGTGGTAGACATCATCTCTGCAGCCAGGAAAGGGGGGTGGCCGGGGATTTGGGGAGATAGTTAGGTGAAGGATATCATAAGCTCATTAGCAGGCAGACCTTTTCCAACTGAAAGATCAGGGAGACTGCAAAATGATGCTTCGAACCAATCAACAGCAACACTGTCTTTGGAGCCACTTAACAGTCAACCACAGATCTACAGGAGAGTGTGGCCCGAGGAGGAGGGGAGGGAGGGGTCTCTCTGCATCTGGAGAGCCTCCGGGGCTGTGCAGGGCCAGCCCCTTGGCTGCTTCCTTCGCTTTGGCATTGAACCGAGATTGCAAATGGATGAGTGGTGATTTGGGGTCTACCCATGGTGCTTTGCAAGCGCACTGATTGCTTCAGGGCACACCGTTTTCAGAGGTTAAAGCCAGGAATAATTTCCTGCCTTAGTGCCATCTGACCCCCCAGCAGTTATCCTGAGACCATTGCAGGTGGATGAAGAGAGTCTGGACAGGAATATTTACCCACCTACTGTGAGAGCAGTGCCGAAATGCAGGCCATTCAGAGACGTTGCAGGACTCTGCTTGTTAGGGAGGAGCGGATGGCATTTCCAAAGCCTCTGCGTGGATTGACATTGCAAGCAGAGAGAGTGCGGTCAGGCTTTCTCAGCGTGCTCTGCTGACCCCCCGCATTAGAATCACCGCAGACACTGATTGCAGATGTGATTCCTTCCCTACTTTAAACCTACTTAAATGAACAAGGTAGGTTTTTTTAAGTGCAGATGTGTAGAAAAATCTGCAGGTTATATTAAACAAAAAAAAGGAGCAAACTACAAAACGGGATACACTCTCATTCCTTCTGGGTAGGGAAAAGACTGTTGAAAAGGACATAAATCCTGGTATTAATCTAATATTTTTTTCTGAAAGCCTGCATTAAGATCTGTGATCACTGGTTACCCACGGAAGAGAGACTCCGAGTTTTCATTTCAGCCCTTTCTGTTCTATTTGCATTTCTCACCATGTATCTCTATGACTTTTATGCTTTGGAATGTCAGCACGGATTATCTGGGCAGTGGGATTACATACCATTTTCTTTTCTTCTTTATGCTCTTTTCATATTAAGAAAATCAATTTTTAAAAATGCAATTTAGAAATAGGAATCTGCCACTGGCTTCTAGTACCAGATTCTCAGGGGAAGGAGCCCAGGGTTCCATATTTAACATGCACACCAGTATTTGAGAATGTAGGGGATCTGAGCATACCACCCCAAAATATGCTTCTTGGGTGTATTGATTATTTGGAGCTAAGAACACTTGAGAAATGGCAGATGCAGCAGACACGCTCTCTGACCTCCCTCTTTTTACCTAAAAACAGGACATAAAATTGCCCGTGAGCAGGAGACCCTCCCTGCATTAGGAAGGGCAGGACTCTTCACCTCCAGAGACTCTTATCAGCCCAGAGAAGGCACCAAGGAATCTGTAACAGGCCTTCCTAAAACAACCCTTTTCTTCCATTAGTTCCCCTGTATATTGACCTTCCCAGTTTGTCACTCCTAAGAGCCTAAATTTCTTTTCCTTTGTCTTGTCCCTTCTCTACAAATTGTTGTTCTTTGTTAAGATGCTACATAGGCTCCAAGTTCTAACCACCCCTTTGAGTTACTCATCACTGAGTTTCCCCCATGTGTGTGCACGCTGCACATGTTAATAAACTCTGTTTGTTTTTCTCTTGTTAATCTGTCTTTGTCAGTTTAATTTACAGGGCCCCTGGCACAGAACCTAAGTGGGTAGAGGAAATTATTTTTTCCCTTCCCTATAAGAATCTGGCTTTTAATTCCACTTACTTCTAAATGTACTTCTTGACAAATGCCCAGTCAGCAAGTGCTGTCTGCTGCTTGCTTGTTACTTCCACTGCTACCACTCAGGGGTGGCAGCACTGGGGCACTTACTTGGGGGTGCCCCCCTGAAATGCATGTTTCTGAGCCTTATCCCCAGGGAAATCACTGACTTTCTCCTCTGGGACCTGCAAGAGAAAACTCTCTCTTTTAAAGAGCTCATGAGATGAGGCCAGGCCCACCTGGCAGGTCTCCCTGTCTTAAGGTCAGTTGTGACTAATCACAGGAGTGAAATCCATTGTATTAACAGTCCCAGGGGTCATACAAGGTGTGTACACAGGGGGGAGGGGGTATCTTGGGTTCTGTCTTTAGAATTCTGCATACCATGTGGATGTTAAAGAGAAGATTTCTGTTTTTACCATTAATGTGATATTTACTATGGATTTTTGATAGATACCTTTTGAAAGATACTAAAGATAGCTCCCTTATATGCATAGTATTTTGCATCTATGTTCTTAAATGAGTATGGCTTAAAATTTTTATCTCTTATGTTGTATTTCTCTGGTTTGAATATTAAGGTAATACCAGTCTCATCCAGAGTTGGGGTGTTTTGCTTCTTCTTCCTCCCCTCCCCCAGTTACTTCTCTGGAATAGCTAACATGAGATTGAGATTATTTAATCCTTGATAATTTGCGAATAGAAATGATAAAAAAAAAAGCTTTTCCTATACTCTTATGTTTTGTGCATGAGGCATGTGAATTAAAGTGACAAGGGACAGATTAACAGGAGGAAAGCATACAAATTTTATTTTTAATTTTATGTGCACATGGGCTCCACAGAAAAGAAATGAAAACTCATAAAATGGTTTGCCTTGAGAGCTTATATTACCATTTTAACAAGAGGCAATAAATCATAGAGAAGTGGCTAGACAAAGAAAACAGATTTGGACTTATAGCGGCCATAAATTGTGGGAAGACAAATACATGGGGGAAACTAATGGTAGATAAGGGCTATTTAGCAAGGTTTGTTATTCAGGTTCAAGCCATCTCTGGTGTTTGCCTTTTCCTGGTACAGGGAAGGGACACACCTTCACAAATGAAAATTTATATAACCGTTACAAAGGGAAAGTTATGTCCCACTTTTGGGCAGAAAGGGAGAGGACAGAGAGTTCCTTCTGTATCTGCTGTTTCTCAGTGCCTTAAGCTCAAAATAATCCATATGCCATAGTGGTATATTTGAGGGAGGCATATTCTGATCTCCTTCAATACTTTTATGAATGATACCATCTTGCATCTAATGTGTTTGTGTATACATATGTGCATGCATGGGTGCCTCGTCCAAAATACCAGAGGCTGTTTACCTTGGAGGCATGCTGTGGGTGTTGGCATGGCCTTGTTCAAGATTGATACTGCTTCTCAACATTTTCTTTTGTCCTTTTTATTTATCATGCATTTTCTTCCCTTTTTTTTTTGTACTTTTTTGGGGTTGATTGATTTTTCTTTATCTCCCTCTTTTTTTCCTTAGTCTTTATTAGTTTGGAAGGTTTTTTTTTTTGTTTTTTTGGCCACACTGAGGCATGTGGGATTTTAGTTCCCGGACCAGGGAGCAAACCCAAGGCCACCTGCAGTGGAAACACAGAGTCCTAACCACTGGACTGCTAGGGAATTCCCAGTTTGGAAGTTTTAAATTCAATTTCTTTCTTTTGTGGCTACCTTTACTTTTTTAACATGCATACTTGACTCAGTGACATTCAGAATTAATCAGTATCTGTACTCTTCTCTCTAACAATTGAAGGACCGTAGAATGCTTTAACTTGGTTTTCCCCCTCATCGTCCATGTTATTTTTCTAATATTTTAGTTGTACCCTTTTTTTTAATACCTTCAGATTAGTCACTCGTATTGCTATTTCTTAAATAGACTTTTATTTTTTAGAGAAGTTTTAGGCTCACAGCAAAATTGAACTAAAGGTGCAGAGATTCCCCATACACCCCCTGCCCCCACTCATTCATAGCCTCCCCCATTATCACCATTACCATCAGGGTCGTGCATTTGTTACACCTGAGGAACCTACGTTGCCACGTCCTTATCACCCGAAGCCCATAGTTTACATTAGGGTTCATTCTTAGCTTTGTACGATCTATACGTTTAGACAAATGTATAATTACATGTATCTACCATTATAGTCTCATACAGAGTATTTTCACTGCCCTAAAAAACCCTCTGTGCTCCACCTCGTCATCTGTTCCTCCCTCCTACCTGCTGGAGAACACTGACTGCTTTACTGTCTCCATAATTGTGCCTTTTCCAGGATGTCATATGGTTGGATTCTTACAGTCTGTAGCCTTTTCAGACTGGCTTCTGTCACTTAGTCATATGCATTTAAGGTTCCTCCATGTCTTCGTGGCTTGATAGCTCATTTCTTTTTACTGCTGAATAATATTCCATTGTCTGGATGGACCACAGTTTATTTACCCATTCACCTACTGAAGGATATCTTGGTTGCTTCCAGTTTTTGACAATGATGAATAAAGCCACTGTAAACATCTGTGTGCAAGTTTTTTAACTCTTGAGTAAATACCAGGGAGGAGGATTTCTGGATCATATGGTAAAAGTATGTTTAGCTTAGTAAGAAACCACCAAACTGCCTTCCAAAGTGGCTGTACCGTTTTGCATCCCCACCAGCAGTGAAGGAGCGTTCCTGTTGCTCCACATCTTCATTAGCATTTGGTGTCGTCAGTGTTCTGGATTTTGGCTGTTCTAATAGGTTTGTAACAGTATCCCACTTTTGTTTTATTTATTTATTTTTATTTTTTTGTCTGCGTCGGGTCTTTAGTTGTAGCACATGGGGTCTTCATTGAGGCATGTGGGATCTTTTGCTGCAGCATGGGCTCTTCGTTGTGGCGCACGGGCTTCTCTCTAGTTGTGGTGCCCGGGCTCCAGGGTGCGTGGACTTTGTAGTTTGCGGCACACAGGCTCTCTAGTTGAGGCACATTAGCTCAGTAGTTGTGGCTTGCAGGCTTAGTTGCCCCGCGGCACGTGGGATCTTAGTTCCCTGATGGGGGATCGAACCCGTGTCCCCTGCATTGGAAGGAGGATTCTTTACCACTGGACCACCAGGGAAGTCCCCCATTTTTGTTTTAATTTGCGTTTTCCTGATGACATATCTCGTGGAACATCTTTTCATATGCTTATTTTCCATTTGTATATTTTCTTTTGTGAGGAGTCTTTTAAGGTCTCTGGCCCTTGTTTTAACTGGGTTGTTTGTTTTCTATGTGTTGAGTTTTAATAGTTCCTGGTATATTCTGGATAACAGTTCTTTATGCAAAGATTTTTCTCCTAGTCTGTGGTTTGTCTTCTCATTCTTGATACTGTGTTTGGCAGAGCAGAAGTTTTTTATTGAAATTCAGCTTACCACTTAGCATTATTGTTTTTTTTTAATAATCAATGGTTGCTTCTATTTTCCAACATTTTGCTAATTTCTTCACTATTGCTTCTTGCATTGCACTCCTTCTTGGATTCTCTTTTATTTTTCCTTTAATATTTCTTCACTTAGGATCCATGAAGGGAAAATCTTAGTCTCATCTAAACATATCTTTATTTTGGTCTGACTTTTGAAAGAAAAATTGAGTTGCTTAAATTTCTAGGTTGACAGAAATGTTTATTTCCTTTAGCATTTTGACAATATTATTCCTTATTATTCCATTTAGACTGCTTCCATCAAACTAAAGAATTGTGTTATAGGTTATATATTCTCTGCAAGCATCATAAAAATCCACACGACCGCAGCCTTATTTCAGTTTTCTGGTTGCTTATACATTTTTCACTTGTTTTGGTGTTTTTTATTTTCAGTACGATGTAGCTTTGTGTGTGTGTGTGTGTGCGCGCGCACGTGTGTGTTTATTTTGCTTTAAGACTTGGAGTGCTCTTTTAATGTGAATGCTCATTTTATTATTATATTATTCCAGGAAAATTTTTTAGTAATTATCTCTTCAAATTTGCTTCTCCCTCATATTTTTTATTTTCTTCTTCTGCAACAGTTATTATATACTTAGATGTATATTCTGTGTTCTTATTTATCTCCCATGTGTCTTAAGCATTTCTTTTTTTTCTTTTTTTTTTTTTTTTTTTAAATTCTTTATTTTATTTATTTTTGGCTGTGTTGGGTCTTCCTTTCTATGCGAGGGCTTTCTCCAGTTGCGGCAAGCGGGGGCCACTCATCATCGCGGTGCGCGGGCCTCTTCACTATCGCGGCCTCTCTTGTTGCGGAGCACAGGCTCCAGACGCGCAGGCTCAGTAGTTGTGGCTCACGGGCCTAGTTGCTCCGCGGCATGTGGGATCTTCCCAGACCGGGGCTCGAACCCATGTCCCCTGCATTGGCAGGCAGATTCTCAACCACTGTGCCACCAGGGAAGCCCCTTAAGCATTTCTTAATATTGTCCATCCCTTTACTCTTCTGTGCTTTAGATCTATTCTCTAGTCCATGGATAAGTCACTGAGTTGATTCTAGTTTACTATTTAACTTGTCTGTTGAGTTTTTAAGTGAAATGACTATAGTTTTTATTTTTTAATTGTCCTAGTGGGTTCTTGTTAAGATGTCTGCTTTTTCTTTGTTACATGTGCTTCTTTTCTTATGGTTTTCATTTCTTCTCTTCTGTCTTTAATCAGGTTAGGCATATATTATATATTATATACATATATAATTGAGGTATAGCTGATGTATAATATTATATAAGTTACAGGTGTACAACAGTGATTCACAATTTTTAAAGGTTATACTCCATTTACAGTTATTATAAAATATTGGCTATATTCCCTGAGTTGTACAATATATCCTTGTAGCTTATCTGTTTTATACATAATGGTTTGTACCTCTTAATCCCCTATTCCTATTTTGCCCCTCCCTCCTTCCCTCTCCCCACTGGCAAACACTCGTTTGTTCTCTGTATCCATGTGTCTGTTTCTTTTTTGTTATATTCACTAGTTTGTTTTACTTTTTAGATCACACATATAATGGATATCATACAGTATTTGTCTTTCTCAGTCTGGCTTATTTCAGTAAGCATAATACCCTCCAAGTCCATCCATGTCTTTACAAATGGCAAAATTTCATTCTTTTTTATGGCTGGGTAGTATTCCATTGTATATATACTATATCTTCTTTATCCATTCATCTGTTGATGGACACTTAGGTTGCTTCCATAACTTGGCTATTATGAATAATGCTACTATGAACATTGGGGTGCATGTATGTTTTAAATCATGTCTATTACATAAAGGCCATGTGTCTCCCTCTGTGTGTGTCCACTGACTTCCATTCATAGTGTGTTGTTTTCTTCTAGGCTTCGTAACATTTTAGCATCAATCCTTCTCTAGTGGGCTGCATTTTTCCTTAAGGATTCCTAGTGTCCCGCATCGTGGAAAACCCTTCAGAGTAGTTTTGCATTTGTTTCTGTAAGACCTCTTTGCCATAACATTAGCCTGGAGCCAATTTCTACAGTGATGTTCAGATTGGGGTTTCCTAGCCCATACAGAAAGCAGAAACTCAGAAGTCTGACCTGTTCAAAGTATAAACCCAAGGTTTTAATTTTACTAGTTTTTTTTTTTTTTCTCCAGAGACCAGGCAGAAACATGTAGTCATCTTTTTTGTCCCTCTGTGCAGCTGGATGGATTTGTTTCTCTAGCCCACTCTTCCACACAGGGACAGAATTTTATGACACTTGCATTTGTAGAATTTCACCTCCTACTTGATGTGGCCCAAGGCCCCCAGGTGGACGGTAACACCCAGGACCTGTTCTTGGAAACCGTGTTAATCCCTAGGCATCCTCTGGACTGGTTTTGTTGTATAGGCTCTGGTTTCTAGCTTCCTTATGCTTCCTGATCCCCTTTCTTTGTTGCAAGCTCAGATGTGTATTTGAAATCCTTTTGATTTGTTTATTTCATGCATCATTTCTAGGTGTTTGTGGAGGGAGATTTTGGTTTTATCTTAATCTTTAATCTTGCTGAAAACTGACCTATCTTAGGCAGAGACTTAAATCTGCAAAAAAATTCTGCTACGTCTTGTCTTCAGTTGTTCTCCAGGTCCTCTGTGTCCCAGGTTCTGCCAAGCAACAAGCCATCCTTCAACCTCACTTCCTGCAGCTTCACGAACTTGTATCTTTTTCATGACTTGTGATTTGACGTTTCCATACATTTGACAAGCAAATGAAAATACAAACAAATGTTCACGATCCTCAAGACCTGACGTAAGAGGTGGGTTAGGACTTCTGTTAAACTGTTAGGCTGGGGGGGAATTTTTGAGTAGGGACTCATTTTATAAG
The DNA here is from genome assembly GCF_028023285.1 of Balaenoptera ricei. Lineage (NCBI taxonomy): Eukaryota > Metazoa > Chordata > Mammalia > Artiodactyla > Balaenopteridae > Balaenoptera > Balaenoptera ricei. Next base: position 5,462,109 of record NC_082658.1, on the reverse strand, counting down.
CGGTGAGTTCTTCGTGAATGTTTTGGGTTCTGAGCGTGTTTGTTTTCCTGTCCCACCTCGCAGCTTGGAGAAGGCGTGCCTTGAGGGTGAGGATCCTAGGAGGTGTTTCCTGTGTGCATCCAGCATATTCAGAACATGTGTTAGGGAACTCGCCTTGCAGCAGCAGGGGGTCTCCTGTTAACCCTTTCACAGTCTGTGGCTCATTTAATGGCCAAGAGGCCATTTAAATGTCCAGCTTTAGCTGAGCTCAGCCCGCCCTATGAAATACAGAGCTATGGGAAAACCCCAAATTGGTTGGTTTACGTTTCTCACCAGGTGAATCTTGATCTATTTATATCAAGACTTCTCGGGGTGCTAGAAAAAAAGATACAGATGCTTATGCTTGCCCCTGATTTGCCAAAGTCAACTCTCTAGGGACGGAGCCGGGGAACCTGCCTTTAAAATTCCAGGTGATTCTCAGTCCTAGCATCGTGTGAGAATATCTGTCCTGGGTTCCCGCAGTGAGGAAGCGATAGGGAAGCCAAGGTGTTCCTAAGAATCTTTGGGGCAAACAGAATTTCCTCTGAGATGGAGAGCTGACAGACAGAGCGGGGATCTCAGGCTGCCCTGGGACTGGGTGTGCTGAGTGGGAGGGAGGTTTGGCTCAGTGGTTTATGAAAAGCCTCATCTTCGGAGATGATTTCGGGGGGTGGGTGGAGGGGGGAGATGGTTTAAAGCCACTTGGTGACAAGAAAAGACGGGGCGTGGGGAAAGAGGACAGGAGAGAATCTAACGGAGCACTGACTGCCTCGGGGTTTGAGTTAGAACGTTGCCTGGGTTTCAGTTAGCTGAGCACCTTCTTCCCCGTCCCTGGTTAACTGTGGGTTGCCATGGCGGCAGGCACACTGCTACGTGTAGCCCACCCCCGCTACCTGCCTCTGGCACCGGCGGTCCTACAGGCTCGGCTGAGCCCAGACCTGACTTCTCCGCAGGCTGGGGGCTGCAGTGGCAAAATGGGGGACAGATTTTGGTGGGCAGGGGAGAACTTGCCAGGGGGGTTTAGGGTGGGTAAATGCTACACTCTAATAATTTCAAGAAAAGCGCCAGGTAGCTCTGTCTGGGTCGGATGTTCTGTTCTTGCTCATGTGCTTTGGACCAGAGTCAGGGACCGTTGAGTGAAGGTGTGGCACGTTATCCCCTAGGCAGAGCACACCTCCGTGCCCCGTCCCCTCCGCACTCACTCCCCCAGCATCCTTCCGTGGGTTTCCCTTGGGTCCCCTCGGAACAGGGTTTCTCAGTGTGGGTTCCTTGGGCTTTCTGCACTGATGCTTGCTCCCACGTTCCTCATTTGGTAAGTGGAGGTGATTACGGAATCGGTTATCCTAAGAGCGATTACAAGAGTGGGAACACATTTGGGGCATAAGGTGATGTGTTCCATTCGGTGCCAGGTGAGCAAAATGATGAGAAGACCCACAAGTGAAGACGCCCAGTGAACAGTTGGCAAGAGATCGGGGCTGGCCATAGCAAGCTTGGGAGTCCATTCCTAATGGGTTTCCATTGTTTTCCTGGATCCTTCTCTGTCCCCTAAGTTATGTTTTCTAAAGTGTCTATTATACCTGCAGACTCCTGAGCCCTGCCCAGTTCTACCATGAGTTCCAAGAATCTGCACTTAAAAATTTCTTTTAAAGTACAATTGTTATAAAAGTTATTTAGGTGATATTTCTTTTTAAATTTTGTTTTCTTATAGTAAGCATACTTAACGTGAGATCTACCCTCGTAACAAATTTTTCAGTGTACAACACGTTATTGTTGACTGTTGGTACTGAGTGCTACAGCAGATCTCAAGAACTGAGGCATCTCATCGTGCTTAACTGAAATTTTATGCCCTTTGATTCTGAGGACAAAGAATGTCACCTGCCATGTCCGTAAACAAAGGATGTTGAGGCCATCAAGCCTTCAGCCACTGTGGCCACCCTGGACTGTGCACCCTCAGGGGATTTGAGATGGACAGAAACGGGAGACTGGTCCTAGGTGGTTAAGGTGCTCATCAAAGGCATGATTTCAATGAGCCAGACTCTTGCATCTTCCCATACAGATGTCTGGTTTTTCTTTTGATGTTCTGACTTTTTTTTTTTTTTTTTTTGCAAAAATTCCTGTATATCCTGGCTCCCTCCCTTGCCTCTTCAGAGCCTCCCTCAGAGCCATCTGAGAGGCTGTCTCCCGGGCTGAAGTCCTCAGCAAGTCCACCAAATAAAACATAATTCTCAGCTTTTAGGTTGTGCTTTTTTTTTTTTCAGTCGACAATTTGTTAACTCCCTATTTCAAAAATATGGAATGTGGGCTTCCCTGGTGGTGCAGTGGTTAAGAATCCGCCTGCCAAGGCAGGGGACACGGGTTCAATCCCTGGTCTGGGAAGATCCCACATGCCACAGAGCAACTAAACCCGTGTGCCACAACTACTGAGCCTGCGCTCTAGAGCCTGCGAGCCACAACTACTGAGCCCGTGAGCCACAACTACTGAGCCCGCGTGCCGCAACTACTGGAGCCCGCGTGCCGCAACTACTGAAGCCCGCGTACCACAACTACTGAAGCCCGTACGCCTAGAGCCCGTGCTCCACAACGAGAGAAGCCACTGCAATGAGAAGCCTGCGCACCGCAGCAAACAGTAGCCCCCGCTCGCCGCAGCTAGAGAAAGCCTGTGCATAACAACAAAGACCCAGTGCAGCCAAAAATAAATAAATTAAATAAATAAATTTTTAAAAAATAAAGGGAAAAAGAAAAATATGGAATGCTTCACCAGTGTGGGTGTCATCCTTGCTCAGGGGCCATGCTAGTCTTCTCTGTATCTTTCTGATTCTGGCACGTGTGCTGCTGAAATGAACAGAAGAACCTGCACTTTGCTCAGGCTCCCTAAATGGTGATCTTCCGTTGTTTTTTGTTTATTCATTCATTCACTTTAGCATGCTCAAGTTTGAGAGCCACCATGAAAGGCTCTAAACCTGGCCTGGGCTCTGTTAGGGTCTTCTACCGTCCAGCTGCTCACAGACAGCTCCTACCATACCCATCTTGGCCTCCCTACCCTCTTTGTGTAATAAGCGCCACAGTGTGGCCTGAGGATGACTGACGCTCTGTCTTGCAACCCTGTGGTCCTTTTTTGCATTAATGGTCAGTAATAATGTGAACATCCCTTGGAGAGTCTGTCCTTCTGAAGCCTTCATTTTCAGGAAGGCATCTCTGCTTTGAGCTGAAGCTGGAGGAGTACAGAGCTCTCCCCAGCCATGTCTCTCCCCCTCTGTGGACCTCTGTTGAGTGGCCTTTGTTTCCCACTGGAAACCAAGCCATCCTTCATGGGTTCCTTGTGGTCGCTGAGTGGGAACAGCATGAGAAAGTGTGTTCCCAGCCTGGCAAGGGTTTCCGTTCTGTCCCCATTAAATCGTCTCATTTCGCCAGGCGGGGTCCACGTTTGAGCGTGAGTGTGGCCTCCTTTGTCCCCATGCTGTTGTCACTGGTCAGCCCCACTCCATTGGATTCCTAATTCGTCTTATTCCTGCCAAATCAGAACCAGTTTCTGTCTTTGCTCTGTTGGCTCCCAGCAGCCTCAGAAAGCAGAAGGCTCGGGGATTCAGCCTCCCCGCACATGGGAAGGGATCCACGCGGAGCCCCCTCCGAGGCAGGGGGCCGTCTACGCAGAGTGCCCGCTGGAATTGTTACGCAAAGACAACCACCCTTTGAAGACCCCCAACTCTTAACCAAAAATGGTAGAGAAAGAGATGTGTTTCCCTTGCTGGGAGCTGCATTCTTTTTGGCTTGATTAGTTTTTAGAAACCAATTTTCCTCCCAGCCATTTCCCTTATTAACTGTCTTTATGGTCAAATCCAGAGAGTAAAGAGTGGTGCTTATTCTTCCCGGCAATTAGCTGTCTGATGCTATCTCATTAAGCCATTAAGTTTCAGTTTCCAAGGAGGAGTTCTAAAATTATATATGTGTGTGTGTAAAATCATTATACGTATATGTATAATTTAAAAAAATCTGAAAATGGAAATATAATGGCTTAATGAAATAGCATCGGAATATTATTTATATATATTACACAGCTCACGTATGTATTTATGTATGTAGATCTGCCTGTCTGTCTATCCATCTGTCTATCTATGTATATCTGGATAAGCAACCAACCAACCAGCATGCTTCAGGGATTCCAAATGCTCCCATCTCCTTGGTTGTAACATTTTTTAGGAAGTGCAAACTGGTATTACTGTTAACCTCAGTAAACTACATTAGATCAGTAAATCTATTTTTTTTTAAATGAAAGAAAAGGAAGGGGAAAAAAAGTTACTTTGTACTCCAAAGCAAAATTGACAGTGATCTTGAAGGGCACTAGCCCTCTCCTTTTATTGATGGAAAGTCCCTATTATCTTTAGCAGCAGGGGATCCTTCCTGAAAGTTAAAAATGTCAGTATGATTGTGGAATTTTGAAATGTTCACATTAACAGCCAAGGCACGTTTCTGCTGTGCGGGCGTGGAGAGTTGGGATTGGACGGTACTTGAAAATTCTACATTCAGTCCTATCATGATCTAATTTTTTCTCCTTCACTACGAACCTCCTGATTTGGGGGATTTAAGTGAAGAATGGACGAGGTGTACTAGACACGCTATTAGCCTTTCTTTTATATTTTTATAAATGTAATACAAGTTCATGGTGGGAACTGCTGAGATGGGGTTCGTGTTGTATTTGATGTGTGCCCACCAGGGGACCCCCCCATCTCCCCTCACCTGTCCTTCAGGGCGGGCAGTATTATCATCCACACATGGCAAGCGTGGAAACTGAGATCCAAGGGTACCAAGTGACATCCCTAAAGATGCATAACCAGGAAGTGGTAAGACTGGGAACTTGGGTGGCCGGGGAGCCGGCTCCTGTAAAGGGAGTGAACCCAGAGTCTCATCTGGTCCCCCAGAACCGCTCTTCCCGCATCCTTCATACCCGGTGACAGAGAAACTCTTTGTCATTACCTTGGAGAAGAAGGAAAGGAGGGAAGCCTGGAGAGGTGAGAAAAGAGGAAAGTGCCAGAGAGCCTGCTGTGGGCTTCCCCCTTGTCGTGTTTCCCTGGTGTGTGTCTCCTGGAGTTCTGGGTGCCTTCAGCCAGCCCACCAGCGACTCAGGCTGGGCCCGCCCACCGTTCTTTGCTTTTTTTTTTTTTTTTTTTTTTTGTTAAATTTATTTGTTTATTTTTGGCTGCCTTGGGTCTTCGTTGCTGTGCACGGGCTTTCTCTAGTTGTCGCAAGTGGGGGCTACTCTGTGTTGCAGTGCGTGAACTTCTCATTGCGGTGGCTTCTCTTGTTGTGGAGCACGGGCTCTAGGCACGCGGGCTTCAGTAGGTGTGGCACGCAGGCTCAGTAGCTGTGCCTCGCGGGCTCCAGAGCACAGGCTCAGTAGTTGTGGCGCATGGGCTTAGTTGCTCCACGGCATGTGGGATCTTCCCGGACCAGGGCTTGAACCCGTGTCCCCTGCATTGGCAGGCGGATTCTTAACCACTGTGCCACCAGGGAAGCCCACCGTTCTTTGCTTTAATTGACAGTCCCCCGAAGAGGATGAGGAGAAACTGCTAGACCACCTCAAAGCAAATAAATTGATCATAATCTGGGTGTGGTCACACATGTGTGCCCTCTTTCTCTCACACGCACGCACGCACGCACACACACGCACACTGTAGGCTGTCAATTACAGGAAGGGGGTGGAGCTGGGGAGAGCGGCTGGGCAGCTACTTGGAAGGAAGGTGTTGGGTAGGGCCCGGAGCTAACCCATTCCTTACCTGTAAGATAGGGTTCATACCTCCTAGAGCTGCTTCTAGGATTAAAGAAGATAAAAAGTTCTCCAGGTCACTGAACACCTAGGGCCTTGCAGGGTGTACAACAAATACTCGGTCAGTGATAGTTGATCGTGAATCGGGGAGCAGAGGGGGTCATGAAGCAAGAATCAGCTTCATCTTGGGCTGCTGTGTGTCATGGGGTGGGAGGGGTTGGTGATTATATAAGGTTATGAGTTTGATTGTCCTGCTTTTCAGGTTGACATTTACTATTCATGGAACTGCTCTCCCCTCCTTTTTTTTTTTTCCCCCTTTGTCTCCTGGGGAGGGTTAGGTTGAAGTAGTGTCTTCTGTGAGTGGGTAGTTAGGACAGCACCTGTAATAGGGTTAGTACACAAAATATTTAAGTAACCTCCTCTGTGCCAGGCACCGTGCTGGGCGCCGTAGATATAATTGTGAGCAAAGCTCAGGCCCAGACACAAGAGGCGATGGCCTTGCAAACAGACAACAAATAAATGATGCACGGGAAAAATGTTAAATATGATGGAAAAGTAGGCTGCAGAAAGCACCCCTGCCTAGACACATGTTCTTTTTCATATACCGTTTAAATTGAGCCTAAGAAGGAAGGGCTCAGAAACAACTCCTAAAGATAATGTTTACATCACAGAAGTCTCAGAACAAGAAATATTGGCCCTTTTAAGTTCCACCAACATTTGGCCAATTTTAAACTGGTGATTTATCATTCCTGTCCAGCCACCTTTTATTATTCTAAACACCAAACCTCACTCGAGGCCTGGAAGTTAATTGGTTGTGCTTGACATTGAAATGATTTGGACCATAAGCACATCTTTTCTTCTGACAGGAAAAGAAATCTTGAGTATGTATTCTTTTTTTTTAAATTTAATTTTATTTTATATTGGAGTATAGTTGATTTACAATGTTGTGTTAGTTTCAGGTGTACAGCAAAGTGAATCAGTTATACATATACATATATACATTCTTTTTTAGATTCTTTTCCCATATAGGCCATTACAGAGTATTGAGTAGAGTTCCCTGTGCTATACAGGAGGTCCTTATTAGTTACCTATTTTATATACAGTAGTGTGTATGTGTCAATCCCAATCTCCCAATTTATCCCTATTCCCCTCTTTCCCCCTTGGTAACCTAAGTTTGTTTTCTACATCTGTGACTCTGTTTTGTAGATAAGTTCATTTGTACCATTTTTTTAGATTCCACATATAAGTGATATCATATGATATTTGTCTTTCTCTGTCTGACTTACTTCACTTGGTATGACAATCTCTAGGTCTATCTATGTTGCTGCAAATGGCGTTATTTCGTTCTTTTTTATGGCTTAGTAATGTTCCATTGTATATATGTTTGAGTATGTATTCTTAGCTCTCTGTTTGGCTACTGGAAATTCTACATCATGCCCATCTCGACCTCTAGCAGCTAACGGGAATCTGGTTGAGAGCCTCTGATACAGGAGAATGTATTATGATATGGAATGTAGTTATGATTTATTGCTGTGTAAAGTCATGTTTCAAAATAGTATGATTCAATTAAAAGATGTGTGTGTGTGTTTGCATTTATCCACACACAGTATAAATATAGAAAAGATTGTTAGGATTTTTGAAAGGCGGTCACTTCTGTGTGGTGAGTGGTTTTCTGTCTGTCTTTGTGCTCATCAGTATTCTGTGTATTTCCTATAATGGATGGGAATTTGGGTATTGTCAGAAAATATTTTAATACATTTTAAGGGAAAATAGTGCTTTTACTTGAGGGCACAAAAGAGGTTGATTCCCCTGGGGCAGATGAACTTGCTGTTCATTTAGAACACGTCCTTATGTTATGAACGGTTGGAATGTGCGGTCCATGAAACTCATCTTGGGGAATTTCTTGGGCTAGAACAGAGTTCTAGAAACTCTGGCACTGGAAACAGCTGCTCTCTCCTACTCACCAGGGATGAGTGGTCATTTAGGCCAGCTGTGTCAGAGGCTGTCTCCAGAAGCCCAGAAGGTTCGTGCTGGAAGGGGCCCTGGAGTCTGTCTAATTCAGCTCAGTTACACTTGGAAGAGGCAAAAACCTTGAGCGGTTGGGACTTTCCTAGGGTGACGTGTACAGAACTGGAGATGGAGTTGGCTTGAGAATTGTCTACCATAGATTCCGTTCATTTCGTTGTGTCTTTCTAAAGAGTGAGAAAAATATGGTGCAACTTTAATGTAGAATAAGGCATTGAAGACTTAGATGTCTGAGGACATGAATCTCTCCCTCCCTCTCTCTGCCCCTCTCTCCCCTAGCTGCTTGGCTCTTGAACCCCTCGAGCATGTTTGGGACTCTCCCTTCTGCCCCATCTCGCAAGTCTTGGTGAAAGACAGAGCCTGGCTTTCAGGATAGAAGCTGGACTTCCAGCCTGTCTGGCAACTGGAGGTGACCTTGACTTGGCCAGTTAGATGGGCCTGACGGCAAAGGGGGCAGTGTTACAGCAGGAGTGGCCAGCATTTTGGGACACTGGGGATAAGGGTGCCACCCTGAGGGCAACGTGGGGGCATTTTGTGGGTGGAGCAGGAATTCCTGGTCTCCCTTGGCCCTGTCTGGGTTCCAGGGTGGGTTCTGTGGCCTTCCTGGGTTGGTTCCACGAGCCCCTCCCTCGGGACACTTCCGATGAATGAGTTGGTTTCTGTTGCCCAGCACTGGGGACTGTGACCAAGAAACACTTCCTACTGAAGCCAGACATGGACTTACAGTCTCCTTTGCATCCGGGTAAAGCCCCAGCTCTCTGACCTTCTTGTAGCAAAGACAAAAAGCAAACCCTAAATCTTCAGGCCTGTGCTTATCTTTTTCTTTTTTCGTTGTTAATCTCCAGCGATTATCCTGTGATCCAGCATCAACTGTTTGTATCCCGAAAAGCAAAGAAAATCCATAAACCGAGAAATATTTGTGGAATTTTAGTCTCACTTAAACCTATTTAGAAGCACCATGTTTTCCTTTCAGTTTTGCAGCCTTTCACAAAAGAAAGATTTTGTTTTCCATTGTGGTTTGCAGAATGTCATGCTGTGTGTTAATATTGGCAGTGTGGATACTCTCTTAATTATAGAAGCTAAGAGTTTTCATCTATCCTGTCATGTTTTGATTCCTGGTGACCAACTTCTAGGATAAAAGAGGAAACGCTATATATATAATTAGACAGAGGGATTATATTGATTTAGACCCTATAGAGTCCCTGTCTATAGACCCTATATCGACTTAGGCAAGATGAGAGAGTGTCTTGGTTTGAAGGAATTTATTTTTCTCTCAATTCTTCTGCTGGTGATTGCATTTCCTTAAGATGACCCCTATCCTCTTAAAAAAAAAAAAAAAGAAAAGGATTTTTATTTGATGTAAGGAAATGATGGTTCCTATCAAGACAGTTCAATTACTTTTCATCTTCTAGTCTTAAATTCCTTTACCTTTCCCACTGTGTGTTTGGAAAAAAGTCATATGAATCTTTAGGTGCCCAGCTATGACTAAGGGTCAGGTATATCTCTGTCTAGTACTTTGAGACACCAAATTAGGCAGTAGTATTTGGACTAAAGTAAATTTAAAAAAAATATTTATTTATTTATTTGGCTGCACCCGGTCTTAGTTGCGGAAGGCGGGCTCCTTAGTTGCAGCACATGGGCTCCTTAGTTGTGGCATGTGAACTCCTGGTTGCAGCATTCATGTGGGATCTAGTTCCCTGACCAGGGATCGAACCCGGGCCCCCTGCAGTGGGAGTGCAGAGTCTTATCTCCTGCGCCACCAGGGAAGTCCCTGGACTAAAGTAAATTTAAGTGCAGAGGTAATCCCTCGACTCACTTGTAGTTGGGCAGTCCGAAACATTCATTTTTAGAGTATAGTCTGTATCAGAAATATGTTGGGGTGAGAGTGAAGGGACATATGGCTTGTACAATGCAGATTCCTGGGCCCTTCTCCCAGAGGTTCTAATTCAGGAGCTACTGGTGGGAGGTCCAGGAGTCATCTTTTAAGAGCCTCCACCATGCACAGCAATGGATGTCTTCATTCCACGCTTGGAGATACAGTGGTCTTGGCTACGAATCTTTATTCTCAGAATTAGAGGAGATGGCAGAGCGGCCTTATGTCAAAGGTGAAAGTGACCCAAATGACTATGAAGTTCATGTTAGCAGTTGGACACAAGCCTGAAATAGGTGCTGTCCTCTTGGACGACTCCTCCTCGACCTGGTAATTTACAACCGTATAAGTCAAGTGAGCAGCCCCCATCTTTCCCGGAGAGGTGGAGAGTCCTTTGCAAAGCTCTTATAAGCAGTCTTCAATTCTCCAAAATGCCCTTTCTCTACTGAGGGGGCTGGAACTCTTTTGAAGCAAATGTCTTCTGCTGGTGGATCCCCCAGTAGTTATGGAGGTCTCTTCCCCACCAGGGTGTTTGCACTGAACACAATGTGTAGGGTAAGCTAAGAAGAATTAGAGGCAGCTCTGGAGTCCACTTGGGATTTATTTTTGGAGAACAGTTAATTCATCAGGAATGAGCTCATGTTGATAAAGCGGTTGTTTGTCCCTTTAAAGTAGAAGAGCTGACCTGGTAGGTGGACGTTTTAATCTTATTGGAAATCTTGGTTCCGTTGACCGAGAGTAGAAATTATTATCTTACTTAGCTATTTGGAACAAACAACGTTTTAGTGGGTGGTTTGCTTAATGGATGAGAAATCTTTAGCTAATAGTGAACCCATTTCTTCTTCTGGCGTACATTTAATTTTTTACCAATTACACAGACCTATTTGTTTCTCTGTTGTAGCAAAGCAATTGCTTATTCATAAACATCAAAGCTAAGGCATGGATGACTTTCAGGGCCTGGAAAATATGTACTGACTGAAAAGACAAGGGAATCTAATCAGCCTTCTTACACAGACTGCATTTCACCCTCTGACAATCGTGTGGATTGAGATTATTAGTATGATAAATGGAGAAATCTATTATAGTTACAAAGATTGTAAATAAGGTTTTCATTATGTTTCTTAAACTCCAGTTGTGTCTCTGCCTAAAGGTTAGTAACTAAGCAAAGTAAATACTTCAGTTGGGACTTCCCTGGTGGCGCAGTGGTTAAGAATCCACCTGCCAATGCAGGGGACACGGGTTCGAGCCCTGGTCCGGGAAGATCCCACATGCCGCGGAGCAACTAAGCCCGTGCGCCACAACTCCTGAACCTGCGCTCTAGAGCCCGCGAGCCACAACTACTGAGCCCACGTGCCACAACTACTGAAGCCCGTGCACTTAGAGCCCATGCTCCGCAGCAAGAGAAGCCACCGCAATGAGAAGCCCGTGCACCGCAACAAAGAGTAGCCCCTGCTCGCCACAACTAGAGAAAGCCCGCATGCGGCAACGAAGACCCAACACAGCCAAAAATAAATAAATTTATAAAAATACATACATACATACATACTTCAGTTATCTTTCCATGAAGTTTCCTTGGTCTCTAACAGAATCTTTTCCTACCCTGGATTATACATGACCCATGTAGTGCATCCTTGAAAGATTTTTCATTGTGTGGCTGCTTTCAGAGGAGAGTGCAGTCGGTCTGCCCAACTTCTCCGTGCCCGAGAACTCGGACCCCAGATTGGGTAAGTAGGACTGTTGGTTGAAATACAGGATACCCAGTTAAATTCAAATTTCAGATAAACAATGAATACTTTTTAGCATAAGTATATCCCCTGCAATATTCGGGATATACTGAAAGTTTTTGTTTTATCTCAAGTTCATGTACAACTGAGCACCCTGTCTTTTTATTTGCTAAATTCAGAAACTCTAGCAAGGGTCCTGTCCACATTAGATTTTTTTGCTACACAGGCGGACCTCGTTTTATTATGCTTTGCTTTACTGAGCTTCGCAGATTTTTTTTTTTAAACAAATCAAAGGTTTGTGGCAACCTTGCATTGAACGAGTTTTTTTTTTTTTTTTGGCTGCGTTGGGTCTTCGTTGCTGTGTGCGGGCTTTCTCTAGTTGCGGCGAGCGGGGGCTACTCTTTGTTGCCGTGTGCAGCCTTCTCATTGCAGTGGCTTCTCTTGTCGTGGAGCATGGACCCTAGAGCGCGTGGGCTTCAGTAGCTGTGGAGCATGGGCTCAGTAGTTGTGGCGCACGGGCTTAGTTGCTCGCAGCATGTGGGATCTTCCCGGACCAGGGCTCGAACCCGTGTCCCCTGTATTGGCAGGCGGATTCTTAATCACTGTGCCACCAGGGGAGTCCCTCGAACAAGTTTTATCAGCGCCGTTTTCCAGCAGCATTTGCTCACTTTGTGTCTCTGTGTCACATTTTGGTAATTCTCACACTATTTCAAACTTTTTCATTATTATTCTATTTGTTACGGTGATCTGTGATCGGTGATCTTTGATGTTACTGCTACAACTCACTGAAGGCTCAGATGATGGTCAGCATTTTTTTAGCAATAAAGTATTTTTAAGATATTTTTAAGACATGATGCTGTTGCACACTAATAGACTTCATCATAGTGTAAACATAACTTTTATATGCACTGGGAAACCAAAAAATTTGTGGGACTCGCTTTATTGCGCTATTGGCTTCATTGGGGTGGTCCCGAACCAAACCCACAGTATCTCTGAGGTCTGCCTATATGTACTGTTTGCAAAACTGCTGTGCTGCGTACAAGAATCCCAGGGGTGTGGGGGGACAGAAGGCTAGGGAAGCAAGAGAAGCTCTCAAATATCCTCTGCTTTTGAAAAGAGTGGTGTTTCATACGACACAAATGAACCTATCTATGAAACAGGAACAGACTCACAGACGTAGAGAACAGACTTGGGGTTGCCCGGGGGTAGGGGGTGGGTGAGAAGGATGGATTGGGAGTTTGGGATTAGCAGATGCAAACTATTATATCAACTATACTTCAAAAAATAAATTAAAAAATAAAAGTACACTGTCTGCAAAAAGAAAAAATTAAAAAAAAAGAAAAGAGTGGTGTTTGAATATTGAGAGAGAGAAAAAAATTAGTTTTTGGGGCCATACCAGGTGGCGGTATAAATAAAGCAGGTAACACTTTTGAAAAAAATTTTATTTTATTGAAGTATAGCTGATTTACAATGTTGTGTTAATGTATGTTGTACAGCAAAGTGATTCAATTATACACACACATATATATATATTATTTATCATATTTTTTTCCATTATGGTCTATCACAGGATATTGAATATAGTTCCCTGTGCTATACAGTAGGACCTTTTTGTTCATCCATCCTCTATATAGTAGTTTGTATCTGCTAATCCCAAACTCCCAATCCATCCCTCTCCTACCCTAACCCTGCCTTGGCAACCACAAGTCTGTTCTCTATGTATGTGAGTTTGTTTCTGTTTCATAAGTAAGTTCATTTGTGTCACATTTTAGATTCCATATATATGTGATATCATATGGTATTTGTCTTTGTCTGGCTTACTTCACTTAGTATGATAATCTCCAGGTCCATCCATGTTGCTGCAAATGGCATTATTTCATTCTTTTTTATGGCTGAGTAGTATTCCATTGTATGTGTGTGTGTGTGTGTATATATATATATATATATATATATACCACATCTTCTTTATCCATTTATCTGTCAGTGGACACTTAGGTTGTTCCCATGCCTTGGTTATTGTGACTAGTGCTGCTGTGAACATAGGGGTGCATGTATGTTTTTGAATTAGAGTTTTGCCCAACATTTTTTTTTTTAAGGGCACCTTGCCGTCTTGAGGAATGGCAAAAAGGAATTTAGCAAATGGAGGCTGAAATTCCAGTGTGACCAGGTGGTTTCATCCATCTGATGTGTAATAATACCTGCTGCTCCCAGCTCCATCTCATTACTCACTGACACACATAAGTGGATCACAGGAAAATTACTCGTATCTGTAAGGAAATAGCTAATCATATTCTCATTCCTTAAAGAGGCCTTGTTTGGACAGAGGACCTTTCACAGAAGAGGAAAGTAATATGCCTGGAACTATGAAAAATGTTCAATTTGACTTGTAGTCAAAGAAATACAAAAGAAGGGAAATGTCATTTCTCCCATAAATGAATGCACTTATTTGTAAATGAGAAATACCCAGGCTGACTAAAAAATGGCATGATGAGAACTTGCAAACTCTGCTCAGGGGACTATAAATGGCATGGCCTTTCTGGAAATTAATTAGACAAATACATCGAGGCCCTTTGATTAGCATTTCAGCTTCTGGGAACTTGGTTCAGATCTCTGATTGTTTATATAGGTTAAAGATTTTGCAGTGATATTTATAGGGAAAAAAATTTAGAAATAGCCTAAATGCTCAATGGTATGAGAATGTAAATAGTAATTTGTACTGCTTGAAATGCTTATAAGGGTTTTTAATCATATGGCGGAAATGTTTGTGTTACGTTTAATGGGAACAAAAATAGTCTGCAGTTGTATAATATGATCATCTCAGTTATGTAAAACCACCTGAAAAAACTTGGAAGGAAATACACCAAACTCTAAATTTTTTTTTTTAGCTGATGGGATTTCAATTTTCTTCTGTATACTTTGAGGTTTTCCAAGGTTGCTTAAATATGCATTTATACCTTTAGAATCAGAAATGAGGTTATTGGAAGGAGAGTTGTACTGGGGGTACTTGCCCAAAGGTGAGATGGATTAATGGCTGACCAGCCCTGCCTTGACCAGTTCAACCCACTAAACTTATTAAATTGATGACATTTAAATGAATGTCCTGCCGTTGGTTCTATGCCAGGACTTTACATTTGCAGCCTAGATGTCGGTCTTTCCAGGGGGTTCCGGAGGATCTAAGGACACTCCTGGGTGGGTGACCTTGTAAGGAATTTCTCCCAGGAAAGGCGTGAGCATCGTTTTTCCTTTCCTCTTTCCTCTGTCTCTTGACCAACGATAGACTGCATTATATCACACTCTACTGCACCCCCCAGCTTCCCTGTTCCTGACAGTTGAGGCACGTTTCAAGTGCCCATGGGGTTCTAAAGACAGCATTTAAGGCAAAATATTGAAGAGTCAAAATCTGCCCCGCCCCCCTTGAAAATCCTTTTTCTTTCTTAAACCATCAGGACTTGCCTCTTACCCCCCAAGATCAAAAGCCAAGAATGAGTTTGTTTTGTTTTTCTCTCCATTTCCACTGACGCCTCTCCTTTCTTGGGAGATCGAATCCAAAATTAATTCCAGGAGGTAGTACTGGAAGGTGGAAGGGGAGCCATGGGTCAAAGAAGGGAATTTTCTTGTTTCTTTTCAAATGCATCTGTCTGCATTTGCATTTGTAAAACTCACGTGTGATACAGCTCCGCTGTAGTTCAATATTAGGAAACCAATTTTTGGCCGGCAGTTACTTACAAGCAAGCAGGGAAGCACCTGAAAGATTTAAGGATCTTTGCACAAAGATTCCCCACCACCCCCAACTGCAATAGGAATTTTCCCTCATGTGCTAAGCTCTGTCTCCTGTGATAGGTCAGCCCTTTTACATGTTCCAGCGGTATGTATGAATCATGAAGCCGTAAAACAGAGAATTGGTTCGTGAAGTCAGGCAGTACTTTCCCTGGGTGGGTGGGTGCCCATCCTGGGTGGGAGGGAGCAGAAGAGTACGCCCCCATGTGGCAAGAGAGAAGCACTATATCTTTTAGCATCTGGAAAAGAAAGAGCAACCGCTCAGACTTGAATAAAAAATAAATGGTTTTGCAAATGATTGGCTTGGAACTAAGCAAAAATGCCCTCGAGCCATTAAAAGCTAGAGTCCCAGAGGCTAAGAAATTTGGAAGATATTTCTGTAGTTTTAAAAGAAACAAGTGGAATATGAAACTGTATATTAAGATGTATAACCAGGGAATTCCCTGGCGGTCCAGTGGTTAAGACTTGGGCTTTCACTGCTGTGGACCCAGGTGCGACCCCTGGTCAGGGAACTAAGATCCCACAAGCCGTGTGGTGCGGCCAAAAAAGAAAAAAAGAAATAAAAATAAAAATAAAATAAAGCGAAATGTATGAGGAAAAAATAAAATTCAAAGGAAGTGTACCAAAAAAAAAAAAAAGTATGTATAACCAATTGCAATAACTAACATGAATCGTACTTTTAGGTGCCAGGTTCCGTGCCAAGTGCTTTACATATGTTTTAGTCCTCATAACAGCCTTCCTAAGCAGATATGGCTATGAAACCCATTTTACTATCAAGGCACTGAGACACAGATACAGCACTTGCCTAAAGCCCTTATGGCTAATGATTGACAGAGCCACAGACCCATGGTTGACAGAGCCATGATCCCACAGTTGACGGAAGCGTGATCCCACAGCAGCCCGTGTGCTCCAGCATCTGTTGTCTCTACCACGTGCGCTGGCTGCAAATGTGCAAAACATCAACGTACACATACTGGACGAGGGGTAGGAACAAGTGGCAGTCAGTGTGTCGGGGATATTGGTGACTCTCTTTGGGTAATGGTCTTTCACGTAGTTATATTTACAGCTTTACAAAAAGGAAACAGTATGAGAATGATGGACAGGTTTAGAGACAGAAACAGGCTGTAGTTCTGAATGTCTCCAAGCTGAGGCGTCTTCTGCCAAGATGGGGAGAACCACGCTGGCTCTTCCTTGAAGATCCACGTGGCTGCTAAGAAGGGCCTCCATGAGCCTTGCTTTCCCTACGTGCCAAGGTTGCTGCAACCCACGTTGAGTAGTTGCTTCACGTTCAGTGTTTCAAATTCAGCCTTCATTATATAAAGGAAGTTGTGCCAATCCCACAGATGACGGAAGAAACAGAACCAAATTTCTCAGCAAACATTGCCACACTCATGTTGGTAATTGAATTTCTTCTCCCCAAGTTATTCTGATTCTCTGGGAAACAAGAAGGAAGGGGAAAGAAATATAAGTGAATGAATCCTCCTCTTTCCCTGCTTTTGATCAGCCTTTGGATTTTGTGTGTGCACAGTGCATAGTGAATATATATCACTCTTCATTTTATGTTTTATAGCAGGGGTTTAGAAAGAAGGAGTTTTCCCAGGGATTTGAAGCTTTCTGTGTTTAGCAGATGAGGCTTTGCCTATTTGTGCTAATTCGACCAGATCATCTCCAGTGATATCTTGGGGACATTTTTAAAGCTCTTGTGGCTGGTGATCTGTTAATTAGTGTTGCCGTTATTCGGAGGCCTGAGCTTGTATCACTGGGCCTATTAGATTTGGCCGGTTACATCATCACAGGGACAGCAAACATCCTGTGTTCCTGCTGAGACTGGCCCCCGGGTTATGAAACGAAGGTTACCGTGGCATTTATCTAGCAAGATGCGCTCAGTCTGATGACCTTGAGTCCATAAGGATTCAAACATTATTTTTAAATCGTCTGTGTATTGTTTTGCTGGAGGGAGGAGTGTAAGCTCCACCGTACTTTCAAAAGCATCGCTGATCCCAAATGGTTTAGAGCCTATGAACTAAAGACATCAAGGCCTTTCACGTCAAGGGGAGGAGGCTTATTCCCTCCCCGCCCCTTCCCCGGCTTGTGCCCACCAGACCTGGCTCTGTTTTTGCTGTGCAATATAACATGTTGGTATAAGAATCACGTCCCTTGTTTGAGGGAGAAGAAAGCAGGGAACAAAAGGTGTCCAATAAGGTCACCCGGTGATTCAGCGGGAAGAGTGAGCTTTGGATCGGTCTGTCTGTTCTCCTGCGGTTCTCATTCTCGAACTTAGCGATGGGGTGCCTCTCCCGGAAGGATGAAGCGGGGGACGGTAGGCCGAGCCCCAGCATTGGGCCCCTTCTTTGTGTGGATTCACAGACGCTTGAGTTTAAATTTTTTTTTAAATGTTTTTTGATGATGGACAACCTTGAAGTCTTTCCTTTCCACCTTCCCGAAAGGATTGTAACGCTGTGTCCCGTGCTTGGTGTTAATAAATATGTCCTACTTACCAGCTGCTTTACACTTAAAAACAGTAGGTCTGATGGGTTAAGAAACAGCTTTGCCTGAAATGTTTTCAGGTTTGTCTGCGAGCAGGAGTGATTGATTACAGATACGAGGTTCCCACTGAGCCTTTTCTGCCTTTTCTGGTGTCGTGTAGTGCAAGCTCACCGGACTCTCTCTGAACTAAACATCTGGGGTTTCAGGCTCCTAAATGTCACTGCAGTGACTCACTCGTGACCCTTTTTGGCGAGCAAAGGGGCAGGTCACCACTCCACTCCCCACCCCTGGTCAACCACGGGGCCCTGGTGAAGAAGTGGCTTCTGGAGGCAGAGGACCCAGCTTGACTCCTGAATCCATCTTGGACTGGCTGTGTGACTTGGGACCAGTTCCTCCACCTCTCTGTTCTTCAAGTTCCTTGTTTGTTAAAGGGGTTGGTCTCCACTGCATGGGGCTTTTGTAAGGATCGAGGGTCAATTGAGAATAAGTTCTTGGCATCACCTCTTCCTGGATGTCGCTGCTGACGTTTTTCATTTCTGAACCCGACATCGGGTGTTCCTTCCCCAAAATGTCCTTCCTCTTTGCCAAATCCTACTTGAAAAATGCCCAGACCTTTCCCCTCCCAGGAAATCTCACGGGTGCTTACTCTGGCAACACCCCTAACCCCATGCCAGGCCTCCTTTAAGTGGTCCCTTTGTCCACGGCGCTGGCATTTTACTAGATGGTGTGCAATGGTTTAAGCAGCCTTTCTGGGAGAGACAAGAGGATTCATTGCTGGGGATGCATCCGGACTCTCTGTAATGATTTATTTGGGCTATTTTTCCTCGTTGCAGACTCATTAGTGACTGTTACCAAACGGTGACTTATTTAACTTTCTCAAGTGCATCAGACGTTCACACCCTCCCATTTCCCACTAGGAAAGGCAGTGACATCAGTTTTCACATCTCGGGACCCCAAGGCGAGGCGTGCATCCTCGGCCCGGTTAATAACTCTTTATGCCTCTCGATGTTCCTATTAAACGCGTGTTTGGTGCTGGAATTTGCTAACGGGGCGCCCATCTCCGTTGTTCTCTGTGCATTATTTGCAGGAAATTCAGAGTCGCATCCTTTTGTGACACTGACAGGAATCAGTCTAGCCTCCCATGCTTGTTAGAGAGTGTGAATTTCTGTCCCTTAGATTTACAGGAATGTATTCACGTCTTCCCTGTCTGTCCTCTCTTAAATTATAAAATCCCAAAGGGAGGAGATGGTTTTTTTTTGTCCCTATCAGCGCCCACCGGAGAGCATCCAGATCAGGGCCGTGTGCGCAGAGGAGGTCCAGGGAATCCGTGGTGTCCACTGACTGGTCCAGGAGACAGCTGAGCTCCCTCCATCACCACTCGGCTTCCTTCCTACACGGCACTTGGGCCTGTTTGCTTGTGCCTTTAGTGTCTATGGGCTTGAAATCCCACATGTTCTGTTCAGTTCCACGACCAGCCTCTGCAGCCCGAGTCATCAGGTATTGTCAACAGTATAAAAACACCCGTGTGTGCGCAGAAACACACATCTATGCATACACACACAAAGACGGTCTGATATCTGAGGCAAGAAAGATGGTACCCAGCGGTAATCACATGCGTGTACACACACACACACACGCACACACACAGTATAGATACCATGTGGTGAATATTTAGCTTCAGCTCGTGCAAATATTGTCTAGGAGGAGTTTTTGCTATCCCCTGAGACAGCTGCCTCCTCCAGAGGCCAGTGTTGTGAGTTGTGCCTACTGACCATTGGAGGGCTGGCGACCCTGGCATTTCAGAGGATCGATAAAAGGCGCCTTCTCCCCAGTGGGTCTGAGATCCAGCTGTTTCTAAGAGAGAACCAACTAGGGAGGAGTGAGTCTTCCTGCTCTTTGGCTGTTTCTTACTGTTCAGGCTGCACTGGCTTGATTTGAATCAACAAACACATAATGGTTTTTCAAAAGAAGTGGTTTTTTCTTTTCATGTTTTTGGCATACAAAACCGTATTCCACTAAGATAGGTTCATCCAGAAAGGGAATCAAAGATCTGGTGCAGTTTATAGAGTGAGACCCTGGTCTTGAAGCACCTGAGGGGGTGAGATAACTGCCCTTTTCTTGCTTTACTTCCAGGAGTAAGGAGAGGCCGCACCAAACGCCTGGGCTCAGGTGTAAAGGAATCCTCAAAGTTTCTTAATTTGACTTTGGGAAAAAATTTCTGCTATTTTCAGCTTAGAGATGAGAATGATTTTGCTTGTGAAAAATTTGTCCCTAGAGAAGAGAAGTAGTTACCACGGAGAGTTCCCTCCTACCCCTCAAGTCGGCTGGGCCCCATCTGAGCAGAGCATTATTAGTCAAGCTTCTGCTGTTTCTTCCCCCAACCTGGGGAGCCATAAAATGTATCTTTCAAACCAGGACACTTTGGGGAGTGAAAGGGGCCACTAATAATCCCCCTGGGATAGCAGAGCCAACACTGGGCTGTCGGGTTGCCCTGTCCTGTGGTGGATGTCCCAAAGACGGGCTCTGGTGACCTGTCTGTGACATCTGGGTCAAGCTCTGCAGGTTCAGATGATGGAGGGACGCTTGTCTCCATCTGTGTCCCCAGGTGTTTCCCTTCGTCTTCCAGGAAACCTGTCTGACAGATCCTTCCCTTGCTGTGAACCGCAGCCTGGGTTCCCTGCCTCAGTCTCGGTCCTGTGTTTCAGACCCAGGCAGTTTGCCTCCATTAGGGATTAGCAAATGACCCAGGAGACCGTGGGTGTTTGGCATAATCTGGCCCTAAGAAATGACACTTTTCAAATATATACCCAAAGGGGAACTTTATTTTATTTTGATTTGATTTTTAATTGAAGTATAGTTGATTTACAATTTTGTGTTAGTTTCAGATGTACAGCAAAGTGATTCAGTTATACATACATGTATATCCTTTTTTCCAGATTCTTTTCCATTATAGTTTATTACAAGACATTGAATATAGTTCCCTGTGCTATACAGTAAATCCTTGTTGTTTATCTATTTTGTATCTGGCAGTGTGCATCAATCCCATACTCCCAATTTATCCCTCACCCCCCAAAGGGGGATTTTTACAAGGAAGGTTAGCTCATGAAACCCAAGGGCTGGGTACCTTAGTCAGCCCATGAGGGTCAGAATGTCCTATGGCACCCAGGCTGCCATTTGTCTGTCTTTATGTCTGTCTGTCTGTCTGTCTGTCTGTCTCTGGCTGCGTGGCTTCCCATCTCTACTGGTCTCTGTACATCTGTTACCTTCTGTCTCTCTGTCCGGCTGCCCCCTCCTCCCATTCGTGCACGTACGTCGTGGCTGCCCTGACATCACATGACCTTTCGGATGCAGAGCCCACACTGGGGGTCACGTGGTCCTTCCCCATTCCCGTCCCCCATCCCTGGGGGGAGAATCTGATTGGCTGAGCCTGGCATCCGAGTTGGTTCCCCCTGAGTCAGTGTGACCTGTAGAGCAGGGTCACCTCCTGCAGGAGGGAGGGGACGTGTGACCGCAGCCACAGTCCACACATGAGCACTTTGCTGCAGCCTCTCATTTAATTCTCACAAAACCCTTGTGGCATAGGTCCTGTTCTTACCCCATCTTATAAGTCAGGAAACTAAGGCACAGAGAGGTTAGATAGCTTGTTTCGCACCACACGGCTGATGAGTGGCTGAGTCAGGACGTGAGCCAGGCAGCCTAGTTCCAGAATCTGTGTTCAGTGCTGCTTCTCTTAAACAGGCAGTGTTAGGATGCCCCATTTTCATCTTTTTGCCCTTTTTCTTTTTTTTTTTTTCATTGATAAGTCCTGTACTCAGAGATAACCATGGCTTACTATTTGACATTTATAGTTTCAATCTGTTTTCGGTACATAAATGTAAACAAAATTGTGCTATCACGTTCTATATTATAATTTTTCCATTTAGCAATATATTATTCAAATTTTTCCCATTTTTTTCTAACATCTTTCTTGGAGTATAATTGCTTTACAGTGGTGTGTTAGTTTCTGCTGTATAACAAAGTGAATCAGCTCTACATAAACATGTATCTTTTTACCCTTTTTAGTACCCGTACGTTGGGCACTGAATGTCTGTTCAAGGACTGATTGATGAATGAATGAGTAAGTGAATGAACGAAGGCGGGGAGGGCCAGGCAGAAGCACACACGGTCCCTTAGGAAGTTAGGAAGTAGACCGTTTCCCGGCCCTGGAAGCTTCTTCCGGCTGATGCTTGTCCAAGTACTGGCGTGCCCGTTTTCAAACTACTCTCTCTTTCCGTCCCTCTCTCTTTGCTCAGACAAGAGTGAGAATGGCGAGGCGTATCAGAGGAAGAAGGCAGTGACCACCGGCCTTCCAGAGGGCCCAGCTGCCCCCGTGCCGTCTCAGGGGAACCCGGCGCTGCCCGGCGGCAGCGGCTGGAGAAGGATCGTGCTGCTCATCTTGGCCATCACCATACACAACATCCCAGGTGAGGTCCTGCCCCGAGCGGTCCAGCCTCGGGTCTGAGGGGGACGTGACTCTGTCGGCTCAGCTGCCTGGCTGGAAAGGGGGCTTGGGCAATCGTGATGTCGGTCCTTTCTCGACGGGGCACGGGGGAGGGAGTGCAAATCTTTCTTGAGTTTATTTTTTGGGTTTCCGGCTCTAGATGGATCATTGCGTGTTAAAACTTCTGGTCCCAGTTACTGCAGACAGTATCACTCCAGTTTCCACCTATGAGTTCCTTTCTTCACATATCTGATACCAAGTCATTTGGGCATAAATTCATAGCTGTTGCCCGATAGCTGTGGCTTGCATCTCTCGTAAACACGGAGTGTCTCTGGTTCTTCTTAATCCTTTTTAAAGGTATTGAATTCAGTACAGTTGTACACTGATGTTTGCCTTACCTGCTTTCTTCATGGGGACATCTTTCTGAGATGTCCTCACTGTTACCGAGTCACCACGTGACAGGTCAATAAATCGAGAGAAGAGTTGTTGGGGTGAGGGATAGCGATTTTATTCGGAAAGCCAGCAGACCGAGAGGACGGTGGACTCGTGTCCCAAAGAACCATCTTGCCTGAGTTAGAATGCAGGCTTCTTTTATACTAAAAGGGGAGGGAGTAAAGTCAGACACTTCCTGGTTCCGGTCAGACTCCGGAGGGGGTGTGTTAATTTCGTCCTCCCTGCAGTGATTCACAGGTGGGCCTGGTCGCGATGTCTCCTCTGAGCTGAACAAGGGTATTTTCATGCCCATGACCTGGGAGGCAGGGTTCCCAGCGATGGGCCATTATGTATAATTTAAGCTTGCAGGCCGCATCCCTTTAGTGACGAATTTGTAGCAGAATACAGAGGTTCTTCCCTGTTACATTACCAATCTTTTCCTTTTTAACATTTTGGAGTAATTTGTTTTGTGTCTTTGGATTTATTTTAATTGAAAAGAAAACTTACCGGTGTTCTATTTCAAAAATAGTATGTTTTATATAGAGTAACTAGAAAAGACAGATAAGCATAAAAAAAGAATAAAGATATTATTAAAAAAACAAATGGAGAGACCCTGAGGAACTCCTTGGGTTACATTGCGGAATTCCAGCTCTACTACTTAACTAACTAGTTTATCTTGACAAATGACGTGAGCTCTCTGAACCTTGGCGTTCTCATCTATGAAGTGGAGATAATGCTACTACTGAGATAACTGGGATATTATTTACAAAATGAACTACACCAATTTTGATAATTAAATAAGATTATATATATATATACAGTCTATACAGTACCTGGGCCATTTGAGCATTTGAAAAGTGGTAGCTGTTATTAGCATTGATAATACTCCTGACTCCTTCAGTCTTGTGTTCTTAAACATTCTGATCCATCTTTCGTAGTTTTGGAACTCAAGTTTGAGTGATAACCTTGCTCAGGGAGCAGCCCCAGGTGATATATTATCTGAGTCCTTGCAGAGTTCATAATGTCGACCTGTTACCCCAGTACAGGAGCAAAGACTTGACTGGGCATAGCTTTTGCTAGAGGCACCTATTTCTCCTTATAGCTCTTATAGATGTTGCTCTGTTATCTTCTGGCTTCAATACTGTGGAAGCGAAGGCCACGGCCAAACCGAGTTTTTTCCCCTGTGTGTACCTTATAGTCTTTTGCTTGTGCAATGAAGACTTTTTTTGGTCATCTTTAAGGAATGAAAATATCAATATGTTGTCTGTTGCAGTATATATATGAAATCTGTCAGAACATCGTGTCTAATCACTCAGCTCGGATCTTCCTCTAGATGAGAAGCATTTTCCTCTCTTATTTCTATCATGATCTTAAGAATTTCTATCATAGGATCGTATAGGCCAATTTGCTGCCAGTTTTTTTCAGCATCTGTTTCCCTCTCATTTCTCTCTTGGCTTTTTCCCTTTGGGTTCTGAGTCAACTATTTTGGTTGTTTTCCGAGAGCTGGCTATTCAGTACATCTTGAGGCACACAAATCTGACGAAAGTGGATTTGCCTGGGTGGAAGGATCTGGTCATACTCACCCCCAGTATGTTAAAGAGCTCATCGAGAGACCAGGGTCTCTGCAGAGGGCAGCTCCAAAACCTCCACGGTCACTTTCAACCTGTTAAATGCTAATCATTCGAGAAGAGAAGTTACTTAGGCTGTCTTTTCAGTCATAATAGTTAGTGGCTGTCTTTCTACCATTTAAGACTCCTTCTTTAACCAGCTGAAAAAGAATAAAGGTCTAAATATAAATAGATGTGTTTCTGAAGACCCCCTGGGGCTCATTCCCAGAGTCTCAAGCTCCTAACTTCAATCTAAAGGGAAGTTCACTCGCCCACCGTTGCCTTCTGGCAGCTTCGTGCCTTTTGATGAGAACCATTTCGAGAGCTTGTCTGTCGCCAGCTTTTCTTTGAAAAGGTCTCTTCTTTAACACTAGCCTTCATGGTTTATTAAAAATTTAACTAGACCTTTGATGTTCCCTGAGACTCTGGGTTTAAAGGTAGATTTTCACAGCAACTAAATGGATAATTGGTTTTTTTTGAAGTTTTTTTGTCTTGGCTGGTTCAGTTTTATATGTCCTAGGGATGACATTTTGTTTAAAAAAATTTTTTTTTAATGTAGGAGTTAAAAGGAAATCTTATTAGCGCGTGTGCTGTCTCCCAGAGGTTTCTGGAGTGCGGGGACCCACACGCGGACGTGAGCGCACACCCAGGGCGCTTGGGTTCTTATTTTAGACACGTGTGCAAGGATAAATGAGTCCTGAAACTTCTGTAGCTCACAGCCCCCCCAGGAATCTGCTAAGAGCTCTGGACCCTCTCGTAAGAGAAGGTTGCACACAAACCAGTTACCAGGCAGCTTTGGGTATTCCCACATCTCACAAAGTCCACCCACGGCTCCAGAGCAGGAAGGAACCCCTGCTTTAGAGAAACAAACTGTCCAGCCGTGCAAGCACTTGAAATGTTTCAGGAGGAAAGGGTAATGCCCGATGGAGGCTGGCAGACGGGAGTCCCGCTCACCCCCGCGAGGGGTGGGTGCAAAGGCTCCCGAGGATGGGGGTGCTTCCCCCTTCACCCCGCGTTCCTTCTGTGGCTCAGCCCGGGGAGCTGAGTCCTTTGGAAAATGGTCTCCCAAGGAAACGGCATGTTTTCTGTGAAAGCAACCCCACTCTGTAGCCTTGGAAGCACACTGTCCCTTAACGGGCTTCTCCTGCCACGTCATACAGACTCCTGGGCTCGGAGCCTTCCAGGGGTTTCCAGGCTTTCGGAAAACAGGCTCCCTTTCTGTATCAGAATGGAATTAAAAATCAACCAGCCATCGAGTTCCCACTAATCTCTTTTCATGAGTAGCTTATGGTCTGTGTACGTGAGAACGTTAAATTTAGAGCTTAAAGGGATTCTAGAACTTATCTCATTCAAGCACTGCTCCATCGGAAAATTTGGTGGGGTTGGCAGGCGGGGGGGCGGCGGGGAGGGGTGGGGTGGGAGGCGTGTGTGTTAATTATCACTGTGGTTCCTTCCAGCTCTGGCACTGGATGATTTGGTGAAAAAGGAGACAAGTAGTACATTGTTAATTTCATTTATTTCACAGTGTTCATCACTCCTTCCTGGGTGACACCTTCCTGGGTGACACCTTCCTGGGTGACACCTCCCTGTATCCCTGTATCTGTCTTGATAGTTATCACTCTGAATGGCAGTTATTTGAATGTATTTGTTTCCCCCCATACATGGAGCTTCTTGCAAGAAGGCCTGTGCCATCTTGTTTTTGGAACCCACGTTACAGTTCATATTGAAGCACATTATATATTCGGGCTCCAGGGATGGCTGGTGCATTTGGGGACCTGGCCTCCTTTCTAGGAGGGGAGTCAGGTGTCTCAGTTTCCTATCCACCTTGGCCGCCAGGTGGGCTAAGGGACGCATTTAACTTCTGTGGGTCTCTGGGACACACTGGACTTTCCTTGCTGTTTGACATGATTTATAAAGGTCCATAGAAAAAGAGGCTGGGTGAATCACACACTTTATATTTTCCTCTCATCAGAGCCAGGGGTCAAGTTTGCTTTGCTGGTTGTGACTGTGACACAGAGAGAGCTGGAGGTCACTGCCTGTGTCTCTAGAACAGCAGGACAGTTGATTTTAATTGTTTGGCTTGTCCTCCTTGACGGCTCCTACTAGACCCCATTTCATGGCTTTAAATGAGACACTTGACGTTTTCATCAGAAGTGATTTTGTTTGAGGGAACAAAACCCCACAGATTTATACACTAATATGTTAAGAGTGGTTGGTTATTCTTGGGCTTATGGAGTTACAGGATTATGGCTGATTTTTATTTCCTGCGTGTTTTGTGAGATTTATAACTCAACTTTTCTATAATGAATATTTATGATTCATGTGATCAGATAAAAGTGCTTTTGTTTTTATTTTATTTTTATTTTTTTATTGAATTATAGTTGATTTACAGTGCCTTTTTAAAAAATTAATTAATTTTATTTTTGGCTGCGTTGGGTCTTCGTTGCTGCATATGGGCTTTATCTAGTTGCGGTGAGCAGGGGCTACTCTTCGTTGGGGAACACGGGCTTCTCATTGTGGTGGCTTCTCTTGTTGTGGAGCATGGGCTCTAGGCACGTGGGCTTCAGTAGTTGTGGCACACGGGCTCAGTAGTTGTGACACACAGGCTCAGTAATTGTGGCGCACGGGCTTAGTCGCTCTGTGGCATGTGGGATCTTCCTGGACCAGGGATCGAACCTGTGTCCTCTTCACTGGCAGGCGGATTCTTTTTTTTTTTTTTTTTTTTTTTATGGGAAGAAGGAACAAATACTTTTTTTTTTAATTTTTATTTATTCATTTATTTATTCATTTATTTATTCATTCATTTATGGCTGTGTTGGGTCTTCGTTTCTGTGCGAGGGCTTTCTCTAGTTGTGGCAAGTGGGGGCCACTCTTCATCACGGTGCGTGGGCCTCTCACTGTAGCGGCCTCTCTTGTTGCGGAGCACAGGCTCCAGACGCGCAGGCTCAGTAATTGTGGCTCACGGGCCTAGTTGCTCCGCGGCATGTGGGATCCTCCCAGACCAGGGCTCGAACCCGTGTCCCCTGCATTGGCAGGCAGATTCTCAACCACTGCGCCACCAGGGAAGCCCCTGGCAGGCAGATTCTTAACCACTGCACCACCAGGGAAGTCCCTACGGTGTTGTGTTGATTCCTGCTGTACAGCAAAGTGATTTCGTTACATATATCTATCTATATCTCGGCCTCCGTGGTCACACTGCATCCTTTTCTGTATCTTATCTCCCCCGCCTCCTTCTTATGAAGACCCTGTGACTGCAGTTTGGGCCCCAGCCAGGTAATCCGGGGTCGTTACCCCATCCACAGATAATCCAGGGTAATCATATCTGCAGAGTCTCCTTTACCAGGAAAAGATGACACTCCCAGGTTCCAGGTATTGTTGGTGGCCTGAGCCTGGGCACTTGCTTCATTCTGCCGTGGTCTCCACATGCTGTGGCTTTGACAAAACAGCACTGAGCGTGTGCGGAAAGGAGCCAACAGCTCAAAAGAAGAACTTACTGAGTCTTCATTTTCCTGGGGCAAAGAGTGAATAGAAAATTCTACTAATAGCCATGGACCTTTCCAGGGAAAACCCTGATGCGGCAGCCTCCGCTTCACATTGCTCCGCTCGCAGAAACTGGAGGGGCATTTTGTGAGCCAGACACCCAGGCTCAGTCAGTGAGTAAGCTGAGCCCCACTCCAAACCGCAAATCATTGGCAGGAATGCAATGCCCTGATGACACCGGAGGCCACCACTTCCTGGGGCCTTTCGAAGCTCCAGACGTCAAGTGCTCCACGTATATGATTTAGGTATTTGCACCCCTGGTTTACATTTTAGCAACTGAGACCCAGAGAGGTCAAAGACCGAGCTCACGGTCACACAGCAGGTCCTGGTAGACCGTGGTTCACACTCATCTCTATATGCCGCCTCCAGGCTGCCTGTTGCCGTGGGGAGCTCCGTTGTGTTTCTTCCGGTGGATCACAGAGCTTTTCAGCCATGATTCCAGAAAAGTTCAGCAAGTGCGTCTCACTTTCTGGAGCTTGCCACGTCAGGTGTTAGCTTCCGTGATGGTCACTCCTGATGCCGCAGGCTCATTTCAGCAAGGAGATCTGGGCGGAGGAAGCCTGGAGCGGAGGCCGCACCCCCGCCAGGGCACCTGCCGCTGTGGGCTCCCTGCAGATATGTGTGCGGGGTGAACACCGTGCAGCTCCAACACACCCACCACCACCACCATCAAGCGAGGACGGTCGGGACTCCCAGGCAGACGGTCACCGCTTCAAACACGTCAAGGAAGGAGACGTGAGGGAGGGGCCGAGCACAGGATTTAGAGTCAGAAAGGCCAGGGCTTGGACCCTGCAGCCACCAACTCTACTAGCTGGGTGTCCCTACGTAAGATTATGGGAGTCTCAGTTTTCCCAGCTGTAAAAATGGAGATAACATCTATCTTGCTATTCAGTATTCAGGGAAATGACAGCATGGCAACAAGCAAGGCCACTCTCCGTGTTGCCTGCCATGAAGTGCAGATCACGATGCCCAGGACACAGTAGGGCCCGAACAATGTTAATCTCCCTCAACCTCTTCCTGGTCCCCACGCCCCTCCTCCCACCTACTTTTGGCTTCCCTTTGCTCCCCAAAGATTGTTTGGTTCTGGTCTCGGTGGTCTCGAGTGGGACCATCTCAGATCACTTTGCTTTGCACCTTCAAGAGGTTACACGTGAAGATGCGTTTACTCCAGGAGTTTGGAAACACTGTAATGTTCTCCTGTAATTATCTGATTCTCAGTGGGGAGCCTGACATTATAATTAGCACAGGCTCCTGTGTGGGGTGACATTCTGCTTGGCATGTTGTGTTCCTGAGCATGTGCCGTAGCAGAAACTCATAGCACGCTCCCAAATCAGGCTGCTGGGTTTGAGCTGAGAACCGGCAGCATGAACACCCAGCGAGTGAAATCGCAGCTCTCGGATCCCTGCGTGATCCCTGGAAAGCGACTCGGCAACTTTGAGATTCGCCGTCAACTCCGGCCCCAAGGCCAGCAGACACACAGATGCCTGTGCCCTACACTCTGGCCTTCAGATCAAGAAGCCTACATTCTAAGGCTGCACATCTCCTAGGTTATGTCCTAGGACATCTCCATTTCCTAGGACATAACCTAGGATGTCTCCATTTCCACATCTCCTAGGTTATGTCCTCCTTCTACCTATTATGTAAATTGAAGAAAAAAGTTGAAGCAAGAGAATTTGAACCTATTTTTGTATCAGGACTCAAAGTTTCCAGTCACCTCCAATTGTCTTTCTACTATGCGCAGGCAGATTTTGGCTGGAACGTGGTTTGCGTGAAGCCCTTTTGTAGGCGCACTGCCCAAAATGCCAGCTACTAGCCATGTGGGCAAGCACAGGCTTTAGAATCAGAAAGGCCCGGGCTTGAATCCTGGAGCCACCAAATGTTCTCCTCTTTACTGATCAGAATTAAAGAAAATGCAGAATCTAGACCCTCAGCTGTACTTTGCCACATGTCAAGTGCTGGAGAGCCATATGCAGCTATCGCTGCCATATTGGACAGCAGACAGAAAACAATTCCATGATCACAGGAAGTTCTATTGGATGGCACTGCTGTTGGATGGACCGCATAGAAATGTAATTTCACCAGTTATTCAGAGCCTACCCAAGCTTGCCTTGGGACGAGTTTTATTTAGGGAAGACATTTTGTTTCCTGAGATGGTTTTTCTCAGTCTTGGGGTGTGTCATAAAATACGTTATGAATAAAATACTTAGAGATCAAAATTTGCAAGTTATTATTATTTTTTTTAATAAATTAAGGGTGGTACAGGGTCATCCCTGTGGTGCCATCATTCTTGTTCCCTTTGGTTCTGATCTGGTTTTGTGGGGGCGGCACAGGGTGAGGGCGGCTTGTGCAGGGGGAATCGTGCTGCAGGCTTGTGTCACGTCCAGTGTCCGGGGGCAACGGAGAGCTGCTCCCAGGTCAGCTAGTCACCCTCTCCTCTGGGCGTGATGTGTTGTCTTTAGAGAGACGCACACCCACCCCCCGAGCAAGGCGACAGCATTGGTCTGTGTCAGCTTAGCCCCCCACAGAAAAGCTGCTCCTGACTCACCCTGGAGTTTGAAGAAAGGACGTTAACTGTCATGTGAAAATCATCGTGGCACTTATTGTCACATTTTTGCTGGGGACACTGCCCAGTTCATCACCCAATTCTCTTAAATATTTATTTCAGAATGCACCGCCTGGAAAATCTTTGTCTCCCTTGTTGAAACGATACTTGTAATTTAGTGTGTATACCTTTTTTTTCACCCTTTGCTGCCAAGAAGCCCAGAGGCCCATTTGCGGCTGAGATAAGAATGGAATGTATTCTTCGGGTCTGATTCTCTGAATTCTTCTCTCATTTTACAACCTATTGTTGTTCTGCACTTTTAACCCATTTCAGAAGGAGGGAGGTTATTAATTGGCACAAGTGATTTTATTCCATTGTCACTAGTCTTCTGTGTTCTCTTTCCTGGTCACAGGTTATATATCTAAGCCAGATACGTGGCCTGAAAAATGCTTTTCTCTGGTTATAATGGGCACCAGATGAGAGGTGATGAAGTCATGTTTATCGTGTTCGGATAATCAATCAGTCAACAGTACTTTCTGGATACTTTCTATATATAGAGCATTGGGATCACCCTTGTCCAATAGAAATATAATGCGAGCTACGCATGTCATTTTCAACTTTCGAGTAGCCATGTTAAAAAAAATATTTAAAAAATCAGGTGAAATTGGTTTTTAAAATATATTTTATTTACCCTAAAATAGCCAAAATATTATCATTTCAACATAGAATCAATATTTTAAAAATTGAGATTATTTTACATTCTTTTTTTTCATACTAAAGTCTTTGAAATCCAGTGTGTATTTTACACTTCTGGCACATCGTATTCTGGATGATTCAAGTGAAATTTTCAGTGATTCAAGTAAAATGTCGCCCTACCGAAAAAAAAAATTGTGTGTCATGCAAAAAGATTTTATACTTCTTTCATTTTCAAATTTAAACTTAATTTAATTAAAATTAAATTATTTATTTTCTCCATCATACTAGCCAAATTCCAAGTGTCTTGTAGCCACACAGGGCTAGTAGCTGCCACGTTGGGGTTTTTTTTCTTTAATATTTATTTATTTATTTTGGCTGTGCCGGGTCTTAGTTGTGGCATGCGGGATCTATAGGACTTCTTAGTTGAGACACGTGAACTCTTAGTTGCGGCATGCATGTGGGATCTAGTTCCCTGGCCAGGGATCGAACCCAGGCCCCCTGCACTGGGAGCGTGGAGTCATACCCACTGGACCACCAGGGAAGTCCCACAGTAGCTGCCACTTTGGATGGCACAGACGTAGGTGCTCCCAGAGGTACAAAAAAGAATGCAAGACAGTCCTTACTTTGAAAGAGTTTGCAATCCAACAGGAGAAAGTTTATACACACATATTATAATACAGTGCCGGATGAATCGATTCTCGCAGGAAGTCAGCAGAGTCAAGACAAGCTCTCACTGCAAAGGTGTGATCTTTCTTTTGGTTCAGTGAACATCGAAGACTTTGAAGATGGTGCATAAAAAATCATATTTACTGTTTAAAGAGTTGTGATTGAGCCCAGACGTTGTAGGACCAATTGCCAGTGTTTCCGTCCACAGTAGAGGGGATGAGAAGAGGCCCCGCACACAGGCAGGCAGGAAGGGTCGAAGCCACTGGCTGGCTGGACATCAGGCTGTTCTCCTTCTTCCAATAGTTGACGAGGTAACTAGGAGGTGGTAACACAGCCACAGCGCCGACCCGTCTCCGTGGGTGCGGGGCAGATCACCTCACTGTCAGCAGTCATCTTTTCTGCCAGAATTTTATCACTTCTGCTCTGTTCAGTTGGGCGGCTCCATCCGAGCACAAGGCTGCAGTGAGAAATACCTTCAGACCCTTTCCTGCTCCTGGAAAAACCACCCAGGACAGCACCCCCGTGCTGTCTGCTGCCATCCTCAGTAATTGAAGGTATGATTGTGTTGCTAACTAAAAATTCCAGAGTCCCCGCTGGCTTTGCGATGATCTTTGACAAGAGCTGGATTTGTCCTTGCTTCACTGTAAAGAGAATGGTGGCGTTTCTAAAGTTTTGGTTTATAAAAATACCCAGCACCTTCGCGCTAGCCTGAGAACCCACCAAGGGAACCGTGCCATCTTCTGACAAGCCTGCCTCTCCCCTGTTGAGTGACCTCATTTGTTCAGAAGCTGTAGCAGGTAACAGGTTTAATCAGTCGCTGACATCCGAGGTGCAGCTTCATCCATTGATAACATTTGAGGTGCGAACTTTCTAATGGTCTCAGCTCATTCGTATTCATATATGCTAATTTTAGTGCACATTAATTATGTATTTAATAAGTCCCTGTTTATTCTATTTTGTCTGTACTCCCTTGATAGCTGTTGTGATGTGGCGTTGAAAATAATTAAAATGTTACTGTGTTCTGCAAATACCAATTAACCAAGGATGAATCCTGAAATCAACATTCCATTTTCTTTTCCTTTCTCTGATTAAGTACAGCGAGTGAAATGACGCCTAAATGTACTTTGTGGTCCATCCCTGCCCTCGTTGGTTTGTCTCCCTTTTCAGGGAGCTAATTGCCATTCGAGCTCCCCGCTTAGCACAGATGTGACTTCACTCAACAACGTCCGTTGCTTTGGGCTCACATCTTCTTGGCGACGTGGAGACCCCTTCAGAGGTGGTGCACTCAGCCTGGGGATTTGGGCGCAGAGAGGAAAAGATGCACGGCTCCTGACAGCGAGCCTAAAGGTTGCCAGTTGAGTCTGTGTGCAGCCCCTTGGGGGCTTTCCATGAACCCGAGCTCCCTCCAACACCTAGATTTTCAAGCCGTTTCAAACCACCCATCTTCAGAGGCCCAACTCTTTAGAGACTAAAATTTCAAGCCATTTCAAACCACCCATCTTCAGAGGCCCCATTCTTTAGAGACTAGACAACCCCATGGTCTGTGTTTTTTGGGTATTACCTGCCCGAAGGGGCGGCACCACATCCTCATTCAAGGT
Organism: Balaenoptera ricei; assembly: GCF_028023285.1. Taxonomy (NCBI): domain Eukaryota; kingdom Metazoa; phylum Chordata; class Mammalia; order Artiodactyla; family Balaenopteridae; genus Balaenoptera; species Balaenoptera ricei. The sequence goes on along the minus strand of NC_082658.1, from coordinate 5,428,886 downwards.
CTCGCCCTAATCAGCGGTGACTCTGCCCGCCCTTGCCCTGGTTGGTAGCTATTGGGAGTATATATTTGATCCCATTTCCTGTTGCCCCGGACCTTGTGCCGAAGCTTGCCATGCCCCTCGTGTCCTACAAATCACTCAGCACAGTCACTCCCCCAGCCCCTAATCTCCTCCTCCCACTACTTGGTATTTTTCCTGACCCTGGAAGTGTCCCTAATCAGCTGATCTTTGCAGCCCCTGCTCGAGGCTTCAGCGCCACCCTCGGCAAAGCAGCTATTGGAAATGGAACTCGGGTGAGGGCTTGACGGTGAAATCGGGCTTTTCTACTTAATAATTCCACTCAAGGGAGAACGAACAAGGACAGGAATCTCAAACAGATCTGTCATGTTAATGGGCTCCTGAAAAACATTAATCAGCAAATAACTCACAGCTCCTGGGGACAAGAAAACTTGGAAATTGCATTTGCATTATAGCAGTTTAGACGAGCCAAACCGCGGATAAGTAAGAGTTAGGAATCAGAGTCTCTAGTTTTTATCTCATTTTGAAAATAACTGTGTGATCGTTACGTTTGACAACTTTCAACTTCCAAGTTGAAGGAAGGAAGGTGAATAATTCTCGCCCCAACCCCTACTTCACGGGTGATATAAGAACGAACTATGTTCGTGGAAATGAGCCTGCCTGAGACATAAAGGTACCAGGTAAGCAGCAGTGATCCTGATTATTGGACACGGCAGTCGAAAGCGCCGTTTACCGGCACCTTTGCCTTCCAGATCTCATTCCCTTTCAACTTCCGAGCTTCGCACTCATCAGCTCTCTTCTCTTGCTGTCATTAAGGTTCAGAGCTTTCATTTCCAGCGATTCTGTTCACTTGCTCCTCTCTGTATATTCTCAGAAACGCTTCCTGGCGCAGAGATGCTAGGGCAGAGGTGGGGACCTGGTGCCGGGGAAGAAATAAAAATCTCTGAATCCTGTTTTCAGGTGCAAACAAAGTCTTCTTAAATGTCAACCCAGCAACCCTTCTCTTTTAATCAGACACTTTTCTCCAGCCGAGCCATTTGTTTACGAAAAGTCACGGTGGCATCTTAGCTTTCCTTTTTGTGCCCTGTGCTCCGGGGTCAGCCTCTCCTTCACACAAGGGCCACGTAGGGCTTTTCTGTCGGCCGTGGGGCGTGTGGGGGGGAAGCCAGCTGATGAACTGAGTCACTGACCCCTGCAGAGGACAGAGGAATAAACCAGGGGAGGAGGGTGGAGACGTGGAATTCCAAGCGCCAAGGACTCGGGGGGAATGCTGGGGTGTGCATGGGGTCTGGGGAGGACATTTGGGTCCATTCATCTTTCCGTGCTCCTGGGCCCCTGCCCTGTAAGGGACCAGTTGCTCTGCCCTGATTTGCTTGGTCCTCAAAGACTCCCGATGAGTGCTGGGTTTTACCACCCGGTAATTCTGAAGAGTGCGCTGTTGCTTAGAGACAGGAGACGGTGCCTGGAGTGAAGATAAGGTTGTCAAGGAAACCAAGCCACAAATTCCCTTGTTTTCCTTCAGGTTGCTGGACAGAAGAGTAAAGGAGTTTTGCTCTGACAACTGGAAGAAGAGAAGTAGCTTCTTCTGCTGTGTGCGTTTTTAACAAATTGATCTGTTATCCAAGACACAGCTGAGTTAGTACCCAAGTTGACAAACAGGGAGTTGAGGTTTGCATCTTTTTTTGTTATCAGTGAGCACTTTCTGATACAGACAGAATTAAGCAACGATTTTAATCCTGATTTCTTATCAGACGTGTGGACCCCAGGACCCACCCCCTGCTGTTACACAACTTGGCTCTTGAATTCGGAGTTTTCATTTATTGTCCCAGCTTTTCTCTTTCCATGGGGGTGAGATGTTCTTTTTGGAGATTTCACAGCAGCAGCATGCCCTTTTCCATTCTCCATCTTTGAATTATTTGCATGTTTCAGATGGTGGTAATCGATAAACCTAGATATCTTCCTCTGAACTCTGGCGCTCGTAATAAAGAAAAAAAAATCCTCACGGCCATCCTCAAGGGATTCTTTGTCAAAGCCACAAAAGTTCACATCTGCTCTATGCTATTGTGTCAGCAGGCTGAAGAATTGAAGGGGACCACATCCAGGAGTGGTACCTAAATGCTCCCTTCCCCCCTGGCGCGTTTAAGGCACAGATAAAGCTTCTTCATGTCTCAGAGGTAACAATTTTAGCTGAGAGGGCCCCCAGGGCCATGTGTTCCTCTCCTTCTGTATTAGTCTCCTAGGGCTGCTTAACAAAGTACCAGAAACTGAGGGGCTTAAAGAACAGAAATTTATTGCCTCACAGCTCCGGAGGATGGAGGTTCAACATCAAGGTGTCGGCAGGGTGGTTCCTCTGAGGCTGCAAGGGAAGGGTCTGTTCCAGGCTCTCTCCTTGGCTTGTAGATGGCCGTCGTCTCCCTGTGTCTCGTCACGTTCGTCTTCCCGCTATAAGTGTCTGTTTTATAAGGACACCAGTCATGTTGGAGTCGGGACCCACCCTATTCCAGTGTGCCCTCATCTTAGCTAATGTATCTACAACAACCCTATTTCCAAATAAGGTCAAGTTCTGAGGTCCTGGGGGTTAGGACTTCAGCATATGGGTTTTGTGGGGCACAGTTGAGTCCATAACACCCTCCGTTCAGAAAGACAAGACAAAGGATGTTTACCCTGCCCCTTAAAAAACCTGTAATACGAATATAAGCCAAATATAATTAATCAACTCAGATGAGTATATTGATGGCATGCCAATTAGTCTGTAGCTGACACAAAGCTGGGAGGGACAGGTAATTTGTGGGATGATTAAGTCATTAAATCAGAAGATCTCAACACACTGGAATTCTGATGGGCTCTAACGAGGTGAAAATGAGTAGAAACAGGGACCCAAGTAGAGTCCTGAAATTAGATCCCCCAAACACGTGATAAAAGCATGTTCAGGAGCAAGAAAAAGAATTTGGGTTTTAATTCAGTAAGAGACATAATCGTTCATTCAGTCATTTACTGGTCTCAGTATTCATTGCTCACCTCCTCTCTGCGAGGCATTGAGGAAGCCCCGGGAAGCTAAGTCAACCCCAAGAAGTGGTTCCCCTCGGGGCTCCTGGTCCATCTGCGCCCTCCTCCGAGTACCCAAGGGTAGAAGACAGCTCCACACCCGTGGGCCTGCAGATGAGAGTCTCCAGCCTGCTGGGCTAGAAACTCGAAGAGGAAGCAGTGGCTCAAATGACTGGACCTTTTAGGCTGGAGAAAGCAGATGTGGGTGATAGAATCTAGTTTCCATCTTAGAGGGACCACCATGGCGAAAAGACTCTGGGTTCATCCTGTGTTCCCTTCCAAACCGGAAGTAGAACCAAGGAGTGAAACGTACAGGGGAATAGATGTTAGCACAGCTTAAGGAATAGCTTTTTTAGTTAGAACTGTCTAAAAATGAAATACCCTGGCTTATCTTGGGAGGTCATGGCGTTGTCATAGCCAGCATCCATTGAGTGCCTACTGTGTGCCAACTTGCTCTTAACATTTTTCGGTGAAAGGAAGCCCAGGATCTGCTGTAGTCAGCCATTCCTACATCTGCTATGACACAGCTGGCTCCCAAGAACCGCTGAAGTCAGAAAATGCTCATGATCAAGATAACTACTTCCTTCCCCAGGCCACAGAGTTTGGAAGGCATAGTTCCTTGTCTATTAGTGGATTAGAAGTGAATTTTTCTTTTAGAAAAAGAACTCTGTTCTTCACATCTCTCTGCTTCAGCTTGGGCTGAGCCATGGTGTATGAAATCTAATCTCCGCTACCAGGAAATGATTATTTATCTGAAAGCTTCCCTAAAATCCATTAGGTGCTCTGCTGTGTTAGTTTGGGATGATAGAGTTCGTGGCGATGCTGTTGGCACTTTGGGTTTTTTTTTTTTTGTTTTTGTATTTCACGCGAGCCCTTCTCCGTGCGTGGCCAGCAATGAGTGAAGGGATTAGGAGCCCTGCACCAGCTGCGACTGACAGATGCCTCTGCAGGTCTGGATCACCCTCTCCACTAGCCTGGAATGTATTCTCCAACCCCCGTTGCTTTGCTTAATATGCTAGCTTTGCGCTCGTGGATAATTTGCAAATGCTCTTCAAGCGACTGTGCCACCGCTTTCCAAATGTTTTGCTTCTAATTAAGAAAGGGAATTGAATGTACTCTTGCCTGGCTAATTTTTTTTTTTTTTCTCCCTAGCACAGGGATGGGGGTGGGAAGAAAGAGCAAAAGAAATAGCTAAGCGATGTTTTAAAAAATAACTCCCCAATGCCACCGTTGCTCAAAGCTGTGTCTGGGAGTTTATGCCTGTAAAAGGTGTAGGGATCCCTGAGTTCAAGCCCAATCTGAGGAATACGGTCGTGGAGATATACATATACTCTACAACCGGAAGACCACTGTCAGGAACTTTTCTCAGCCCACAGAAATCTTGTCAAGATGCTTTCGAAGGAGGCATGTAGGACTTTGAAGACTATGGTATGTAATCTCTCCAGTGGTCTTTCTGATTTCCCAGTTAGGATAAGGGGTTGGCTGCCTACACAGAAAACCTCAAACAATGGTTTCTTCTCTCATTGAAAAGAAGTCTGGAGACAGGCAGTCCAGCATGGGTATGGCAAATACAAAACAAATCCAGAGACATAGGCATTTTCTAGTTTTTTGCTTTGCATGTGGCTTTAAAGTTGCCTCATAGTCCAAGATCGCCATTGGAGCTCCAGCCATCACTCCTTTCTTCCGATAGTACCAAGGAGGACAACTTCAAACTCTTGCTCTGCCTTCTGGAAAGTTCAAGTACACTGTGTTCTCTTGCTAAGAAAAGGGGGAGAACAGATATCGGAAGTCAGCATCAGCTCTGCCCTACACAGTGGTTTACCAGAGAGTCTCAGAACCAGTGATGTGCTTAAGCTACCTCTTGAAAAGGGCCCCCCATTCAAGACCACTCCCTGCAGAAGTGGCAGTGTGGTGGTGAAGAGCCCACTGGAGTTTGAATCCCGGCTTGGGCACTCACTAGTCTTCTTGCGCTAGCTGTTGAATTTCTTTGAGCCACCATTTTCTCTGTGTAAGATGGAGCTAGTTCTCTATGCCTTATGGTGTTGCCATGGCCAGTGGTCTACTTTCCAAAACTGGCAGGTCTCTGGTGTCATTCTTAATGCTGTTCTCTTACCACCACCAGCTCTTCATGGGCTTACTGCATCCCTCTGTCCTACCTGGGCTACACCTTTCTCATGCATTTCTTCTAGAACCTTCTGAATTTGTAGGGTAACATCATAGAATGGCTTTATTTTCACATCCCTGTCTATCTAACTCCCCTGTTGATTCTCCCTTCCTCACCCCTGGATGCTTTCACGAGCAGAAACCTAAATTTTCCAGTAAGTTTTGGGTTGATTGTCACGTTCAGTGCTGACGAGCCAGTCCACCGTAACTTCAGTGCCGCCTCTCCACCAAGAGCTCCTGGTGTGATTAGCCTTAGCGGCCCACAGTGGGTCGGAGGTGGGTGGTCTCTCTTTTCCTTGTGTGTTTTTTTTTAACCCCCTATTTTGCTCATCTTGCTGGTGCCTTGCAGTTGAAGGGAGAGAGAAGGAAGAGGTGGGGAGGCGGCTGCCAGAAGGTCTTCCCTGAAGGTCAGGGTTGCGATTCAGTCAGTGCTGGTGCCCTCAAGGTAGCATATGCTCAAGTGTGGAACCTGTATCTCATGGGGTCCTAATTTGGAGGGGTCTTCTGAGCCTCCTCATGGGAATACCCACTGGTGGGGGCAGGGCTTCTTGTGATGACCACTTAGGAGTCCCCCTCACCCCCAGTGGTCCTCTCTGCACCAGTTCCATGAGAGTCAATGTGCCCTTGTAGGTAGACCTCTGAGGGGTGAACCTTTACAGATTGTATCAGGTCCCCTTCGCTTGGCCCCTTTGCCCTCTGGAAATGCAGGCTACTCCCAGGCAGCCCCCCCTCCTCAGGCTGCCACTGGAGTTCTCCTAGCCACCTTCTGCCCTCGGGACTCTTCCAGGAGACGGTCAGAGAGCAGTTCCCCAGGGAAGCGTGCCGAGCGCTGCAGGCATTTTCCCTGGGGCGGCCCCTCCCTTGTCTTGAGTAAGGAGACGTTCTTTCATCCTTACTCTGCTACTTCTCTTCAAGGGGGTCTTTGATGTGGTTGTCCTCCTTGCTCCCCCACTTTCCCTGGGACCACTGGGGAGTAGCACCGTTCTGGAGGGACCGCTCCTCACTGAGACCTGCACAGAGCATCAGGCCCCTCTGTGTAGATCGGTACTTTCCAACAGAGAGAGCGTCCTACGGTGATGGAAATAGTCAGTATCTGCCCTGGCCAATATGGTACCCACTAGCAACCATATTGGACATGCGGATAGTAATCTTATTTAGTTTTAATTCATTCAAATTTAAATAGCCACACGTGGCTACCGTATTGGACAGCACGGTTTTAGAACGAGAGGGTGATGCTGGTTGTCTTTGTCAGCAGCAGTTCTGAGACCAGGTAAGTCCCATGATATGTCTCCCTGCGCCCTTTCAAGAAAGTCATCCTCAAAGCCTTATAACCAGCCATCCCCAACGATAAATAAGTAGCACTGTCAGTGACAAGTTTTCAATGTTGGGTCCCAAAGCCACACTAGCAGGGAGATTGACTCTAGTCTTTGTTAATGGGGTGTAGGTGTCCTTCCTTGAAGCCCCCCTCTGTGCCATTCTGCCCTGACCATAGGCATTTTACTCTTTTCAAAAGTAACGTTGGAAGTCATAGCTCTGGCATAGCTTTGGACCACCTGCTAAAAAGAAGCTCATTGCTTTCCTGGCAGAAGAAATCCCAGAGGTGCCATAATGGGCTTTTGGCTGAGTGATCAGCTTCTGTTTTTCTCTCCAGGGAGTGCTTGGTAGATTGGATGCTGCCAAGAGTTGCAAAGGATTCTGGTGATATCCCTGATTATAGAGGAGGACAGAACTAGTTCCAGGGTTTGATACTTGAATGCAGTTGACCTTAGTTCTGGTCCAGCATGATAAAGAGCCATGCTCTTTTACCAAGTTAATCTGAGTACAGTGACAGCAGAAAATTAAGTTTATGACTCGGAATGTGCAATAGCTCCACTTTTTCTAGTTAAAGGAAAGGGATGTCTTATTAGATTTTTAAAATCTAGTTTTGTTTTGTTTTGTTTTAGGATACTTTAAAATGAATACAATTCTATTACTTCAAAAGATAAAGTTCCACGATAGACCAGAAAAGAGTTCCGTGTCAGTTAGGATTCTTTGCAAGCAACAGAGGTCAGCTCTGGCCAGCTTAGTCATACCAAGGAGTTTATCAGAAGTATAAGGAGTAACTCAGAGAATCAAAAGGAAAACGGAATAGCTAGGCCTTGGGGGACCGAGGGTGAGACATCCCAAGATCTGCAATGGTAGATGTCAGCTAATAGACAGTCTCTTCAAAGGGCTGACACCATAATGACTCAGAAACAACTCTTTTCTGCCCCTGTATTGTTCCGCTCAAGGTTTAATTCTGGAAGAGAAAATCTGATTGGCCTAGTCTGGTGGGGTTTCTCAGAGAAAATCAGAGTGCTGTCTCCACAAAGAAGAGGTAGGGATTCTGAGCATACGAAAACTGAGCCCCTCCCAGACACAGTGCTTCTTTAAAGACTGTCAAAATATTTGCAGGCACAGGAGGAAGTTATAAGAGCAGACTTTGTATTTATCTTTGCAATTTTTATCCATGTATCATACAATAGTAAAGTTCATCATGTAAAGGGGACTTTGGATATTACTTAGTTTACCCATTTTATCCAGATCAAGATACTGGATGACTTGTCCAAGCTTCCACAGCTGGCTAGTGGCAGAGATGGGACCAGAAGCAGGGCTCTTGAGCTGTTGGATGGTCCTGCTACTATTCCACTCTGCCTCACTCATCAGCAAAAGCTTTTCAGTTGCTTGAAAGCACATTACCTTCTTGTGTGGTTAGCCATTCCTTTTGCAGCCTTACAGTTGTAATTGAATTGCTTGGGCATCTTTGTAATGGTTGTATCCAACCCTAGACTCTAGATTCTAAATCATTCCGGTTCACATTACTTTTTATTGTTGCTCTGGTTTCAAATAGCGCCCCAAATGTCTAGGATATAATGGTGCTGATTCTTACACTCGACTCTGGGGGAAGATCTGCTGAAGGAAAAAGGCTGCCAGCCCATCAAACTGAATGCCCAGATACTTGTCTTCCCACAGAAATGATCTCTGGTTAAATTAAGATGACCTCGGGGAGTAGCTTTCTCTCCAAACACAATATGTTTAGTTTTTCTTATTTTTGGCCAAAGGAAATACAATATCATTTTTTACTAAAGCCAAGTTCGAGGTGGGGGAAAAAGGCAGTTTATTCACGGGTCCATTAAGTTGGCTGGTAGAAATAGTTACTCTCTCCAAAACCTTATATTGTTAGACAGCTTGGCTGATAGAATTTTTATTGTGGATGCATCAGCTTTATTGTAGATTTCATAGGTTTATAGATATAAGTCTTTGCTTTAGATCCAATATACTTTATGGCAAAATAAGGCTCTTTCATCTAACAGTGTCTGCTGTATTCATCTCACTGAGGTACTTAGTTGAGTAGAGAAGACACAGGTGATGTGGTCTCTGAACGCTGAGAGCTTCTCATCCGGTCAGTGGTGGGAGGATAAGAGCAAAGAAATTGTGTGTCTGGTTGAAAAGGAGGAAAGAGATAGAAGACCTTTTTGTCAAAAAAAAAAAAAAAAAAATCCCACCTTTTACTCAGTGGTCAAAGAATTTAGAAGTGAACATTAAAAATAATGTTGGACTTCCCTCGTGGCTCAGTGGCTAAGAATCCACCTGTCAGTGCAGGGGACACGGGTTCAAGCCCTGGTCCGGGAAGATCCCACATGCCGCAGAGCAACTAAGCCCGTGCACCACAACTGCTGAGCCTGTGCTCTAGAACCCGCGAGCCACAACTACTGAAGCCTGCGTGCCACAACTACTGAAGCCTGCGTGCCACAACTACTGAAGCCTGCGTGCTTAGAGCCTGAGCACCACAACGAAGAGTAGTCCCCGCTCGCCCCAACTAGAGAAAGCCCACACGCAGCAACGAAGACCCAATGTAGCCAAATAAATAAATAAATAAATAAATAAAATAATGTCCGTCATGGCTGAAGCTCAGAAAAGGTGTGACTTGCCAAGGATCACACCACTGAACCCAGAGCTGGAGGAGGAAGGATTAAGCTCTGTGTTTTAGTTACAGCATCTCAGTGACTGCACCTCTGATGTACAAAGATGCCCGGCCCCTCCCCTTACTTCTGAGACCCAGGTGGGTTTCTAAAAATATAATGTATCTTTTTTTTTCTCAGAAAATATTTTCCCGCAAAGCTTTAAAATTACACTTTGTGATATTTTTTTCTTTTTAAAAAATCAAGTTATAACACATGCACAGTAAGACATCTTAAATATATACCTCAAAGAATTTTTACGTATGTCTACAACCCTGTGACCGCTATTCAGGTCAAGGCAAAATGTTTCTAGCAACACAGAAGACTTCCTTACCTCCCTTCCCTAACTTATTTTATCATAAATAGTTTTCGCCTGTTCTTGAATATCGTTTAGTGGAATCATACTGCACGTTCTCTTCTGTATCTGGCTTCTTTTGCTTTGAGATTCTTTCATGAATATGTTGCATCCATTTACTATTATTGTTATTATTCTGCTGAATAGAATTCCACTGATTTATATATGCTGCCATGTGTCCATTCTGCTGTGGTTGGATACTTGGGTGTTTCCAGTTTGGAGCCATTAGAAGAAAAGCCATGTGTGTTTTAGTGGACATGTACACTCATTTTTCTTGTATATACCTAGGGATGGAATTGCTGGGTGAGGGGTAGATATATGTTTAGCTTCAGTAGATTAACCAATACTGTTTTAGAATTGGGAAAGACATTTTCTTACCATACTATTCCGTGATTATTACTACTAGTGTTTTCTCTATTTTAAAAGTTAAACAAAACAGAACAGAGACTTCAGATAGTTAAGCAAACTTCCTTTAAACATGGCAGCTTTAGCACCTGCATTTCTACTTCTTCCCCAAATCCCACTAAAATGACAGGTACCGCTTTCATTAGTGGAAAGGATCGCCAGGTGTGACTGGAACAGGTGTCTCCCTATTTCCGTGCTTTAAAGGATCTCGGGGCCAGAGAAGTTTGACACAAGTCAGTTCCATCTCCTGGTCTCCGCCGTTGGAGCCTCGAGTTGATGTGGGAGCCCACCTGCCATTCCCGAGCGAACTGATGAGGTCATCTTCAAATCCAAGCCTGCAAACAGGGGGAAGGGAGGCTTGAGGCTGTGTCTCACCCATCAACAGAAGGAGGGAATGCCGGCCGGGTCTTCTGCCCTCATGAATATTAATCCGCTGTCCTCAGATGCCCGACAGCACTTAGGACAAACCGAACATCAGGCATCGCCTGCGGCCAACTCCACGTGCTAACTGCAAAGTCCACTGAATTAACAAGCTGGTCTGCTGTTGCCGGCACCCCAGCTCGCCCGTCAGCCTCCCTCGAGCTTGGCCTCTGTAGAGGCCTGGGATGCCAGCAGGCCGGGGTGAGGGTGGGTGAGAGTTTCATGTGCAGCCTGGAGGTGAGGGTGGGATGGGGTTTGTTCAGCAGTCCCATCAAGACCGCAAGGGCTGGAGGTGGGGGCATTCTCAAAGAAAGGCGGGTGCCGTCACCAAAAGTAGGGGGAGGGATGCTGATTCTCAGGTAGGATTGCTCATGTGAGAACTGAGCCCCTCCCCCACCCACCGCGACTCTTGAAATAGTATCACGATATTTACACGCACAGGAGGGAGTTACAAGAACAGACCTGGTATTTATTTATCATCGCACTTGTTCATCCATGTGTCCTAGAATAGTAAAGTCCTTCGCTGATGGGGACTTTGGAAATTATCTAGTTTACCTTGGTATGCTCACTCTACAGATCAAGAAACTGGCTGGCTTGTCCAAGCTTCCACAGCCAGGTAGTGGCAGAGATGGGACCAGAAGCAGGGCTCTTGAGCTGTTGGGTGGTCCTGCTACTACTCCACTCTGCCTCCCTCATCAGCAAAAGCTTTTAAGCTGCTTGAAAGCACATTACCTTCTTGTGTGGTTAACCATTCGTTTTGCAGTCTTAGAGTTGCAGTTAAATTGCTTAGGTATCTTTGTAATAGATTGTATCCAACTCTAGACTCTAAATTCCAAGTCATGGCCACACACCCTGGCCTGGGCTGGGAGTGGGAGTGAAGCGGGGTGCATGCTTCCAACACGGGTGTGTGGCCCCCTGCTGGCTTTGCACTGGGGCCAGGGCTTTCCATGACGGTGGCTGCTGGACAGAGATCCATGCAGGACTCCGGGGAAATCATAGATGGTGATTCCACGATCCTAGGACTTCACATTCAAACGTGGGGACTCAGAATAAAAATATATCAGGACAATGTTTACAAAGAAATGTAGAAACAGGAACAAGGGCTCTGGCATGGACTGCAGGCATTTGTCTCCAAGAGTTCATTTTGTGTGTTAGGTTGGTGAGAATGGGGTGTGATTGATGAGGCCTGAGAAAAAGAAGGGCATCTTACCACGGGGCGGCAGCAAAAATACCTGAATCCTGGCTGAATCATCTTCACCTCCATGGTCCTCCTCACCTCCCCTCCGTTTAAGACCACAGTGGGGAGCTTGGCGGAAGGATGAAGCGAGACTCATCCTTTATTCTATTAAATACCTATCAAGGGTCCACTCTGTGCCGGGCGTGGAGATGCAAAGCTGAGAAAACTGATGGGATCTGCCCTCTAGGGTCTGAGGACTTGGCTGGGGTGGGGTCCGCTCTCAGTGGGTCTGTTGCCAAGCGATGGAAAAAGGACACCAGAAGGAACCTCACCGCGGGGCTTACCATCATCTTTTAAACTCTTTAAGCCCTGCGTCCACAAAGGAAGTGGCACGCCATACCTGCCTAGCGCGGCACAGCCCAGGCCCCTCGGTAGCCTGTCTGGCTTCTTTGCGTCCCCTGAGTGTGCTGGTTTTCTCTGCCCAAGAGTTCATGCCCAAGCAGGTGGTGCAGATTCTGGATGCAGAGATGCTTCAACCCTGGAAAGGTTCATGGTCCTTAATTGTTTCTGCAAAGGCAGGGACACAGCCAGTGAAGTCTGCATTTGAGGTCACTTGCCAAGCCCTTGGCTGGCCGAAAGGCTGGCTGGAGAGTGTGACCCCATAACAATATTTGCGAGCCCAAGATTCTGGAAGCATTGCCCCTGCTGTACCGTGCGGGATGGAGCTGCACTGGGGGTCCTTAACCAGGGGCAGTGAGGCCGGGGGCAGGTGCTTCAGGGGTGCAGTGTGGCTAAAAGCAGCACATGGCATTGAGATTTAATCTGCTGATGGGAAAACCAAAGCCCTTGTTTCTACAAACAAGAAAGAAAGACATCCCATTTAAAAAAAATTAATTTATTTTTTTTGAATTTTTAAATTTTATTTTATTTATTTATTTATACAGCAGGTTCTTATTAGTTATCTATTTTATACACATCAGTGTATACATGTCAATCCCAATCTCCCAATTCATCCCACCACTACCACCACCGCCCCGCCACTTCCCCCCTTGGTGTCCATACGTTTGTTCTCTACATCTGTGTCTCAATTTCTGCCCTGCAAACCGGTTCATCTGTACCATTTTTCTAGATTCCACATATATGCATTAATATACGATAGTTGTTTTTCTCTTTCTGACTTACTTCACTCTGTATGACAGTCTCTAGATCCATCCACGTCTCTACAAATGACCCAATTTCGTTCCTTTTTATGGCTGAGTAATATTCCATTGTATATATGTACCACATGTTTATCCATTCGTCTGTCGATGGGCATTTAGGTTGCTTCCATGACCTGGCTATTGTAAATAGTGCTGCAGTGAACGTTGGGGAAGACATCCCATTCTTGTCTGGTAGAAGGGACCATGCGTTTAAAAGAGCTGAGGCTGGGTGCTTGCCCTTGCGGGTCCCTCAGGACCACTCAGTGGCTTGTCCCAACAGGCAGAGGGATTCTGTGGACACTTGCAGTCTGGGGCTGGCTCATCTGCGATGGGGACTTGGACACATCCTTTGGGCTTTGGGAACACAGCCAGCTGACGCATATGACCATCCTCTTTCTTGCTTCCCCCAGGGCATCTACAAAGCCTTGCCGGTTACAATGCACAGTTCTCTCTTGTCCAACAGCTAGAAATGACTTTTCTAGCCCTTCCCCATTCCTTGATGTTGCATCTCTTCGCTCCCTCCCCTCCCCACTCACATTGGCCAGTGTGATTTCAGGGCCAAGTTTATCCCTGGGGCCACAAGCCTACTCTCCACCCAGGAGGGGAAATCCTCTTATCTCCCTCCCTGGGTTGTATCTCAGAGGCTGCAGCTTCAGAGTTGAGATTCTTCCCCTTAATCAGAGCTGTACTCTATTGAGAGTCTTCTGTGGGTCACAAAAAAGATCTCTTATCCTCACAGTGATTCTGCAGAACTGTAATTCTTATTTGATAGATGGCGTGGTATATTTTTGAAGCGTTTTAATCCAAATGTACAGAAACTCTTATAGAGTGTTTTATCTACATTGTGAAGTTTTAAAAAAATTTTTATTGTTTTAAATAGCTTTATTGAGATATAATTGATGTACCATAAAATCTACCAGTTTTTTTTTTTTTTTTTTTTAAAAGCACTTTTATTTTTTATAGCTACTTTATTTATTTATTTATTTATTTTATTTTTGGCTGTGTTGGGTCTTCGGTTCATGCGAGGGCTTTCTCTAGTTGAGGCAAGTGGGGGCCACTCTTCACCGCGGTGCGGGGACCGCTCTTCATCGCGGTGCGCGGGCCTTTCACTATCGCGGCCCCTCCCGTCGCGGGGCACAGGCTCCAGACGCGCAGGCTCAGTAGTTGTGGCTCACGGGCCCAGCTGCTCCGTGGCATGTGGGATCTTCCCAGACCAGGGCTCGAACCCGTGTCCCCTGCATTAGCAGGCAGATTCTCAACCACTGCGCCACCAGGGAAGCCCCAAATCTACCAGTTTTAAATGTACAATTCAGTGTTTTTTTGTAAGTTTATAATTGTGCAAACATCCATATAATCCAAATGTAGAACTTTTATCACCCCCAAAGGCCCCTCACATCCATATGCATACATAGTAAATTTTCTAACAGCTCTGTTGAGGTATAATTCACATACCATACAACTCACCCATTTAAAGTGTACAGTTCAATGGCTTTTAGTATATTCAGAGTTGTGCAACCATCACCCCAATCAACTTAAGAACTTTTCACTGCCCCCCAAACCCTGCACCCCTTAGCCGTATTCCTCCCCAGACCTAGGCAACTGATAATCCGCTTTCTGTCTCTACAGATTTGCCTGTTCTGGACGTTTCATACTAATGGAATCGTGTAATATATGATCCTTTGTGTCTGCCTTCTGTCACTGAGCATAACATTTTCAAGGTTCATCCATGCTGCAGTCCGTGCCAGTACTGTATTCCTTTTTACTGCTGAATAATATCCCATTGCGTGGCACAGTAGTTTTAAGTGTCATCTTTGAGTCACATGATATAAATATACTACTAATTCTGGCATTTCACTTTTCTGCCCCTTTCATTCCCTGTTTTCTAAATTCTAGACAGCCCATCCCATTTCCAGAGCTGGCTTGCAGTACCCTCCCTGCTCTGGACTCTTTGTTTTCTCCTTCTCAATTCTCTATCTGTAAACAAGCAAATCTCTCTAACATCCTGCAAGTCCTTCTTTTGGCCCTGCTGTCCTTTGAGTCATTGTCTTCTGCCTAGCCCCTTCCTCAGTTTGCTTGCAGTGTCTAGTCCCCTATCACTTCATGAAAACGGTTATATATTAATCTGTTGCCCCCCTGGTTGCTAAGTCTCTTAGCTGCTTTTAAATTCTTCTGCATCTCCTGGTCCTAGTGGAGCATTATACAGTTTTGACTTTCTCCTCCTTCCTCATTTCTGGAGTGCTTTCCACATTTGGCTTCCACGCTGCCTTTCCCTGGTTTCCCTCCTGCTTGCTTGCATTCACGTGATCTCTCTCTCTCTCATGTATACATGCATGAACAATGCGTGTGCACACACGCCCTTGCACACTCACACACACTCATTCATGTCCGAGTGCACAAGCCAAACCCTCACCAATTCCTCTTCCCTCAACCACCAGCCAAGGCAGGTCCCCCACCCTTGGCCCCTTTCTCTCTTGCTTTGGCCTTCTCACACCCCCTCGGGTTTTCAGCTCTTGTTGTCCAAATGCTTCTCGTTCTCTACATTTGGACCTTTCTTCTTTCTCAAGCTCCCCCTTATCACTTCACTCCGCTAGCTAGATGCTGACATTTTGTCATGGACTGAATGCTTGTGTCATCCCCAAATTCATATGAATTTTGAAGCCCTAACCACCAGCATGATGGTATCTGGAGGAGGGGCCTTTGGAAGGTAATTAGGTTGAGATGAGGTCATGAGGGTGGAGTCCTCACAATGAGATTAGTGTCCTTATAAGAAGAGGAAGACACCAGAGCTCTGTCTCTCTCCACCTATGAGGACACATCCATCGAGAAGGCAGCTGTCTACAGCCAGTAAGAGAGGCTTCACCAGAACCCAACCATGCAGATGCTCTGATCGTACACTTCCAGCCCCAGAACTGTGAAAAAACACATTTCTATATTTTAAGCCACTCAGTCTATGGTGTTGTGTTATAGCAGCCCGAGCAGGTTAAGACCCATTTGGATAGGTTGGGGTGTTTCACACTTCACATATGTAACCCAAGCCTGTCTCATCCTCTCTCTACCAGGAATCCTTCCTTCTGTCAGTGACAACACCAGCCTCCCTGGAACCCAAAGTAGACGCCTCAGTCTTACATCCAGCCCCCTCCTTTCTAGATCTGCACTCCCAAAGTCCCAAGTCTAGTCTGCTACTCCCTCTCGTTCACTCCTGTGAGAGAGAGAGAGGTGGGGGGACACTACCTCCTTCATGCCACAGGGCACTCACTCCTAGCCTGCCAGATCCTAGATGCAAACGCCGTCATCAAGCCTTCCACTCCTTGGCATGAAGCGCCCCCCAGAGGCAGCCTGAAGAAGTGGTTATGAGCCTATACCTTGAAGCAAAGGACCTGGGTTTGGGTTCTGACTGCCACTAGCTTGGGTTGGATGCTTGATATCTCTAAGCATCAGTCCCCTCATCTGGACAGCGATGGTTGCATCTCATGGTTTGCATCTCATGTGTTAGTGGTGAGGATTAGACGAGACTGTGTCTGCCAACTTGGCACTTACGAAGAGCCAGGAAGTGGACCCACTGGTCTGATTATGTGTACTGCAATCAATCGGCCTTCCCCAAACCCTTGGCCCTTTTTTTCCAGCCTTTCCTGGAATAAATAGCACCTCCCATTCCCAGCACCCCATCCTTTAAAGCCCTTGTCTAATGCTGTCTTCTTCTTGCCTGATCCCCTTGCTGGAAGGGAAGGAGGAAGAAGGAAAGACATTCAAGGCCTCTGTACTGCCGGTGGCCGCCTTGTTCCTTACCGCAGTCAGTGATCACAAACCCATTCTGCAGCTGTGGAAACTGAGCCCTGCAGAGGTTCCACATCGCCTCCCGGTAGAGTAGACTGCTGGGCATTCCTCAGGCACATCGTTGTTTTTATTTATTATCATTCCCAGTAATATCTGTGATCCACGCGCTGCTTGGATCGCAAGTATTGGTGCACACGGGAACCTCGCGTCCTCAGAGTGTAAACTCCCGGTGGGCAGGTCCTTGCTTCGTCTCAGGCTGTCGCAGTGCCCTGCGCGTGGAAAGCAGAGCGCACTCCTCGTGCACGGGCAGGGAGTCACGGCTGAGGCACCGTTCTCCGTTTGGGAGTAGTCTTCCCCGAAGCGCTGCGGGAATTTGGGGAGTTACCGCCCCAACTCCTGCAGAAACTCTCAGGGGTGCCTCATCCCAGTGGGCAGCTCCGTTCTGACAACTCTTGTGTGAATCACTTATTTAGCCTGTGGCATCTGCCACCTTGCATTATATTGTCATTTACCCTTTGTGTGTGTGTGTGTGTGTGTGCATGTGTATGTGCACGCACGCGTGCGCGCTTTGAACATCAGGACCGGGGATGGTGTCTTGCCGTATACCGAGCACTTCCCGTGTCTTGCACGCAGTCAGTGCTGCGTCTGTATCGGGTAGGGTGCTGCAACGCTCTTGGATCTCGGTGTGTGCGGTTTGCTCTGGACATTGCGTGTCCTCTCCAGGGCCTGCGTTCTGGCCTCCCATTGGTGAAACATTGTCTCCATCCTTCCCTCTCCCTACCTTTCCCCGGCCTCCCTCCTCTGCCTCCTGCCCCCGCGCCCCCCATCTGACATTTCCCCGGGGGAAGCTGGAAGGTCCCGCCTGCAGAGACCACGTCTCAGGCTGCCGTCTAATTGGTCATGACAGCCCGACGCCACGGGGAGGGCGTGCTTCCAGGACCCTGGAGCAGGGGTGCGGGGAACAGCAGGGCAAGGAGCTGCCATGCATGTGGGATGACCCCAAGTGAAGGAGACAGGGCAAACCGGCCGGCTGGCTTCCCTGGGTGCTGTTGATGGGAGCCGGTGGATTTGAAGACCGTTACTACCAGGAGGACGGGGAAGGAAGCCTCATTTAACAAGTGAGATGTGACTTCCAGGCTCCTCTGCATGCTCATATATGCTCAGAAAACAGGTTTTCTGTTGTGACCAGAGGCCTGCTGAGCTGATCGAAGGAGTTTCCTGCCACTCGAGGCTGAGCCCAGGGCTCGCTCCTCATAACTTAGAGCGTCTGAGCTGCAGTCAAAAGAAAGGGCAGCTGCCTGGCACGCTGCTCTGAGTGGAATTTGCACGTCATTGTGTTAGCCTTGCCCTGTATATTAAACAAAAAAGCTTTGACTTCTTCCTTGTAGTCGTTTTCTGTATCCTGCTTTTTCCCCATCCTTCTTTCCCCTTCTGTTTGTTCCTTGTTCATTCTGTCACTTACTTGTTCATTCATCCAACAAATATTTATTGAGCCCCTATTATGTACCAAATGCTGTGTTATTCACCAGTTGTGCCACGGTCCTTGCCTTCATGGAGTCCTGAATTTAGAAAGAGAGACAGACAGCACCCTACACATTACATGTGCCCGCCATTGTGACAAGTCGTAAGAAGCAGAAGCGTGGCACGCTGTGACCACTGAGCCATGGAGCAGGAGGTTCTGACCTCACATATTGGGAGGTTGTGGTTTTAAAAATATGTCCATGAGTTCTTCGATATTCCTCCCTCCAAGTGGTGGAGCCCAATTTCCGTTCCCTTGCGTGTGCTGGATTTCATGATCGGGGAAAAGCAGAAGCAACGGTGGGTAGGGTAACCCTACAGACTAGGTCGTCAAGAGTCTCTGCTTCCGTCTGGGTTGCTTTCTCTCTTGGATCACTTGCTCTGGGGAAGGCCAGCTGCCATATCGTGAGCAGCCCTTTGCAGAGGCCCAGGTGGTAAGAAACTGAAGCCTCCAGCCGGCAGCCACATGGACAAGCTTGGAAGCGCATCTCCAGCGCCAGTCCAGCCTTTAGATGACCACAGCCCCGGCCAGCGTGCTGACAGCAGCCTCACAAGAGGCCTTTGCCCGGAACCACCCAGCTAAGCCATTCCTGGATTCTCGACTCACAGAAACTGAGAGATCATGCTTGTTTATTGTTTAAAAGGGCTAAGTTTTCGAGTAATTTGTTACACACAAATTAAATAGACAAATAGATGAATAATCCGGAGTAGGGTGGAGATTAATTTTTCGATGCCCTGCTTAGCTGAAGTCTTTATTATACCCTCACTTTGCTTTTTTGTTTTTTTAAATTAATTTTTATGGGAGTATAGCTGCTTTACAATGTTGTATTAGTTTCTGCTGTACAGCAAAGTGAATCTGCTATACGTATACATATATCCCCTCTTTTTTTGGATTTCCTTCACATTTAGGTCACCACAGAGCATTGAGTAGCATTCCCTGAGCTATACAGTAGGTTCTCATTAGTTATCTGTTTTATACATAGTATCAATAGTGTATATATGTCAATCCCAATCTCCCAATTCATCCCACCCACCCCCCTTTCCCCCCTTGGTGTCCATATGTTTGTTCTCTATATCTGTGTCTCTATTTCTGCTTTGCAAATAAGATCATCTATACCATTTTTCTAGATTCCGCATATATGCGTTAATATACGATACTTGGTTTTCTCTTTCTGACTTACTTCACCCTGTATGACAGTCTTTAGGTCCATCCACGTCTCTAAGAATGACCCAATTTCGTTCCTTTTTATGGCTGAGTAATATTCCATTGTATATATGCACCACATCTTCTTTATCCATTCATCTTGTCGATGGGCACTTAGGTTGCTTCCATGACCTGGCTATTGTAAGTAGTGCTGCAATGAATATTGGGGTGCATGTGTCTTTTTGAATTACGGTTTTCTCTGGGTATATGCCCAGTAGTGGGATTGCTGGGTCATATGGTGATTGTATTTTTAGTTTTTTAAGGAACCTCCATACTGTTCTCCATAGTGGCTGTATCAATTTACCTTCCCACCAACAGTGCAGGAGGGTTCCCTTTTCTCCACACCCTCCCCAGCATTTGTTGTTTATAGATTTTTTAATGCTGACCATTCTGACTGTATGCCCTCACTCTGGATTGATCACTTGACTATAGGATAGTACAGAATTCTATTCTACGGTAGGGAATCCTCTTCCCTTGGAATTTTGAAGGCATCCATCCACTTCGTGCAGTGTGGATATCGATGTGTCCAGTGCCTTTCTTTCCATCTCAGAGCCCCCAACTCACAGGAACTGTGTGAGATAGTAAACGTTTGTTGTTTTAAGCTGCTAGGTTTGGGGCTAACTCGTCGCACAGCAGTGGGTAGCTAATACAGAGAGACAGGGAGAAGAACAGGAGCACCATGGCGGACTTGCTCCAGGAAGCGAGGGATACCCCGAGACCTGAAGGAAGAGAAGGGCTGACCAGGCGCAGAGGTGGTTGTCAGGACAGATGTGCACGGGAGCCCCGCACCCAGAAGGAGCGTGACGAGATGCAGGGAGAGAAAGGAGGCCCCTGCGGCTGGAGTGCAGGCGGGGGGAGCCGGGAGCGGCCGAGGTGAAGCTGGGATGGGGCGGCGGACAGGGCACCAGCGCCTCAGGGAGCGTGTTCAATATTCTGCTGCTCATCTCGAGAGCAGTGGGAAGCAGAGTAGATTTTAGTCGGGGGCGCGGTTTACCAGATGTTCTCTCTCAACTAGCAAAATGATTGCCTGGGACCCAAGGAAAGAAGGACACGCACTCTGCTGGTCCTCACTGCCCTGGCTGGCTTTTGGGGGGCTGGTCTGCTCTGCTCCGTTCTCCAAGGCTGTGCTGCCTTCTCTTGGACAAGCCTCTTTCCTAACTCTGGGCGATTTGTACTCCTGGACCACACGGCTGCAATAAGCGTGAGCTTCTGAATTCCCTTGTTCTGGGTGAAAGGAGGCGCCGCGACCCACCGTGAGCAGTTTATGGTGACTGTTCCCAGGTGTTACCATCAGCTCCTTTCCCCGGGATGGCTCTGGGGAGAACGCCACAGATCTCAGGCACAGCTGGGTACTAACCGTGGCCTAGATTTGAAGGCTGCTGCAATCAGCTGGAGGCGGGACGTGGGTCTCTCAAGCTCCCAGCCTGAGGACTCTGTCTTTTCCCTGTGTGCTCACGTGGGGGTGGGGACGTGGCTCGGGAAGCCCAGAGCTCTGGTTCACGTTTGCCAAGCAGGACTGTGTTGCTTCTACTGGCCATGCCATGAAAGGAGAAAGGACTCAGGATGCAGGTTTGGAAACAGCTCAGGTCTACCCTAAACCCTAATCTCCGAGAAGCAGAGCTTGTTTACCATCATCGCTTATCCCTTTCTGTGCCCCTCATGCCAGCAATTCAGACAGAACAATGTGCATATCAAGAGGCATTTTCCCCCTTTGAAGCTTGAAATCTATTATCCTTTTTTTAAAATTTTATTTAATTAATTGATTTATTTGTTTCTGGCTGCGTTGGGTCTTCGTTGCTGCGCGCAGGCTTTCTCTAGTTGCAGTGAGCGGGGGCTACTCTTCGTTGCGGTGCACGGGCTTCTCTTTGCTGTGGCTTCTCTTGTTGCGGAGCACGGGCTCTAGGCGCGCGGGCTTCAGTAGTTGTGGCTCGTGGGCTCAGTAGTTGTGGCCCATGGGCTTAGTCGTTCCATGGCATGTGGGATCTTCCCGGACCAGGGATCGAACCTGTCTCCCCTGCTTTGGCAGGCGGATTCTTAACCATTCTTAACCACTGTGCCACCAGGGAAGTCCCAAAATCTATCATCCTTAAGCCTTTCCTCCCTTATCTGTCCGTTTCTCTGTTCCACACAATGCATTCTGTCATGAAATCCTGTGTATTATATTCAAGAAAAAAATTTGTCCAGTCCAGGGGTTACAGCTATAAATGCTTTGGTGGACCCAGCAGTTCGTGTAAAGAAGGCAGACCAGCTTCCCTGGTGGCACAGTGGTTAAGAATCCACCTGCCAATGCAGGGGACACGGGTTTGAGCCCTCGTCTGGGAAGATCCCACATGCCACGGAGCAACTAAGCCCGTGCGCCACCACTACTGAGCCTGTGCTCTAGAGTCCGTGTGCCACAACTACTGAGCCCACGTGCCACAACTACTGAAGCCCACGTGCCTAGAGCCCGTGCTCCGCAACGAGAGAAGCCACCGCAGTGAGAAGCCCACGCACCACAACGAAGAGTAGCCCCCACTTGCCGCAACTAGAGAAAGCCCTCACGCAACAATGAAGACCCAACGCAGCCGAAAATAAATAAATAAATGTATATTTTTTTTCAAAAAAGGCAATAGGGAGGGGTAGGGCCTGTGACTAACCAAAGAACACTTGCCCAGCCTCAGGACCTCTTCAAATGTGCCCCTTTTTGGCGACAACCTGGAAATTTGTGCCCCTGATCTGATCGTTGACTGTCCTACAAACTGTACAAGGACTTGTGTCTAGAAGGCTTGCCATAAGTCCATCCGTCTGTCCCCAGAATTATCTTCCTAAACTGGCAAACTGCTCATTAATCCCCCACTAAGGGCCTCTGCCGACTCCCCAGAGCCTACAGGAGGCGGTCGAAACATCTCAGAGATGAACAGAAGGCTCCTTGTCACGTTCCCCAGATGCTACGTTCCTGTTTTGATTTCCCCTACCCAGCTGGGAGCTTCTTGGGTCTGTGACGTGTTGCCTTTGCACGCCTGGCTCCTAGCACAGTTCTGGCGAAAAGAATCAGTGCTATTTGCTGAGTGAATGAATATACCCTGCACACTGGACCGTGGGTATGCCCTTACTGATTTACCAGAGGGCTGTGTGGAGGGGTTGGGAAGGGAGCGCGGCCACTGCGTGATGGAGCGTTGAATTCAGAGGAGGAAGACCTTTGCCCTTGCTATGCACAGCCTTGCTGACTCAGCCTGCTGCTTTTCCAGGGGTGTGTTGGCCCAAGGGGGATATGGCAGTTCTAGCAGTGGTGTCCGATGCAGTTTGATGTAAGGCAGTGGGGAGACAAGGTAGAATGGTAATTAAGACTAGAGCAGGGACTCTGGAACACATGGGCTTGGCTTCACATCCTGACTCTGTCACCTCCTACCAGGTGACCTTGTCTGTTTTAAGGCCTGAAATTCTCTGTGCTGCCCTGACATCGTTGAGCCTCAAAGGGCCCCCAGAGTTCTAGCCGTGAGTTCCCTGCTCTCATCAGATATGCTCCCCACCCAGTGGGATGGGGCTCCCTATCAACCCCTCCAGCTGCACCCCACCTGGTCCTCAACCTAGTTGTTGGACCTCCCAGCCAGCAGGACTATTCAAACGAGCCACTCACCTCCTCCCTCAGGAATCAAGAGCCACCTCACCCTCTTGTTACTACAAAGCCTGCCTCCCAGGGCCCCTCTGGCTCACTCGGTTCCTAAATCCAAGCCCCACGTGGCCCTGCGTGGCGTGTGGGGTCCCTCCTCCCCCGGCTGTGAACGTCTGTGACCAGTAAACTGCTGACAGTCTCATCTGCCCAGTGTCAGGGGTCCTGTGTTTGGCCATCTCACGCTATTTAGGGTGGGGAGTCCCTCCCTCACTCCTGGGGTGAATAAGAGGTGGTCAGAACACATTGTAAAAAAAAAAAAGTGTCCTGACCTCTCTGTGCCTAGGTTTCCTTCTCTGTAAAATGAGAGGTTACTGTAGTACCTACATCATCGGGTTGCAATGAGCATTGAATGAAATAATATCTGTAAAGGACTTAAAGCAGTGTCTGACACGCAGGAAACGCAATGCGAGTGTGTGCTATTATAATTTGCTATTACTGACCTAGTGCAGTGGTTCTCGAACTTGAGCAGACATCGAGGTCACCTAGAGGGCTTTGCTGCATCCCACCTACAGAGTGTCGTATTCGGTAGGTCTGGGATGGGGCCCAAGAATGTGCACTTCTAACAAGTTCCTGTGTAATGATGATGCTGCTGATCTGGGGGCCCCACTTTGAGAACCACTAGCTTCGTGGAAAGATGATCTGCCAGGGAGCGAGTCAGGGGTTTTGACCTTGACTTGGCTAAGTGACCATATGGACTTGGTCCAGTTGTTTTCTTTCAGCTTCCCTTCTTCCTTTGTTCAGTGTCCTATGAACTTTGCATGCAAATGTGATATGAATTTCAGAAATTCATCGCTTCCTTTGAAAGAAGCATTTTCTTCCTACAATCTCACTCCTTGGAGATGCGATTTCAGGTCTCTCCATGGTGTAAAGAACATACGGCCAAGGAAAATATGCTAGCGCAGTTCTGTTGTAGAGCAGGGCTGCCTACTTCCTTGCCGGGTTCTGTTTGTCCAGTTCGCTTGGTGTATGTTTCGGATGTTCGTTTGTGAGAACTTGACCGTGGGCAACCAGGATGGAATCTTTTTTCGCAGTCAGAAAACCTCTGGGATTAGCCCAGCCTGCGGTCCTGGATGTACCAGTCTGCTCTCCTAG
Organism: Balaenoptera ricei; assembly: GCF_028023285.1. Taxonomy (NCBI): domain Eukaryota; kingdom Metazoa; phylum Chordata; class Mammalia; order Artiodactyla; family Balaenopteridae; genus Balaenoptera; species Balaenoptera ricei. Next base: position 5,404,887 of record NC_082658.1, on the reverse strand, counting down.
AGGCACAGGAAACTTTGACACTAAATGATGCCTTATCTACAGGAAAAGAAAAATAAATGGATATTCTGCCCGGCTTGTTATTCCCAGGTCCCCATTGTGTAGCCATAGATAAGTAGCCTCCCTTGCTGCTTTAGAAACTACTATACATCTTTGAATCCTAGGCGGTGAGTGGATTTGATTTTTCATAGCATCCTGGCAGCCCTGATTTCCCCCAGCTCACTTTTCTGTCCTCTGGGAGAAGCCAGAAACCCAAATTTATGTTAAATTCCCTGCACAAACATCTCCAGGTTTGCCAGACAAGAATAGAAGATGAAGCTTGATCTTGTTCATAAATTATCCAAAAGTCCAGGCTAGGAGGTCAAGCTTATTTTATTATTTTAAAAAAATTTTTATTGAAATATAGTTGATTTACACTCTTGGCTTAGTTTCAGGTGTATAGCAAAGTGATTCCGTTATACATATAAACATACATATATATATTCTTTTTTAATATTCTCTTCCATTACAGGTTATTACAAGATGTTGAGTATAGTTCCCTGTGCTATACAGTAGGTCCTTGTTGGTTATCTGTGTTATATACAGTAGTGTGTATATTTTAACCCCAAAATCCTAATTTATCGCTCGCCCCCCAGATTGTGTGTATTAATCTTATATTTCCTTTTCCAGGGGTGGGTTAATAAGCATGCCTAATGAAAATTTGGTTTTGAGAAAGCCAGGAAGCAAAAATTGCTGAAAAATTAAGGAATGGAAAGTACAAACTGGGACTGCTAACTGGTTGTGTGAAGTCGGTCAACTTCCTTAACTTTTTTTCTCTTCTGTGTGAAAGAAAGTGGATAAACACAAACTAATCTTCAGAAATTCTCCAGATGCGAATGCGGTATCATTCTCAGATGAAAGAGATCATTAGAGAAAACTATTCATGCACAGAAGCAGGGGAAAAATGAATTCAGCCAGAAGAAGTAATGGCAAGAGGGCCGTTGGGAGAGCTTGATGCAGGTGGGTGCTAGCAAAGGAACTAGATGAAGAAATTTCTGATTAAGGGATCCAGGAGGTGAGGAGGAAATAGCCTCGGGTGCTAATTTGGGTCTAATCAGTGGGGAAATGACCTCGCTTTCCCAAGCCCAGAGAATGTAATTGGAGGTTATTTGACTCCCTAAGTGCTGGGAAAACAATAATTAATAAATCAAAGGCTACTTGAACTGTGCCAAGTGTTGGGGATACAGTGGTTAATAAAACATGCTGTTCCTGCCCTGCTGTAGCCCAGTGGGGAGAAGGACATTAATTAAAGAATTATACAGATAAATGTGAATCTTCAACCCTGATAGATCTACCTACAGCAGAGAGGGACATGGCGCCACAAGGGCACATGATAACCGGACTGGTCCAGGGAGTGGGTCCAGGGAGGGAGGAAAATCAACCGGGATGGACAGTGCATCCCAGGAGGGGGATGGAACGGGCAGGGGATGAGGGGCACGGTGACTTTGGATGTGGCAGACATGTGGCTGTGAAGTTGAGTTTAGCTGACCAGAGATGGATTCTCTGTGTCCTACTTGACTTTTGCTACCTTAAAAATTATCTTTACCCCCAAGGGTCAGTAGACATTGGCTGAGTCGTGACGGTCTGAATAGTTAGAAGGAAGGACTCCAAGAAAAGGGGAAGCAACTACGGAACCCCAACATTTCAACTTTTAAAAGAGGAATTGCCTTGAAACCTTTGGGTTTCAAAAGTGACAAATGGTGGATGCCGGAGGCGTACTGTTTCAGAGCCTCTTGAGGCGTGTTTGTCCCAGTAAGCTGATACCAGGTCCCCTGCACTGTGTCTTAAAGACATGGGATTGCTTCTATGCTTAGAGGCTGCCTCGAGGACCCCGGTCTGTAGCATCCCTCATAGCACTACTTCCAGTATCCCTTAATCTCATCGCCCATCCAGATGTAGATCCCACTTCCCACCTGAACAGAAAGGGGGCCGGGTCTAAGACAGATCAGGAAGTCGCTCTGCGTACCCCCTGGTCATCAAAGAATGTCCCGGGGTGTTCTAATCTCAGAAAAGACCCCAGAATTCACTGTGAAGTCTTTTGTTCTCACTCACTAAGCATTTTTAGGCATGGGGAGGAGAGCTTATTTTGGTATCTAGGACTCCTTTCCTATCTTGATGGAAAGGCAAGATGTCTAAAATAAGGCATATATGTGGGAGGGTGGATAGAGCATTTGCCTTTGAAATTGGGTTATTTACAGTAAGACAGGAAGATAAATGTAAAAATTTTGCAGGCACAGGCTATAGGCTAATTGTCTGGAAGAGTCAGGATCAAAGGCATCTGTAGTTACAGTATTAACTAAGAATAGAACTTTCCATTGGCTCCTCTGGCACACTCAGAGTCTTAACTGAAGCTCCCCATACGTTTGTACATGGGGTAGGGTGATGTGTCTCTCAGATGCCAGCTGGGTGCCCAGGCCCTGATGCCTGCTTTCCCGTCCAGTAAATTACTAAAAGCCAAGGTTGTGCCACAAGACCTCAGCATGTGCTCATGGCCCTTTGAGGCTACTTCCAACCTCCCTGTAGGTTTCTGATCCTTTACCCCATCGTGATCCACGGATGGGAGGGGAAAACCTCATGCGGCCAGGTAAAGCAGATGAATATTCAGCAGTCTGAAGGAGGAGCTTTGACCAGTCCAGTGAAGCTTTTTTTTTTTTTGAGCATAAAAGATCATTTCTAGCCAAGCTAATATAGTTTCCTGGCCCAAGGTATTTTCTGCATACCTATATGTGAAATGCATCTAGCATCTCTGTGTGACAGGACCGGGAAGATTCAGATGCATATATACCTTAATCTTGAAGCTCTTCAGATTTTCAGCTGGGAGGGCAAGAAAAACACATGGAAAAAAAGAAAGCCATTTGCCCAGCACTTGTTTCTCCTCAGTCTTTTCCTTCCTTCCAGCAGCAGGAAATTCAAGTCCCCACCAAGTCCTTCCACCTTCCCCAGCTCTGATCATTGTGGCCTCCAACTTCTCTGAAAACTGTGAGGCCATCTGGGTGGAAGTTCCTTCACTCCCCTCTCTCTACCTGTGAGCGTAAATGAAACCACAACCCACCTTTCAAGCTTCTCTCCTCTTCAGAGATGGAGGAGCCCCAAAACTGCAGGGCTGATGCCTCCGTAATCTCACACACTCTCCGGCCATCTTTCCTCAATCTTGTTCTCGCTCTCTAAAGTTTTGTCGGTTATTCTCTCTCCTTATTCTTTCTCCTTGTCTGGCTTCTTCCCTTCAGCCTACAAACATCTCTTCTAGCCTTAGAGGGAAAAGAGAGAGAGAGAGAGAGAGGCAAGAAAGAAGAGAGGAAGACAAGGGAATTATCCTCAGTGATAATATCCCCCTCAAGCCCTCATCCTATTTCCTTGTTTCTTTTCCAAAGTAGGTCGAGGCCTTAGGAAATACTCTCTCTCTAACTGTGCTTGCTAGGTTGACATTCTGGTGACAAACCCTCTGCCTGGGACGTTTTTGCTCTGCTTTGTTGATCTTCTGAGCACTTCTGGATGCTTCATTCATCCTCCCTCCCCAGAGCTCCCCCACCTGTTCCCACCTGTTCCCACAACTCTTTGACCTGCACTTGAATTGTGGGACAGCCCAGCCCGCGCTCCTGAAGGACCCAGGGCCCCAGAAGCCTTTCCGCACTGGCTGAGTTGGGCCAGGGAGGCATTGAAAGCCCCTAACCTTTTAGAAATTTACACTCACGACTGCTTTTCCGGTTCCTGTTAATTCTTCAGTCCACCACAGTCTGACTTGGGCACCTCTTGTCTCTGACTATTCCCTCTCCCTTCCCTTTGCAGGCCGGTCCTCTGCTGCCTTTTAGAAATTGATGTTCCCTTTGATCTGACCCATAGATCTCTGAATCCACTGTTGCGTCCTGGTCATCTTTCCCTGCCACCCTGGCTTCAGACTATCTGTACGTTGATAACTTCCAAATCAATATATGCCATTCAAACTTCTCTCCTCTGCTGCAGGTCATATTGCTTATTGCCTCGTCACAATTCATCTGAATGCTCTATAAGCTTCAAACTCCACATGTTAAAAACCTCGAGCCTGCATCATTTGCTATAGTCTCGATGTCCATTAATATCACGACAGTTCATTTCCCCAAGAAAGAACCGTGATATCCTCGATCTGTTTTCTCTCATGTATGGTATCTAGTGGATGTTCAGATCTTCTCTGGTATCACCGTGTAAATGCCGAAGCCCATCTTCTACCTTCCATCCATTCTGCCACTTTCCCTCCAGTTGAAAGCAGCTGAACAAAGGTTTAGTGGGTGTTACAAAGCCTTGTTAGATGTGCTCCCTGTACATTAGGAAAGAATCTCCCAGACTGGCAGATGATTTCAAAACAGTGTGACTGGTGTTAGCGTGGAGGTAAGTCAGCTATGAGGAGGGCATGGAGGAGGGGTGAGGGAAGGTCAGAGAAGGCCTCCTGGAAGTGGGACACCTGTGCTGGGTCTTAAAGGGGGATGGAAGCAGATACAGGAGGAGAGCATCCCATGGTGGGTGGTGGGGAGGACGATGAATAGCGAATGCTGTTCTGCCCAGTGTAAGGATGTTCAGGCTCATCCTGCATCTGCCAGCAGTTCGGACTTGCTGAGGGCTGTCGTCTGATTAAAATCGGGGCCAGAGGGCCTTTATCCTGCAGGCAGTGGGAAATGCCACTTCGATGTACACTTGACCCAGATCACTTTGGCAGCATCACGGGAAACACATTTGAAAGGGGTAACTAGAGGTGTGAAGTGCTAGTTGGAAGGCAGTTGCAGTAATCGGAGCAGAAGCTCATCAGCGCCTGTGTTATCTGGGGTACTGCCTAAGTGTCTGTCACAGACCTGAAATGCAGTGGCTTGTGTGAGCTAGAAGGGCATTTGTGTCGTGATAGTTTATATGCCTTATTCCGGCTATGGGGGAGGCTAGAAATAAAGTGTCTGGCTTGACAGCCCTGTGCCCAGCTAAGACCCTGTTACTGGGGAAGGAGGAGAGGATGGATTCCGAGGGCGTGGACTCGGGCTGCCACAGTAATGATGTTAGTTAGGCGTCTCTGCTGGGGGAGGTCCAGCATTTATTGGGCTTGGCAGTTGATTGGTACGGGCAAGAGGGGATAACTGCGAATAGCCCCTGTTTCAGGCTCAAGAGAGACAGGAAGTCCAGGAGAAGGAACCAGGCCGAGAGGAGAGCTGGGGCCTTCTGGCGGGACATGTGGATTGTGAGCTTCCTGTAGCTCCTCTGGGGGCAGACGTCCATCTCTTAAACCCCATATACTAACCTTGAGCTCAGGAGGGAGGTCTGGGCCAGTGAGGTGAACAGGCAGGCAAGAGCACACTTAGAGGAGGCCCCTCCTAGCACAGCACTGCCCTAGCCCCATCCCCCTGTCCTGCCATTGCATCCCAGCCCCCGGCTCCAGCCACACCCTCCTCCTCACCGCCCCATCCACGGGCCACGCTCTCTGAGAAAGCCAGCCTCCAAAGGCAGCAGTTCACTCTCTTTGTAGGGTTCTTCCCCTTTTCACTCCCTGGCAAACCCCTATACATCCTCTAACATCCAACTCAAAAGCCACCTCCTCCGTGAAGACTTCAGGCAAACGGGAACACCTCTGAGTCAAGATCGGCACATCTCTAACCTCGCTGAGCTCCTACGCCTCCTTCCACGGTGGGTCCCCGAGGCTCAGCCTGGAGGTGTACGTACAGAAGAAATGCAGCTGAACTGAAGGACGTGGCCCTTCCCAGCAGGGTCACCCGCTCCCCTCCGTGGGCTCCCGTCACTCCAGCGCTCATGACTCTGACTTGCACCTGTGCGCTTACCTGTTTGCCTCCGCCCTCGGGCTGCCTGTTCCTACTGAGCAGGGACTGGCTCTGGTCCATCTTTCTATCGCTGGGTCCTACCTGGGGCTGAGTCGAGATCTGTAAGTCACTTAATGAAAGTGCGTGTAAGACATGCTACGTTCCTATTAGGGCAGTTTGGCAACGGCAAGATGATTGAGGCGTCTAGAGTTTTTGTTTTTGTTTTTTTATTGAAGTATAGTTGATGTACAATATTATGTAAGTTACAGGTATACAATGTAGTGATTCACAAATTTTAAAGGTTATACTCCATTTATAGTTATTATGAAATATTGGCTATATTCCCCGCATTGTACCATATATCCTTGTAGCTTACTTTATACATAACAGTTTGTACCTCTTAATCGCCGGCCCCTATATTGCCCCTCCCCCTTCCCCCTCCCCAGTGGTAACCCCTAGATTGTTCTCTGTAGCTGTGAGTCTGCTTCCTATTTGTTGTATTCACTAGTTTATTGTCTTTGAATCGGCTTCATGGGGAGAAGTGGGACTGGGAACTTGACCTTGGAAGCTGTGTGGAGGTTCTTATGGACGAGGGGTGGGGAGAGCATCAGGGCTAGGAGAGCAGTGGACGCAAAGGCACAGACGTAAGGATGAGTGTGCGTGTTAGGAGGGGGCCCTCGGGAAGGCCAGCCCGACGGGAACAGAGAAGAACGTCTGGTTTCACAGAGCAGTGACCGTCTTCGGGGCAGAGGCAGGCGTGAACACCCACGGAGGAGAGGAGGCCGGGGGCTGTGACAGGTCCCTGGGAAAGGGTGCAATTAGAGTGTCACTTTAGAGAGAGGAACCTGAAAGCAGGGTGCTGAGAAGCTGTTCAGATCGTTCCAGAACGAGGTGGCAGGGACCTTGGCTGGGGCTGTGATGGGTAAATGGAGGAACGAGGGAACCTGAGAGGCCTTTTGGGAGAACGGACAGTCCTGGGTGACAGATCGCTTTGGAAGCTGAAAAGGCAAAGATGAGTAACTTGAGTCTTCTATGTAGTTAACAGTAGTAAAAGTGGGTAATTTGGGAACGAAAGGTGACCTGTAGGGCAGGAAGAGGGCGGGCTCACATCAGGACCCATCCTATGAAGGCGGATGTTTGGGGAGTCTGCGGGGTGGGCAGGGGTCAGTCTGCAGCTCTGTTCTTTTACTTGAGCTCTGTTTTGCCATGTTGATGGGCTGTGACCCTGTCATCCATCTGTGTTACCGTGACCCCTTCATATTCAAATGAACAAGTGGAAATTTCAGTGACAGCTTTCATGACAGGTGGGGGTGAAACGTTGGCTCTTTTGCCATCTTCCTCGACCCCGTTGTCTTCCCCACCTAGCAAAGTGGTAGCTTCAGATTCTGTCCCTAGAAAGTGTGTGTCGGGGGCTCAGCCAGGTGTGTTAGTTTTCAGTAACACAGCACCACACAGCGGGTGGTTTCATGGCTCACAGCTCTGGAGGCAAAATGTCCAAAATCAAGGTGTTGATGAGGTCGGTTCCCTGGAGGCTCTGAGGGGGAATCTCTTGCGTGCCTTTCTCCTGGCTTGCGGTGGCTGCTGGCATTCTTGGCTTTGCTTACCTTATAGACACATCACCCCAGTCTCTGTCTCCATCTTCACACTCTCTCCTCCTCTGTGTATCTCTGCCTGTTTCCCCATCTCTACACTTACAGGGACCTGCCGTTGGATTTAAGGTCCATCCCAATCCAGGACACTGTCAGCTGAGATCCTGACCTTAATTATACCTGCCGAGAACCCTTTTCCAAATAAGGTCATATTCACAGGTACAGGGGCTTAGGGCTTGGACGTATTTTTTTGGGAAGGGACACAGTTCAACCCACTACAATGTGGGAGAGTCTTTCTAGAAATAGAATCTTTAGATTCTCCTCCCTTCCCCCCAGTGGTGATGGATGGAAAGTCTGAAGTATCTTCCCAGGACCAAATGTATTGTATGCCTGTTCTTTAAAAACAACAGTGTCCTGGATCTGCTTTTTTTTTTTTCAAGAATATTGGTAATATGAGCTCCACTTCCTCCCTACCCCCAACATAAGGTTGGATTAAAAAGGAAATAAAATAGGGGGTGGTGGTGGTGTGATAAATTGGAAGATTGTGATTGACATCTGTATACTAATATGTATAAAATGTATAACTAATAAGAACCTGCTGTATAAAAAAAAAAAAGAACTTTAGGGACCTAGAGAAAGAAGAAAAAAAAGACACAAATCTCTAATATTAGGAGTGAAACAGGAGATATCACTACAGTACCTGCAGCTAGTAAAAGAATGTTAAGGAACTACTACAGGCAACTTTGTGCTCACACATTTGAGAACTTAGATTAACTGGACCGAATTCTCAAACACTGCAAAGTACCAAAACTCAACCTATGTGAAATAAATAAATGTAGTTGTTCTATAGCTATTAAAAAATAAAAGGGAATAAAATAAACTGGTGGAAACTTCAAAGCATTTCCAAGGAGGTGGGAGTGAGAGGATGGAGTTTAATCTCTCCTCGAAAGTTTCTGGGGAAAGGGATTCTCTGAAGTGGATTTTCTTGGCTTGCGGTGGAGGGGGAGGTGATGGCACAGGAGAGGAGCAAAAGGATGAGAAGGGCGGGTTCAGGAAGCAGCGCGACAGTGGGAAATGCATGTAGATTTTCCGAACCTTGTTGCAGAGAATGTTTATTTTGGTGATGGCGTTATAGGTGAAGCACAGGAAAGAGGAGAAAACTGAAGATGTCAAACCAGCTTGGTGATAAGAGCTTGGGCCGAGATGATGAGTGTGGGATAGAAAGAAAGAAATTAATTTAGGCAGTATTTTACTCAGTGCTCTGTGGTGACCTAAATGGAAAGGAAATCCAAACAAGAGGGGATATATGGATACGTATAGCCGATTCTCTTTGCTGTACAGCAGAAACTAACACAACATTGTAAAGCAACTATACTCCAATAAAAATTAATTTAAAAAAAGGAAATGTGTTAAAGAAAAAAATAAAAAGAATGCTGATCTCATACAGAGAAGAGATCAAAAGGAAAGAACAGTTCCGGTCCGTGTGGAAGGATGAACTTGTAAAAGTCTGGAAACATTTCTGTACCCCCATGGCTCCTCATACTGTGCAGGGCGTGTAGGAGACATGTAATAAATTCCCACAAATTGAATACTGCCCCTTTCATCCTATAACTGTCAGCTCTTAAATCACAACTGAGGTGTTTTTTTTTTTTTTTTTTTTTTTTTTTTTATGGCTGTGTTAGGTCTTCGTTTCTGTGCGAGGGCTCTCTCTATTTGCGGCAAGTGGAGGTCACTCTTCATCGTGCTGTGCGGGCCTCTCATTATCGTGGCCTCTCCCGCTGCGGAGCACAGGCTCCAGACGCGCAGGCTCAGTAATTGTGGCTCACGGGCCCAGTTGCTCCGCGGCATGTGGGATCCTCCCAGACCAGGGCTCGAACCCGTGTCCCCTGCAGTGGCAGGCAGACTCTCAACCACTGCGCCACCTGGGAAGCCCAACTGAGGTGTTTTTGTTGGGCCTCTTAGGAAAGCTCTGTTTCCTCACGATGTGGAAATGCCCAGCTCAGGGATATTAAAGTCAGCCCCCCAACCAAGAGAAACCAGGGCGTTTATAGTCAGTCTTGCTTGGGAGGGGTTTTCAGAGATGGCCTGGTTGACCCCGCATTCACGCTGCAGTTAAATCACTTTCTTCTCACTACTTTCTCTGAACAACCTTGGTCCACTCAGAGTTCCTACTCCCTTTTGCATTTTTTTCCCATCATGCTTGAATCCACAAAATGTTCGAGTTGAAACAGAGACCATAAGGTTTAGCCCTGTGTCACCTTGGCCACTTGGTGGGCCTTGGGTGCCCAGGCTGGGGGCTGGTCAACGCTTTATCACCACGAGAAAGTCCGTGCTGGCCTTGGAAGTGGGTCCAGGGTCATCGGGAAAAGAACCCCTGATGCCACACACTCGGAATAGAAGGGAGTGTGGGCTACAGGTAGACATGCTTCCTGGGTCCCTTGGACTCCTTGCTCCGTGGGGAGGGGAGTGGCTGCAGGAGACCCAGACAGGAGCCCCCTCGTCGTTGCGGGGCCATAAGCGGGCCGGATGGCCCTGGTCTAAAGGCAGTTCTGAGTTTGATGGTGTTCCTCACCACGGACTGTGTGTAAGTTAAGCACAGTCTGGGGATCACGTATTTCAGCAGGAACGCGGCAAATGAAAGTAGAGACCGGGAGGTGTGTATTTCCTCTTTAACCTGAGATGCTGCCGTGACAGGGTTGAGTGGGTGAGGGTGGGGTATTGGTGGCATTCCTTTCCTCAGCAGCTACAGTGAGTGAAGTGATGGGGGGTCCAGTCAGATGAACTAGCTCTTAAGGGCTTGTGCTGGAGAAGCAGAAGCCAGCCAAGAGTTACCTCTTATGTCCCAGGATCTTTGGGAGGCTCTCCAAGCCAGCCCCCTAAATGCCTTCTAAAGACCATCCTGCCAATTGGAGAAAAAAGTAGATGAACACTAGGTGGACATTGTGCGTGTGTGTGCGCGCGCGTGTGTGCGCGCGCGTGTGTGCGCGCGCGTGTGTGCGTGCTCTTGTGCATGCTGGCAGCCTGTTATAACTCATTAATTCACTCCCAGCCCCAGAAACCGGGTGCTTCTGCAGTTCAACAAGGTCGGAGTAGGATGGTAAAGAGCTGTTTCATGGAGAATGCAGCCGGGTTACAGGAAATCAGGGGTAAAAGGCTCTGCATTCCAAGAGAAAGATCAGAAAAATCCTGAAGCTTATGGACTTGATGCACAAAAGAACGGGCATGTATCTGGAGAGGATGACAACTCTTAATTCGAAAAGATACATGCATCCCAGTGTTCCATGCTTAGCTATTGTAAATCGCTAAGTGTCCATTGACAGACACATGGATAAAGAAGATGTGGTCTGTATATACAATGGAGTATTACTCAACCATAAAAAGAATGAAATTTTGCCATTTGCAGCAACATGGGTGGACCTAGAGATTACCTTACTAAGTGAAGTAAGCCAGACAAAGAAAGACAAATACCACATGATATCACATATATATGGCATCTAAAAAATAATGCAAATGTACTTATTTACAAAACTGAAACAGACTCACAGACATAGAAAACAAACTTATGGTTACTAAAGGGGAAAGGGGGGATTAAATTACGAATTTGGGGATTAACAGATACACACTACTATATATAAAATTGATAAACAACAAGGACCTACTGTATAGCACAGGGAACTATATTCAATATCTTGTTAATAACCTATAATGGAAAAGAATCTGAAGAAGAACATATATATATATTTATTGTATTTATATAACTGAATCACTTTGCTGTACATCTGAAACTATCAAAATATTGTAAGTCAACTATACTGGAAAAAAAAAAAAAAGAATGCTTTAGTCCAGAATACTCCTTGTCCTTAGTCTCCGACCAACTCTAAGAAATTTGGTTATCTGCTCCCCAAACCTTCATTCGATGAGGAAGAAAGACTAAATGAAATGTGAAAGAGAAAGGTCTAGCTCTGTGCAGGCCTCCTGACAACCAGGAGATAGGAACGCAAATGCCCTAATAACAATGACTGGTACATAAAATTGACGACCACGTGTCACTCATGCAGATGCCACCTCCATCAGCAGACTAGCTGGGTGGCTCTAATGAGGACTGACATCCCCTCCTACCTCCAGATGTCTGAGGCCATCATGTCTCATGTCCCCACGCGGTAATGAATGTTTCTGAGCTGATTCTGAGTCATCAACGCAGAAGTGACATTCAGTTAAATTAAGGATGCAGGAAGACGAGTTGTTTTTTTGAGAACAACTTCTATCGAAATGAAGGAAAATATCCGTGCTTAAGGATGGACCCTCAGCTAGAGGAAAACCCATGTTAATTAGGTAGTTAGAGCTGACTTGACCTCTCTGGAACACCGCAGGCTTGGCACCTGCAGGACGGAATGGATAACATCTGTGAAATGCCGCTATGGGAACGGCAATCTAACTAAACCGCGGCTCCCCAGAGGTTCTGAGTAACTGCGTTTCGCTCCATCGGGGCCCGTGCGCTGATCACAGTGGCAGGCAGTGAGAAGGCAGGAGCAGCCCTGCTGGCCGCGTGGTCCAGTGGCTGAGACCGAGGCTGGCTGATCGGGTCCTGAGTCCTGCTGTCTCCATAGGCCCATGTGAACTTGGCCGAGTTCCATCGCCTTTCTAAGCCCTCGCGGTCCTCTCTGTGACATGGTGGTCTAATACTACACCCCCTCCCCGCGTAAGGATGGATGAGCAAATGTACTTAAAGCACAGTGCTCACCCCAGAAACTTCCATGCCTGTTTGTATTAATTTCCTAGGGCTGCCATAACCAAGTACCACATACCGGGTGGCCTACAAACAACCCAAGTTTATTCTCTCACACTTCCGAGCCTAGGAGTGTGAAATCCAGGTGGCGGTAGGGCTGTGCTCCCTCTGAAGCTCTAGGGGTGATCCTTGATTCTTCTAGCTTTCCGGTGGCTGCTGGCACTCCTTGACATTCCTTGGCTGGTAGACGCATCGCTCCCACCGCCGCCTCCGTGTTCACACGGCCTTCTCTCTGTGTCTGTTGGTCTCTATTTTCTCGTCTTAGAAGGACACCAGTCATTGGATTTAGGACTCACCCTAATCCAGTAAGACCTCATCTTAAATAATTACATCTGCAAAGACCCCGTTTCCAAGTAAGATCATATTCTGAGGTTCAGGATGGACCTAGTACCCTATTCCCTGGAGTGTGACTTACAGTTTCCCGAGAGGAAAACTGTTGTCTTTTTACGTCTTATTTAAATACTGAAGCCGAGTGTGATTTGAGGGATTCAACACACAAAGCAGGTCCACACTTGACCTCAGCTGATCCTCACAGCCCCCCAGAGATAGGCAGGCCAGACAGCCCCATATGACAGATGAGACACGTGCAGCTGGGAAAGGTCACGTAGCGATGAACTGTGAACGTCAGCTTCAAAGCCCGGGCCCTGGACTCCTGGACTTGCGGCAGGTGGGGACCAGGTGAGAGGCAGAGTCCGTGCTTTACGTGGGCAGGTTGGTACCCCGGCAGGTGACTTCACCCCTCTGGACCACAACAAGTTTGGCACCTGTAGGATGGAATGGATGACGTCTTCTTTGAAATCAATACCCTGTCTCTAGGTTTTGCTTAATGCCTGCCCTGCGCGATCCCAGGATGGTTTGCATTTGCTAAGTGTCAAGTGCAGTGGGCGTTCGTGGGGGGGGAGAAAGAACGGAGGCAGTGGCCGTGGGTCCCTGCAGGATCCCAGCGTCTGTCCGGCATGGGCACCAAGTGGACATGCCGGGGTGGGGGCGGTGTGTGACTCCACCCTGTCATCTGGCACTTGCAAACACACGTCCCCGTCTTGCTGCGTGTAATCCCGTCTCGCCCAAGCAGGGGCGTCTTGCCCATCTGCGTTTCCCAGTTCTTCCCGGATGAGCCTGATCCAAGGAGACGTAACCTGTGGGATCTACCTGGAAAAGAAGACTTCATAAATAGCTCAGCGCCGCAGGGGACCCGGGGAAGGCCTGGTGGAGGAGTTCTGTGTGAATATCCGTGGTTGTTCAGAAATTAAGTGCGTAAATATGGAGCCGGCGAGCACCCACCTCTCCTCAGCAGCTGAAGGGCAGGAGTTAAAATCTTCTCCTTCATTTCTGGCCCAGCTCCAGAGAAGGGAATTAGCTTGGTCCTTCAAGGCAGAGCGGAAAACATGCCTTAAGGTAGAGTCTGGCCTTGAGCTCAGGGCAGGGCGATTCCTGAGTGATGAGGCTTGAGGCTCACGCATTGAAATGAGCTGGTACCTTGTAGCCTGGCTTCCTGCGACTGCTCCCAGGTAATCAGTTGATGTTATAGGTCCAGTGCCGCCATGATGGTCTTACAAGATGCAATCCCTTAGGAAAGACTTTGTTTCCTGGAGGCTTGTTAGGATGTAGATCTTCCGGCTGGGTCAGCTGTGAGTTAACCCCGTCTAGTTGTGCCCTGGACCTGGTTCCCCAGTGACTCCAGTAGACAGGGCTAGGATCAGTCTGGCCCGCTCGTCACAAATGTAGCTTCCCTGGCCCTTTTGTGTTTCACTGACTCCATAGTGTGTATTTTTGAGGCGGGCCACCGATGATTCAGATGCAGCCCATCCAAGGACCAGCCGGGAGGAGTGTTCCCAGCTGCCTGGAGATGGGGCTGCCAGGGTCTGGAGTCTTTAGCAGTGCTCCAGGCTTAGAACCACAGAAGCGGTTACAGAGACGGGGCCAAGGTGCTACTTGGGGTGAGCTCTGCAGCGAAGGGTCTCGGGGATGGAAAGTGGGCTGTGGAAAGTAAGTGGAGCAGAGAAAAGGGCTGGGGTGGTGGGAGAAGTGGGTGCTCACAGCATGAGCCGGAGCTTTTTTCCTTTCTCCTGCTGCGAAGCCAGGCTCCACGACTCCCTTGACAACGAGTGCCTGAAAGGTAGACAGGCGTGAATCCGAAGATGGTGCATCCGGCGTGAAACAGAACAGAGGGGCGAGGTGTCAGTGCCTGAGCCTCGTGGAGAGGAAGAGAAGGGAGGAGAGGACGAAGACGTCATTTTCTGAGCTCCAGGTCGTCTTGGGCAAATGAGATGTCCCCCTGACCTTGGCTCAGAAAGAAGAATAAAGCAATCTAGCCTAAGTGGCAGATGCATACGGCTAGATTCAGACAGATGGGGGAATGTTCAAACCAGAGGCCACTGTTTCCTTTTCAAAAAAGCTTTTTAATTTTTTCAATAACGAACGGGGCACGGGGGGCTTCCCTGGGGGCGCAGTGGTTGAGAATCTGCCTGCCAATGCAGGGGACACGGGTTCGAGCCCTGGTCGGGGAGGATCCCACATGCCACAGAGCAACTGGGCCCGTGAGCCACAATTACTGGGCCTGGGCTCTAGAGCCCGTGAGCCAGAACTGCTGGGGCCTGTGCGCCTGGAGCCCGTGCTCCACAGCAGGAGAGGCCACCGTAGTGAGAGGCCCGCGCTGCAACGGGGAGTGGCCCCCGCTCGCCACAACTGGAGAGGGCCCGTGCGCAGCAACGAAGACCCAACGCAGCCAAAAAAAAAAAAAAAGAACGGGGCACCGAAATGGCCTATTTGTCAGCCGTTGATTGGGTTGCTACCTGGGTGATTGGATTCTTAGGGCCCATTGACACCCCCAATTAGTGCAAGATTGGGAGTCCCCTCAAGTCACGGTCAGGCTAGTCTGTTTTCCTTTATTTGGTGAAAAGCGGTCTTAGTAGGATCTTAGCAGGCTCAGGCTTTTCCAGGGAGATGTCGCCTTGGCCAATTTACTTACCTGCTGCTCTGTTTTGCTTTTGCAAAACGAAGAGCTGTAACGGAAGACCTGTTATTTGGTTGCTTGGAAACTAGTGCTCTTACTACCTAAAGCCGTCACCAAGCGCTTCTGGGGAGGGAAGGCGAGCCGCCGCAAGCTCTCCCAAGTCATCAGTTTCTCAGGAGCCGGGCATAAATCAGTGGAGCAAGAAGAGGGAGATTTTGTGCTGTTGTCCCACAATTGCGGACAACTTGAGTCCCTGCATTTCCATGGACCAAGTCACCGTGCGGCGTGAGGATGCAGAGAACAACAGAAACCAACAATGATGCCGTGACGTCTTGCAACCCAAGAGAGACACGTGGCCCAGAGCGGTTAGTTGGAAGCCCAAGCAGCTTGGATTTCAAAGCTGTCCCCACTGGTGCTTCTGGCCTGGTTAATATCATCCCTTGCTCTTTGGCTTTTTAATTGCACAGCCAGGCTGATAGGAAATACCCGTGCCTCGCGCTGCAGGCTCTGTCTGTGGGCCAAGCTCCTCCTACCAGTTCAGAAACTGTGGGGAAGGTCGGTGTTGTGGCTTCCAGCCCCTGCACCCCTCCTTGAAGAAGTGTCTACCTGGTTCATGGTTAAGCCCGAGGTTTTTTCCAGGTCGACAGGTCAGCGATGGTTAAGTTGTTCAGGTCCTCTTCTAGCGGCTGTGGAGGTCAGCCTCGTGCCAGGTCACAACCTGTGCTTTCGGCCACACGGCGGGGGACACCACACCATGCTATCCCGTGCGTGGGTGATGGAGGAAGACGGTCTCTCCCTGTCTATAGAAGATGCATCTCAAAGCAGCAGACCAGCCGAGGGCTGAAGCGTGCCTCTCCTCCAGTGCATTTCAGGACAGTTTGTGCCAAAGCAAAGTTTCTCCAACCAGCTCTTCCAGATCCAAGAATATCTGTGTGTTTCTCTCCCTTTCCTTTTCCCCTTCTCTGTTCTTTTGATCGCTCCTTCTATTCATTTCACTCATTTGTTTCATTCATTCGTTCACCCGTCATGAGCCACGCCCCGTGCTATGGGCAGACCGTCTGTAGTGTGGGTGACAGAACTCCAACCTGAACTTAGGAATTCTGCAGCTCGTCCCACGTACCTTCTCTTTCTGTCTCTCCCCCCGGCTGAGTCCTGCCAAGTGGGGACTGGGTTCCCTTATTCATTTCTTCCCTTCACCGGAACCACAGACAGCATTTTCTTGAGCAGGGTCCGTCATTCTGCATGTGGTTTTGAACACTCACTGTCTGGCTACCAGAGCCCTGGAGATGCAGGAGATGCTTAAGGCAGAGCTGTGGTCCCCAACCCCAGGTAGCTTCGAGACCTGGTAGGGGAGGGGGTATCATATATAAAAATGGATCGAGGAAAGTAGAGGGCAGAGGTGTATGTCACTGTGCTAAACCTGGGGGGTACTGGTGGGCTGGAAACCTGGAAGGTCTTGAACTTGGATGTGTCAGTAAGGGAACAGAGAACTCAGGTGTAATGGGGAAGGAACAAGTATGGCCTGAAGGATGGGAACCCCAAAGACTGCCCTTAGTGGCGTGGAAGGATAACAGCAATTCAGGTGAGGGTATTGGGGAGTAACCCACTGTTTCTTTTTCTGATGACCAGTTTATTGCACTTAAAAAATTAACGTGGTGTGAGACGTTACATTTTCCTTGACTGTTTGACATCTAAATGAGAAAAATAGGGGACTTCCCTGGCGGTCCAGTGGTTAAGACTTCGCCTTCCAATGCAGGGGGTGCGGGTTTGATCCCTCGTCGGGGAGCTAAGATCCCACATGCCTCGCGGCCAAAAAACCAAAACGTAAAACAGAAGCAATACTGTAACAAATTCAATAAAGACTTTAAAAATCGTCGACATCAAAAAAGTCTTAAAAAAAAAAAAAAAGAGAAAAATAGTTCTTTCTGTAAATCACACATTTATTTTTTTCTCATTTTGCATTTGGCTTTAGCCACGGCTGATGGGTGCATTACAGCACCGTCTTGTTTTATTAGGAATCTGAGCCGTGCGCTTGATTATCCATTGTCCTGTCTTCTCACCGGTGGTGCCTGGCGTGAAACCAGAGGCGGCTGCAGGAAGCTTTAAAGATAATCCGTCAGGCCGTGGGACTCAACTCGGAGGCTGTGTCATCAGGGCAAGGCTGATTGGCGGGGGGTGGAGGCAGCCTGCAAGGGGGGCCTGCAGGGCCAGGGATGTCATGATTCCGTATTCCTCCTCCAGGTCACCTCCTCTGAAGGGTAGCGCACCAGTGGGTCTCAGTACACATCTGTGCTCTCACTCTTCATCCTTCCCTAAAGTGTAGGGCTGTTTTTGGGTTTTTTTTTGTTTGTTTTTTTTTTTTTTTAACGAGCAGAACATAAAAAGTATTAAACAGTACCTGGCATGCAGTGAATGTTAAATGATGTTGACCATTATTTTTATCATCATTAATTATAAGCAGCTTATACATTTATCACAGTCTCTTGCAGTTTACTCATGTGCAAATGGGGACGAGAAAGCCAGCCTGCCTTGTCAGTGTGGGATGTGCACGTTTGCCGTCAGCAGAGGCTTAATACACACTTATTAAAATGGAAACTGTAAGGTCTGGAGAAGTTTAAGGCGTTTTTTTTTTTGCTGCTCTTCCAAACGCATATGCTGTTCTGCAGGGCATTTATTGGGTATTTCCCTCTTTTGACAATGTGATGTGTATCAGCTCAGGTCGTCCAAGACGAAGGTACCAAGAAGAGATTAGAGGTGGGAACAGGAGGTGGCAGGGAGCGCCTTCAGCCTGTGATGCTAGCCTGGCACCTGGGAAAGGAGAGGGAGAAGGAAGGAGGGCTGGGGAGGAAGAGCCTTCAACCAGGGCACAGTTCCAAGAATGTTTCAGTCAGGACAATGTGGGGAAGGTCATTGAGCCAAAGGCATCCTCTAGGAAGTCTCCTGTCCTGTACGGCATCCCCCCACCATCACCAGTCGTTGGCCGGGAGTGGCTGGGGGCAGGGGGACGTGGTGTTGGATTGTGAAGAGCCGCAGCTGGCGGCACCGTGCTCCCCACGGCAGGAGATCTGAAGGATGCATTTTCATGGCCACCGCAGTTGGTCAACCTAGGACAGGCTATAATCTCTAGAGACATGGAATGGACTATCTCTGCTTTTCTTTTTCCCCACTTTGGTGTCTGTTACTTATCTGTAATTGGGGTGCGGGCTCTGGGTGTGTTTGCTGAGGCTTCCTCAGGAGGAAGCAGGCGAATGAGCACACCCTGGGGGTGGGAAGCCTGGAGTTAGTGGGAAGACCAGTGGTCATCAAGAATTGGTGGCGAGGTGCTGTCCAGCAGCCCTAGTGCTGAATTCTGATTGAAAGACAGCTAGTTATGTGAGGAGCCAACTGCTTCCTAGGAGAATTGGCATCCCAGGAAAACAATGAGTATATTTTCCACCATCCTTCGGCAGATAAGGAAACTGAAAAGCTAAGCGCCAGAAGGACGTGTTTAATCCACCACCACCGCTGCCTTGTTAGTGGCCAGATCTGAGAACTCACCTTTGGTTTTCTAGCTCCTGGTCCATCATCTCAGGTACCCTGAGGGTCACTGTAGTTTAGTGGAAGGATAATGTACCTAGAAATCTGAGTATCTGGACTGGCGTCCTGACTTGCTAATGAATTTGCTGAGTGGTTTATTCAACAACACATCCGTGCTGAACCGTGCTCCGTTCTGTCAGGGATTACTGAGGCCTTAAGGATAGATTCCTCCTGTCCCCAGCGTGCCCGCAGTTTTCATCAGCAGCCTAGCCTACCTATAAAATGATTCTCCACAAAGATCAAGGTTTGGGGGTGATATTTGGAAATAAAGCAGGTCTCCTTCCTATTTCCGTAGAGGTTTGTTAATCAAGGAGCTGATTTATATCAAATGTCCCAATAATGTTAGATATGGTGTAAGTTTTACATCTAAAGAGGGCACACGTTTTTCCCCCTGCACCTCGTATTTTTTTTCATTGTGGCAAAATATACATCACATAAAATTTGCCACTTCAACCATTTTAAGTGTAGAGGTCTGTGGCATCAAGTACGTTCACATTGTTGTGCAACTGTTACCACCATCCATCTCCAGAACTTTTCCATCTTCCCAAACTGAAACCCTGTACCCATTAAATAATAATTCCCCACTCCCTCTTCCCCACACCCCCTGGCAACCCCCGTTCTACTTTTTGAGTCTATGACTTTGACGGCTCTAGGTGCCTCGTATAAGTGGAATCATACAGTATCTGTCCTTGTATGACTGGATTATTTCATTTAGCGTAATCTCTTCAAGGTTCACCCCTGTCACATGTATCAGAATTGCCTGCCTTTTTAAGGCTGAATACTATTCCCTTGTATGTAACTAATGGGTTTTTAAAGGTTGCGAACCTCTGCTCTGCTGTGTCACAGATGAGAGATACACTGGGAAGGTGCGTACCAGGCAGGGCAAAGAGTTGTTGAATATCATGGGCTCCAGGATCTTACCACCTGGTATTAAGGGTTTTTTTTTTCTAAGTCAGAGCCACTGGCTAATAGTGTGAACTTCAGGCCACTTGGGGGGGTGATAAGCAGTGAAGGGTACCTGGGCCAGGGGGTGGGGGAAGGTGTTTGAGAAACTCAGTCCAGAATCCAAGTGGGAGCCCTGCTGGCTCACACCCGGTCATCTCTCAGAGGCTGCCTGGGATCCCGCTGCACCAGCGATTTTGCCATATGCCAGCACTAGAGAAGCAAGGAGGGGTGGGGAGGCTGGAGTCGGCAGGTCTGGGGGTGGGAGAGGTGGAGAAAGCTGCTCCCTAGTTCCTGCTTGGGTCAGTGGTTGGGAGACTACCCTCTGACTCTGGGGTTCCTCCAGGCTACCAGGGATGACCACAGGGACAGAGGGTGCTAGGGCTCCTTGAAGGCAGAGTCGAAATCATTTATCCATTTATCCTATTATGTGCTAAGCAGTTGCCTTGATGCTGGGGGTTCACATGATGGGAAATAAAACAGACACAGGCACCCCTTACCCAGAGCTCATAGTCTGCGGGGTGATGGATGCTTATCCAAGCCCCTCTTCTTTGAGGCTGCCACGATGATCCCACTGAAAGTAGCTCCCTGTGGAGTATTCTCCCCAGTCCAGGATTACTTTTCTTTATGGTACTTAACCGTTACCTGACCTTGTATTCTATCCCTTTGTTTATCTGGTCTTCTCTGTTTCCTCTACAAAAAAGTAGACTCCGAAAGAGCAGAGACTGTTTTATTCATTGCTGCCTCTAAGTACCTAGAGCAGTCTCCAGCCCAATGTAGGTGCTGGATAAATACTTACTGAGCAAATCAGCAAAAGAAATACTTTCAGTAAACATGCAATTCAAACTGTAGCACAGGACAAGTGGAAGGTGCCCTGGGAGCCTAGAGTGGGCGTGCCTGACCTAGTTTTGGGGGCTCAGGAAGGTTCTCTGAGGAAGTTGTATGAAAACTGAGATCTGAGAGCCAAGTAGGTGTTAACTAGGCAGGCAGAGTGGAGAGAGGAAGAGCCACCAACCAGAGGAAGCAATGGGCCAAAGGTCCCGAGGTCGGAGGAAGCGTGACTATTTGCAAAGTCCAGGAAGCTGGACTACGGAGAGAGCACAGGGTGAGACAGACAAGGCCAGATGGAACAGCTTTCCATTTTTACATCTTCCTAAGTGCGGAGGGAAACCATTAGGGGGTTTTAAGTAGAGGAGAACGATGCTGAAATCTGTGCTTTCAAAAGGTGCCATTGACCCAACAATTCCACTCCTAAGTATATATCAGAAAGAATTGAAAACAGGTACGCAAACAAACAGTCGTACATGAATGTTCATAGCACAATTCACAAGAGCCCAGGGGTGGAAACCAATGTCCCTCAGTGGATGATGGATAAACAGAACATGGGTTTTATCCATTATCTACCCATACAATGGAATATATTACTCAGCCATAAAACGAAGTGCTGCTGAATGCTACAACAGGGATGAAACCTCGAAAACAGTATCAAAGAAGCTAGACACAAAAGGTGTTTTTTTTGTTTTTGTTTTTGTTTTGTATTGTATGATCCCATTTCTATGAAATATCCGGAATAGGCAAACCCATAGATGCAAAAAGCAGCCTGGTGGCTGTCAGGGGCTGGGCTGAGGGGAAGGAGAGTGACTGCTTAATGTATATGGGGTTTTCTTTCAGGGTGATGAAAGTGTTTTAGAACCAGATAGAAGTGGTGGTTACACAACACGGCGGTGAATGCACAAACCGCTTCTGAATCGTACGCTTGAGAACGGTGGCTTGTATGTTATGTGAATTTCACCTCAGTAATAGTAGTAATAACAATGTTCTGTTGGCTTCAGTTGTTCAGTGTAGAAGGAGACGCTCAGGAAGTGTTTGTCAATTATGATGCTCATGGAAGGAACAGCTAAGACAGCCTTGTGTGCCAGTTACCCCTGTAACACCAACGCTTCCCAACCTGAGTCCATCCTTAAGTGCGTGGAGGCGAAGGACTGAACCTCCCATGGCCAAGCCGACCCGTGGGTCTGTGGTACACGGGCGCCATTGCCTAGATATTGATCAGTCCGTCTTTACCTTTAGACAGGAAAGGTCATGACAGAGCACCTTCACCCCAGTTTCACAGGTGGCAAAACTAGGTGCCCGTCTGGGATGGATGCAGGCTGGGGCAGCGTCTCTGGCCATTGGTCAACATGACTATAAAAGAATGAGTGATTTCTTTCCCCCTTTTTCTAGAAGATAAGCGGATCCATGAAAACCAAAAGTCCCAAGGACTGGAAAATTCTACCTTTACCAGGAAAACACGTTTAAAATGACTAAATTACTAGGTTTTCCTCCACCCAGTGAGGGATAGGGCTATGATTAGACCCCCTTTTGGGCTCTGGTTCCTTCGAGACTAATTCTCTTTCCACCTTTATGGCCGCTGAACATAGGCCGCTGGTTTCGGCCTGCATCACATAGTGCTTTATTGTTGGGGAAACCTCTCATGCACACCATCTCCCTGGACCCTCACCTCAACCTTGTGGGGTAGGTGTTATACTACCCTCCCAGGTCTAGCGCGAAGCCCCTGGGTTAGTTCATGGAAGGACACTCCACTGGTAAATGACCTCAGGCCACTCAGGCATCACCTTCGCTCCTAGATTTGCATCTCACGTTCCACCGCAACACCCTGTGGCCTCTTTTGCCAAGAGGAGCTCCCAGGGGCTTGGTGATTCCTGCCCACCCTCTAGCTGCCAACTGTGGAGAAGCCCGCACAGGCTGACAGCTGCAGTGCTGTCTGAGCCCCAGAGGCTGATGAAAAATGTCTTGTTATCTCGCTACCAGCGCTGGGCCAAGCTCTGAGTCAGACTGTCCTTTGCAGGACGAGAGAACATTTTAAAAAATCTCTCTTTGGGGGGAACCTTAGAACACAAAGATAAAGATGAAACTGACAAATATGCCATTACCAGCTTGAAAAACAGATGGCTTGCGATTGACCTGTTTTTAAAAGTTTGTGGCTGCGGGGATAGATTGCTGGGATTTCACTGGAGAGGGAAGCACCCTGGCCAGCCCAGCTCCCCCGAGCTGCACATCAGTGACGGGTACCTCCAGTCAGACTGACCTGATTCCACCGTCACTGGACGGATGACCCTTTGTGGTAGGTCCGCAGAATTTGGTGGCTGACCGGCCTCTCCCACACCTGCCGTTATTCACGTTCCCTCTTATTTCTGGGCTACAAGTTGCAGGCGTGTAATACAGCTGCTGCCAGATGCAGGGTCAGACCCAAACCACTGATCTGGGAACACGAGTCGGGTGACAGGCCAGCTTACGTCTGTGCCCCCGTCACTCTGTCCAGACCCGGTGGTCCATGCGCTGTCTCACTGGTGAGGCCACTTAGGCTCTTCTTGTTCATGAGACAGACCCTGGGGCTACCTTAGGGGAAAGCATGGGGCACTGGGGGAATACCAAGGGCTGCAAGCGTAAGAGGAAGTCTGCCGTCCCTGCTAACGACCCAGTGCCTGGAGCCAATGCACAGTTCCCCGCCAGGGGGTCCACTTCAGTTACCGTTACGGATGAATCAAGGGAATCTTGGGGTGGTGGGGGGCGGGAATGGGGTGGACATCATTCTAAACTGTAGAAGTGCCCTTTGCCCTGGGCAAGTGCAGAAGAGTTTTACCTTCGTTTCCACCACTGCTTTGCTACTGTGAAGGCCCAGGGCTTGCAAACCAGCGGGGGACAGCGCAGCACACGGCTCGTCCTGCACTCTCCCCTTTCTGTGAGCCACAGTTTCTGAGACCCCACTTTCTGTCTCCCACCCCCCCAAAAGGTCAGCCATCATGATGGCCCCTCACTCAGCCACCTGGGACATCCTTGGCCAGATGTGTGACGAGGCTCAGAGACAGACAAGGAGTCAGAGGGGGAAGGGTCTTGGGAAAGAGGCCAGTGTTTAGCGGCCCCGGGCCTCCCATTGGGCTCTAACTTCAGAACATATGGCGAAGCATTGGATCCAAAAGAAATGGAGTAAACCATTATCAAGGGAGATGGGGGATAACAAGGCAGTGGAAGCAGCTGACGAATAATCACGTTTGCCAGGTTGTTGCAGGAAGTGGGACCCCTTCCAGGACCCGAGAGTGGGCTCTTGTCTAACACTTGGAAATGAATTGTCTGAGGAGACAGACACACGTGCGGACAAAGCAAGAGACTTTAATGGGAAGGGGCGCCCGGGTGGAGAGCCAGTGGGGTAAGGGAACCCAGGAGAACTGCCCTGCCACGTGGCTCGCAGTCTCGGGTTTTATGGTGATGGGGTTAGTTTCCGGGTTGGCTCTGGCCAGTCACTGTGATGCAGGGTCCTTCCTGGTGGCGCGCACATCGCTCAGCCGAGGTGGATTCCAGCGGGAAGGATTCTGGGAGGTTGGTAGGACATACGGGCTGGTGTCTCCTCTCTCCTTTTGACCTTTCCCGAATTCTTCCGGTTGGTGGTAGCTTGTTAGTTCCGAGTTCCTTACCAGGACGTCCTGTTGTAAGAGAACTCATGCAGGTAGTTACGTCGTGCCTGGCTAGGGCGGCTGGCTTCGGTCCATGGTTCTGCTAACAAGGTGATCTGGGCTCCTGGGACGCAGGCTTTGAGAACAGAACTGGGTGTGGCCAGGTGAGCTGGGGCTGCCTCACCGCACTGGGCACTGACCACCAGCTTTCTTTTCTGGAAAATTCCACGAAACCTCGATTCAAAAATCGCTTCTTCCATGCAGTCCTCACTGACTCCTCCAAGCCAAGCTGGTCATTCCTCCGTAGAGGGCTGCTTCCTTGGCTGGAACACTCGTGTTTCAGCGCATCCACAATTCTAAGCAGATGCCTGGTGTGGATGGAGTGAACACTCCATAAGTCCTGTGAGTTGGATAAATTGAGTAAGACACACGGAAGAGTGAATTTCCTTTTATTCAAATACAGTGATGTGATCGGGGAGACGGGTTTGAGACCAGCTCAGAAAGCTCTTAATTATTTTGAATTCTCCCAGGCAGTGTTTCCCGAAAAACAAGTCCCACAAAACACAGGTTCTGCAAGATGTTAACAGGTGTTATCTAATAAAAGGGTTCTATTGTCAAATACATTTGGAAAACAAAGCTGTACAGGTTTCTTCACTGTGGGGAATTCTTCGAGCCTTTAAAATGTTCATGTGGATTCTGAATATTCAGGGTTTCCAGACCTCATTAGGTTGGACCATATGAGATTGCTGTTTTATAGTTCCAGGGGGGGAAAAAAAAGCAACAATTAAATAGCAGTTATATCAGATGGTTCAACCCAATATTTGACTATAGAACCCTCTTCAGAGAACAAACGTATGGACACCAAGTGGGGAAAGTGGCGGTGGGGGGGTGGTGGTGGTGGGATGAATTGGGAGATTGGGATTGACATGGATACACTAATATGTGTAAAATGGATAACTAATAAGAACCTGCTGTATAAAAAAATAAATTAAATAAAATTCAAAAAAAAACCAACAACCCTCTTCGGTTGTTACTGGTGCTCCATTGGGAAAACATTGATCTAGGACCTTGGTTTTCCTTTTGTAGGAGGGGAAGAAGATGGGGAGGAGACTGGAGGGTTCATGGATGAGAATTTAAGTCACTTGGAAAGCCTTTCCACAGTTACGTCCTCTTCCCGGAGATGCGGCTCAGACTGTCCCCACCTCCACCCTGCAGCAGCCACCTGAAAACCACAGGCTAGGGAGAGAACCTCTAGAAAGACCAGACACTTATCTGCTGGAGGTCAAGGCCTGTTTCCTCATCCCAAACAAGCAACAGTCTAGCTGGGCCCTAAAAGTCAGAAGAGCTGCAGCAAGCAATAATGAACAGGAAATAATAAGGAACAGATACTGGGGAGGCTGGAACTTCCCGGGCGTTCAGGTTGTCTGTCTGTAGTTGTAGAAGAGGGTTGTGTTTGAGCAGGGATGGAGGGAAGGCCTGCAGTGGGTCTAAGGAAATGAGGTCAAGGCGGCAAACTCCACTCCTTTGGGGGAAACGGCATATCCACGGCCTCCTGGGTCCCTGTTGAAGGTCAGGCTTTGCTAATCTGATGATTAGCGATGTGGAGCATCTTTTCATGTGCCTGTTGGCCTTCTGTTCGTCTTCCTTGGGAAATGTCTATTCCGGTCTTCCGCCCATTTTTCAATCGTGTTTGTTTTTTGGATATTGAGTTGTATGAGCCGTTGATGCAGTTTGGATATTGACCCCTTGTCAGTCACGTCATTTGCAAATATTTTCTCCCATTCAGTAGGTTGTCTTTTCATTTTGCTGATGGTTTCCTTTGCTGTGTGAAAGCTTATAGGTTTAATTAGTGAAGCACTTTTAAATCTCAGCCTTCTTTTTAGAACGCTGACCCCCATTGGGTTCATGACAGTGTCCCCTATGTCTGCCATATTCCTCTCCTCTATCAGCTATCTCTTGGTCCCCTACTCTCCAGAGATAGCCCACGTCTGTCTTGCATCTCCCACATAAGAAACACAGGATTGCAGGTGCCAGGCACGAAAGCAGGTTCTCCGGGAGTGCAGGAGCTGTTGATGAAGCTGGTCAGGGGAGGATTCTCTGAGCGCCCGCCCATGTGTCTTGGGAATGTCTTGGATCAAACCTGACATTAATTAAAAGAAGACCTCTGGGCTTTAGAGCACCTTGCTGGCTGAGTTGAATATTCTGTTAATATCTGGCATTTACGTCGGACTTTAAATTTGCCAAGTGTTTTGCAGTGACTTATGGGATCATCTTTACTGCTCCTTTGCTGCCTGGGTGCTACCTTGTTCAGCCAGCCGTCATCAATTTTGTTGCTTGTGCAGGTTGAGATCCAAGGCCATTCTCCCAGCTCCTCTGCTCGCTGATTTTTTCGCTCCTCTGTGCTTTTCCTGCTTCTCTTGGTTAGTTTTCAAAATACCATTGCTTCATCCTGGTGGTTTTGGTCCTAACGTTTCCTTCTAACTTCTTCGCCCATCTGCTTCCCTCTGTTACTCCACTGCCCCCACTTCTTTACCTCCTGCTCCTCTTTCATCCTTTGCAATCTGTCTTTCATCCATCTCTTTATTAACACTTTACTTGCAAAGGTTTCCTTTAAGTTATTTCCAGACAAATTCATAGACCTTTCTTGTTTTTCAACCGTGACCCCAGCAGGTATTTGAAACCAGCGCCCGGGGCTGGTTCGTTCTCCTCCCTCAGGGTCCCCGTGTGTGTGTGGTCCTGAGCTTGCTGTCCCTGATCAGAGAGACCAGATCTGAGTTTCTATATGACACACCATCAAGGTGTTGTGTATATATAATAAGGCAGGCTTGTGAAAGTGTGCTCCAGTGTTCTAGCATTTAAAACAACTGAGTCAGACTTTTGTTCCCGTGTACTTAGGCCGTCTTCTCAGTCTATTTCCGCCTACACGTGTGTGAATTTTGTGTGTGTGTGTGTGTGTGTGTATGTGTGAGAACGGACCTGTTCCCGAGAGATGCTCTGCGCCTCCTATATCACGTTCCTGGCAGATGTCACCCCGCTGCTGCCCATCGCACCTGGTGTTTTTGCTTAGGAAGTAGCTATGTGGAGAACATGTTATTAAATCATTTTTAACACTGTAGTAGGTTGTAATCTAAAAATCGATGACACTTAACTTTATTATTCCTGCACTTTTCTCTTCTCCTCCTTGGTCCTCTCTCATCCTCTCTGCCTCGAATGCCAAGTCGAAGCAGTAACCTCATGAAATGAAATTGTTTATTTGCCTCCTGAGGAGACAGACTGTACAACCAACCACAGAGGAAGCCCTTTCTAGCTCCTTGGTCAGCCTTGTTCTGCATCTATGAATGCACTCCCAGAGCTAAGGACCACCAGACATAGGAGAAAAACCCAGAGAATAGGAAAGAAGGACCAAAATGAATAAGACAGCCTACCCTGGAGAAAACAGATAACCCAAGAGACCAAAGAAAAGATTGTAAAAATTCTAAGTCATATGTTCATCCAGTTCAAGAGGA
The DNA here is from genome assembly GCF_028023285.1 of Balaenoptera ricei. Lineage (NCBI taxonomy): Eukaryota > Metazoa > Chordata > Mammalia > Artiodactyla > Balaenopteridae > Balaenoptera > Balaenoptera ricei. The sequence continues at coordinate 5,377,280 of NC_082658.1, read as the reverse complement.
TATCATTATACCCATAAAGCAAGAACTGACTATTATGAAAATGGAACAGTCAGAGAATAAGAAAGTCTTCCTCAAAATTAATACTGTAATTGTTAAAGAATTTTTTTGAAGTTAATTGGGTAGACTGATAAGAATATGCCGGATGAAAGGCCAAGCTGGTCATCTGGAAGGTTAAGCAGAAAACAAGTCTCCAGCTCACAGACAGAAAGGCAAGGCTGTAAAATGGAAGTAGAAACATGCAGGGAAATTTGTCCTAAAGGGCAGGAAAACACAACCTTGCAGATTCAAAGGAGCTACCTGGTGCTGAGAAGTATGAATGAACAAAGACCTCTCCCACAGATGGATCTTGGTGAGATTTCAAAACTCCAAAAAACAAGGATGAAAAAATTTAAGCACTCCCAGAGAGAAAAATTAGCTTAACTGCAAGGAACCAAGAATCAAATTAGCATCAGACTTCTCAGCAGCAACACTGGGTCCGAGAAGATAATGGAATAATGACCTCGATATTGAGCAGAGGTCATCCAGGACGTAGAATTTTTTTATCAGGTCAAGCTATTAAGTCACAGAGCAAAATCAAAATTATTTTTACAAATGCAAGGACTCAGAAGTTTATCACCCACTCATCTCTTATGAGCTCAAGGAGGTCCTCTAACAAAATGAAGAAGGAACCCAAGAAGGGGGAAACAGGACACATAAGAAAGGCGGCATCACAAATACTGTGTGAGTCCACTCGTAGGGGGGACCTGGAGGTGTCAGATCCACAGAGACAGAAAGTAGATTGGTGGTTGACAGAGGCTGGGGGAGGGGGAGGGGGAGTTAGAGTTTAATGGGGACAGAGTTTCAGCCTTGCAGGGTGAAAGGAATTCTGGAGATGGATGGCGGTGATGGTTGCACAACAATGTGAGTGTATTTAATGCCACCGAACCATACACTTAAAAATGGTTAAGATGGTAAATGTTGTATGTATTTAATTGTTAAAAGTAACAATTGGGAAAGGAAGGAAGGAAGGAAGGGAGAGAGAGAGAAAGAAAGAGGGAGGAAGGGAGGAAGAAAGGAAGGGAAAGAATGGAAGGGAGGGAGGGAGGGAGAAGGAAGGAAGGAAAGAGAAAGGAAGGAAGATGGTATCTAAGAACTAGAAGATGTGGTGGTGTGATGAATTGGGAGATTGGGATTGACATATACACTAATACGTATAAAATAGATAATTAATAAGAACCTGTTGTATAAAAAAATAAATAAAATGAAATTCAAAAATTCAAAAAAAATAAATAAAAATAAATTTATCTATTTCTCCTTTCAAAAAAAAAAAAAAAAAAAAAAGACCTAGAAGATGGAAAGAATGCCAAAAAGAATCAAGAAGGAATCCGCTGGGCCTTGACTCTTGGGACCATCTTCTTCAAATGGGAAGAGTTTAAAGCCTTAGGATTGTTTTTCCTTCCCTTCACATAGCAACCTGATTATATAAAGAATAATATGTTAGCACCAATATTGTAAATTCACTTTTTATTTGGATTGCATTTTTTTTGAATTGGCCTGAGAATAAATCATAAATGAAATGTTATTTACAGAACAATATCAAACGCTCTAACTTTGATAAAGGCAGAAAGAAAGCAGAGGTCGGAAGCATGTGCTCTGTATTCCTCAACATTTATAAGGAAGACTCAACAGAGTAAGGTCGATAAGGAGGAAACCATCATGCTGTCAACAGACTATCTAAATCAAGACTGTGATAAATTAAGAAACCAATGTATTCATGTTATTTAAAGTGATACCCATCAGAGAATTGAAAATCAGAATTGTTAAAAAATACTTTACCTTTTGGGAGTAGAACTAGGGGTGGGGAAGTGGAGATAGGGAAATTTATTACTTTAGACTCTTTTGAGCATTTTGAATTTTTTTCCATGTGTAAGGATATCGCCATGATTAAAAAGCAGTGTAATGGAAAACAACCACCTTTTAGTTTCAAAATAAGAGTGTGAAATGAGGCCTTTTTATGTGCCTAAAGTCTTTGACAAAGTAAAACTGGAAAATGGTCTTCAAGTTTATGGAGATAGTAGCAATTGAGATAGTACTAGTACTAATGAGGGTTTGAACGGAGGGAATCCTGGAAAGCAGTAAAGGAAAGCTGGAGAGAGCAGAGCCCAGGGGTGTGGAGACCAGTTTCCACATCTCTGACAGGACGAACAATAGTACCAATCTCATAGGGCTGTTGAAAGGACCAGATTAAACAGTTCAGTAAAGAGCCCAGACGGAGCCTCCACACTTGTTAGCTAGAATTGCAGATGGCTCGCTGAATTCATACCTCTCATCCCCAACCTGTTATACATTTGGAGCCACCTAGAGCATTTGCATTCAATGACTTTTTACTTTGGACTCAACATATCAAAAACCATATTCATCCTTTTCTGCCCAGTCAATGCCCTTTGCAAACCTCCCCTTTGAGTTAACGCCTTTATGCCAGTTTCCTAGACTTCATCTCGGCATCCCTTCAGCCATCCCCTGCGATTTCCCCTCGTGCCTGGGGCCTCACCGAGGCTCGCCAGTGCCTGGCAACGCTCTGAGGCTGATCCGCCCACTCGAACCTGGTCCTCACCCTGTGCCCGAATACGGCAATCTCTGCCAGACAGTCCCCCGCCTCCCTTCTGTCCCCAGACTCCAGCTTTTCTCATACTTCAACATTGTTCTCCAGATCACTCTTTCTAAACGTTTTGAGCAGAGAAATACGTTTCTAATTTTATGACTCTAAAAGAATATTCTAGATCGTGAATCCCTTAAAGATGGGAACCACGTCTCACAATGTGTGTTGTATCCTACACAACACCTAATGGCTATTTGACGAATATTTGGAGAGATGGCACCCAAGTGGACCCTCTTGCTGACACTGACTCAGTGCTCAGTCCTTTGGGTCCCGAGCAGGGAGGAGTCATAATGATCAATTAAACCAGAAGTCAGTGTGATGTGCTCTGAACCAGAAGGAACATGTGGGCTGAGCATCTTACAAGCTGTGTGGCTTTGGGCATGTTGCTTGACCACTTTGAACCCCAGTCTCCTTTTCTGGAAAATACAAATAGTATCAATTTTGTAAGGTCTGGACAGGTTTAAGCCAGATGATGAACCTAGAACGCCTAGGACAGAGTTTGGCTGAATTGTTGAGTCTTTGGGCTGCAGATTGCAAAGCGAGAACTCAGAGTGGTGTAGGAGAAAAGCGGGGTGTTGAAAGGATGTGGGTGCACCTCAAACACACGAAGGAAGGATGGAGGTGCAGCCGGGCTTCGGGCTCCAGGGATGGATGAGAAACATAGATACGAACACCTCCGGGCCAGTTCTCTTGTTGTCAGCATGCCTGCGACACTCTCTCCTCCTGTAGGTCAGCTTTGTCTACAAGGTGTGGAGAGCCAGGACAATGACAGCTTCTGAGCTTTCCATCCTGTGCGTGAGGCGCCATGGCTGTGCGGACAGGTCCACGCCTCATGATCCGGACCACGTGGGGCCCACCCTGAGGAGCCCGCGGGCCCTCACCTGGCAGCCCCAGAACTGGGGTGTGCAGGGCTGAGAGTTAATTTCCTCCTGAGTTAACTTCCCTGTAAGAAAGCAAGTACCCCTCCCCTCCCCCCACTGCCCCCATTAGCTACATCATTGTGCTACACCGTCTGCCTTCGATGTACCAGAACATAGCAGTGATCTGAGACGTCAAAATCTTTCCCTTGCCTGGTTTCTGGAGATGCTTTGGTGGGAGTCAACTATGGGGCATGATAATGGGGATTCTTCATCATCCTAAAAGAACTACCAGAGTCTAATTTTGTTGAAAAGTCCTCCAAAGGGATTTAACAGAGCCTTTCCTCCCATTTTCTTGAGGCTCTCTAGTCCAGAGGAATTACAAAACCATGGCTAAGTACCCCTCCGCACCTCCAGACGTGTCCCCCATCCAGGCGTGTCCAGGAGTTAGGACGCCGCTTGCAGGGCAGAGTGCAGCCAGGTGCACCGACAGCGGTGTAGGTGTGACTCTAAGGCAGCTGGCCCCGGGCTGCCCTTCCCCGCAGCGAGGCTGCTCGCCCCGGCCTGGGACGGACCCAGGCTGCGGTGCCTCTTCGGGTGGAATCAGGGGAGGAGGAGCAGGGGTCAGTGGCCGTCCACTTCCTGAGGGCCGATAAATCCTCTGGGTAGGACCCTTCGCAGTTCGATCCTGTCGGTTTTCGAGGGGCGCAGAGTGGGTGACACCAGCATGCTGCTGGGGGACAGCTGACTCCCCGGCTCACCTGCCTTTGCCTTGCCCAGACATCCCGGTCCTTTGTGGGGAGGAACATCCTTTTCACGAAGCGGGTGGCAAGCTGGGTTATCTGCTGTGCCCGTGCACGTGCTCGCTCTCAGCCTCGGACGTTTCAGCAAGGAGGGTATCTGGCTTAATTCCCCCTACGACTTCCTTCCAGTGACACTCTGAAGTGGGAGTGAAGCCATGGGAGTAGCTTTTGGCTGGAGTGACTGGAGGAGCATGGTTTTCTGGGTCCATCGTTGTGTAACGGGAGCCTAACTGCGGACAGTAGAATATGCACGAAACCAAAAAACACCCAAAACCCGCACACTTGCAAACATCAATGAGGAAGTTATTTCAATTAGAGCGGGACTCACGTTAGAGTATCTTCAACTATGGACGTCTCTTAATATACTCCAAGACATGTCTTTATTGATACTGCTAAGAATTGGAGTTCAATTCAACTCTTCTGGAACACCGCTATTTTTCATCTTTCCCAACACTTAACTTCATCCGCTATGAATAGCAGGGTTCATAATCCATGGTAGAAAAGTGCGTCGAACTACTTTTTCCAAAAAAATAACACTAAGTTGATAACTTCCATTCTCTAGAGGGCCTTTGCGAAACCCTATAGGAATTCTGTGGCAATACCTGGCTGGGCTATACCAACATTTTGTTTAATAAATGTGTAGTATCATCAGAGTTCCCACCTTCCTGGGTTTCCTTCCCGCTAGAAATCTGCGGCCAAAGACAGGCCAGGCAGGGGGTTTAGCATATTGGGGGCCAGTATCCCCAGAAGGCTCAGCCAAGCTATGGGGTCAGAGTGGGAATGAAGGCAGCAGGACTGCCCCACTGGTGTGTGTAAGCCACACACGTTGACCCGTGATGGCCAGGGAACCCCTACTGTCATGTGATGTGACACGGCCCCCTCACCTGGCCTGGTACCCGTCTCCCAGCTTAGTGACAGTGCCCAGATGGGCAGGAGCAGAGGAGGAATCGAAGCTGAACTCGCCCGGCACCCTTGGCGGCTACTGAGGCCACCGCCATGGCCGCCATGGTCCCGTCCAGCAGCAGATACGCTAAGATGGTTCTTTCTCTATTTTCAGTGAGTGACCTGGGAACGAATAAGTGGATGTTCAGACTTTCTCCTAGAACTGGGCCCACACGTAATGTTAAAGGGCTAGACGGGACATTATGAGGCTACCCACTCCATTCTTCTCACCTCATCCTTCTCTCCCCATCACAGCCGTCCCTGACTGGGGAGTAGCACCACCTTCAGAGACCAGTTCTCCACCCAGGGGAGGGATATTCTCAGCCTCCCTTCAACGAGCTAATCATATGTTTCAAAACCCTCTTCCCTCCCCTTTTCCCTTGCCTAAAGCCCTCTGGCTGCAATTTGACTCGTTTTTCTCTTGTTCTGTCCTCAATGGAGAAGGGGATGAGTAAGCCATCCTGTTTCGCATCATTTCTCCACCTTTTTTTTTTTGGCTGCACGGCCTGTGGGATCTTAGTTCCCCGACTAGGGATTGAGCCCGGACCATGGCAGCGAAAGCTCCGAGTCCTAATCATTGGACTGCCAGAGAATTCCCCATCTCTCCAGCTTTGAGGTTTGTCGTCGTCATTGTTGGTGGCTGTGTTGAATATTTCTTAAGCCCCCACGAGATGTTAGCTGCTGTCTTAAATTTAATATTTAAAAAAATATTTCCAGAACTCATTAGGTTGGATCATAGGAAATTGCTGTTTTATAGTTCCAAAAAAAAAAAAAAAAGCAACAGTTAAATAGGGAAAAAAGTCATAACATCACTCCTCATTTCTTGCATTGCTGTTGTTACCCAGAACAAGAGAAATGAGACCCCACAGGCTTCAGCCCTGGTCAGACCACTGAGTTCCATTGCAGAAGCTCCACTCTTGCTGAGATCATCTGACAGCTGGACCCACATTCAGAGGAGCACAGCCAGGCAGGAGGAAGCAGGATGTCCCCACAGCAGCTCGGATTGCCCTGTTTCCACCCCAGCAGGGATTTCAGCTGAACCAAGATAACGCCCTTTCTCTCTACCCCACACAGGCATTCCTTCCCATCCACCCATGGGACCCAATGCCCATGAATGTCAGGCAAGGCCGCAATCACATAGGTGTCACTGTTTTTGGAGGCTGGAGAGGTCTCTTACAGAAGATCTGTGAGCTCCACCCCATGTGCTTCAAACTAAGAGCTTCTAAGCCCTCAATTGAAAAAAAAATACTAGTTGCTATAGTCTGAATGTTTTGCATCCGGCCCCCCAAATTCATATGTTGAAATTCTAACCCCCAAAGTGATGGTATGAGGAGGTTGTGCCTTTGGGAAGCGTTTAGGTCATGAGGGTGGAGCCCTCAGGAAGGGGATTAGCGCCCTTAAAAAAGAGGCCCGAGAAATCTCCCTTGCCCCTTCCAGCATGTGAGGACACAGAGAGAAAGCACCATCTGAGAACCAAGAAGTAGTTTCTCACTAGACACCCAGCCTGTCAGCATCTTGATCTTGGACTTCTAGCCTCCAGAACCGTGAGAAATAAATTTCTGTTGTTTCTAAGCCACCCAGAAGCCAGTTTACAGTATTTTGTTATAGCAGCCTGGATGGACTAAGACACTAGTTTTTTTTGTTTGTTTTTTGTTTAAAAAAAATTTTTTTTAAATTTATTTTATTTATGGCTGTGTTGGGTCTTCATTTCTGTGCGAGGGCTTTCTCTAGTTGCGGCAAGCTGGGGCCACTCTTCATCGCAGTGCGCGGGCCTCTCATTATCGCGGCCTCTCTTGTAATTGTGGCTCACGGGCCTAGTCGCTCCACGGCATGTGGGATCTTCCCAGACCAGGGCTCGAACCCGTGTCCCCTGCATTGGCAGGCGGATTCTCAACCACTGCGCCACCAGGGAAGCCCAACACTAGTTTTTAACCGTTCACTTTCCGACCACCTACGTAAACTCCAAGAGCGTTCTAGAATAATTTAAAATTTTTGTGAAAAGTACCCCTTGATGGGAGGGGATGGTTGGGGGGAGGTGTTACTGGCGTCTAGTGGGTAGAGGCCAGGGATGCTGCCCAACGTCTTAGGCTGTACAGGCCAACCTCTCAGAACAGAATGTCAGCAGTGAGAACCCCTGCTGGGTGCATACCATCCTGTAAGCAAAGCATTGTCATCCTTCTTTCCTTTGTACAAGAACCGTAAATCATATACCAGGATTTGAGCCCAGGTCCGTCTCAACAAAAAGCCCAGGCGCCTCCATCCCCACCGTGCCCCAAGGATGAGGAGAGACGGAGATTCAGGAGGGATGGGGGATGGAGAGAGGCCGCCACACCCACCTTCCAACGCCCCCCGAGAAGATTGGAGCAGGGGTGTGGGGTTGGAGGAATCCGCTTTAGAGCTTATTCTCAAGTTTGCCCTTAGGACTCTGCCTCACCCTGCATCCCGGGGGCTTATAACCCCAGGTTTGGAAGTTTGTTTTCCTTCGGTCTGCATCTGAATTAATGGCAGTAGCAGTGAAAAGAGGTCTGGCTTACTAACAGTATTCCAGCCACTTTGGATTCTTGTCTTAATTACCTCCCTAATTTGCACGTTTGGTGGAAGACCTGGGGGTGTGAATGCCAGTCGCATTTTTTCCGCTGCTCTCTTTCATCCCGCGGGTTCCTTCTACCATCTGTTGATCTTCAGTGTCTGCCTTCATTCCCTTATTTATGTTCCGAGTGGGTCATTTGTCTTGGTTTCTCATTAGTTTTGCCCTCAGGTAATCCCTCCACCTTCAGAGACGGTAACAATTACATTCCCTTCCTCCATCACCTCTTCTTCCTCTCCTTTACTCTAAATCCAGGGGGAGACGGAGTTGGCCACCTCCTAAGGCAGCATGTGGTGTGCGTTTGGCGGGGGTGGGGGGGTGGGGGGGCATGGTACCCACTCTGGGCGTGGCCAAGGTACAGGGCTGGGCAGAGGCAGGTTGTGTTCACTTTGCCCGCAACCTCTTTAGGATACAGATATTCTGATGCCAGCCCTTGCCGCCCACACCTGGGAGAAAACCACAGCCCACGTCAGCCAACTGGGGTGGTGGGGGGCCGGGGGGGGACTGAGGGTCAAGCCTGGTTCTGCCCCTTGATGCTGTGTCACTGTGGGCGAGCCCTTTCTCTCCTGCATTAGTTGGGTAACCTAATGAGCCGTTGTGAGCATTAGTAAACCAAGTGCTGCTGGCTGCTTGCTAAATAACTAGAAAGGGTTAGTTTGCCAATTAATGTTAGGTCCTGTCCTCAGGACCGCACTATCATTAACATTAAAATGACTAATTAGAGCAAAATCTTTAACAAAAGAGCCACCAGCTGTTGTTTATGGTTTAGAAAAGCAAGTTTTTTCAAAGGGAGGGATTTGCCCCTCTGATGTCAGGAAACCCCTGGTCAGTCTCTGCCTAGCTTTTGACACCTGGTGAAGAACCTCGCCCTGGAGACCCACACTTACCAATGGGAGTGGGTTGTGGTCTGGGCCGTGTTGGTACAAAACAAGGTGAAGAACAGCAGGCTTGTAAACGCTGGGCTCCCCGAAGGTAGGAGACGGGCCAGGTGGAACCGCCTCAGGTGTCCTCTGACTTTATCTTCTCGGGACCATGGCCAACTCCTGAGATGCAAGGGCTGCACAAAAAGAGGCTGCCTCCTTCCCAATGGCAAGGGTGCCTGACACCCTCAGATGTATTCACCCCAGCCCGTCCTGAAATTCAGCTCTCGGCAATATCCGGCACCTCACCTAGGACACTCATTCCTTTTGAAGCTTGTCAGATGCATCAGGCAAACCTGAAAGTGTTGAACTTGTATCCACCCCCCTCCCTGGAGTGGTGGCTTCTGCAGAGCCCACCCTCAGAGGAAGTTTCTGAAAGAGAAAGAAAAGGACAAGCAGCTGTAAAGAATGAGAAGCCTGGACCTCAGAATCAGAGCCCAGCTGGGCGCTCAGACCAGCTCATCGTCACCTTTCCTCTCTGATCCGTAGAGTGGAGGTGACGGCTCCCACCTTCAGTTCATGAGCTTCTGCCTCGGGGCATGGCCTAGAAAGGGCCGCCAGCCCCTCATTTCTCCAGAGAAAGACCACAGAGAGACTAAGATCTTGAATTACAAGGCCTACTTTGGAACCTAGAGTCATCCTAGAGGATAGGCTTGGTGAATGAAGACTCAGCCTTTCTTAAGAATTGATATCAGGCACCTAAAAATAAATAAGATTTTAAAACCTTGATCTTGAAAAGTCTGGCTGCTCTGGCAGCGCTGACTCGGCTGCTGCTTTAGCCAAGAGCTGGTAGCGGGGGCTTCTCTGCACCTGCTGTGGTGTGTGTCATGCACGCAGGGAGCCCGGGCCCAGGAGCCTCCATCCTGCTGTCTGGTTCTGGCAAGACTCCCAAACCCCTGGCTTCTGGATCTGGCAGTGGCCCAGGAGTCGTGCCAGGCGGTCTCTGGGGTTTCCTCCACCTCTGGAGTCCTAGGACTCTGTATCCCATGGTCGGTTGTTACGAGAAATGTGGGGAGATGTTTGCTGAGGCATCAGAATCCCAGATGCTCAACCAACAGCCTCCAGGGGCCACAGCTGCCCCACAAGGTCCCCACGGGACCAAAGCACAGAGCGTAAGGGTAAGGTGAGGCAAAATGGAACACTTCATGCTTTAGCAGGGTCTTTGGGCTCCAAGCCTCATTGTGGTCTCCTGGCGAACCAAACTGGGTCACAGGTGAGCTCTTTGGCCTCACCATGGGACAAGCCACCCAGAGCCAGTATTATAATCCCAGTGTCCTAGGCCCGCTCCAGGACACATGGACAAAACAGGACACACGGACAAAAAGGGGCAGTTTAAAGGGCAGTGAATCCCAAAAGAAGACACGCCCTTCTCACTCGGTAGATTTTGACCTCTTCCCTCTTCGTAACAAAAGTTCCTCCTGGCCCCAAGCCCTTGGTCTTGATTCTGACCAATATTGGCTATTCTCTTTCCTATTTGGACTGGGGTTGCACTCCCCCATAGATGTCAGAAAGGGTCTTAACATTGTGCTTCTACGCCATTGATCCCAGGCCACTGGGGCAGTTCCTTCCTTTCCTCCCTTCCTCCTTTCCCTCCCTCCCTCCTTCCCTTCCTCCCTTCCTTCCTTCTTTCTTTTTTATAACCCTTCTTACCTCTCCATCAGATATATGCAGACCAGCACGGCTCTTCCACATTTGATCAGGGCGTTGGTGAACTTGGCAAGCTCACTCCTACTGGACAGGACTCGGAAGATCCTCTGTCCATCCCCAAGCTTCAAGCTACACTATGGTCACACCATCTCAGAGCAGCCTGTAAGAGTCCCTGCCATTTGAGGTTGGATCGTCAATGTCTGTGATGACGTCATTGGGCCACCATATCAACCTTGGACTTCTCGTTGCACGAGCTAATAAAACCCTATGTGTTTAGGTCCGGGGTCATCAGACTCTTTCTTTAAAGGGCCACATAATAAATATTTTAGGTTTTCAGACCATTTGGTCTCTCATTACTCTCTGCTGACATAGCACAAAACAGTTACAGACAATTCATCAACAAACAAGCACGGCTGTGTGCCAATAAAGCTTTATTTATGGGCACTAAATTTTGAATTTCGTATAATTTTCATGTGTCATGAAATATTCTTTCCTTGATTTTTTTTTTTGATTATTTAAAAATGTAAAAATCATTCTTACGACTTCCCTGGGGGCGCAGTGGTTAAGAATCTGCCTGCCAATGCAGGGGACACGGGTTCCATCCCTGGCCCGGGAAGATCCCACATGCCACAGAGCAACTAAGCCCGTGAGCCACAACTACTGAGCCTGTGCACCACAACTGCTGAGCCCATGCACCTAGAGCCCGCGCACCACAACGAAGAGTAGCCCCCGCTCGACGCAACTAGAGAAAGCCCGCGCACAGCAATGAAGACCCAGTGCAGCCAAAAATAAATAAAATAAATAAATTTAAAAAAAATCATTTTTAGCTTGCAGGCCATACAGAAACAGGCAGTGGGCTGGATGTGGCCCCTGGGCTATAGTCTGCTGACCCTTGGTTGAAGCTGCTGTTCCGTGGATTTTCTGTTTCTGGCAGCCTCGTGCAATTTTATGTGACGTAGTGATGGGGATGAACCTTTTTTTTTTGGCAAGCATTTTTTAATTAATAAAAAGGATTAAAACAGTCAAATTCAAATGAACTCTGGGACTCAAAAACTTCTAGTTTCTAGTTGCAAAATCAACACATAATGGAAAAATCCAATGACATTTAAAAATGTAAGATCCATTTTTTAAAAATAAATTTATTTATTTATTTTTGTCTGCATTGGGTCTTCATTGCGGCGCGCGGGCTTTCTCTAGTTGTGGCGAGTGGGGGCTACTCTTCGTTGTGGTGCATGGGCTTCTCGTTGAGGTGGCTTCTCTTGTTGCGGAGCATGGGCTCTAGGCACGCAGGCTTCAGTAGTTGTGGCACGTGGGCTCAGTAGTTGGGGCTCACGGGTTCTAGAGTGCAGGCTCAGTAGTTGTGGTGCATGGGCTTTGTTGCTCCCCGGCATGTGGGATCTTCCTGGACCAGGGCTCGAACCCGTGTCCCCTGCATTGGCAGGCGGATTCTTAACCACTGGGCCACCAGGGAAGCCCAAAAAATGTAAGATCCATTTTTTTATGGAGTTCTTTTACTTGCATTTGCAAATACAGCGGTGCACCCATTTCAGAGATTAGCCTTAGCAAGATCTGCTTTTAACCTGTATTGTGTCACATCAAAATGCTGTTGTTCTGATTTCTTATGGAAGAAGTGAAGAAACTGCTTGCTCTTAACAGCTAATTAAGTATAAGCCTGTTGAGTAACTATAAAGTATGCAAAAAAGACCAGGGGATTTGCCAATGTGATGAAGTGTGTAACTGGTTCCATGGTGTCCCAGGGGTTCCCCCACCAAGCGAGTTGGGCCATCACCCAACCCCAAATGGACAGCAGTTCTAATCCAGCCCACAGGAGTCTGCTGGCTTTGGCTTCTGAGCAAGCTTCGATTCTACATGCATGTATTATAGAAAAATGATTCCTAACCCGTTGTACTTTTTTGTGTCTGTTTCAGAGGGTCTTGCTGTTGGAGTTGGATTTGGAGCTGTAGAAAAGACGGCATCTGCTACCTTTGAGAGTGCCAGGTAAGCCGACACCTAGTGCCTTAGAGCGTGGCACTGCACCCGGTGGTGCCCGGAAGTGCCTGTTGCCTCGGGTGAGCTGTCTGCACATAACTGTGCAGCAGCCCCAGCCCCCCAGGTCTGACTGGCGGAGGCGAGGAGGAGGTCAGGGACCCTCATACCTGAGAGAGGTACTCTATCAAGAAGCAGGTTTACGCCACGTTTTTCCAATGAGCTGTCTGATGGGTAACCGTTTTGAAAACCAACCATGGATATAATCGCATGCTGTTCTCCAAACGCTTTAAATGTATAAGTACATGATAAAGACAGTGTCCTGGGGGGACTGGTTCCAGGACCCACCGGCGGATACCAAGATCCTCGAATGCTCGAGTACCACGGTCGGCCCTCGGTGTCCACGGATCCTGCCTCCGCAGGTTCCGCATCCGCGAACTCAGCCGTGGGGGGATGGCAGGATCCGGAGGCCCAGCTGTACCTCGAAGGCAGCAGCTGACGCTCCTCACCGCTCTCTCCTTTAGAAGCCCTCGCTTTCTCTTTCTGGCCACTGGCCTCTCCGGGTTGCCTCCCTCTTCCGTCTGCTTCTTCACAGGCTCTTCTGCAGGTTCGTGTCCTGCGGCCCGTCCTGAAATGTTGATGTCCCCCAGCGCTCCATCTCTAGGGCACCCTTTCTTCTCACTTAGTGCACTCTCTCTGGGGATTCTGCCCCATGCCCATGGCTTTATTTTCCATCTGTTTGCTGGTGATGCCCAAGTTGATCTTCTGCCTAGATTTTTCCCCCGAACTTATTCTTACGGGTCCGGCCACCATCCGTATGTCTCCGCTCGGGTATTTCGCAGGATCCCTGCACCCAGCATCTCCAAAGTCGAACTATTGTCCCCATCCGCTGTCATGCAAAACCCCAGGGTTCCCCATCACCACCTGGTACCCGGTCGACCAAGCCAAACTCACTGTCATCCTCGGCTTCCTGTTTCCCCTCGTCTTCCCTAGACAATCAGCAGGCCTTGTAGATTCTTCCTTTCCTCTCGCTCTGTTGAATTACAGGGCCTAGATAAGGCTGCAGGCTTGGGACCACAAAGAGGCATCATGGAGATAAGCTACCTGGTCCACCTGTGCCCACAAAACCACGAATACTACAGCCTCCAGGCTGAAGGAGGGCGGGTGGAGCCTTCTGTCCAAGGGCGGCAAACTCCGACGCCTGTAGAGAACTAAGAGGTAACAGATAAGTGCAGACAGGCAGGTGGAGACAGTTGGGAGTGGCGAGGACAGAGGTGAACTTCGAACAGACGGCACGAACACTGTCTAAAAGGTGCTCGAAATCACAATTATTTTGAAAACATAATTCAGGTCAAAGAGATGGTCCAGGGGCCCCTGGTTTCTGTATCGAAACCACACATTTCTCACTCCACTGCCCTCTGACTGGTATAATCTCAAACTCTACTTTTTACCCGCCTAAGGCAATGGCACCACCTCCTTTAATGATCTGCCCTGTGTCTAGGGATCATGGTTGCCAGGAACTCATTCCTCACGGAATCCCTTTCTCCCCTCTTCCCTCGTTCCCAACCTTGCGTGGGGCCTCTTTACAGCCCATCACCTCCTTTTCTCGATTCCCTCAGCTGCTCTGGGGCCCCTGTGTGTCGCTGTAGTCACTGAATTCTAATGCTTCGTGTTGAGGGACGTGTCTGCTCCACGAGGCCCCGAATACGCGTGCGGGCTGGCACAGTTCTAGGTTGAGATTTTCTCTGTTCTCAATTCTTCTTCCTGCCTGTTGGACTCCCAAGTCACTTCCTTGCCCTGACTCCAGGGTCATCATTAACAAGATGCCTGTGGCGAAAATCACAGGAGCCATGGATGGGGAGAAGCCTTTAGAATGTAAGAAGTGTCACCAAAATCCAGGGCTGATTGTGATTCGTCATGCCCTGCGGGCTGCTCTTCCTGACCCGGGCCGGGGAGGGGGAGTTGGGCTTTGTCCCCCGGTACAGCCGTTTTGATCTTGACTTGGTTTAGACCACAAGGAACGACAGGGGTGGGCAGTGTTGGGCGGTGGGGGGGGGGGGCACGTGCTAAGGAGCCCTGCGGGGCTGACCCCTTAAGCATCCAAAGGCCAGGTCCTCCCAGAACTTGGGGAGCTGCACGTGCTCCAGAAATGTCTGTGCCAGCGAGTGACAGCCCAGCCCCATGCACTGCGCTCACGGGCCCGGCTTCCTGTCTGGTGGCACCATGTCTCCTGCAACCTCAAGATGTCAACTCCGATGTCCCTCTATTCTGTCACCTGCACTTTCTGCTAACCTTTACGTTTCTGAAGAAAGCAGAGCGAAAGCCTTTCCAACCCAACTCCCCCCTTCCCTAGGCCAGACAGATCCTCTCTGAGTTACATAAACCCTCAACGGGGCTCTCCAGCTGGGATCGGGCTGGGGCGCTGGACTGGGTATTTTCAACCTCATAAAACCCTCTGATAAACAAGCATCCTTGGGGGGGTTTATGCCCCTACACTCCACCCACCCCCGTCACAGCCGGTGGGCAGAGCCGTTAGAGCTTTGCCCGCATCACCACTGTGTCCAGGGTATCAGGAGTAGGGGTGGGGGGAGAGCATGTTCACGCAGGCCACAGAGAGGGAAAGAGGGTGACCTCATGCAGACCCGCTGCTTCAGCCTGTCTTCCCCACTTACAAATCCATATATAGTTTGTGATTTGGGTTCTTCCTTTCAGATTCCTCTGATCTTACTCTTCAGCGGTAAAACTCAGAACAGCCCCCAGGCAAGGCTTGTAAGCCTTCTCAGCCCTTAGCTCATGCTGCAGACCAGGGTTTCGTGGGAGGGAAAGGAGGGAGGGAGGGAGAAAAAAAGGAGAAAACAGGCTAACACTGAGGGGAGGGGTGCAGAAACAGTCATCAGACGATTAAATACATCTTTTGAAAGAGCGAGGTTTTGCTTTTTAGAATTCCAATTCTATGTAATTAACAAGCGACACACCTAAAGCACAACGTGCAAAGGTGGCAGATAGAGGAATGAAAGAAGACGCAAGGTGAATGCTGATCAAAAGAAAGCAGGTATTACAATGTCAGTATCAGACCAAGCCGACTTCAAGGCAGACAGCTACAGAAAGAATAAAGGTCAGTACTTAATGAAAAGAGAAACAATGTACCGGGATGACAGAACGATCCCGCATCCGTAAGCTTCTAGCAACATCAGCCTCAAAATGCTCAAGAAAAATTGTCAGAATTGCAGGGCACAGCAGACAAAACTGCAGTCATGGTGGGGAGTACCATTCCCCTCTCTGACACTGATAAAATAAAGCGTTACCAAATGTACATAATGGACACATGTAGACCCCCAACCCAGCAATTAGAAAAACTTAAACATTCCTTCCAAGCACATGTGTGTATGTTTCCCAAAACTGATTACAGTACTGTGCCACAGAGAAAGTCAGAACACCCCCAGATCAATACCATTCAGACCACACTCTGACCTCAGTGCGATGTAATTGAAAATCAGTAACAAAAGAGATAGCTAAAATAATTGGTTAGTGGGCGGTGAAACCGTCAGGTGCCATAAGATGAGCACAGGGAGGGATGCAAACCAAATTACCTAAGAAACCAGTGGACGAAGGGCAAGGTCTTCCCCCATCTCAGGGGCGCTTCATAGAACGGGTGGCCTTAAAACAGGAGCGTGGCGGCTGTCCGCCTGGAGAAGCGGAGGTGATAAGGGCAGTTAGTACTGCGAGCTGGTGGGTGGGTGATGTCACCGAGATGGGATTCGTGTGGCGCTTTGTGGAAGTTAGACTGAAGGCCAAAGAAAAAGTGCGTTCTTCAGCAAGAGGCTGACAGCCTTGGTGGGTTCCAGTGCCCAGCAATGTTAAAGCCCAGGAGGAGACTTAAACATTAGTCTGGCTCAGTGGAATACTTTTGGGGGGAAGAGGTAGACAGATCCGTGTGAAGAACCCAGCAATTGAACAGATGCTATTGACACCACTGCTACGTGTTATAGCAGCTGCGAGGAAGATAAGGGATGAGTTGACGATGGTGGGAATGAAGAGAGATTGATGGGAAGAAAACGTTTTAAGTGCAGAACAAACAGGCAGCATTTGTCAACCGACTCTGTTGTCGTGTGGGAGGGAGAATTCAAGTTCGGGAGACATAAGTAATCACATAGGTAGCTGAAAGGGGCTGAGAGGGAAGGAGGGATGGGTCTGCATGGATTCGGGAAAAGAAAAGAGTTAGCTGGCAAATGCCTGGGACGTGTGGACCAAGCTAGCTGAGCCAGAGAGAGTTCTCTGTTCATTTAGCGGAGGGGTCGGCAAATGATGGCGTGTGGGACAAATATGGCCCACACCCGCTTCTGTAAATGAAATTTTATTGGAACACAGCCATACCCAAGTTCCCCATCAAAGGCTCTGACACCAGGAAAGAGGACAGGTAGGGTCCCAGCATATAATTTGTGTACGGCTGCTGCCATCTAGTGTTCCGATGCTGTTACTTCATCACCTCTATGGAGCGCCCCCGCCCCCGGCCCTCTTCCACCTGGCCCACCTTCCTCCTGCACTAGATAGCCTACATCGTCGGGGGATCCCTTCAGAATTCAACATCCCCTGAAGGATGACGAGTCTCAGCCAGCAAAGGGCCGCCTGTAATTCAAGGGAAACACAGCTTTCTTCTTTCTGATCTGGTCCCACAGCAATTTCTTTGGGTTTCACCGCAAAGAAATTCTTCAGACCTCCTGTCCTTGGGGAGTTGGCTGCTTCAGCGGTTTTTCCTTTCTGAAGTGTCATTACATCCAGAGCACGCGTGCCCCGGAGAGGAAACATGCCCTCCGCTCTCACTTAACTCCGTCGCAGGCATAATTCAAACCAGCAGGGAGAGCGAGGTGATTTATGCGCCAGCATTTCACTTCACACGTTGCTTCCTACTTAAGCTTTGACTTAAGCACAAGTCGAGAGGCGTTTGTAATCCGGGAGCACGCCCTGACCGACAGGTACCGCAGGCATCCCGGAACAGGCTCGGGCAGAGGACCCTGGCCGCACACCTCACGGCGCACCACGCAGAAGCCACAGAGCGTAGCCTGGATTTTTGGTTTTTTTCCTGCTGAGCGCCCCGACCAGCCGATGCTAATCAACACCCAGACGCTTAGCAAAGGACGCCTGGTAGCTTAGCCTGCATTCGGACCTAACATAGCTCGTTGAGTTACACATGCAGGCATCAAAATAAATTTTAGGGGGTGTGTTTGCCCCTCGGATCAAAGAGTAAAGCAAAAGTCAGGTATATCTTTCTGCCCGGCTTCTAAACCAGTTATGCCTGTTGAAATAGCAGCGCTCGTTTAAGACAGCAGCTGCTAATCAGCCAAGCAGCCGTTTGTTTCGAAACAAGGACAAGCAGTCGATGGGTACGTCTCTGTGCGTAGACCCGTGTGTGCGCATCCACCTGGGCAAGGTGTCCCCCTGCTTCCGCTCAAGTTTATTCAGGGAAACACGTGGCGGGGGGAGGGGATTTAGGGAAATAAAAGATGCGCTTTCTCATTAGAGTTCGCCCAAGCGTCTCTTAAGGAGCAGGCTGGTCTCCCAGTGTCCCCAGGCCTCCCTGTGGCGGGACCGAGTTCCCAGACGAGACCGTCTCTTCCTCAAGGCTGCCCATCTTGCCCCCCTCCCTGCCCACTGAACTGGGTCTCAGCATTCGCCGGGGAGGCGGGAGCCAAAGCCCAGCCTAGGCTCCCTGGAGAGTGGTCTCTAGCCTGAGACGTGGAACCCCGGCGTGAGGACACGCTCTGACTCAGCCAGCCACACCCGTGCTGTCCTCCCCACCACCCCTCCCTTCCATCACGTCAGCAGAATTGGAAGGAAATTCTTGCACTGTTGCTTATTTGCAGTAGCAGGTGGCACGTTAGCAGATATGGTTTAGTATATGCAAACAAGCCCTTCTCTTGAACCCATCAAACCACCTTGCCTGGAATTCTAGAGTCATCTACTGACAGCTCCTTCCCGAAACTTCTTCTTTCCGGTCCTCCCACACAGCTGCTCGCCTTACCTTGAATTATTAAGAGCGTTTGGCAGTGGTGGAGGGCAGGCCGTGGTTGGCAGACAGTGCCACCGTGCGGTAGTGGGACGTCATAGCTTGACTCTGGGTAACACGCACCTGGCCATCTGCCCGCGTCTTTGGCTCTTACTACCGACGTTTCAGTTTCCACGTGTGTCACGTGAGAGAGGTGGGTTGCATCTGTGGTTCTAAGACCACCAGGCTTTGTGGGACAATAAAAATGTCCCCCAGGCACGTGAAGACTGATGTAGAAATACCACCTTTTATATTTTGCAAAGTAAAGGCGTTGAGAGAAAGCTGCTCTCACTGCCAATCACTCTCTCTTAGAAATTGTATTATCACCAAAATTAGTTCATAAACTCAGGATAGAACAAAGTCCTTTCTGCCCCCAAACAGGAACTTACTTCTCTCTCTCTTTCTTGCTCCATTCAAATTCACGAAAACCTTGTGCAATAATAATATGTAATTATGTTCTTAATACAAATTAGTCTGTTAAGTCCCATTGGCTAATGCATAAAGATGACCTTGACTCTCCAATTTATTCTACTACTGTCTTTTAATCTATGTTGAAAATCCAGTTTCTCTAAACCAGGATGATGTATTTTTTATTATTTTCTTTTGTGTTTTTCTTCCCTATCATCTTTCCGTGTACACAGAAGCCATCTCGGGGTGGGGAGAGAGGAAGTCACAGCCTCAGGAAGGATCTTGATTCCTGAATTACTAGTTTTATCCAAAAAAGAGAGCAGTTTAGCTTGGGAAAGAATCTGATCCTGGAAAAGGGGAAACTCCATTTAATTGATTAATTTTTTTCCCGCTGCTGTGTGGAAATGGGGGCTATAGGACAGGGTGTAAATCTTGACATGGACACCCATGAAATATGCTCATTTGCCCAAAACGGGGTTTGCGGTGTGAGCTGAGAGAAGTCAAGGAACACAGGCAACTCCAGACCCTTGTCCTCTGCTCCCACGGCCGCGAAGAAAGCAGATGCTCACACGTGGGGAGGGGGTGGAGCGCCCCCTGCGGGCAGCTGCGCACGTGCGCACGCGGGGAGCCCTGAGGACCCAGTCAGTGAGGCCCCGGGGTTGCACTGGGGGGATGGGGGTGGGGAAGAGGACCGGGACCCGCGCTCCCCAGGCCCCGTGATGTGGCACAGGCGCGTTCCCAGAGGGCGGGGGCGGCAGCAGAAGCGGTAGGCGCGAAGCGCCCTCTCCCAGCTCTGAGCTGGGGCGCCCGTGGGACTCGGGGCTGTTGGGTAGCGCTGCAGGGTTGGGACACGGCTCTCTGGGGAATGAGGTGGCTGAGCAGTGCCTGTGTGAGGGCAGCTCGCGTCTCCGACCTCGTCACCATCCATCCAACCCCACCCCATTTGCGCTCCGGGCAGAGGGCCAGGTGCCCACAGGGATGGCTCCCAGGCTGCCTTCTCTTTCCCCATCCCCGCCGTTCATGCCGGGTGGATGCTGCAGCAGGAATGAAGCCTCCTACCTGGCTCCCAGTGGCACCGTTGAGCCCAGAGCCCTGGAATGCAGGCGCATGGCACCCAGCTGTGAGCAAACCCAGAGTCAACCCCGGCCGGCTTCCAGACGGGCCGGTAAAGAGCTGGGCACGGCATCCTGCCTGGGAGCGACTTAATCCCCCTCCTGCATCCTCCCCTTCTACCCACCCGCTTCTCCCAGGGCACAGCCGCAGAGCTGTGCAGCCCTCACCACTCTCTGCTTCCAGAACATTCTCGTCACCCCCAACAGAAACCCCACACCCACGAGCCGTCAGTCCCCCTCCCTCCCTCCTCATAGGCCCTGGCAACCACGAACGAGTCTACTTTCTGTCTCTATGGATTTGCCTGTTCTGGACATTTCATGTACATGGAATCAAACCATGTGTGGTCTTTCATGTCTGGCTTCTTCCACTTAGCATCATGTTTTCCGGGTTCAACTGTGTTGTAACTCCTTTTCATGGCTGAAGAATATTCTGTTGTATGGCCGTACTACATCAGTTAACAGAGGTTTGGGTTGCTTCAGCATTTTGGCTATTACAAATAGTGTTGCGGTGAATACTGGCATACAGGTTTTTGTGTGGACATAGGTTTTCATTTCTCTTGGGTACATACCAAGCAGTGGAATTGCTGGGTCGTATGGTAACTCTAAATTTAACGCTTTGAGGAAGGGAGTTTTAAAAATGACCTTCTATGCCAAAACAAAAGGATCCAGATTAGGCCAAGAGTTTATTTTAACCTTGAAAGTTCCATTCCCCAAACATCATCATCGCAGGAGCCCTTCCCAGGGCCGATCCCCTTCCTCTCGGGCCTTAAACCACAGGAATGCCGAGTGTTACAACCATAGGTGGTCTCCGCCGTGTGCTTGCTGTGTGCTCCGTTCTGCACTGTCCTCGCTCTTCGTTCTCTTGTTGGCTTTTCCATGAGAATACTCATGGGGGAAGGACCCCTGAGTTGCCCCATTTTACAGACAAGAAAGTTGAGGCACCGAGAGGTGCTCTGTCCACAGCCTCAGAGCTGGTAAGGCGAAGGGCCAGGTATGTTCCTAGGTCTCTGGCTGAGGACCTAGCCCTCTCCTGGAGCATGTGGTGGCCTGTGAGGTGGTTTGGCCACGATGAGAGGCTGAGTGACAGAGCCCGTGGGGAGTGGGCAGGCAGGTCTTGCTTCCCGCTGAGCTTCCTTTGCTGCAGACCCTTTTGCGTAGGTGCGTGGTTGGGGGTGGGGGGGGAGGAGGGTATGGAAGAGCCTGGATTCCGGAGCTAGGCAACCTGGCTTCACACCCCGGCTCTGCCACTTACTGGCTGTGCGACTTTGATGCGTTGCTTTTTTTTTTTTTTTCCCTGTGCCTCCGTTTTCTGGTCTGCAAAATAAGAATAATAATCGTTTCTACCTCAATGGGTCGTTCTGAGAATTAACTGAGTTTATACGCGCAAAGCCCCGACACAGGGCCGGCGTGTAGGAAGGCTGTATACAGTGAGGCTGTGATGTTTGCTTCCTGGCCTGCCTGTTTCAGACACTACACTCCAGAGAGATGCCCAGCCCACCCCTGTCCCAGCCCGGGCTCCAGGACAAGAGCTCCCTGTCCCCCCTCACCCCGCCCCCCCGAAAGAGAACCGGTTCAGAAGCGGCTTCCACAGTCCGTGTGGACCCAGCACGCAGGCCAGAGGCCCGGGTCCAGGACGCCAGGGTCTCTAGGTGTTGCTTCTGCTCTCCCGTGTCGTGGGCTCCATGCCTGACACTAGGCCTTAGTACCCTCCCCTCCGTCCCCCCTGCCCCCCCTGCCCCCCCCCCCCCGCCTTGGCCCTCCCAGGCTGATTTTGCTGTCGTGTCTCACCGCGGAGTTGGCGTGCTGGTTGACTCTTGCCCTGGTCCTGCTCAGTGAATGTAGCTATTTGTCCATCCCGCACCCTCACCTGGAGCCTCTTCTCTACCCTACGGGGGACCCAGGACCGGGCTGGGAGTGGGCTGCTCTACACCCGGCCTCGACGGCCCGCCTGAATTCTGCAGGTGGTTTTCTAGCGGGCAGCCCCGTCCAGACGGCACGAGCTGCTGCTTCCCTCTTGCCCCCCCCCACCCCCCCCACCCCAGTTCTCTGGACTCACTCTCAGGCCCCCCCGTGTCACCGCACGAGTTACACGCCCAGAACAGGGAGGGAGGCCCTGAGTGCCCTCCTGTGTCTGCCCGGAGGCAGCCCCTCTCCAGCAGCAGCACGAGGAGCCGTTTATACCGGGCCCCTCCCCCTGCACGGCCCCCGGCCATCTCCACCCAAGTCCCCGGCGACAGGGTTGGCCGTCTTGGCACGGGGGACCGATCTCTACACAACGTGCACTCTGTTTAGCCTGAAGCAGGCTTCAGGGGAGGCTCGGACCCCGCAAGGCTCTTTGAGAACAGCAGCGTCGTTTCTCTGTGGCTTTCCCAGGCGCTGGAGATGACACAGACTTTTCCCTCCTCTAGTCCCATCGCTGCCCGGTCCATCCTCCTGGACAGCTCGTTACAAGCGGCGAGAGGCCGAGAGCGACTGTGCTTTTCAGAGCCGTGGGCAGCGTTCGGTTGGGCTGCTGGTGTTGACTGCACTGCATTTTGCCGGGCCAGCCAAGAGAGGCAGCTTGGGCGCATCGGTGGGTTCGCCACGTGGCACTAGTGGCTGCCTTTAGGGGCTGTTTACATGCACTGCTCAGTCTTTACTGCCATCCCAGTAAAGAGGGGAGGACACAGAGCCCGGGAACTTTCCCTGAGGTCATGCTTACGGCAGGTGGCACGTTTTGAATTAACACCTCTGCCCCTGCTGGCTCTCTCACCCCACCCTTGCCTCTGGCAATCATGGGACAGTCACGAAAGCTAACATGTACTGAGTGCTTTCCACGTGCAGATCCTGTGCTCCTTGACTTCTGGGGAATTCACTAATCCTTAAAGCCGCCTGTGAGGGAGAAATCACTGTGCCCATTTTACGGATGCAGGATGTGCCCCAAGGCACAAGGGAGTGAGGGCAGAGGCAGGATTTGAGCCCAGGCAACCTGGCCCTGCAGCCTGTGCCCTTAACCCTGACACCCTCCTGCCTCCTGTGACCGTAGAGGCTTGAAAACTGGCCCCCAAAGTGGTGTGGGAAAGGAGGTCAGCGCCGTTGTAAAAAGTGTGTAATTTCCCATTGTAAGCACTTTGAGCGTCGGCTCCAGGAGTTCTGATTCCACTGTCCAGTGCGTCTTTAAAATCATGTCTCATTGGGCGAGTTGGGAAACAGAAGCAGATGTGAAAGCTCTTCAGGGAGGGGCAGGTTTTCCAGCCAGCCTCACTGGCAGCAAACATACATGTTCAAGATCGTGTGGCACATCACTCCTGGCATTTGTTGCCACAGTAGGGAACCGTAACCCTTGCCAGGTGCCTCCAGGCAGCAAGGGCTGAGGGGAAGAGGGAGCGAGAAGAGAGCGCTGCAAAGAGACGGCACCAAGATGCTCGGGGCGGCCGCTAGGTCATGACCAACTTCCAGCTAAAAAGGTAAAACAAAAAAAAGGTCCAACCACAAAATTCTTTGGGACTTCACCTCCTGGAAAGCGGACAGACGGCTGGGCTGGGTCACTGCGAGGCCAGAGCTCCCCAGGAAGAGTTACCTGCCTACAGGCTCCAGGACACGGAGAGGTGGTGGTGGGGGGGGCGGGTCTTTAGAACGACGGTGTTGTAGTAGAATGGCATCCCCCAGAGAAGAATGTTGAGTCCTAACCCCCAGTACCGAGAACGTAACCTTAGTTGGCAGGAGGGTCTTTGCAGACGTAGAGAGTTAAGATCAGATCACAGTGGATTAGAGTGGACCCTAAATCCAATGCGACTGGTGTCCTTATTCGACAAGGAGAAAAGTCACACACAGAGGAGGACGCCGGGTGACAACTCAGAGACACCCCGAGGGGAGACGGCCACGTGGTGATGGAACCAGAGATCAGAGTGACACAGCCAGAGGCCAAGAAATGCTACCGGCCACCGCCCGAAGCTGGAAGAGCTAAGGAAGGATCCTTCCCTAGAGATTTCAGAGGGAGCATGGCCCTGCTGACACCTTGCTTTTGAGCATCTAGCCTCCAGGACCATGAGAATAAATCTCTGTTGTCTTAAGCCACCCAATCTGTGGTCCTTGGTTACAGTGGCCACAGGGAACCGATAGATAGGGTCTCCCCAGTGTCCATCCACATCTTCCAAGCCCCACTAGGCTTTCTTCACCTCCTCCCGCGGTGGATGGAAAGCTCTGAGCATGACGCTTGAATCCATCTTCTTCTCTATCCCGATGCATTTTGTTTTCCCCACCCCTTTGCTGGTCTTCATTTCCTATTTCAAAAGGAGGCTCGGGTTTGGTTTGGTTTTAGTTTTTTTTTTTTTTTTTTTTTCCTTAGGCCTCTCTCAGTTCAATTTGAACCCAACTGGAGGAAAGCAGCAGCTTTCTCCTTTTCTGAGAGGCTGCCTTCAGACGCTGGCCCGTGGGAGTCGGGCTGTCCCCTGCACTGGAGCTATTAAACTGTCATAAGAAAGAGGCCTTTGTCACGGGGAACACGGCCCTCGGCTCAGAAACAGAGACAGATTGTGCCAGAAAACAAACAACAGGAAAAAAGGTCCAACCACAAAATTCTTTGGGACTTCAGTCATCGGCTTCTCACTTGTTCTTAAAAGACAAATTTCCTTTCTTTGGTGTTAAGTCCATCAGATAGGTCGTCGGGTTTTTAGTTCTGTCCAGAACCGAGGGCTGGGGGCCTCCACCCAGCTCCCTGTTTGCAAGATGTCATGCCTGCCTGCCTGCAGGTAGGGGAGTCGGAGGTGGCCCTGGACCTGCGCAGGGGGTGGGGTGAGGTTTCGCAGGAGACTGAGGGCCTGACTTAGTTTTCAGTGCAGGAAAGGGGGAAGCGATGAAAAAAGTCACAGAGGCCAAGTTACAAATGTCATGTTACAAATGCGTGGTGACCTTCTGACTTAGCATTGGCTCTGGCAGAGGCCTCAGAGAGCCTCGTTTCATGCAGGAGAGGAACAGAAGGACAGTGACATGCCCAAGGCCACTTCGTTCCCTAATGTCACACCACTGCTGCCTGCTCAAGACCACTGGCCAAAATGCCCCTTGACCCAGCCTGGCACCGGGAACTGCTGCGGCCCGAGCCTTCTGTTTGGCACAATGACCTCAGCCCCCTCCGGGCCAGCTTTCGCCCTTGACCATCTCAGGGTGGGGTGTGGGAGGGCAAATCAGCATTTTCAACAGGGTTCCCCTGTGCTGGGTTGCACCCCACGGCGTGAGAACCACGGTTCTAGAAGGAAAGTGGAGAAGAAAGGCTTAGGGGACCCCCCCACCCCGTTCCCACTGTCCCTTCCGAAGGGTGTTATGCTTCCCAAGGCTGCGGCTTTCCTAAGTCAGGGGAGAGAGGCACCGCTTCAGAGAATGCATCCTCTTAAGGCCAGCATTTCATTGCAGGTGAATGACAACGAAAGAAATGCTGGCTTTTTATTGCAGGAGGGCAAAAGACCACATAATTGGCAGGACCTCATGCAAAATGAAAATGCAGGCTCTCTTGTTCAAAAAGCAGGAAAAAAGCTTCTTCCTTTGTTCTGTGATGTCTCTCTCAACCTGTCATGGTGTTTTGTTTCATTTTATTTTTAAAATTTGTAATTGTGGTAGACTATACATAGCATAAAATTAACCATTTTTAAGTGTATGATTGTGTCATTAAGTACGTTCCCATTATTGTGCAACCATCATATTCTTCATCTCCAGAACTCTTTTCATCTTTTTTTTTTTTGTTTTGGCTGCGTTGGGTCTTCGTTGCTGCGCGAGGGCTTTCTCTAGTTGCGGCGAGCGGGGGCTACTCTGTTGCGGTGACTTCTCTTGTTGTGGAGCACGGGCTCTAGGCACGTGGGCTTCAGTAGTTGTAGCACATGGGCTCAGTAGTTGTGGCTCGAGGGCTCTAGGTGCACAGGCTCAGTAGTTGTGGCGCATGGACTTAGTTGCTCCGCGGCATGTGGGATCTTCCCGGACCAGGGCTCGAACCCGTGTCCCCTGCACTGGCAGGTGGATTCTTAACCACTGCACCACCAGGGAAGCCCAAAGAACTCTTCTCATCTTAAAAAATTAAAACCCTGTCCCCATAAACAACAATCCCCCATCCCCCTACCCCAGCCCCAGGCAACCACCACTCTACTTTCTGTCTCTAGGCATTTGACTGCTTACTCTATAGGGACCTCAGAAAGGGAGTCATTTCATATTTGTCTTTTTATGACGGGCTTATTTCACTGAGCACGATGTCCTCAAGGTTCACCCGTGTTGTAGCCTGTGTTAGAATTTCCTTCTCTTTGAAGGCTGAATAATATTCCGTTGTATGTATGGACCACATTTTGTTTATCCATTCCTCTGTCGACGAACACTTGGGTTGCTTCCACCTCTTAGCTTAGCTATTGTAAATAGTGCTGCTGTGAACACGAGAGCACAAATATCTCTTTGAGACCCTACTTTCAATTCTTCTGTGTGTGTGCCCAGAGGTGGAATTGCTGTACCACGTGGGAATTTGATTTTTAGTTTCTTGAGGAACGTTGTCATGGTGCTTTTTATCTGCTGTTTAAGGCAGGGGTGCTTTCTGGAGGAGTGCAGACCCTCATAGGCTCCCAGGGCCCCACTTGATCATGGCTGGGTGCCTGGGGAGTGTGTGTCCGACCCTGACCTTCCTGGTGCCCAGGCCCCTGAGTGGCTGCCCCGGTTACTCAGCCCTGCATGAAGGAGAGCAGAAAGAAATTGGAGGAGAAAAAGTGAGCGTCAAGGAGCTGTGGTGTTGCCAGGTGAGGTGATGTTGAATATGTACATATAAAGGTCTGTGATTCCAGACTTTTCCGTCAATTGTTGTTCGACCAAGTGAACCTCTCATGGTTGGCCTCCTGCATCCACGTTCCCTCTTCAGCCAGGCAGGTGGGCAGCCCCGAGGACCCAGGTCTGAACCTGGGGCAGGGGCAGGAGGTGCACAGTTTGCGGGCTCCTGGCGGGCCCACCTTCCGGCCAGGTTCAGGGAGCAGCCCCGTGATTACAAAGGGTTACTGTTCTCCGGGGTCTAAACACACGCAGTGTTCAAACTCAAGCTTTCTTCTTTAGCCTCAGTTTCCTCATCTATAGAATGGGGTTGCCTTGAGGAGTACACAGCCGAGAAGGTCAGTCTCTTCTGGGCAGCTGGCACTTGACCCTCGGGAGCTGTTAACAACCCCAGCAGCTGGTTTGAGGGTGCAGGCGGCTGTGGCTGCAGCATGTGGAGACCCCCCCACCCAGGGGCTGGCTGGTAGCTGGGGGCGCATGTCTCTCTTCTGACTCTAGGTCCTTACGGCATCTGCTTGTTGGTGATACACGAGCAGTTTATGTCACTAGAGAACCATGACGTCGTCGCTGCAACCTGTGTGCCGTATAACATGTGGACATCTCGGTAACGCCACATGCCGGTCCATAACCTGGGTCTTCTGCCGCCTTAATACACTCTGAGAGTTTACCCGAGTCCCCACCTAAAGACTAAAAAGGAACCTGGCATGACATGCCCCTCGGTGTGTACCAGACAATGCTTGAAAAATTAACATTTGTTATACCCATTATAAATATACCTAATAACATATTTTGGTAACAGCTTTATTGAGATATAATTCACATACTGTGTAATTCACCCATTGTAAGGTACACAGATTGGTGTGGTTTTTAGTTTATTTACAGAGTTGAGCAGCCATCACCGCAGTCAATTTTAGAACATTTTTATCACCCTCAAAAGGAAAAAGGAACTCTGTACCCTTTAGCAGTTGCCTCTCCCCATTTCTTTTTGACCCCTTCAACCCCTAATCTACTTTCTATCTACAGATTCTCCTATTGTGGCCCCTCTCGTTGTAGATAGATAGATAGACAGATATTTAGGTATATATGGAACTTTATAACATGCGGTCCTCTGTAACTGGTGTCTTCCACTTAATATATATATATATATTTTTAAATTATAGACTATCAAGGAGGAAGGAGGGCTTATTTATTTATTTAATTTATGGCTGTGTTGGGTCTTCGTTTCTCTGCGAGGGCTTTCTCTAGTTGTGGCAAGGGAGGGCCACTCTTCATCGCGGTGCGCGGGCCTCTCACTGTCGTGGCCTCTCTTGTTGGGGAGCACAGGCTCCAGTCGCGCAGGCTCAGTAGTTGTGGCTCACGGGCCCAGTTGCTCCGCGGCATGTGGGATCTTCCCGGACCAGGGCTCGAACCCGTGTCCCCTGCATTGGCAGGCGGATTCTCAACCACTGCGCCACCAGGGAAGCCCTAATATAATGTTTTTAAAGTTAATCTATCGGGGCTTCCCTGGTGGTGCAGTGGTTGAGAATCTGCCTGCCAATGCAGGGGACACGGGTTCGAGTCCTGGTCCGGGAAGATCCCACATGCCGCGGAGCAACTGGGTCCGTGAGCCACAACTACTGAGCCTGTGCTCTAGAGCCTGTGAGCCGCAACTACTGAGCCCACGTGCTGCAACTACTGAAGCCCACGCACCTAGAGCCCGTGCTCCACAATAAAACTGGTAAGAGTGGACATCCTTGTCTTACTCATGTTCTTAAGAAGAAAGATTTCAGTCTTTCACCATTAAGTATGATGCATGATGTTAGCTGTGGGTTGTTCATAAATGCTCTATGTCAGGTCAAGAAAGATCCCTTCTCTTCCTAGTTTGTTGAGGGTTTTTATCATGAAATGGTGTTGGATTTTGTCAAGTGCTTTTTCTGCATCTATTGAGATAATTATTTGGTTTTCATTTTTTTAATCCTATTGATATGGAATATTGCATTGATTTTCAGTTGTTAAACCAATCTTGCATTCCAGGGATAAATCTCCCTTGGTTATGATGTATAGCTTCTTTTTATACGTTGCAATATTTGGTTTGGTTGAGGAATTTTGCATCTATATTCATAGGAAATATTGCTCTCTAGTTTTATCTTCTAGTGATGTCTTTGTCTGGTTTTAGCATCAGGGTAATGCTTAGAGTCCAATTAGATATAAGGGATGAGAATGACTGACTAGAAAACCTCCTAATGTTTTTGGATTTGTACAGCTAGATGTTAGTGCCTCTCACACAGATTGGGATTCCAAGGGAGAAGAAGAGAATGGTGAGTTTGATCATTTAGTTAGGAACAGAATATGAGAACCCTTTGGGTTTTACCCTGCTGACCCAGCAATTGCTAATCAGTACTAGGGAAAGTATGGCTCATGACCAGTGCCTTCTCTGGGATAGTTGGTTGGCCTGTCACTTACCCTCGAAACTCTCCCATCTACATTCTGTTCAAAGAATGCAGGAGTAGTTCCTGCTGTATACGATGCGTGTACAATATCGAAGTGAGACTCGTTGTCAGACCCCTCCCCTGTGCTTGGCTCCCACCTTGATACTCAGTTTCTGACCTGGGTTTTAGGTTCTGGCTATGAATTCCTTCAGCCTGGATTCTGACCCCATTACCCACCTGGTCTATGGAGACAGAAGTCCTCATCCTTCGTGCACTCCATGGGCGCTGAGCCTCACTGCCCCAGGCTCAGATGGCATGTTCTGCATGCTTGAACCTGCTTCTTCTCCTCTACCTTTACCTTCACATGGACTCTTTAAACTGTCTTGTCTGCATGAATTTTGAGCTGCTTCTCTGTTCCTCCTCACTGGTACTGCCTTCTCCCATTTCCCCTTATCGACGGGATCTTGACTTTTGTTTCCCTACCTGGGGTTAACTCTTCTTACATGCTGTCCTGATACCCACCGACCTCACCTCTCCCCATTACTCCTACAATGTCTAGTCTGTCCATATTGTCGGTCCTGGCCTTCCCTGGCCTGTCCCATCCTGCTGCTGGTCATGTCTCAACTGTGACCCATGGTATTGACTTTCAAGGTAAAAATTCAATTTGTTTCCCTCTGTGGTTTAGTTTAATACATGAAAGCATATCCTTTGACCAAGGGTCTTTATAGATGGAGTAACAGGGAAGTGCTACAGCTTTCCAGGGGAGGATTACCTGTAAGCTTACAGGATTACCTGTAAGCTGTCTGGAAGGTTCCTCATATCACCCAGCAAAGCATGGGAAACCTTTCAAAGCAGACCAAAAACTCAAACCTCGGAATCACAAGCACTGCTTTCTGGTAGGGCCATATCCAAGATTTTAGCTGGTTCTAACGATACATCAAATGTTCTTTCCCTGTTACCTTTTAGAAGACTTTCTATTTAAAAAATGAGAAGTGGAAAAGGATAGATTAAAGATAGATTAAAATGAGACAGAGGGCAAGTAATAGGTGTGTTTGGTGGGATAGATCACTCTGAGATTTCCATGTGTTCCCAAAGGGGCAACCAGATCAATTAGAATAGGAACAACAATCAAAGCTATAATGAAAAATTTTAGGGACCTGGAGGGGGAAAAAAAGTCTGAGGATGCAGTGGAAGAGAACTTACCACATTTCAGGTAAATTTAATGAAAAGAAACTCACAATTAGACATATCCCTGGAAATTTTTTGAATTACAAAGGTAAATAAAATGTCACAAAACTGTCCAGGTAGGACAAGCAGGTTACTTATAAAGGGATTAAATTCAGATTGATCAGAAACTAGCTCTAGTGAAAAGGGACATTCATTGAAAGGATACAGGAGATTAGGAGCAAGAAAACCAGCAGCCTAGTGAACAACTGAAATAAGGTCTAGAAAATCTCTCTCATACACTCACATGCACATACTTACGTACATTCTTTGCATTTAATGCACGGCTCAATAAGGCAGTCAGTCAGTCAGTCCGTAATATCTTTGCCCAACAACCACTGTCCATTGAGTACACCTCTCTCTGTTAAATTTTAATTAACTGAGAAAGGGAAGATATTTGGTTCATCTCGTCTTTGTTCAGGGAGGGACCCTCAAACAACAGGTCCAGGACCAGCCTCTATTCACCTTGGGCTGGGTATCCACTCCTGGTCCAATGTGTGGGCGCTCCCAACAAAAAAGAGCTTAGCTCTTTCCTGGTCAAGCAAATGAATTGAAGAAGAAAAAGGATGAATATCTGATCCTGGGTTTCTTAGAAACCAGAGCCTAAGGCAAAGATGACATTCTACAATTTATTAGGAGGTACACTCCCAGAGAAGCAAGAGTGAGGGGGAAAAGAAGTGAATGGCACAGGAAAGGCAAAAAGGAGATCGAAGGCATATCATTGAGATGGTTGTAGCTTCTCAAAAAAGTAATTCTCTCTTCTCAGTCCTGGGTCATGAAGAACATCTTCAGAGAGACTGAATGGGACTGCTGAGTCTCAGAACTGTGTGTTGGAAGGTGCAAAAGGGGTGGTAGAAGAAAGGATAAGCAACTGATCTCATGATTCCTTCATCTCCTGCTTGTTTGGTCCAAGTCCACCTTCCTCATGCTTCTGAATTGTATTACCTATCCCCGCCCCCCTCCCCCAGGGCTGCTATGGCTTTAGTCAGGGGGATGTGGGCGCTTCAGCTGCTGTGAGCTCAGGCATCATGGACAAGACACTGAGCCACTCCTCCCTGAGACCATCCCCAGTGTTAGGAGGTGAGGTGACAGACTGCAGTTGAGACTTTAGGAATGGCATGATGGATTATTCATGGTTCTCCAGAGAAACAGAACCCAGTAGGATGCGTGTGTACATATATATATATATATATATATATATATATATATATATATATATATATATATATATAAAAAGATTTATTATAAGGAATTATCTCATGCACTTAAGGAGGCTGGCAAGTTCAAATTTGCCCCTCTGGGCTGGCGGACTTGAGACTCAGAAGAGCCAATGGGGTGCAGTTCTAGTCCAAAGGCAGTCTGATGGAGATTTTTTTTCTTATTCCGGGAAGGGTCAGTCTTTTTCTTCTAATCAGTCTTCCAACTGATGAGATGAGGCCCACCCACATTGTGGAGAGCAATCTGCTTTACTCTACCAATTAAGATATTAATCTTGGATACTCCCTGGCAGTCCAGTGGTTAGGACTTGGCAGTTTCAGTGACAGGGCCCGGGTTCAGTCCCTGGTCAGGGAACTAAGATCCCACAAACCGTGCAACGCAGCCAAAAAAAAAGATATTAATCTCATCTAAAAACACTCTTTCAAAAACACCTGGAATGATGTTTGACCAAATATCATGACACCCTGTGGACTAGTCAAGCTGGTACGTAAAATGAACCATCACACGTGGGAATCTCTGGGGCTGCTCAGGAAATTCTCTGCCAAAGTCCAGAATTCAGGCAGGAACACAGGGAAATGGGGTGGAGCAGACTGGCATACTGGATTTGGCAAGCAAACTGATCACCATGTCTGGTACAAGATTATGACTGTGTAGTTCTTTATTGTTCTTCGGAGATTATCATTGATTATGCGTTTATCTTTAAGTTCTAGTGACTTGCCTCTTGCTGATAAAAATTTTATCATTTAAACCGGTTATACTTTGAGGATATCTTTTGGCCGTGCTTGAGAAGAATGGATTAAAAAGAGGTTTCAAGTCCGAACTGTGACTTTTTCTTGGAAACTCTAGTTCCACACCACAGAATTTGCCTTCCTTATCATGTTCTCTTTGGTGGAGAGAAAATGAACCAAGACTTCAGGACGATGTACCACAACAAGCTTATGTGCCTGTGTGGGTGTGGGTGTGCTCAGGGGGATGATTAGGGATTTGTGCTCCTTATAAATGAAAATGATGATGTCTTTTTTTTTTTTAAATATATTTATTTTATTTTATCTATTTTTGACTGCATTGGGTCTTTGTTGCTGTACGCAGGCTTTCTCTAGTTGTGGCGAGCGGGGGCTGCTCTTTGTTGCGGTGCGCGGGCTTCTCATTTCGGTGGCTTCTCTTGTTGCGGAGCACGGGCTCTAGGTGCACAGGCTTCAGTAGTTGTGGCACATGGGCTCAGTAGTTGTGGCTTGCGGGCTCTGGAGCGCAGGCTCAGTAGTTGTGGTGCATGGGCGTAGTTGCTCCACAGCATGTGGGATCTTCCCAGACCAGGGATCAAACCCGCGTCGCCTGCACTGGCAGGTGGATTCTTAACCACTGCGCCACCAGGGAAGCCCGATGATGTCTTAAGAGTTGCTTGAAGTCATGCGAGTGTTTCTTCTGTCTTCCTCTTCCCGGAGGGCTTCCTTATGGATTTCTGGTCTACCGCACGGCATTACCCACATGGTCCTGCCTACACACAGACACCCATTCTCACTCAGGACAGGCCCACATTGTTTTCATTGTAATCAACATAACAACATTGTTAATGATGTAGTTTACGTTGCCTTTTTCATGCTGACTCTTGGGAATCTGGTGAGGACTTTGCATGCACAGCACATCTCGATTCGGATGCACCATGTTTGCAACGCTCAGCAGCCACATGTGGCTCGTGGCCGCCACATTGGATAGCGTAGCTCTCGGGCAGTGGTTCTAAACCTGGCTGCACGTTGGAATCACCTGGGGGACATGAACGCACTGATTTCTAGATCCTCCCCTGCAGCGATTCCGAGTTGATGGGGCTGGGCTGCCCAGGCTGAGGACCCTTGTGGGTTAAGAAGCGCTGGTCTACCGGGCACTCTTCTGGGAAAGCGTGTCCTTTCCCCCACTCTGACCAGACCTCTCTTCCCCTCCATCACCACGAGGCTTACAGTGTAAACAGAAATTAAGCAAGCTGTGACTTGGGTCACGGGTAGAAGAAAAACAGAAACAGGATGGTATTAAATTCTGTCTGACAGGCAGGAGTGAACAAGCTGAATTCAGTTGTCTTCTCTGGGTCTGTTTACCAACAGACTCAGTAATTATTTGTTCTGCCACTGCCCTTGAAGCTTGCAATGTGTTTCTTGTTCTCTGAGAATTGAGAATCATTTAGGAACATTGCAGATTTGGCAAGATTTCCCAGCTCCCCCATCACCCCCGCCCCTGTTCCATCGGGAGCTTCCAGTGGGAATGAAAGCATTCCATGGGGAACACTGATTGCTGGAGAGAACAGCAGGAATATATGTGACGGGAAACCAGGGATACCGTGACTTCTGCAGGACCCATTTTTCTCTGCTCTAGACAAGTGAACTCTCCTCCACAAATAGAAACCAGTCCAGACAAACCACAGAGACTCAGGTTTCTAAATGCATCCAGAAAAGATTGTTTCAGGGAAGTGGACAAATGAGGCATGAGTAATTCAATCAGCAGGAAAACAAACACCATGCGACCCCACGTCTGAAACCCAGGGTGCCGGCAGGCAGCTGTTTGCCAGTCCCAGCACCTCACAGACCCCGGGGGCCCCATCTACCTACTTGGTCCCTCACACTCAAATTGGACTTCCACAGACGGCTCAGAGCTGAGAGCCATGCATGCTGGGGAATAGAAAATCGCTGAGGGTTTCCTGGGGGCTGTGAAACCAGAGAAAAATACATGGAGAATAGAATCACGGGGAGCAAGTGACACTTGCTTGATCTTTACCCTGTTTGCGTGTCTTCAGTCCAGAATTCATAAAGAAGTAACTGGTCCAAGCGAAAGCTTTTTGCGGTAGTGAATGTGTTTGGGAAGACGCTTCTAGTCCTTTGCCACTGAGCTAGGTAGCCCTCCATCTGCTGGGGTGCCAGACCCTTTATGTTGACCTTCAGGTAGAGGAGATGGGCCAACCCATGCACCCTTATCCATCCAGCCCGTCACCCAGAGCCAATAATTGCAAATGGCTAGCTGGTGTCGAGGGTACCATGTGGCTATAGATGGGAGGGTTGATGAATAACTCACAGAGGAACCAATTCCATGAATTAACTAATGACATTCACAGATAATCTACTGCTCCTATCGAAATAGTTCCTATAAAGCCAACACCGGGCTTCCCTGGTGGCGCGGTGGTTAAGCATCCGCCTGCCAATGCAGGGGACACGGGTTCGAGCCCTGGCCGGGGAAGATCCCACATGCTGCGGAGCAACTAAGCCTGTGCGCCACAACTACTGAGTCTGCGCTCTAAAGCCCATGTGCCACAACTACTGAGCCCACGTGCCACAGCTACTGAAGCCTGCACGCCTAGAGCCTGTGCTCTGCAACAAGAGAAGCCACGACAATGAGAAGCCCGTGCACTGCAACGAAGAATAGCCCCCGCTCACCGCAACTAGAGAAAGCCC
Source organism: Balaenoptera ricei (assembly GCF_028023285.1). Lineage (NCBI taxonomy): Eukaryota > Metazoa > Chordata > Mammalia > Artiodactyla > Balaenopteridae > Balaenoptera > Balaenoptera ricei. Next base: position 5,342,288 of record NC_082658.1, on the reverse strand, counting down.
GTGCACAGCAACAAAGACCCAACACAGCCAAAAATAAATTAAAAAAAAATAACAAACCCAACCCCATTTCTTTCCCATGCTCTCCTACCATTACATTCTCCTTTTAGGTAGAGGTATGGGGAGAGGGAGCAGGATCTCAGTGACTAACCTTTTCCTCACTCTGTTGCCAACCAGTATAGTGTCCTTTTGCAACTGTTTTAATAAGATATTTTTAGTTTTCATTTCTATCATTTGTAAGAAACAGAAGCATAATGCATACTGTCTTAAGCTGAAAAGAGAATTTACTGGCTCACCAACATGAAGACTTCAGGGATTTGACTTCAGGAACAGTTTGATCCAGGGCCACAAATTGTAACATCAGGCCTCTGCTTGTTTTTCTCTCCCTCAGCTCTGTCTTCTTCAGCGTTGGCTTGATTCTCAGGTTCTCCCTGGTGGCAAGATGGCTTCCTGCTAACGTCTCCAGTCCTGTGTCCTCCCAGGTTCAAGTCCGACAGAGACAGTTCGTCTCCTCTCAGTAGCTCTCTTGGGGTCTGATTAGACCAACTTACATCATGTACTCCCCCTTGAACCAGTTACTGGGACTGGAAGGATGGAACTAAAACCGTTGTCCAGAGTGGCATCTCAGCCTGCTTTCCGGAGCTTGGCATGGAGCCTCCGCCGAGCCGCATGGACTGAGAGTGGGGGAGTGGGGGTCCCCAGAGAGAACTTCCTGGTCACTCTGAGGTATGAGAGGGGGCCTTCATACTCTTGGTCCTTCATGGTTGATTCCATTGGTCCTTCTTGGATGTAACACACACACAGAGATGGTGCTTTGGCTCTTTTTGGTGATAGCATCATTGCATGCATAGAGGCAACCATCAAACTCAGGGCCTTGCAGGACCCACTGGAGATCATATTGAAGAAAAGTACTTGGTAAACTGCCCAGCACTTTGCAAACTCAAAGTTTGCAAAATACTGCTTTTTACTGTTATTTCTTAGGACCTGTGAAGTTAGCTGCTTCCTTTACTTCTTTAGTCTAAATGGTGAAGAACTGGAGAGTTATTCTCCAGAGAGGTAGCTTAGCACAGTGTTACAAACATGAACTCTGAAACCAGCCTTCCTGGGTCCAAGTCTGGGCTCTGCCATTGATGAGCTGCGTGGCCTTGAATAAGTTACTCGACATCTCTGTGCCGTGGTTTCATCATCTGTAAACTGGGGATGATAAGACTATCTCCCTCGTGTCAACGTCAATACGCGTCAGTTGCTCAGAACAGCGTCATGCATGTAGCATATACTTCGTAGTAAAAATAATAGCTTTAGGGATCATCAAACCAACATATTAATTTCTAAGTAGCTTTAGGGATCATCAAACCAACAAATTAATTTCTAAGTCTCTCCCAAAGAGATGCTGAGGTGGAAGGTAGCTAAACTTCTCCTACATTCATTCAAGGTCTTGGTCCCTAAAAACCTTGAGTCCATCTTGGTTCACAAAGGGATGTTCCCACTTTCTGAAAAGGATTTAGACTGGATCTGCCTGCTCCTCAGTTTGGCCTTAGAAGAACTACTTCAGCGCATCAGAACAGTGGTTTGGAACAAGAAAATCTTACTGTGTGTGCTTCACAGGCCTGGTGTCGAGACAAAGAATGTGGGTGACACGCTTGGAGCCCCATGGGGCAGAGACGGCCCGAGGGTCTCACCCATGGGCGGGGCCCCTGCTGTTGTTTCTTTCACCCGGGCAGGAAGATGCCCCTTTAAAGGTGTTCCTTTGCCTGCTTGTGTTCCTACTGTCATAGTTCTGCCCCCTCTTTCCCCCGCAGAACTGCTGTAATGAAAAGGCCATCAGCTCTGCACCTCATGACTTGGCCGTAGAGTTTCTGCAGGTTGGAACTTGAGTCTAGAGGGATTGATTTTGATACACAGGGTTTACGTTGTTGTCTGTCTCCATCCCGAAGCACAGACACAACAGGAACATTGGTCCCATGGGTGGGACTTTTTACTGCCTTATGGTTTGGAAAGGGTCCACTCCTGATGGAAAGCCCCTAACATTTCAGGAAAAGCCTACGAAATAAACCTGAGTGGGAGGAAGAGGCAGAAGAACAAAGAGGAGGCGATCCACAGCTCTGGTGCCTGGTGACGGGCAGTGACGGAGCTCAAGAGATCAAGTTGCCCATTTCAGTCTTCTTTGTTCACCCCAGACTCCCAAACCCACAAGGACAGCTGGAATCCATTCTTAAAATTCCTCGGAAAAAAGAAATTCACATCCTCTCCCAGGCATCCTTCCTGCTTTTGTGCAAAAGTGATTGCCAGAACTCGGCATTGTTGAGATTTCGGACGGATTGTCCTTGTCATGGGGGCTCTCCTGTCCCTTGTAGGGTGTTTAACAGAATCCCTGGCCTCTACCCACTACGTGCCGGTGGGACCCCTCCCCACAGCTGTGACGGCCCAAGATGTCTCCAGACATTGCCCAGTGTCTCCTGGGCGGGGGGAGGGCAAATCGCCACACTTGAGAACCACTGCCATAGACAGTATTGTAACATCTTACGGGAAAACCTGAATGAACTTTTCTGGCCAACCCAATACGTCCTTCAAATCTTTGAAAGCCTACTATGTACCAGGCGCTGCTTCAAGATTAAAAAGCAGTAGGTCCCTAAGCTCGGACTCAGAAGAACAGAGTTAAACCACTTGCAAATCAGTGGAAATGCGTAGGTCGTGGATTGGTGCATCCGGGGTAAACTGGTGATCTGTTCACGCTGACAAATGTCTCTGTTCAGTAAACGGCGTCACTCGGCTTCTTCCGACAGGGCTCTCACTGGCCCCGAGCTCTTCCCCCTTAGCTGCCCCTGAAGACCGTCCTGCACACCCTCCTCGGTGGGAAGGAGCAGCTGCTCCCCATCTCCCATAGACCCAACATCAGAGGCTTGGCTGGCTTCCTCTTTGCCTCCCTCTCTCCAGGCGAAATTCCAGGTCTCAGACCTCCTGGGGAGGCATTGTGGGTCAGGCTGAAATCGTGCCAGACATCTGGATGAGAACCGCAGGACGCGGCCAGCGCTGCCCACATCTCCAAACTCTGCCCCCGGGGTGGAACATTCAAGGGGCCCGCCGCCGTGTCATAAAAGCCATGCTTGATTTGGCGCTTTGGGCCGCAAGGTCTGCTGTGGGCCAGGGTGGGGACTCCCTCTCTCCCTCTCTTGGGCCCCCCGTCAGCTCACCTTGGACTCGTCGTATGTCTCTTCTGCTAGGGTCCAAGAACCCGAGGGCAGGGGCTGTGCCATCTGAACTCCTCCCTCCCTGGCAGCCCCCGGCCCCCACTTTTGTGGTAGCGTGTCCAGGAGATGCTTCAAAACGGGTAAATACCTCTAGATGTTTGGTGCCACGTCTAGAAACAGTCAAATGTTCCCCTGGCATTTTAGGTTCCCTTCAAACCGTCTGGTTCCTGAGCGGCTGCACTCACTCCCCAGAGATTCCATGGGAATGACTTAAGGATTCTGAGTCTGAAAATCACCTTCTCCGCCTGACGGGAAACCGTCCAGAAAATCCGAAGCCAGTTCCTCATTTCAAACAAACTCATCAGAACAAGCACAGGGTTCAAGAATAGGAACTTTGCAAAAAAAAAGAGAGAAGCGGATGCAAACCTTGCCCATCTCCTGGCAAAGAAGCCAGCGACCTGAAGGAGCTCCTTGGAAGGAGCACGGGGACATGCTGACCTCAAAGCCAGGTTTTCACGTTCTTGACCTTCCTCTTCCAAGAGCTCCCGTTTTTTCCAGAAGCCCTGTCGTTCGTCTTCTGTCTGGCCCTGGCTGAGCTAGCGCAGGTGCGGCTCCAGAGAGGGCAGACTTCCCCTTGGGGGTGTCCCCTGGACTGATTTTTAGGCGTGGGACTCCATCTCAACCCAGATTCTGAGAACAGCTCCTGAAGGATGAACGTACGCGGCAAACGCGAAAGCTGGCAATTCCAGGATTTCAGCTGCCCGCCCGCCGCCAATTAAGAGGAATCACATGCGGTGCAGTTAACAGCACAGAGCAGCACAGAAGGCTTTTGTCCCCTGGTCCCTAGCTGACAACGTTCACAGCACCGGCAGCTGTTGCCAGCCTCTGTCTCCTGGCCCCCGGAGACCTTTCAAAACGGGATAGACAGCGGTTTGTCCGGAGTGTTTACAGCAGGCCCCCAAGGCGACCAGTGGGTTGGAGCCTCTCTGGAAATACCTCTCAGGGACAATGGGGTGGCTGTTATTAATGAATGACATTAATAAACAGGTCCCAGCGCACGTTGCGGGGGCCTCCTAAAGCCCCTGTCCCTCCATCCTGCTCCCAGATTCCTAGGAATAACAGACTGGACAGATTCCCCAGAGGCCAGCCCCTCCCCCAATCCCCAGCAAAGTCTAGAATGATTTCAAACCCCCCCTCCCCCCGACAAAGACCCACCCCCAGAGGGTCCCCTGGAGGAAACCCAGCCAGAAGTTCACACTGGAGGAATATTTGAACTTTGGGGATAATGTCAGCTCCACGGGGCCAGGGACCCTGTCCTGTCCACACTGTTTTCCCACCACCTCGGACAGTATGTGGCACAAACAAACATCTGTTGAATGATTGAATGAGAGGAGAGGGGGTTTTAAGCCATTGCCTTTCAGCCAAAGTGCTTTCCCCCCCCCCCTTTTTTTTTTCTTTTTACCACGGAACATTTTAAACATACAGGGAGGAGAAAACTTTAATAATAAATCCCCATATGCCCATCACCCAGCTTCAGTAATTATTCAGCCAGAATTGCCTCTTATATATAACTTTTGCTTTTATTGTGGAAATCTGTAAACATACACAAAGGTAGGAGCCTGCTTTCGTTAACCCCACATGTGGGTCACCCAGCTTCACCGCCCTGAAAACAGCATGACAATTTTAGGGCCACCCTTTTGGAAAGTAACCAACTCAGTATATTTCTGAGCTGTTTAGAGGGAGACAGACCTAACGTCTTATAATTATACGCAACTTCCTCACTGGAAAGAGATCCAGAAAATGGCTTTCTCTTCTCCCTTTGGACTGAGAGGCAGCCCCCGAACGCCAGCCGGTGCCCAAGTAAACGCAGACACGGAGACATATGTATAAAAGCACCCCACCTCCAGCAGGTCATCATCTGTGTTTATCTTATCAGGATAATACTAAACCAGGCCCCCTTAGAACAAGGCGTTTAGTCTTTGCAGCCTGCGATTCCACTCCTAGTCACCAGTTCCGTTTATAAATCCACTGTCCCAGGCGGAAAACAATTTGAAAGGCAACATTGTTACCGGACAAGGCTGTAACTGTGATAACGGAGCTTGTGTGGCCCGTGTCTGGTAATAAATTGCCGGGCCCCAGGGTTGCGGCCAGGGGGCCCTGGCAGAGCGCTGTGACCTGCATTTTCTCCTTTCCGAGCGCATCCCGACGGCCACGTAGAGATCAAATCAGACAGAAGAGTGTCTCTTGAGCCCCTGGGATCATGGAGTGGCGGGGTCTGCTCTCAGGGGTGTGGTGCCCGCCGGGGACCCGTCCCCAGCCGTGCCTCAGTGTTTCGTAGAGGGACCGCTCAGCCGTGGTGATCCGATCCGGGGATTTGCCCTGCAGTACAGCGAGCTCATTGTTCTGGACACTTGGATTTTGGGCTTCTTTGAGCTGGTTTGGTGGCAGTGGGCACTGATGGAAACTAGGGGAAGTTGGGTGCGTGGCCTCCTGCTTCCAACCCAGCCGTGTCCTGGTCCCTATTGGGGGCAAATTGAAGAGAGATGCCTTCGTGTGGGAGTGGAAGTTTTTGAAGTCAAATGACATACACAAAAGTACTTTGCAAAACCATAAAAGGCCGTATAAAAGTTGATGTTATTAGCAGAAAGAAATAAGAATGCTATGTGTACGGTGTAGCAGAATGCATTGGGCTCAGACAGACGTCACCTGGGGCCGGGGTGCTAAGTTCCGTGTACAAAAGGCAGATGCTGAAACATTTCTCACGAGGCTGCTGTAGTAATAAGTTGATAATATATGTAAAACGTCTGGTGCATAACCCATAGCAGGGCTCAAAAAATGTGGGCAGTGATAATATAACACAAACATTATCTATAATGATATTTATGTATAATAAATACAGGTTCATGGAGGCGCTAAAAAGAGGGAGTAGGTCTCTATAGGTAAATTGGAAGGTTCCTGATGGTGCGTGGCAGTAAATTAGAAGAAGATTTATGTGGAAATGAGAGTTAGGGGCACTGAGTGTTCCATCAAGGGGTATAAGGGTTTGGGGTTTTCTTTAAACTGAAGTATAGTTGATTTACAATATCGTGTTAGTTTCAGGTTTACAGCATGGTGATTCACTTATATATGTTCTTTTTCAGATTCTTTTCCCTTATAGGTTATTACAAAATACTGAGTATAGTTCCCTGTGCTATACAGTAGGTCCTTGTTGGTTATCTATATATAGTCGTGTGTATCTGTTAATCCCAGCCTCCTCATTTGTCCTCCCCCAAGAGTATGGGTTTTTCATATGAGGCGGTGGACCATCCCTGGAGGCTCTGGAATAAGACGGGGACAGTGAGGGGTCCACGCAGCCCAGGGGAAAGAGGAACAGGCTTTGGAGTCTGATCTCAGTTTAAACGTGCAAGTGTCACTTAACCCCCCAGCCTCTGGTCTCTGATCTGTAGAATGCGAATTCGTATCTGTCACCTCACATCCTGCAGCTGTCCTGATAGGCACCTTTGAAATGGTGACTATTATTGGTTGTGCTTTAGGAAGATGGTCCGCTGGTGGGGTGGAGGATGGGGGTAGATTAAAGGAAGAAGCTACTTGAGGCAGAGGCCGGAGGCAGGACCAGGTGAGGACCCAGGTGCAGACCTCAGCTCTGCCACTCCTTCCCACCCCTGAGACCTGGGCCGAAACGCCCCGCCTCCCCCTCTGCCCTCACCCTCGTTTCCTCTCGATCCCACCAGCCAAACTGTTTCCTCCTGAGCCCTCTGCAAGCTGTAATTATATATGCTTTTCTCCTTACTTAATTATTATTTGTCTGCTCGCAGACTCTTTGCCTCACACATGGGTCTGTTTCGCCCCACCTGGCATCCAGGTGTTACAGATGCTCCTCCCTCCGCATTAATCCCTGTGGCTGCCCTAACAAATTACCGCAAACCGAGAGGCTCAAAACAACAGAGATGGATTCTCTCACAGTTCTGGAGGCCGGAAGTCGAGAACGAGGGCAGGGCCACCCTCCCTCTGAAGCCTCCTGGGGAGAATCCTTCCTTGTCTCCTCCAGCTTCGGGGGGCTCCAGGGGACCCCTGGCTCTCAGCAGCCTAATTCCAGCTCGGCCTCCGTCTTCACACGGCCCTCCTTCCCGCCTTCTTTCTGGGGTGTCTCCTCTGTTTGTCAATTATAAGGACACTTGCCGTTGGATTTAGGGCCCTTCCGGAAAAGCCCAGATGATCTCATCTCCAGAGCCTTGATTACATCTGCAAAGACCCTTTTTCCAAGTAAAGTCACGTTCACAGGTTCCGGGACACAGACGTCTCTTTCGGGGACCACCGTGTAGCCCACCGCACCCTGCTTTGTGCGAGGTTCTCCTGGAGTAAAGACGTTTCCAGCAGAACAACTTGCCGTGTGCCCACTGGGCTCAGGATGCAGCCAGCCGGACCCCAGGCAGTATCCTGCTCCCATGGAGTTTGCCTTCTTCGAGCGGGCAGGGCTGATGGTGAGCTCGCGAGCGCGAACGTGTCCAGAGGTGGACACACGCGCTGAGAAGAGAAATCAAGGCGGCAGTGAGGCCGAGCATGGCCGGGAGTGGCGGTGGAGGTGGGTCCTCTGTGGACAGGAGGTCAGGGAGGCCTGCAGGAGGAGGGGCGAAGGGTCCCGTTTCTGCCCTTCTTGGCATTCCTGACCTCTGACCTCTGTGTAGGCCATTCCCTTGATTGCCAAGGAGAAGCAAGGAATTCTGTACTAGACCAAGAAAAGGGGCAGATTACTCTTAAAGAGAGGAGAAAACGAAGGAAGGACCCAGGGAAGGTCTACGCTCAACCACGGGGAGGGCGGCCCTGCGCACACCACACGCCAGGCTGCGGCTGAGAGAGAGGGACCCGCCCGCCCCAGGAGGAGAATGCGGAGTGGATGCCCACCGGGGGCCCCCCACCTCCAGGCCACAGAGCAAGGATGGCAGAGTCTGTCTGCGGGCGGCCCAGTGACGGTCGTCCGGCTGACCCCAGCCCCACGTCTCTTCTCAGGTGGCCCAGGGCTGGTTAAAGGGAAAACGCTATTTCAGATTGTGGTGGACAGACCCTGATGGGACCCTGTAAGTCACCCTTCTGAGTGTCCCTGGCGTGTGGTCATCTTCCTGCCACCTGACCTCAACCACTGGAGGTGACAGAAAGGACCAAGCAGCTCGGGGGTAGGGGACACCCCACCTCCCCTCACAGAGTGCTAGCTGCAACCCCACAGCAAGCGGGTCCGGGGGGCCTCACCAGTTGGGGGGAGCCGAGCTTCAACTGGTTCAGGGTCTGCAACCCAACAGAATCGCTGTCTCTCGAGGCGTTTCCGAGCCAGCTCATTGCGAGACCAGAGGTTCCCCAGTGCTGGGGGCTGCAGAGGGGGGCGCCACGGAGGCTTCCTAGAGACGGCAGGGTGGCCAGCCCCTGAGGTCACGGGGACCGTCAACCCTGAGAGACATCAGGACACAGTTCCTTTGAAGCCTGTGAAACAGGAGGCTAGACCAGGAAGCCGCAAAGGATACCAGGGCTCCGGGAATGTCCCGGAGCCGCCTTCCTGACTGCACTTTAAATAAATGAGAAAATGCACAGCAAAATGCTCAGAATAAGCAGCATCTTTAGTTTAAGTTTACGCTCCACAGTCCAGTAGTGACTGCACCGGGCATCTTGGGAGGTCGAGTACACAGCACCCAGCGACCCTGGTCTTGGTCTCGGAAGCCCAGAGCATGCGCGCTCAGCAGGTGAGAGCCTTGCGCTGCCTCGGCTCCTGCCAGGCCCTGTTTCCCGGAGGCGGTGGCCGCCAGTCGTGGCTTCAGGCTGGGGACCCCGGCCCCACCTCCCCTCTCTCCTCACCCTCTTCTTCCCCCCAGACTCCCTGAGCACGGCACGCAGACTGAGACCGTCCCCTCGCGCGTCAGGGCAGGGAGGAGGGCACGGCAAGGTGACCACCTGTGTCTCTAAAGAGCCAGGCAGCGAACGTTGAGGCTTTGCACCGGCTGCTCAGCTCTGCCCTTGTAGCCCCCAAGCAGCCGTAAACAGTGGTACCAATGGGCGGGGTCTGGCCGGGCGCCAATAAAACTCTATTTACCGAAACGGGACAGGTTAGTGGCGGCCAGTGGCCATCGTTTGTTGACCCTGGTGTAGATGGTGGGGAGGGTTTCCAAGCAGAGGGACGGTGTGACTAATTCCGTGCTCTGGGAAGATGGCTGGGGCAGCTGCGGTCGGCAGAGGTGGGCCAGGGGCCGGGGAGACTGAGGTCCCCTTTGCTCGGGGTCTCGGTTGGCCAGTGGACCCAGTGTTGCTGAGGATGAAGCGGTTTTCCCAAGGTAATGCGGTACCTGCCACCCTTCTGGAAAGCAGGACGCTTGCCACTCCGGGACCACCCAAGGAGAGGACGGTTTAGTGATCTAATTTTTAAATAAAGTATTTTAGTAACGTTTACAAGCGCTCTCCAGGCCAGGACCCTCCCGGCATGTAGGCAGGTTCTGGTTCGAGCGCTCTTCTCGGGCTGCTCCTCAGTCTCCACGTCTGTTTTGATTAAAGATGGGAGGGCGCGAGGGAGGAGCTTCCCCAGGCCGTGAGTGTGCGGGACGGCCAGCTCCGGAGAAGTGGCCCTCTGAGGGCCTGGGAGCTCACACACCCTTTGGGGGCCGAGAGGACAACTGGAGAGGGGGTGGCTGGCGGATGTGCCTGACGGGGAGGCTCAGCCTAAGTTGGTGGGGGGTGAGGGGGGATTTGGTTTCCGACATTAGTACTTCCCTTCTTTTCTTCCATTTTCTTTTTTTTTTAGAAGTGAAGTGTCACCCCTTTGTTCATAAATTCATCAGAGGCGATCAATAGTTTCCAGTCTCTTTTTTTTTTTAAATAAATTTACTTGTTTTATTTATTTATTTATTTATTTATTTATTTATTTATTTATTTATTTATTAAGGAAATGGGTTGGATTTGAGGCTGATGCTTTTTTTTTTTAATTTATTTATTTTATTTTTATTTTTGGCTGTGTTGGGTCTTCGTTTCTGTGCGAGGGCTTTCTCTAGTTGTGGCAAGCGGGAGCCACTCTTCATCGCGGTGCGCAGGCCTCTCACTATCTCGGCCTCTCGTTGCGGAGCACAGGCTCCAGACGCGCAGGCTCAGTAGTTGTGGCTCACGGGCCCAGCTGCTCCGTGGCACGTGGGATCTTCCCAGACCAGGGCTCGAACCCGTGTCCCCTGCATTAGCAGGCAGATTCTCAACCACTGCGCCACCAGGGAAGCCCCACTTGTTTTATTTATTTATTTATTTTTGGCTGCATTGGGTCTTCGTTGCTGTGCACGGGCTTTCTCTAGTTGCAGTGTGCGGTGGCTACTCTTTGTTGCAGTGCGCGGGCTTCTCACTGCAGTGGCTTCTCTTGTTGCGGAGCACAGGCTCTAGGCGCGTGGGCTTCAGTAGTTGTGGCTCGCGGGCTCAGTAGTTGTGGCTCGCGGGCTCTAGAGTGCAGGCTCAGTAGTCGTGGCACACGGGCTTCATTGCTCTGCGGCATGTGGGATCTTCCGGGACCAGGGCTCGAACCCGTGTCCCCTGCATTGGCAGATGGGTTCTTAAGCACTGCGCCACCAGGGAAGCCCTTTTCTTACATTTTCGTCTGAGGGCTCTCGCGAATTGAAAATTGATCTAGATGTTTGGTTTCCATGAAGGTTCTTGACATCTGATAAAACCAGCGGGATGCTGGCAGATTTGAACACTCGCGCTGTGCTGGGTGCGCTCCAGCTGCGTGTCATGCTGTCACTTCTTGGCAAACAGGTCTCACATGAGAAAGCGGACCCTGGCGAGGTCAGAGCCCCGTTCGGGTGAGGAGAGGAAGAGAGCTGACAGAATGCTGCTGAGAGATGCAGCTGTGACCTTTCAGTGCCTTTCTCTCTGCTTCTCCCTCTCCCTCGGCCGCCGGCTCACCGGGGAGCACAGGGTCTCGTGGACATTGGGTGCGTATGTGTAGATGTTCCTCTCTCTCCTCACCCCACTTCACCTCGCTGCCCTGGGGTCTGAGCAGTCTTACGCGCTCGGCACAAATAGATAACCGTGCAGTTGCGGTCGGCAGGGGAACGGATTGCTCTTCCCTGGGTCAGGTCAAGGCTCCCTGGGTTCAGGGGAGAGGCCTGTCCCCCGTCTCCTGATTCCTCAACGCCAGACGTCACCCCGCCTACTTAGCCCACTTGACCAAACTTTGACAGTGACAAAGCCGGAAAAGAAATATCTGGTCCGGAAATCCACAAGTATGCAAGGATCCATCTGGGTTTTAGAGATAACATTCAGGCACGAAAGGCACCTACACGTGGACGTGACTCACGTGTGAGTCTAGTGCAATCACACGCTTTATTCATATAGTGTCCACTTGTGAATAATTCTCCAAGATGCCGTGGCGTTTAGTACACTCTCAGTGGTGCACAACCACTGCCTCTATCGAGTTGCAAAACGTTGCATCCCCCAAAAGGAAACTCCGTCCTCATTAAGCGCTCACTCCTCATTCTCCCTGCCCCCAGCCCCAGGCAACCACTAATCTACTTTCTGTCTCTATGGAATTGCCTGTTCTGAACATTGTATGTAAATGCAGTCATACACTATGTGCCCTTCTGTGTCTGTCTTCTCTCACTGAGCATGATGTTTCTGAGGTTCATCTGCATTGCAGCTTTTATCAGTACTTCATTCATTTTTATGGCTGAATAATATTCTATTATATGCGTATCACATTCTGTTTATCCGTTCATCAGCTGATGGGTATTTGGGTTGTTTCCACCTTTTGGCGATCGTGAATAGTGTTGCTATGAATGTACTACTACTGTGTTTTTGAGTGCCTATTTCCAATTCTTTGGGGCATCTACCCAGGAGTGGAATTGCTGGGTCATATGGGCATTCAGTGTACAATCTCCTCCTTTTTTTAAATGGTGCTCCATCAGGCCTTCCGTGTTCCTCAGTAGCTGCACAAGGGCCCAGCTGAAAGTTTTCAAACGATCACTTGTAAGAGCTGGCTAATTTCTTAGGAAAGGCAAATCCTCCTCCATATATCTGTCTTGGGAAGGTGAGAGGAGGTGAGATTTTATCTTTTCAGTTGCATTTAGAATCACGCGTGTAAGGCTTTAGCATGAAACCAAGGATCTGGCTGATCACCTACAAGGTTGTCCCTGTGCAGGATTTTGATTGCAGAGATCAGGAGGGGGAGGGATAAATTAGGAGTTTGAGATTAACATATACACAGCCCTATATATTAAACAGATAACCAACAAGGACCTACTGGATAGCACAGGGAACTATACTCAGTATTTTGTAATAACGTCTAAGGGGAAAGAATCTGAAATATATATATATGGATAACTGAATCACTTGGCTGTACACCTGAAACTAACGCAACATTGTAAATCAACTATACTTCAATTAAAAAAAGAAAAAAGTCCAGGAGGACTCCCTAGCACAGGTGGCTGAATGTGGGGCGCTGGCTGGCGCAGCTCAGATGCCTGCTCCCAGAGGGGCCCTGGGCACCAGAGAGCAGCCTGGGCGGCAGGCAGAACCCTGGGTGTCTGGGGGTAGAGGGGTGCCCAGAGCCTAAAGGGTGAGTGGACAGATGTCACAGATGAACTTGACAGCTTCACGTGTGGAGCAAGGTCGGGGATGGAGTTGCCACAGCACCATTTCCTAAGCACCCGGAGAGCCTGCCCAGCAAGGGGAATCCTGCCCTTCCCACCTCTTCCTGGACCCCTGTACATCAGAACCAGCAGCTTGGTTCTAGGGATGTACACATGACAGTTGACACCAATCCCTCCCCCTGGGGTCCTACGGTCACCTCTGGTCTGCCTGAAACCATCCCTTGCCCTGTGGAAGGTAACTTGGCCATTTGAGGCCTCCAGGAAACGTTATCTGTGAACAGCTCCCGTCCTAACGACCTCCTCCCGTTGCCAGCTGAAGCCCTGTTAAACTCGTGGAGCCTCTAGGGGACACCCAGGGGGCAGCTAATGCATCTCCCCTCTCCTGTATAGCAGCCCTCAGAGGGGACATTTGTCCCAGGGGGAGGGCAGCCCAGCCCTGGACACACGTGTGATGGCCTGGCAGCCAACAATTGGCCTGGCCTGGGTCGAGCTGTTTGTCCAGAGTCAGGTCGTGGCTGCATGGTCTGCAGTTAGAAAAGTGACATTGTTTGCCCGGAAAATATTAACATCATCCCCTTGCTGCAGTAATGCTTGGCCCCGGGGCCCTCCTGTCGCCTGGCACCGGCTTCCATCTCCAACAATGGCGATACTTTGTCCTTCCTTCCCCTTCATTCGGGCATCTGAGGGCCTATTCTCGTTCTGCCGGGTGCCTGCAAAGCACAGCTTCCTCATTCAAGAGGGCGGAAACAGGCCCCAGCAGGCCCGGGAGAGATCTGGGGTGTCAAAGCACATTTGTCTTTCCTTAAGTTCAAGCAAATCAGCCCAGAGCATTCGACAATCAGGTCAAGTGGCCTCTAGAGCTGTTGGGTTCTTCCTGGTTTGTAATCAGCTTGGGCCGTTGGACTGGAGTCATGCAGCCCTTCACAGAGAGTTGCCCTCCGATGCCAGTGGTTATAAGTAGGGCACACCTGGGGTTTAAATGGTGACTCTTCGGGAGGGTGGGGGAGGCCTTGGGGACGTCACTTAGCCTCCTGGAGCCTCAGTTTCTGCTTGTATAAAATTAGGATAATTCCACCTACTTGACAAAGATTCTGGAGGTTCAACCACAGAACATACGGAGCATTTAGCTCAGCCTGGGCACGCACTTGCTTAGTAAAAGGTAGCTATCGTTAAAGCATATTTTATATATTTGTATAAATATGAATATGTTTACTATTTTATTAACAGCAAAAGGCTGTTAGGATTTTGTCGTTGCGTCCCTGTTAGCATTTAGGGACCTTCCCTTTTCCATGCCTCATCCTCCAGGGTTCTACGGCTCCACTGCTTGGGATCTCTGAATTTTCCACAACGGTTTTCCAACTGTCTCTAGAGTTTCCGTGGTGGGAGTGGGGAGCCAGACTCTGTTCTCATCTGTTTTCAGTATTGTGCTTCTGTCCAAGACTTCGCTGGAGGAAAAGCGTTTCCCAGCCTGATGAATTTGGAAAGTAGCTATTCTAGAAGCCTCTTGAGAGCCTGTTTACTCTTTTAGTAAACAGCCTGCAAGACTTCTTGCCTGGCCACAAGGCCATGGGATGAATGTTTTGCCAGGTAGCACCAATACTCTACATCTTTTTTAAAAAATATTTTATTTATTTATTTATTTATTTTATTTACTTATTTCAATATTTATTTATTTTATTTATTTTATTTATTTATTTATTTGGCTGTGCCGGGTCTTAGTTGCGGCATGCGGGATCTTTAGTTGTGGCATGTGAACACTTAGTTGCGGCATGCGGGATCTTTAGTTGTGGCGTGTGAACTCTTAGTTGCGACACACGGGATCTAGTTCCCTGACCAGGGATCGAACCCGGGCCCCCTGCATTGGCAGAATCTTAGCCGCTGGACCGCCAGGGAAGTCCCAACACTCTCCACCTTTAATGGCAAGTGGCAGAGAGAGGGACCAAGTGACCTGCAGAGGTCCCGTTATGTCCCTCATCTGATGACACTCGGATTTAAATCTCCTCTACTGCAACTATAGGGAAATCTGCTGGTTGTCAGTCTGCTCGCAATCTCCCCTCATAAACTAGAACGCATCCCTGATGCCTGCCTGTGGGGCATCTCAGGTGGGCACCCTGGGTGGTTATATCTCGGGCCACAGCGGGGCATTCACAGCAGCAGTTGGAGAAGAGATGGGCAGAGGCGTGGCCCTGGGACGCAGCCTCCTCCCTGGACGGAAGCGCCCAGCTCCAGATGCTGAGAGAAGGCTCCACCAGCCAGGCAGATCCAGGGTCTGCAGGGAAGGGCTCCAGGTGGCTGTGGGGAGGGGTAGTGGGCAGCCATCTTTACCAACGAGAACCAGCGGAGAGTAACGCATAACGTGGGGTCCTGGAGGCAGGTGGGGCATGACGGTGGCGGGATTCAGGATCGAGCGCTATTTGAAAGCACAGGCAGATCGCGGTTGGCTTTGGGAAGTTTTGTCGCCACACAGCAGGGCTCTAGACACGGGACGATGGTCCTGGCAGGACGTGGGCTCTTGGAGCAGAGGGGCAGGCAACTAGTGAGAGGAGGCTCCAGTCCTGGAAAAACTCAGCATCAGGCAGGAAGCTTGCCAGCGACAGAGCTGAGTTGCAGGGACTTGTTCAAGCGTCGGAAAAAGACAGATACCCAGTTTGCAGAACAGCGAAGAGGGGATGTTGAATCTCACCTTACTGGACTGGGAACTCCTAAGGGTATCGCGTGTTCAACCAAGATTGGTCCTGCAGGTGGGGGTCACGGGGTCCGGCATGGATAGATCTCATTCAGAGGCTGGAAATCTGGCTGTTTCGAAAGCAGAAACTTGCCCGTGTTCCCAAAGCATCCCCTAATCCTAGCTGGCTGTCTTGCATCTGTAAGGGTGTGACAGCAGAGGCCACGCAGAAAGCATGAGGGGCCTGGTTCAAACCCATCATGAGAACTAACCTGTGCCATGTTCCTGAGATTCATTCTCTTAGGGCTCATAGCATTTGGCATAAAGTTCAAGTTCAGTCTCCCCCTCACTCAGTAGGCTCCAGCCACATAGGACTTCTTCCCATTTCCTGAGCACACGAAGGTCTTGCTCACCTTTATTCTGGCTCTTTCCTCCGCACAGAAGGTTCTTTTCCCCTGATACTCACTCTCAGTCTTCAGATCCCAGTTTCAATTTCGCCTTTTCGAAGAGTCCATCTCTAACCACCCTTTCTAAGTTAGGTCCTGTCCTGAAATTCTCTACCTGTCTGCCCCCGGTCTTCATGAGAGTGTGGAACGTGGCATTTAGGATGCGCTCTGGACATTTCTGTCAACTAGATGAATGTCTGTTCAGCGAAGTTTCATAGAAGATCATTTTCCTGCTCAGCACTGTTTCTATCCCTTGCTTGGCCCATCCTCAATCGGGTCAGCTGGAATCAGAGGCCATGGGGTGACATAGCTGTCACCCATGAGCTGGACGTTTCACCAAAACTCTCAGTGGCCTGGGACAACCCGTGTGCTGACAAATTCAAGCCACAGGGGCCCCAGGCTGCAGAAGCCCGGGTTTACAGTAGCTTTGTAGGGTCTGGAGGAAAGTCCCATGAGTTGTCCTCGGTCACTGTTGTCAGGGCTGGCTGTCCGGCCTGCCCCAACCCAGGGTGGGGGCTCCATCAGCCTCCCTGGTCAGAGAGAAAGGCCATCTGTCCTGGCTTTTCGGCTTCTTAGCATTTACTCTTCACTTTTATGATGTGTCACCTCGCTCGTAAGTTGTCTGCCTGTCCCACGAGCCTGGGCACGGCCTCCAGCCCACAAGCTGGACACCTGCATCATTGATTTCTCCAGGATGTGGTCCCGTAAGCGCTCTGGTGCGGGGAGCCCAGATGCTTACCGGGAGGGTGAGTGAGTCCTGACTCATGAGCTGTCCAGGGAGCCTGACAAACCCACCTTAGGACCTAGCCTGTGGATAATCCCAAGCTGTTAACAGGAATTAACCCCATGGCTCCTTGCGGGCCAAAACGAGATCAGAAAACCTCTCTTGTGAGTCACTGCAAATATTTACCCTCGAAATGTCGATTGGGAAATCTAAGCTCTTGGATGGCACAACCTCAGGACTTAAAGGGCCCCTCTGCCAGCAGCGGTTGGATGTGCAGTGTTGAAAAGGCAAGATGGTTCCCTGCTTTGAGCCTGGGAAGGGCCCCAAGCTGCCAGACCTCCGAGAGGAAGCCTGGACTCAGTCATCTCCAGGGAAATGCAGGCGATGGCATCGCAGAGACTCAGGGCTCTTTGGGGAACCCATCCTCCACTACCGTGTCTGGCTTTGGTTTCCCGGCTCTGTGGTTACCTACATGAAGTTTTCTACCAGGTCACCTCTTTGCCTCTCAGCAGGAGCTGTTACAGGTCAAGTGTGGGTTGTGAAATCCCCTGCTGACCCAATTCTGTCCTCTTTGTCATCCAAATCAGCCTCTAGGAAATGCAGTAGCAAGTCCAAAGCGATCATGGCATTGGCTGTCTTTCTTCTCTGTTCCATGGGAGTGTCTGTTCTCTCCATTCAGCTGCCCATCCCTCCTTCCTTCCACCTGGGACCTGTTGAGAGCTAGCTACATGGGAAGGTCTTGAATAGGTCTTCTGCCAAGCACAGTTGCTTGTGAGGAAGTAGCATGTTGGAGGCACCCAGAAGATTTTGCAGGAAGCAAAGCCTTCTTCAGAAGATACTTGGCCACGTGACATATTTTCAGTCCGAGGGTCTAGTGCCCGCACCTTCCTGGACCACCCTCAACTATAGAACAGGAATGGAAATAGCTCCTTGTAAAGACTCTGGGCAAGAGGTCCTCTCCTAGAGGCTGGTCCCCTGCAGAGGGACGAGGTGCCAGTGGACCGTTTTCATTTTGTTTTGTGTCGCTGACATTTTGTTTTTGTTTTAAAGAAATGGTGCCTCAAGGTAATGCTATAGGTCTTAACTTATTCAGATTTGAACTTTCATCCTGTGCTGGAGATTGACTCGTAAGTCAAGCAGTTATATAAATAAGAGGGTTGATACGGAGATAGCAGAGACTCCATTTCAATAAACAGCATCCCTTAGGGTGGAAATCACCTCGGGACTGGAGGTGAGGAGTTGAGCTGCGTGGCCAGGTTACAGGCAATGGTCTGGACACGAAGATTCCTCCAGACATAGTAATGGGGACTCTTAGCTTGAAAAAAGACCACGTAGGGAGTTCCCTGGTGGGCTAGTGGTTAGGATTTGGCACTTTCACTGCTGTGGCCCGGGTTCAATCCCTGCTTGGGGAACTGAGATGCCGCAAGCCACGCGGCTTGGCCAGAAGATACAAAGATCATGTAAAGCTTTTGGGGGGGACCAGTGAGTTTCTCAGAGTCCAGCTGGGAAGAAGTTCAAAATCAGCTGACACACCTGTCTGGCCTGCGCTAGGCTCCGCTATTGACCCTCTGGTAGTTTCAGGGGAAAATGGTTCTTTCTCACCTGAGGCTAGATGTCCAAAGCTATGATGGGAAGAGCAGGAGGGGATGGCAGAACAAGGAGGATGGGATCTGTCACTTCTCTCCTCCCCCTGCCTCTCTCGTCTGACCTCTCTCACCTGAACTACCATCCCCCCGCCGGCCACTCCTGCCTCCACTGACCCTCTACCCATGCCAGCATAGCGAAGGCTCAGAAACACCGTTCTGATCGTGTGGCTCTTACTTCACAGTCTCCAGCTGCTCCTCAGACAAACACCAAATCCCCAACATCCGGCTCAGCAATTCTACTCCTGTTTTCTACCCCAAATAACTGAGACAGGTGTTCCGACAAAAACGTGTGCACCCATGTTCATAGCAGCACTGTTCACTATGGCCGAAAGGTAGAAACCATCCAAGTGTCCAGCCACGGATGACTGGATGAACAAAATGTGGTCGAGCCACACAGTAAAATGTTGACTCAGCCATAAACAGGAATGAAGCACTGGCACAGAGTTTAATACAGATGAACTTTGAAAACACTGTGACAAGTGAAAGAAGCCACCCACAAAAGTCCACATCTTGTGTGATTCCATTTATATGCAGTCCAGATTTGGAAAACCCACAGAGACAGAAAGCAGATTCGTGGTTGCCAGGGGCTGCGGGGAGAAGGGGATGGAAAATGGTGGCCAATGGGTACTGGGTTCCTTTTGGGGCAATGAAATGTTCTGGAACTAGACAGCGGCGATGGTTGCACCATATCGTGAATGTACGAACTGCCACTGAACTGTACACTTAAAAATGTTGAGATGGTAAACTTCATGCTACGTGAATTTTACTACAATTAAGAAAAGAAATCCTTACTGTGTCCTCCAAACTGGCCTTGCACCAGGCTATCGTCCCCTTGCTCCTGCCTCCAATCACCATCAGCATCTCCGGCAGCTTCCGGCCACCGGGCTCTGCACAGGCTGGCCGTTGCCTCGCGTGGTCTTCATCTTCGTGCCTGGCCAGCTTCCCTTAAGGAATCTTCAAGAACCCGAGGTCTGGTATGGCCGTCCTTCTTGTTCCAATAGTTCCTGCCCTTCCCTGCAAAACAGGATCCCCGGGAGTTATTGCCCCTTCTGTGTTGGCCAGCTCTGCTCTTTCTTGCATCCTCAGCGTTGTGTCTGAGAGAGAATAGGAACTCAGCAGCTACCCACGGATCAATCCATCGCCAAATCACTTCATTATCGTCACACCAAGGGCACAGGAATTCACTCCTCGGAGTTTCAAGGCACAGGGACCATTCCTCCAGTCTCCCCCTTTCCGTTTCATGCTCATTTCCTTAGTGCCCTCTTGTTTCCTTCCCACTATTCAGAGGGAAGGCGTTTTCCCATAGGAAAAAAAAAAAAAACCAAACAGGTTATAGATGGTGATTCAGGTGCTGAACTCCCCCACAAGGTTTATGTAACCCGTAAGGTATTTAAATCCTTAGAAACCGCTCATGCAGGAGTTACATGGGCTTTTGTGAGCTCAGCGGGCACCCAACCTGTCATGTATAACACAGCTTTATAGGAAAACGTGCTGGGAGCGCCAAAAAGGTACAAATGTTTTTATTCCGTGAATGCCATTGAAATTGGGCCTCTCCTCTTCCGTTCATGGGCTGTTAGTTGATGAATGTGACTGACTCTTCCTGAGATGCATCAGGGGAGAAGCAGCTGGATTAAGCTAGGGATTCAGGCTAAACTGAGAGTGCGGTGGGCCTCGCTGGGCCTGGAGGTGGTGATGTGGCCACGGCCGTGGCCTTGGTGGCAGAGGAGAGGCCTTCTGTGGGCCTCCTTCCCTCCTTCCACTCCTCCCATTGCTGTAGTGCCTGGCCCTGGGCTACACTGCGTTCTGGAGACCCTCTCGGCACAGCTAGACTCTGGAAACCGAGCAGGGCCCTTCTAGCTTCATTTTCCCAACATCACCACTCTCCACTGATGCCGCGTATCCTGTGTAAGAGCCCGCTGGGTGCTGCGCAGGGTTTCGGGTGGGCTTTCTCAACCTCTCAACGCCATTGATATTTTGAAGCAGATACTTCTCTGCAACAGGGGTGGGTGTCGTAGGATGTGTGCCAGCATCCCCGGCTTCTCCGCCTTCGCTATCAGTCACCTGTCTCCAGATGTGACAACCAAAAATGTGTCCAGACATGACCAGTGTTCCCTGGGCGGCCAAATCGCCTCCTTGGTCTACGGAAATAGCGGGGGAAAGTCGCTTTCCCAGATGCCTGCAGCCCTTTCTGGAGCAGAGAACGCGTGCCCATGTGGTGGGAGGATCCCGCAGCAGGGCCAGGACCTGCCCGCTGTGAAGAGGGTCCTGCCTGGACACTGACATTGGCTGGGGCATCCCCTGCACATCGACGCCTGGTGAAGGGTCCCTGAGACAGGGTCGCCGTGTGCAGCTTCTTGGAAGGCTCTGGAACCAGCCACAGTTCCCCTTCCCCAGAGCTCTGCCCAGACAGCCTCCAGCCGCCCCACGTGGGCCCAGCGGCTGCCCGTGGGGTGGACTCTTGAAGCTCGCATTGCCTAGCGTTGCTCATACAGTTTGGGGGCAGGTAATTCTTCCTTCTCCTAAGCTGCAGAGGCCTGTTCCTCAGGTTCCCCTCTCTCAGAGACAATCCGGACGTGGGACACGTAACTGTATGTCTCTGTATCAGTGGTTCTCAAAGTGTGCGTCTTCTGGCAGCATGGGTGTCACCTGGGAACTCATTAAAAAAGTAAATTCTCGGAGCCCACCCCAGTCTCCGGGATGCTCCGGGCGTGGGCCCAGCAGTCTGTTTTAACAAGCCCTCCAGGTGATTCCGATGCACGCTCAGGTGTAAGGACCACCAGCCCCGCACCCCGGGATCCCTGCGCTGAGCCCTCATTTGCCCTGACTGGTAAACACATGCCCTTTAAAGACAGCCCTGTCACTTCTACTTTTAAACTTGCTCAGCTCAGGATGTAAACACAGTCAGTTGGAGATTCCCCCTCCCTTTTCTCCGGTTCCCTAGAGGAGATCCGAGTTCCCAGTGTCCCCCATCACTTGGCCGAGGGGAGAGGCATCTGGTCGGATGCCGCCTTTCTCCCTGCAGCGTCCACCGTGATGTGACAGGGCACACCTGGCACTGGGCACCGTCTCCATTTGGCCTCTATTGCTGGTTCCTGTGGTCCCGCTGTGACCTCTGGCCCTCGGGTTTGTGCACCAACCCTCTTCCAGCCCACTGGCCCTCCCGACCCTGAGGTCCCACTTCCAGTCCACGGAGTCAGGGGCCCTGGCTGCCTTCCACCCACGACCCTGGGCTGTGACGGGTTCTGTGAGCCGCTTCCCTTGGGTCCAGCCCCTGCTGCTGCTTCTTGCGCTGGGGGTCCCCGAGCCCACCCCCAGATTTGCGATTCAAGGACTCACAGGACTCAACATAGAGTCGCGCTCACAGCTAAGATGTATTAGAGTGAAAGGGTACAAAGCAGGAATCAGCCAAGGGGAAAGGCACACGGGGCAAAGTCTGGAGGAAGCCAGACACAAGCTTCCAAAAGTCCCTTCCCTGTAGAGTCACCCAGGATGCGCTTAATTCTGTGCATGGTGACAATACGTGCAAATTATTGTCCTCCTGGGAAGCTCATTAGAGACGCAGAGCCCAGAGATTTTACTGGGGGCCGGTCGCACAGTGCCCTCTGCCTACCACATGCTAAAATTCCAGGCTCCTGGAAGGAAAGCAGGTGCTCAGCATAAACAATATTATTTGCACAAACAGCTTAGGTGCAGTGAACGCTCTTATCATTTAGGGAAAGTTTTCTATCAGCGGAGGGGACAGTTTACCATTCAAGTTCTAAGATGCCAGCCAAGTGCCAGCCTTGCAAACAGGCCTTTCTAAGGAGGCGAGCAGTCTCAGGCCTGCTCTGTTACCTCTTCTCTGCACACTGTAGATGATGAAAAGCAGTGAGCATTTACTGAGCACTTACTGTGTGCCAGGCTCCATTTGCAGAATTTTCAGCGTGTTGACTAATTTCATCTGCCTCCCAGGCACCGTATTGGAACAATGCGATCATCCAGGCTACAGACACCATGTGCACTGGGAATCTTCTCCCTACCCCACCCCGCAGTTATCTGGAATTTCTGTGGAAGACACCTATCGGAGATTTTACTGTAGAAGGTGGCAAGGGGCTGGGGTCCCTCCCTGGACCACCCACCAGCGTCTAGGTTTCCATCACATCCACATCGACCCACCATTTCTTTTTTTTTTTTTTAATATCTTTATTGGAGTATAATTGCTTTACAATGGTGTGTTAGTTTCTGCTGTATAACAAAGTGAATCAGTTATACATATACATATATCTCCATATCTCTTCCCTCTTGCATCTCCCTCCCTCCCACTCTCCCTATCCCTCCCCTCTAGGTGGTCACAAAGCACCGAGCTGATCTCCCTGTGCTATGCGTCTGCTTCCCACTAGCTATCTATTTTACATTTGGTACTGTATATATGTCTGTGCCACTCTCTCACTTCGTCCCAGCTTCCCCTTCCCACTCCCCGTGTCCTCAAGTCCATTCTCTACATTTGCGTCTTTATTCCTGTCCTGCCCCTAGGTTCTTCATAACCATTTTTTTTTAAGATTGCATGTATATGTGTTAGCATACGGTATTTGTTTTTCTCTTTCTGACTTACTTCACTCTGTATGACAGACTCGGTAAGTCCATCCACCTCACTACAAATAACTCAATTTTGTTTCTTTTTATGGCTGAGTAATATTCCATTGGATATATGTGCCACATCTTCTTTATCCATTCGTCTGTCGATGGGCACTTAGGTTGCTTCCATTCGACCCACCATTTCTGATTTGCTTTCAACATGTGTGCCTTTACAGTTACTCCCTGTGCCAGGCAAATAATGGTTTCTTCCACTTATAGCAGTCTTACAATTTTACTTGAAAATAAATTTGAAGAAAAGAAAGGGAGTTGACTTAAAGCAAGTAATCGTGCAAGAGTCGTGGGTGTGGTGAACACTGTTAAGGTTGGCGGGAGTGATGAGGCCTGGGGAGGCCCGGCTCTAGGATTCCAGGAGACATGGGGCCCCTGCTGGGGTCGTCACTCACCGATAGCACTCAGAGAGCAGTGGCTGGAGACCTGGATTCTCTTCTCTTCCAGCTTCCTCGGCCTCATAGGGATGTGCCCAGCCTGTCGGCATTGAAGCTGTTCCCGGGATGTCTTGTCATAGGGGGAGTCAGGAAGACAAAGGAGGCGTTTGGGTGGTTGAACATGTCTGCCGTAGCTACAGAAGGGAGCATGGTGGCCTGTTGATGACTGACACGTTTTACATGTATGTGGTGGGGGGAGGGGCTCTTTTTTACGTGTGTGTGTGTGTGAAACTATTGTTCTTTCTATAGATGGATGAACACACTCTCATACACACTACACACACACACACACACTACACACACACACGCGTGCAGGTGCACTTTCCCCCCCACTGAACCATTAAGATCTACATATAATAGCCAAGGAATTCTTTGCAGTTACTGACTTGGTCCAGAGAGAAAAGGACACCAGACATGTGTCAGAAGCCAGCCATTCCTTTGAAAATACCAGGAACCTCTTTTTAAGATCATTAAGCAGCATTCATATTTTAAACAAACAGGGATCTTTTTCAATGTTTGTGCTAGGTCCCGCCCTGCAGTGGGATATTGGTGATAGATGGCTTCATGATACGAAATGCTGCTCATAATCACAGGCTTCCCCCCCACCTCCGCCGTAAACTGGAAGATCCACTGTCGCTCTGCCCTGTGTGCAGAGTGTGGTGGGCTGCGTAGGACACATGGGTGAAGCCTTTGAGCTCTGGAATCAGCAGACCTGAACTGGAATTTTAGCTGTGCGACTATGGGCTGGTGAACTTGGGAGAGAGATTGAGCTCTCTAAGCCTCAGTTTCTTCATCTATAAAATGGGTTGATAGCACCTCCTCCATCGGGTCACTGCCAGGGTGAACCCAAAGGATGCCTGAACAGTACTCAGTAAGTCACAGTGGTGCCCTGGCTGTGGTTGCTGTTAGCCGGGCCCCTCTGCAGTCACCGCCAGGCATTTCTAAAGGAAGTGGCTCTGATTCGGGGTGGCTGCTTCGCCCACCGTCTTGGTGTCATCAGTAGCACGTGCACAGCAGCGGGCGCGGAACCTTCCAGCTGACGATTATCCATACTGAGAAGCCAAGAAAACAGAGACATTTCCCAGTGGCGAAGCTCTGAGTCTCCAGCTAGCTAGAAAGCAACCCAGAAATACACAGCACAAGGATGAAAAAGCTTCCTCTTCCTTCAGATTTCTTTCCAGCATCTCGCCTGGTTTTCTTCAGGTCCAGTCTGCACCCAGGGGCAGGGGGCTGCGGGCTCCGGGCCGTGTGCCTTCAGTGCTGTTAGGGTTCAGAGTAGAAAGTGGTATCACCGACGTCGATGTTCTGAGTCTTGAGGACATGCTGTTGTTTGAGGGCAAGGGTTCAGGGCTGGGCTTCAGGGCTGTAACTTCCTGTGTTCCTGTACTTTTAAGAGAAGTCTAAAGAAGGATGCTGAAGGATGACCAGACACCCCAACCCCAAGGCCTTCTGCATCCGTCCCCCTTGTTCACAGGACATTGACCCAAAGCCTCCCTGTGGCAAACCTGAGTCTTCCTGTGTTCCAGGTTGTCCTGGCCATCAAGCCGTTGACGTCACCAGCTGTGAAGTTGCAGGTGTAGAGAACCCCACGTTTCCCTGCCTGCTCTCCCCCTCCCCGCACTGCTGAAGAGCTAGCAGGAAGTCCCGAGCCCCTGAAACTCCTTTCATTTGCAAAGGAATATCCTCCCTCTTTGTTCTGGGAGCCCAGACTGGTTGTCAGACTGACTACATGTTAAGGGGTAGTAATCTCTTCCCGGCCACGGAAGGGTGGAGGGACGGAGGGTCAAGCACGTTCTAACTACATGCACACAACCGGTGATTTCCCACCAGAGCTCAAAGCTCCTTGTTCAGTTTGCATTAAGCTTGCGGTCCAGTTACTTTCCCTGGAGGAGGAGGGGGCGGAGGAGGAGGAGGAGGGGGAGGTGGTGTTCAGCTTTGAACTTGGTACACAGGCCCCGAGGATAACTGAAGGTATAGTTCGGTCTGAACAAGGGAGGAGTGGGGGAAAATGTCCCGGTTCTTTAAGTTTTGCGTTGGCCGAGAGCCAGGCAGAAAAGGCAGTGTGGCAGCGACTGCCGTCGAAGGCTATTGAGAGCATATGTTATTCAGCCGCGGAGCATTCAGCTTCTGAGATCGTGCCCAGAAGATTGTTTTGCGGCTGCAAAAGAAAGGAGCCTTTCAGCCCATCTCGTGTGGCCTGTGCTGCAGTTTTCGCTGAGCAGCCGTTTCGGAGTTTCCTCTTGGCATGATCGGTTTATGCCGTCCAGATGTGCACAATGCGATGGTCTTGGTTTTTTGGCTTTCCAGATGTGCACAGACAGGAAAATGAGCTCTGGCCAAGGCGGGGGCCTGTCTCTGCAGCCCCTGGACTCTGGACAACCCACAAGGCCATCGTCGTGTGGGAGCCACAAAGCTTAGGGTCTGGAAAAGGGCTTGTGGGTCGCCCAGTGTGACCTCCTTCCTGTACAGCCGAAGACACCAAGGTCCAGGGAGTTGTGACATGCTCACTGCTGACTGACTGCCTGCGTCTGGGAGCCGACAAGACCTCAGCCTTTGCTAGAATTCACGGGCCCCTGTCTGTACGTAGGTCTGTTTCATCGCTGTGCGCACCTGGCACTCTTCTAGGTGCTCAGGACACATCGGGGAACAGACAAAGGTTCCTAGCTTGTTCTGATGCCAGGTCAGATGGGAGGGTGACAAAAGAACAATCAACATAAAAAATGCGTACATTATACAGTAGGTTAGAAGGTAAGAGTTGCTGACCAAAAAAGAACAAAAAAGAAAAATAGACTAGAGTTAAGGGGGCATGACAGTGCTGGGGTGGTTTACATTTTAGAGAAGGGGATGAGGGTGGATTTCACTGAGAAGGTGGCTGTCTTAGTTATCTATTACTGTATAACAAAGTAGCTCAAAGATCATTGGCTCAACCCAGTAAACATTATGTCACTTTTTTGTGTGTGTGGGTTAGGAATTCGAGAGCGGCTCTGCTGAATGGTCCCCCTGCTCAGGGTCTCCCTTGAGGTTGCAGTCAAGAGGCCAGCCAGGGCTGCCGTCGTCTGAAGGCTGGACGGGGCCTGGAGGATCTGCTTCCCCAAGGTGGTGCCCCCGCACGGCTACTGGCAGGAGGCCTCAGCTCCTTGTCCCATGGGTGCCCCCTTACGGTTGCTTGAGGGTCCTCACAACATGGTAGCTGGCTTCCCCCAGAGCTAGTGGTCCAGAGAGACAGACGGGAGCTGCAGTGTCTTTTATGACCCAGCCTTGGAAAAGTCATACTGCTCAGTCTTGTTTTTGGTTTTTTGGCTGCGTTGGGTCTTCGTTGCTGCGTGCGGGCTTTTTCTAGTTGCGGCGAGCAGAGGCTACTGTTCACTGAGGTGCGTGGGCTTCTCATTGCAATGGCTTCTCTTGTTGCGGAGCACGGGCTCTAGGCACACAGGCTTCAGTAGTTGCAGCACGTGGGCTCAGTAGTTGTGGCTCACGGGCTCAGTAGTTGTGGCACACTGGCTTAGTTGCTCCGTGGCATGTGGGATCTTCCCGGACCAGGGCTTGAACCCGTGTCCCCTGCATTGGCAGGCGGATTCTTAACCACTGCGCCACCAGGGAAGCCCCGGCTCAGTCTTAAAAAAGGTGAAGCGGTGAGGCACAAATATCTGAGAAGGAATGTTCCAGTAGATGCGTCCCCTGAGGTGGGAGTAGCCAAGCACATTTGAGGAAGGGCATGGAGGCCGGAAGCTGGAGTAGAAGGAACCAGGGGAAGAGTGTACCCGAAGAGGCCAGGGAGGAATGGAGGGCAGGAGCACGTGGGTCACCAAGGCCATGGGAAGGACCTGGGCTCTGCCTCCGAGTTAAATGTGCAGCCGGGGCAGTGTTCTGAGCAGAGAAGCATCATAAGCAGACGTAGCAGACGTAGCAGAGAATAGACTCTAGGGGCAAGGGGAGAAGCAAGGAGCCCAGTAAACCAGGGAGGAGATGGTGGCGGCGGGGGGGAGGGTCCCACCTGGCTCACTGGCCACGTGTACTGTTTCTCCCGGAGAGAGGAGGTGTGGGAAAGGGTTTGGAGTCCAGCACCGTTTCCCCGACTGCAGTGACCCAGGCTGTCTTCTCAGGTTTATCACTCACCCTTTCTAGGCCTTGATTCCTACGTGTACAAAATGGAAAACGCACTTATACCTCCTAAGTGAAAGAAATAATAAATGCTTATAAAGGCACTTTAAAACGCCCTTTAGAAGAAAGTGCCAAAATGCTGGAAAATGTTTTAGTGGTTTGCAATGGTATTTCGTGTGCTGGAGAACGAAATGTTTTAGTCCCAAGCCCTCCCCTAAAATGTTGATCTGGACTTGATTACAGCGTTCAGTGAATAGGAAAGCAGAGGGACGAACTTAGGTATCCTGAGGAAATACCCTATACAGGCACACCTCAGAGACACCAGACCCCTGCCACGAAGCGAGTCACACGAGTTTTGGGGGGTTCCCAGTGCGTGTCAAAGTGATGTTTACACTCCGCTGTCGTCTGTTAGTTGTGTAATAGCGTGATATCTAAGAAAACAATGTACATACTTGAATTAAAAAAATATAAACAAAATATTACAGTAGTAACATCCAAGATGTTACATACAGATCACCATGCCAAATGTAGTAACCATGAAAAAGTTTGAAACATTTGCAAGAATTGCCAAAATGAGACACAAAGACACAAAGTGAGCAAATGCTGTTGGGAAAACGACGCTGATAGACTTGCTCAGTGCAGGGTCACCACAAACCTTTAATCTGTAAAAAAAAAAAAAAAACGCAATATCTGCGAAGCACCAGAAAACGAGGTGCGCCTGTACAGAGGTCCAAGCCTACGGCCTAAGGAGACTACCGACATGCCAAGTTCACGGGAGATGAGAATGCAAAGCCCTTGCATCCAAACCCCCAGATAACCCTCGACTGGGGTCTTACACGGCTGCCTAAACTGTTGATGTGAAGTTCAAAAGCAGGCACCCCTGAGCTTCGCGGGTTAGAGGTGAGGATCATGGCCCCTCTTGGGGCCAGGGCAGCGAGGAGCAGGAAGCCCAGGGCTGAGGGGCTCTTGGATGCCGGTACTGTCCCGTTTCTTGATCTGGGTGTGGGTTTCATGAAATTCAGCAAGTTTCTGAAAAGACATCAAGCCGGCCACTTATAATATGTGCTCTTCTCTGCACGTACATTCAGCTTCAATGAAACATCTTTATTAAAAGGAGGTTATGCTCTTCCCAAAAGTCTGACCCCCACCCAGGACTTGAATTCCTGCCTTTATTCTAGAGTCTCTATATTTTGCTCAAATGCATTGTGTTTAAAATCAGAGTGATATTTCTTTTTTTGTTAATAGATTTTTAAAAAATTTATTCATTTATTTATTACTTTTTTTTGGCCGCGTTGGGTCTTCGTTGCAGTGCGTGGGCTTCTCATTGCGGTGGCTTCTCTTGTTGCGGAGCACGGGCTCTAGGCGCGCGGGCTTCAGTAGTTGTGGCACATGGGCTCAGTAGTTGTGGCACACGGGCTTAGTTGCTCCGCAGCATGTAGGATCTTCCCGGACCAGGGCTCAGACCTGTGTCCCCTGCATTGGCGGGTGGATTCCTAACCACTGTGCCACCAGGGAAGTCCCAAGAGTGATATTTCTTGACCTTACTATAAAAGAAGTTAAAGTTTAATTATTTCTGATAAGTATACCACGCTGGGTTTATTTTCTAGCAGGGTTAGTGATTTGTATACAAATGGACTTTTCTTGGTTCTCTCCTGGAGCAGATGGCTTAAAAATAATAATAATAAAATAAAATTCCAAGTATATTAGGGAGAATTAACCAAAAAAATTGTTGCTCTCGGCCACCAGCACCTTATATCAATTCACGGATGAGAAAGCACAGCTTAGTTTTGCCTGTTTAGAGACTTTCTGTAAATAGAATCACAGAGCATTTTACTGTTTTGTGTCTAGCTTCTTTCAGTCAAAATTCTGTCTCTAAGATGCTTCACCCTGTAGCATGGCACCAGAGATTATTTATTCTCAGTGCTGTACACCGTATTCCATTGTGGGAACGGAACACAATTGATTGATTGATTCTGTCTTGGACAGGCATTTGCTTCACGTCCAGTTTGGGGCCATTATGGATAGGGCTACTGTGAACCTCCTCGTACATGTCTTTGAGTGAATATATAAGCGTATTGCTCTCGGGTATGTACCCCTGGGTGCTTTTCACATCACGTAAGGCAGCCTCATACCTGGCCTGTGCATAGGCTTGACTGACTTGCTGGGATACTTAGCAAGTAAAGGTCCCCAGGGCATCCCTCGGGGACCTAGAGATCCCCTAGCTGTGTGTAGGCTTCTCTGCTTTCTGACAAGGAGAAGTGCACAGAGGTGGCCTGAATCACCCGCAGACACCACCCTGCCTTGTGGCTTGACTTCCTGGGGCTGCTCCCCACCCACTTTGGGGAGGGCGGCGGACTTGTAGGGAACCCACGGGTCATCTCATCTTTCCAGCCCGTGGCAGTAAGCCTCCCAGAACAGAAAGAAGGGGTGGGGGAAGATCCGTTGCGTGCTCAGCCAGCTCCACTGAGCAGGTAGGGCCGGGCAGCCCTGCGGAGAGCACCCAGCCCACCTGCGGGCTCATCAGACACCTCAACAAGCTGCTCGAGTGGGAAGCGGTGATGTCACCGCAGAGCCTGAACAATCAGGCCTTTCATGGCAGGGTGATAACAATCAAAACAGTATGTAAGGGCCTGCCACGCAAGAACACACACGCTCATGGCTCATGGGAGGATCTGAAAGCCGAGGTGAAGCAGGTCTTGTCAGGAATATGCCAAGCTCCTTGCATACTCAGCCGGCCAGAGGACGTAGCCTGGAGAGCCAAGCTGCGGGTTGCAGGGACGCTCACAATTTTCAGAGAAAACCAGGACTCTCTCTACCACCTCCCCAGGACGCCTCACCTCCAACCCCAGAACTAACCCCTACACTGAGCATAATCTGTGCTTGGGGTTCCAGCAGGAATGTCCCACTGCACAACTCCAGGGGGTGCCATTCACCGAGCACACAGTGTGCCCCCAGAATTGTGCAACCTTGAGTTTCAGAAGCTACTGCCTTTGGAACAAGGGAGCAGAGGCCTGGTGGTTCTCAGGTGTTGTTTCTACCTTGAACCCCAGGAATCTGTCTTGCTTGAGCTAAGTTCCCTAGAAGACTCGACTCCACTGAGCCTAGAAATTCTCAAATAAGATGGACAAGATCAGAGGTTCTTCTTGCGCAGTCTGAGCAGTTTCCAGCGTTCAGATATTTGCTGCAGAAGCAAGTTCACCTAAACTCTTGCGTACTCTGGGTCAGTTGTTCTTAACCAGGGGACATTTTGCAATGTCTGGAGGTGTTTTTGGTCGTCCCCACTAGCGGGGTGCTACTGGCATCTAGCGAGTAGAGGCCAGGGGTGCTGCTAGACATCCTACAGTGCACAAGACGGGCCCTCACAACAGAGAATGAACTGGTCCAAAATGTCAGGAGCGGCAAGGTCAAGAAGCCTGCTGTAGATAGGATGTTCTGACCCCGTTAACCCTGGAGGCCACTTGTTAACATCTGCCCCACCTGGCCTTCTCTCCTGTCTACCAGAGCGGGCCAGAGCCTCAGCTCACTGGTCCAGCAGGCATGAGGCAGCACCTGCTTCTCTGCTGGGGCTTTGAGCCCAGGTAACCGTCTGTGTCCACGATGCTTTGATGGGTCCGTGTGAGGCCCAGAGGACCCGAGGCTTACAGAATAGTGGTTAAGAGTACCCTCTGTCACTTCCCAGCTGGGTAGCCCTGGAGACAAGTCACTGAACCTTGTGCATCACTTTCCCCATCTGTAAAATGGGGATAATGATGGTAGGAAACACTTAGGAGTTGGTTGCGAGGGCGAGGCGTGTTGCTACCTGTAAAATGCTTCCAACCACGCCTGAAACTTAGTAACACTCCATAAACGGCAGAGATGATTATCATCACTCTTATTCCAGCCGGAGGACCTTAGTCTCCCTCTGACGGGCGTGGTAACAAAAGAGAAGCTGGTTTCCGCCGCAGGTTGTTGCAACGGGATCTGTGCTGCTCCCGGCACAGGCTTTGTGCTGCTGCCGACCCTTGCTGAAAGCTTTCCCCAAGCTCAAGGCCCGAGACATATATTCTTGTTTTTTTTTTTTTTTTTGGCTGTGCGGCATCTTAGTTCCCCGACCAGGGATCGAACCCACGCCCCCTGCAGTGGAAGCGCGGGGTCTTAACCGCTGGGCCGCCAGGGAAGTCCCCTGGAGACATTCTTAAGTGAAAGGCTTGAGTGGAGACGGCTAAGGCATGGATTTCAAGGGAACCCCCTTCAAGGGTCTCATTCAGCACAGGGGTCGGTCTCCAAAGATGGGTGTAGACTCCTGGGATGCAACCTCATACTTGGCCTTGCGAAGACCCCTGGGGTGGAGCTGGGGCATTTAGCACTTGTCCTGAAAAGCTGGCAGACTCAGCTGTGCACAGGAAAGATTCTTAGAAGATGATGCCAAGGAGAGACGGGCTTTGACTCCAAAGCATTTTCTGCTCTTGTTTGTGCGTTGGCTTTAAATCGAGGAAGGGGAGAGAAGGGCAGGCCTGGGCTGCCCTGCCCTAGCATCTCACACTGATGCTTCCATCGTCGCTTCTTCCTGTAGCAGAAGCATCTCCCCATCTCTCTCTAGCTATCGAAAGGCTCCCCACCCTTCAAAGTCCATCCTGAGTGCCACCTTCTCCAGGAAGGATTCCCGGATCACCTTCCTCCCTGTAGGCTCTGTGCTTCTCTTATGGCCTTTGGCAAGCTCTATGCTGTCCTGTAGGCATTTGTAGGTGGGTTTGTTCACCCGCTATTAGGTTGTAAACCCCTTGAAGATGGGGGCCCTTCCGAACATCTTCGTGTGCCGCGTGAGCTCTCACACATGGCTGGGGCTCAGTGCTGGATTCTGGGGTCACTCCTGAGAAGAGGGTCCCCACTGGCCGCCAGCTGCTATTGCCAGCCTTGGTTCGGACCCGGAGGTCACAGAATCTGGAAGGGTTAGGAGCATGAGCTGGAGGTGAAATTCGTGTCAGGTCGGAAAGGCCATCAGGCTGCGGGGACCGAGGGGCCTGAGTGTCCGGCTCATTCAGGAGCCTCGGGCAGTTTTCACGCAAGCTGCCATTTAAGGAGCGTCCACTCTGGGCTGTGAGCTGTGCCCGGCACTTCACAGAGACTATCCCCCACCCTCAGAAGAGCCCTGAAAATGGGGCAGTTTATGCCCGATTTACAAAGTAAAAGCCGACGCGACGCAGCGGGTCAC
Source organism: Balaenoptera ricei (assembly GCF_028023285.1). Taxonomy (NCBI): domain Eukaryota; kingdom Metazoa; phylum Chordata; class Mammalia; order Artiodactyla; family Balaenopteridae; genus Balaenoptera; species Balaenoptera ricei. The sequence continues at coordinate 5,309,668 of NC_082658.1, read as the reverse complement.
AGCGGTGCACCTGGGGATGCGGGCAAGTCACACTGCCTGCAGAGACCTTGAACTTCTCTGTGCTTTTGTTTTCTACTAACAAAGAAGATGTTGAACAAGGGGACTCGGAAGGCCCCGCAGCCTGGATGACTTTTAACTCTGAGGTGGAGCTGGAGCTGGGAAGGCAGCCCCTGGAGGGAAAGGGGGTCAGGCCTCTAAGAAGAAGCAGAAGCACCTGCCCACTGGGACGGCCTTCCTTCCTGTCGCCCACCTCTTGGGATGACTGGTATCTGAAGGTGAGGGTGGGTAGCACCACCCCGCCCAAGCTGGCAGCCTGGAGGACCAGCATTGCACCTCAGAGGCCCTGGCCATCTGCCCCCGCGGGCTGGGAGAGCAAGGAATACGAGAGGCAGTGGAGGGGCACCTTGGGGCTCTGGCTTCCGCCCTTGCATCCAGACTGGGGCGTGGGCACCCACTGCCCTGCCTGCGCCTCCTTGGCAGCCCCCATGGGCCCAGCCCACTCTGTCTGCAGAGAGTCAGTACCTGGGGGTGAGCCCCGTGCCTTCCCTGCCCCCTCCAGGTCCCCCCAGCCCCAGGGTTTCCAGCTGCCTTCTAGCCCCAAGCAGGCTGACCAGTCCGCTTGTGTCCCTACCCCAGACGGAGAGCAAAGTGCCTGCCGCTTGTCACTGCAGGGAGGCCACCTCTCCTGCCCCTGCCGTGCCCGGCCAGCTCAGGGCTGGGCTGGAGACAGAGGGCCACACTCATTGTGGACCGACCTGACGCTCCTGGGGCTGGTGAGGGCTGGAGGGAGATGTATCTGACGGGTCCAGGAGCAGTTGGAACTTGCGTTAGACCATCAGCAGCGTTGGATAGTGAAAAACGACAACAACAACAAAACAACATCTCAGCTTCCAAGATTGTGTGCACATCCTCTGCGGCAAATTAAAATTCTCACCCAAGTTTGCCTCTGCCACCCACCAGGCTTCTGGGTGCTTCCAAGGATGACCAACCTCATCCCAGTTGGCCCCGGACAGCCCCCGTTTCAGCACCGAACGTCCAGTGTCCCAGGAAACCGGGGCAGTTGGGCACCCCAGTTACCATCACAAAACTCAGACTGCAGTCGGGGAGTTGTGACTTTTACGCGTTTGCTTACGCTGCGGACGGGGGGGCTCTGAGGTTAGGGAAGCCGTGGCTGCTCACGTCCTCCCCCAGGTCAGGGGAGGAGAGAGGTTTTGTCTTCTTCCTTCCCGCCATTCTCTCTTCCATCTTGGCATGTGAAAAAAAAAAAAAAAAATCTCCTAGGAAATGAACTTTAAAAACAGCTGGACTGGGTCTGCCCTTCCTAGAAAATTCAGGTTCTTAAGGGAGAGGAAAAGAGAAGTGTGAACAGTCCAAGCCAAATCCAGCTCCCCTGCAGAGGTAACCCTTCTGGACAGACCCTGGGCTCACCTACCCGGAGCGCCTGCACGTGCAGCCCAGCCCCCAGGAGCCATCACCCCTCACCACTGCCCCATGACACCCTGCCCTTAACCCTCCCTCCTCCTTCCCCTCTTTTCCCTCCACTTGCTCTCCCCCCCTCTCCCCCCCCCGGCCCCGGCCCCGTTCTCCCATAGCCAAGCCTTTCCCGGCCCCGTTCTCCCATAGCCAAGCCTTTCCCGGCCCCGTTCTCCCATAGACAAGCCTTTCCCGGCCTTTCCCGGCCCTCCTCGCAGGATTCCCTCCCTCGTTGCTCCCTTAAGTCCCGGGGAACAGGTCACCGTGGAGCTTGACTTGTCACCAAAGGGCAGGGACCCTGTCAGGGACAGCCTGTGGTTTCTTCCTTAAAGAACCCTTCATTCCCACTTCCCTCTCCCTGCCGCTGACTCGCTGAGGTCCAGACTGGTCATGGTGCCTTTGTGCCCCTGCCTGGAAGAACAAAACACAGAAGGCAGGGGCCTCGAGTCTTCCGAAGGGCCAGGGTTTGGGCTTTTCCTGTTGCGCTTTTTTTTTTTTTTTTAACATCTTTATTGGAGTATAATTGCTTTACAATGGTGTGTTAGTTTCTGCTGTATAACAGAGTGAATCAGCTCTATGCATACATATATCCCCATATCCCCTCCCTCTTGGGTCTCTCTCCCACCCCCTCTAGGTGGTCACAAAGCTCCGAGCTGATCTCCCTGTGCTATGCGGCTGCTTCCCACTAGCTATCTATTTTACATTTGGTAGTGTATATATGTCCATGCCACTCTCTCACTTTGTCCCAGCTTCTTCCCCCTCCCCGTGTCCTCAAGTGCATTCTCTACGTCTGCGTCTTTGTTCCTGTTGCTTTTGAATCCTGCTTGGAATCTTCATAGCCCATCCTGGAAAAGAAGCCTCTCATTTGGGCTTTCCCTTCCCAAGTGTAAAGGATGGAGGGGAGAGCCCAGCAAGCCCCATGCCCTGGGGAGGCCGGCAGCGGCAGGGTGTCCGTAGGTGTGGAGGCCACGGGGGGAGCACAGGGGGGCTGCAGGAGGGAGTGAGCGTGCCTGGAGCAGCCTCCGCGCCCAGTGCCCGTGGAGGCTGCACGCCCACCCCTGCCAGCCAGTCATGGCCCCCACTGCTCCTAAGTCAGCTCTGAGCTCGGGCTTCCGAGGGACCAGCCCTGCCCCCCTGAGCCCCGGCTTCACTGCTGCTGCTTCACACCTGGACACACGGTGGCCATTATCCCCTATCACTTTTGTTGAAATGTCCTGTGTCCCCAGTGACCCTCCACTCTGATGCTCCTGCGGTTTCCCAGGATCCCCTCCAGCGCCCCGACCTAGTCTGCAGGCCGCCTGACTCAGTCACAAGTGGCCGCTGGTGTCCTCGGCTCCCAGCAGGGGCCGGCCCTGGCATACTCCTTTGTTGGGTGTCAGGTAGCAGGGTGGGGGCTCCTGAGCTGGAGGTGGGCGTGGCCGCCATCCTCATCCTCATCCCCTTTGATAACTTCTTAGGCCAGTGGTCCTCGACGTGGTCATCACGTTCCTGAAACCTGCAGACCCGCTGCTGACGCCACAGCTTATCAGAATACCCAGGGAGTTTCATTCGATTTCCTGGGCTGATGCAAGTGGAAGAGCAGAGTAGAGGGTGTGGAGGGGACTGAGCCCTTCCATGGGGTCACCCCTACAGCCGCACAGCACACAGAGGCCAAGGGAACATGATGCACCGGTGTGTGTGTGCAGAGGACAGCCACGTTAAGAAGGGACGTATACGAAGGCAGGAAGGGCAGAGAAGCTGCAGTCCAGCCCTTGCTCTGGGCTGCAGGAGCCCAGGTGCACTCAGGAGAGATTCCACGGTCGCCCAGCGAGGCGGCGCCCTGCTGACAAAGGTTGGCAGGATCCCGAGGGTGTGGTGCCTGGCTGGGCTGGCAGACCCGTGCCAGAGCCGGGGCAGGGCCCAGGGAACGCGGCTCACCAGGCGTAGAAGAATGGGGTTTCTGTGCTGCTTATCAGGATGGCGGCTCCCGGGCGGGATGCAAGGAGGTTCCAGAGCCCGCCCAGCGGATGGCTGCAGTCACTCCCGAGTCATGGCAAGGACTTTGAACGGGGGACCCCACCTCCGACTCACTGGCGACATGGGGCGGCAGCTCCCTCCCCGGTTAGGTCTGGGGTGAGTCGTGCGCCTGCCTGTGGGCACAGGGGACAGGCGGTGGCCTTGCACAGCGAGCCAGCTGCAAAGTGCTGTCAGACGAGGGATGTAAGGCCTGGACAGACACCTTGACCTTCCTCGTTGAAAGAAACCTTGGACCTTTGCAAAAGGTCAAGGAGCTGGTTGTATTCACTCAACCATCTGGGGGGCAGTGAGGGGATAGTGAAAAGGTTTGGAGGAAAAAGACCCCGCTGTGAGGGTCGGTCCAAGAAGGCAGGGCAGGGGCTAATGAACTATTGGCAAGGATTTGCCCTTAAGGTTCACTCCATCACCAGAAATATATTTCAGATGCTCCCCACTCCTGGAATAGGAGCTCAAGGTCAGCTTGGGCTATGAAAGTGACAGCAGAAGCCTCTAGAAGAGGCTGTATTCCTGCCCAGGGCTGGTGGGAGCATGCTTGTCAGGGTCCTGTAACTTGAGCAAGGCTGGACAAAGTGACCCAAAGCTGGGTTTGGATTCCTAGACCCGGGACCCAGGAGGTGAGAAGAGGCGAGACCCTTGACTCTGATCCCCAAACCAGCCCCCAGCCCCACCCCCCGAGGCCGGCTCTCATCCCCCTGCCCCTGACAACAGAGGTGTTTGTCCTCGGGCCTTTTGAGGCAAGAAAGGACACTCTTGACCCTTTTACCCTGCCCTTTAGACTGGCTGGGGAGTGATGGCTAGGGACTCAGAAAGGGGGGAATCCTAGCTGGCCAGCAGGGCTCACCGCCTTGCACACAAGACTGTTTAGAAAGCAAAGGAGCAGAACAGCAGCTTTTGCCTAAAAATCACAAGCCAGATTTCTCTCTGGACCCTGTCTAATTTCTCCTACTCTCGTTGTCTCCTGTGAAATTGGGGCAGATCTGGGCTGCTGTGGAGAAGGTGTGGGCCAAGGTTCACTCCCAGCCCTCACCTGGCAGAGGTACTTCTGCCTCGGACAAAATCTCAAGGGTCACCCAGAGGCGACCCTCTAGGCTCGTCATCCACTGCGGATGTCCATACTCAGAAAGGCAGCAGGACAGTCAAGTCCAAGCTCATCAAAGTGCCCCGTAAGCCCTCCCAGCAGCTCATGTCCCTTCTGTGTCAAGGGGAGGATCCATCTCTGGGCACTTCCTGGGTCTCAGCGGGGATGGACCCTGGAGGTGACCAGGGGACGGATGCCCGCCCAGGGGAATCATGAGTCCGGGGCTCCTGGGAGTTTCTGTGCCCCGCAAACAGACTGACCAGCAGGCAGGAGCATGGTATCAGAAAGACCTCCATGTTCACAGCGGCTCTCCAAGGAGGTACGCTTGGCCTGTCCAACCTTACAGGGGTGTAAATGTCTCACAGAAGTGTCAACAAGAACAAATGAACGAGTGCTGGTGGGGATGTAAGCACAGGTGGGCCAAAGTCAGATCTGTCTGACGCAGGACTTGGCAAGGGCATGAGTCTTGACCCAGGGCGGCAAGTACTCTGAGCCTGTCTCGGAAATGGGACCTGTGAGTTCTTGGGAAGACCTCCCAGCTGGAAAGGGTTCAGCCCCACCCTGGCCCAGCTCTGCTTCCTGAAGCTGAGTCAGTCCTCTTGTTGACCCTGACTGTCCTACAGTCAGTCCCATTCTCTGTCACCCCTCCTGTCATCAGCTCACACTGGGACATTAGTGATAATGCTCACCTCCACCCCACAATAGACTTTGATTAGGCCCTCAGGACACGCCAGCTCCTGTGTGCCGAGGGCTTTAGAGGGCCTGTCCAAGGTCATCATCCTGGCAACCCTGGGATGCCGGGGGGTTGTATTGTTCTTTGAATTTCACAGCAGGGGGAATGGAAGGTAGCACAGCCAACATATCGTGGGCCCAGGAGTCGAACACAAGAAGACGAACTGCAGAGCCCAAACTTTAACTACCGTGTGCCGGGCGGCGAGGACCTTGGGGCGGTGTGGGGGGCTCATGGCCCAGGGTTGTGGTTCCGTCTTGTCGGATCTTTCTGTACCCCTCAGGCATTAGGGCAGGAGTCTGCCAACTCTGCAGCCCGTGGGCCTAATCCGGCCCCCGAGCTGCTTTTATAAATAAAGTTTTATTGGAACTCAGCCATGCACTTTTCTTTACATATTGGCTGCTCTCCCACTGCAGTGACAGAGTTCAATAGTTGCAACAGAGACCCGATGGCCCTCAAAGCCTAAAATATTTACTTACTGGCCCTGTTTGCTGTCCTCTGGCTCCTGGGATGAGGTCAGAGCATGTCTGAACCCCTCCCTCTCTAAGAAGTAAAAGGAGAGAGCTGCCTTAGGTAACGTAGGCAAGGATGCCAGTAACCTTGCAGGGGAGGTCAGCGCCCACTGAGCGGTACCGCCAGGGGCCCTTTGTGGACATGCCAGGCGGGGTGTCTTCCTGTCTGCCCACTTCATCTTATGAAGAGTTTTGCCTGGCTTTGGGGGGACACGCTCAATGACCCTGGCAGCCCTAAGCCACCAGAACAGTTCCTTTATCAAAAGACTAATAATAATTTTTCAGAGGCTCATTGTCACTTTGATGCGCTGGTGGGGGGATGCTGAGGGGAAACATCATGAAGTTGTCCAGAGGGGACAGGATGAGAGTTGATTAAAGGAAGCCCATGCAAGATAAATGTAAGTCCAAGACTCTGGAAGGGTCAGGATCTTCCTAAGAGTCTCCTTGACCTGGCAGCTCCCGGGTGGAGGCTCCCTCCTCCCAAGATGTCTGGAGCTATGAGTCCCGTATGAAGGATGCATGCGTGAGTTGGGGGAATAAAAGAAAACACAGGCTGAGTTTCAGGCCCTCAAACAAAAAGGATATGAAATATTAAACACTGGGGATTATCGTAGGTATTCTCTGCTGGAGGTAGAACAGGAGGCTGTGGCCTAATGGAAGTGTGTCCCTGTCCCAGGATCTTGGGGTGGGTGAGTGGGCAAGGAGGACAGGGTAGAGCCGGCTGCTGGTCGACAGCACTCCCTGGCCGCTGTCCAGAGCTGATGGGTGGATTCCTGTTGGCAGCAAGGTAGACGGACGTGAGCAAATTGACCGGAAAGCCAAGTGACAGTGGAGTTTCCCTTTTCTATCCAATCCATCCACAACTCCCTCAGGCCACATCCCAGCATTGCTTGCCAAGCGGCACCCACATCTCATGCCCTTGAGATCCTTAGTGACCAGGTGAGTCCTCGTGGACCTGTCCAGCCAAGGTAGAATCTCGTCTGGGGAGATACCCTAAAACTGCCTTCCTGTTGCCTTCAGACTGACCCTGTTTCCTTCCCATCTTGCCTTTCCTTCCTCTGCCAATGGACATGCAGTTTAGTCATGGTAGTTTGCTGCATGGGGAATGAGGGTTCTTAATTTATGTGCGTGCCTGGGGACCTCCCTGGGGGGTCACGTATCGCTTTTGTCCCCGTCTCTTTCTGTTTCTCCTTCCCTTGTACTCCAATACCTGGTTTGTGTGCAAAGCAGGCTCTCAAGGCTTGGCTCTGACCAAGTGACCAATTCGCAGAGCCCAGCCCCTATGTGTCCTGCAGAGGCAGGAGGGCAGAGGGTCACCGTGAGCTCCCCGGGGGCCCCAAGAAGTGCAGTGCCAGTGCCAGAGCAGCATGCAGAGCGCCCGTGGGGAAGCCCAGCCCAGACCCACATCTGGGTCCCCATCGGGGTCTGCATCCATTCTTCCTTGTCCCGTTTCTGAAGTTGCTTCTGGGCAACATGTGATCTCTCCATCTCTATGCCGTAAGGGAATGGAACCCCCAAAGTGCTGAACACCTCATATGTGCTCGGGACTTGATAGGCATGAAATCAGGTCATTGGGTGACAGCAATCCTTCATGGCTGAAGTTAGTATCCCCACGTGACCCCTTGCACGTTACATACAAAGATCCGAGGTGTGGAAGTTCAACGATTTGTGCAGAGTCGTGCAGCTAAGTGGCAGAACTCGGGTTCTCCTAACACCCAACCAGCGTGCTCCCCGCCGTGCTGTAAGGTCCAGAAACATGGAGCATCTCCAGGGACCAAGGACAGAGTGAAGCGGGGAGGACCCGTGTCCCCCTCCTCCTCGTGTTCTCCACCTGCACGCATGCCCTAAGCTTTCCCCTTCCCTCCCCTGTCACAGGGATCCACTGGGGCCTCTATAATACCATAGGAGGGCATTGGGCAGAGGCCAGGGCCCCCGTCTGTGTGGGTGCTCCATTCTGGACATCCGCCTTCACGTGCCTTCTTGGTCTTTCAGGAATTTAGCCATTGGAATTGGGATCCAGAATTTCCCGGAGGGCCTCGCGGTCAGCCTCCCGCTGCGAGGGGCTGGATTCTCCACCTGGAGAGCCTTCTGGTAAGTGCTCCAGACGCCCACTGTCGGAGGCCAGGGTCGGGTCCGATGTGGAGCTCAGAGCAGTCCTCCTGCGGGCAAGAGCAGCCTCTTCTGGCCCGGAAGTGAATCCAGAGCTTCTGGAAACACCAACAACCTGGTTGAATGCTGCACCCCCAAAGCTGGGAGAAACCTCCAGAAACTCATCTCTTGACCTTCAGCCCCCAATGGCCGTGTTTCCTATTTTCAAAACCCCTCCAGGGATAGACACGCCCACTCTGGGGGGTTTTCTCTCTCTCGGGTGGGGAGAACCAAGGCAGACCTTGTGTCCACTCTCCCTGTCCCATGCCCTAAGGAGACGCGCTCACCACTGCCTGTCCTCAAGAGTCATCCCATTAGCTCCTGTCGTGACCCTTGTCACAGCGAAGACCAGGATTATGTCAACAGCATCTGGGAAGGTGATGCCTGTGGTACTCAATGCTTCGTGTTTTCATAGCCCCCAGCGGGCTTTCCAGTCTGTTCCCTAATTTTACCTTTTCAGTGACCTGTCAGGTAAGGCCCCAGGTTTCAGAGGAGGGGATCATGGCCCGGAGTGTCACCAGCCAGCTCATCAAGTGGTGAGGCCGAGGCTGCAGTCTCTTCTGCCCCTCAGCTCAGGACTCTGAGCCTCAGAACCCCTCTTTATGGAAGGAGCCGCCGCTCTAGAATGTACGCTGAGAGCACGCAAGGACCGCTCATAACAACAATTAAGAAACGCCTTCCATTTTATAGGGCCTTGTGACTTACAGGTTCTTGCATATACTTAAATCATTTTAGTTCCATCCTGTGTCATCTCTTTCTCCGTTGCTGGAGACTACGGAATAGAGGTTTCGGGGGAAGGGCAGAGCAAGATGGCCCTAGAAATTTTTTTCAAATGTGAGTTCCGTGAGCCCGGAAGCCGTGACTGCCATCTCATACAGGAGAAACTCCAGGGGCGAGGAGGGGAGGGAAGGGGGGTATCTGTGGTCAGTGTCCAGACCCTGAGATTAAAGTGTTTGTTTAACTGGACACACTCAAGAGCTGCAGAGTCTGCAGGCCCATGCGTGCGAGCACGGAGCCAGGAAGCGGTGGCCCCTTGGAGGATGCTACGGTCCAAACAGTGTCTCCCCCGTGCCCACCGTCTGCTCCTGGCCGGGAAGAAGCGGGGGGAGGTGGGAGTCCACAGTCCTATCCTGTCATCTGGGGAGGAATGGAGGGGAAGTTGTCTCTCACCCCCATTTTACAGATGAACGGACTGAGGCTCGGAGCCAGTAATATCTCGCCAAGTGCCCACAGCAAGGAACAGTGGGAAAGATGTCCCAACACCTCGTGTATTGGTGTTCAGCCTGTACAGGAGTCTCTTGGCGGTAGGGCTTAGCTGTGGGGTTCAGGTACTGGCTTACCTCCTGGCACTGAATTCTCAGGGCTCACGTGGGCTGCTGTTTTAATCAGGGCTCATGTGATTTCATCCTATAGAAACCCACTCTCACTAGCTCAAATAAAGGGAGTTTTTGAAAGGAGAAATCTCACCTTAATCCAAGATGGAGGGCAGTGGGGACAGGTCCTCACTATATACATGGCTAGGTAGGTCCACCTTGTCGGCAGAGGTAGGTGGGTACAGCTCCTTCAGAAGGGGTGCTGTTGTGGCCGGAACCCCCAAAGATACCAGGCACAGCCGTCCTTGGGAAATGTCCATACCACTCCTCGTCAAGTGTCCTATCCTTCAGAAGACCATGTAGCCGTCAGCCAGTGAATGGGTATATAACATGTGGTGTATCCACACAGTGGGATATTATGCAATCATCAAAGGAATGAAGTCCTGATACTTTTTACAACGTGGATGCACCTAGAAAACAGGATGCTAAGTGAAAGAAGCCAGTAAAAAGGATCACCTATTGTATGACTCCGTTTATAGGAAATGTCCAGAATAGGCAAGTCCCTGGAGACAAAAAGCAGATTAGTGGTTGCCAGGGGCTGGTGGGAGGGAGGAATGGGGAGTGGCTGCTAGTGGGTGTGGGGTTTCTTTCTCGGGATAATGAAAATGTTCTGGAATTAGATGGTGGTGAAATGGTTGCAACCTTGTGAATATACTAAAAACCACTGAACTGTACACATTAAATGGGTGCGCCATTTGGTATGTGAATTATATCTCAGTAATGTCATTATTTTAAAAGGACAATGTGGGAAACTTAAAACTCTAAAATAAACCTGGGAGGGGTGTCTCCTGTAACTCTGTAATAGGGAGTTGGGAAAGGAGACAGAGGTGGTGTAAAAACAAACAAACAAAAAACAGCGAAGTGCTTTGGCACTGTCATGCCAATCCGATGTGGAAGACAATGCATGGTTTTCTAGAACTGAGTCAGCAGTCTGAGCATGCCTGTGTCTGCTTGACCCTCCCCGCGGTGGGACGTGTCTCTGTTCTCTCCTTAGGTACGGGCAGCTCAGCGGCATGGTGGAGCCTCTGGCCGGGGTCTTTGGTGCCTTTGCCGTGGTGCTGGCGGAGCCCATCCTGCCCTATGCTCTGGCCTTTGCTGCCGGCGCCATGGTCTATGTGATCATGGATGACATCATCCCCGAAGCCCACATCAGGTGGGAGAGCTTCCCCTCCCTCACCTGTCCTTGTCTCTGTCCCAGCCCGGCTGGCCCCCACCTCTGGATCTGCCCTGTCTTTATTTGCTACTCTTTTCTTTACTCCCACGCCTTCCAGCCCCTTCCCAAGATCATCCTCACCCCCTCCCCAACTGCGTTCTTTGAAACTGAAAGAGGAATAATGGGCAGGCGGGTGGAGAGTCAGACCAGGTGATACTAGGCAGTGGCATACATGCCCTGCCCTCCACCCCCAATGAAACAGACTATTATTTTCATATATTCTCTCTCTCTCTCTTTAGATTTATCTGGGGCTGGAATGAGGGAGAAATGAGCTCTTAAATGTTGACCACAGCTATTCATTCAGGTTCTCATTGTCTAGCTATAGGCCAAGTGTTGGGGATGGAGGATTCCTCTCTTTGTTTCGTTTTGGTTTTTATAGAAGAATGATTTTGAGGCTAGTATTCAAGGTCAGATTACATAATATCTTCAGGAAATCATTGCTGCTTTTTATTATTCAAGCATGGATTGCAGAGCCATGATAGGTGACCTTGAGTAAGTTACTTACTTCTCTATGCCTCAGTTTCCCCACAGTAAAATGGGGATAATAATAGTACTGATTTCATGTGTTTATCCTTTGGTATTACATGAGTTACTCAGTTTGCCTGGCATATATATAGTAAGCCCCAATAAATGATACTTATTATTATTATTTATTGAAGTATGGTTAATTTACAATGTTGTGTTAGTTTCACGTGTACAGGAAAGTGATTCAGTTATACATACATATATATATATATATATATATATATATATATATATATATATATGGATAGATAGATAGATATTCTTTTTCAGATTCTTTTCCATTATAGGTTATTACAAGATACTGAATATAGTTCGCTGTGCTATATAGTAGGTCCTTGTTGTTTATCTATTTTATAAATAGTAGTGTATCTGTTAATCCCAAGTCAATATTATTATGACTATTATTAATAGTAGTAGCATATTTCTCTTGGAATTGGACATTGCGGAGGATGCTTTCAGCCTGGACGCGGTCCCGCAGTGCATCAAGGTCTTCCTTTTCTTCCTTTCCTTCCCTCCTAGTGGTAACGGGAAACTGGCGTCCTGGGCCTCCATCCTGGGTTTTGTGGTGATGATGTCGTTGGACGTTGGTCTGGGCTAGTTGCTGAAGTGCCTCAGACCCCGGGAAAGGCAGCACGAGGAAACGGCCGGGATTGGCTTCTTCAGGACCACAGCCTCTTTCTTCACATCAAAACGTTTTTCCTTTCCCTCCTTTTTGTCTCATTATCCTGATTGACTCTGATTATGACAATTTTTAGTTTTCTTTTAAGGGAGATAGTGGTTTTATTTGGAATTTCAGGTAGTCACGGAACTACAGATTTTTGCTTGGCCACTACATGGAATCTTTCTTCGGTGGGAAAACCAAGGACCTACAGATCAGGGAAGTCTCTGCTTTTGTACCTTTGGTCTCCCTCACTGGACTCAATGGCAACTCCTCAAGGTCACCTACAGAAGCAAGCTACCGAGAGAGAAGTCTCCCAAGCATCTTTGCCTAGTGACTCAGAGCAGAATGGCCAGGACAGCTCTTGTCTGTCCTTCCCGATCTTTTACCGTTGATCCTCTGTCCATCAAGACTGGAACAGGAGCATCGTGGACAAAGCAACCTACTTCCCAAGGCCCAAGGAGGAACATGCCTTCTTCTGCCTCCCCCAAGGGGGGGCGCTGCATGGGGCGAGACACAGACAAAGGGAAGAAAATCAGCTAGTCTTTCTCTCTTTCTCTTTTTTTAAGGCAAAGATTGACACTATTGAAGTTAAGGGAATTAGGACAACTGTGAACACACAGTGAGCCCTGTGAAAAGAGGACAGGGTAGAGCTTTGATCGGAGACCTCTGCTCTCTCTGGATTCCAAGAGCAAACCGGTTTGCCGTGGTTTCCAAGTCCCCCAGACATGTGTTTTGATAAGCTTATAGGCTTCATTTTTCTAAGAGACTTGGGGACACCAGCAAACTGCTAGAACTCAACCCCTTCATTTACTTACGGAGGGAGCCACTTAAGCTCATTTAAGTGAACGAAAGACATTTGGAATCTGCACTGGGTCCTTCTCTGTTGACTATTCGGTAACTTATAACCTGACCCAGAGCTCTTAAGCTGCTTTGCTGGATTTTGGCCAGAGAGCTCAGGATAAGACAGGAAAAGGGGTAGGAAAAGAAGAGGTATTTTTTACATTTCCCTTTTAAAGTAAATTTGAGTCAAGTCATCATTCTAAAATGACCCTAAAGAATGACTTGAACGAGACTACTCCCTTATACACACAGCTGCTCCATCAGGGGTGACATAACTTGTCTGCTTCCAACATAGCTAAGGCCTGCCGTCCTCACTGGTTATAGGAGCCTTTGGGACCTTGAGTGGGCTCTGCTGACAAGGCAGGCAGCCCAGGAGGCAGGTATTCAGACACTGTGTTACCAGTGCCTGCCCTGCGTTTACATGTCTCATTGCTGCCAAGGGTGAATACTCTGTTCTGGGAATGCCCTATAACCCTACACTAGATCTATGTACGTTCTTCCGGAGCACTGATGATCAAAAGTGAAGACACATGCAGAGGTTTGACTGGTGGAGATTCGTTGGTTTGGTGGTTGGCATATGGGTATTTTTATGTCTTTGTATGTCGTTCTACATAATGCAGACTTCTTTCTGATGGACAAGACCTCATAACTGTGATTAATACCAATAAAGGGGATATTGTTGTGGATGACCTGTGCTACGTCCAGTCCTTCTCAAAGCTGCTTCTTTCCAGGGTTGATCATATAAGAGCTAACTAAAGCTAGTCCTAATATCTACCCTACCCAACACCAGGGGAAGCAAAGGAAAGAGCTCACATGAGAAGGGCTAGCTAGATTCACGGTTGCAGACAACAGCATCCAACTCCAGCTTACTTAGGCAAAGAATTTAATGGAAGGTTATCAGGGAACTCATGGGATCTATAGAAAATCGGGCTTGAAAATGGGTTGGATCCAAGAAAACTAGAGATCTGGGACTATGGCCCAATCGCATCTCAAAAACAGCTTGATTTGGATGCCATGGTCCCTTGAAACTGGACCATTACTCAAACTGCTGCCATCACCACCATGGGAAAGAGCTCTAAAGTGACCCTGATTCTCTGTGTCCTGGCTTCACATTCAGCGTTCTGAGCAGGGCAGGATCATCTAGCTGGCAGAGTTTAGATCCTGTGTCCAGGAACTAACCGGTCTTGCCCTCTTATTAAGACTCACATAATAATGGATTTTCCAATTTGGGGAATGAGTTCAGATGGTGGAGAGCCAAAAGAAGAAAAAAATATGTTTATGACAGCCTCACTCTTTTGCTGTTCGACATCTACATATACTTTGATTGCTCTATTTTGTCTTAAAAACAAAAACAAACAAACAAACAAAACTCCCTGCTTAGATAACAGAGCCGTACCTCACGCAGTGGAAACTTCAGAATTCCCTTTTCCCCCAGTGGCTAGCCGCCCAGTGGTGGAGCATTCCTTTCTTGGATTCAAACAGTCTTAACCAGGTGGAACCCAACGTTGAAGAGAGTGTCATTTGGTAAAATGGGGGTGGCACCATCCCCACCCTCCCTTCTTCCAGACTTGCCTAGTCTGGCTATGGGAGAAATAACACCACATATTGAATACTCATTCTGAACAAACACCCATCTTAGCCAACAGTATCTCAACCTCATTAGATATTATCTCATAGCTAGTCATAAAACCAAATCTTTAATAATTCGTGTCTCAGTTCAAAAAAGATGATTGCTTCTGGATGGTGGGATCAAATTCTAAGGATATCTGCCTGTTGCCTTCCCTGTTTGACTGTAAAGTGAATCCCTTGGTCAGAACTAATGTTATAGGATGCCACGGTGATAGGACGGACAGGAAGTCTATTCTAAATCCAGACATACGAGCCTGCCTCTTACGTAATGGAAGAGGTCCAAAGTAATCAGTCTGCAACCAAGCAGTGTGTGGGACCATTGGAGTATCATCAGTATCTGGGGTCAGGGGTCAATCACCGATGCTATGTGCACTCATTGGCCAGGCCTGACGGATGATGGACAGCCAAGTGGTTGAATCCATGCATTGTTCCATCTTTGGCAACATGGCCACTTTTATTCTTGAATCAGTTGAGAAAGCAACGATGTCCCCGGGGAAAGAAACTGTCATTCGTAGATAGTCTTGGCCACTTAATTAGTAAGAGTCTCCTCCACAGTGGAGACTATGGGTGACCTTTCACTCGAGGGACAATTATTTCCACACTTGCCCCTTCCTGAGAGGCGCAGCCATCTCTGCCTCCCCAAACGTCTCTGTCACCAGACCTCTAATCTTGCTTCTTTCCAGTGCTTGACCATGTGGCCAGACCATTTGTCACAGTTCATAAACTGGTGTAGCTTCTTGCATCAAATCATCTTTCCTTTCAGGCAAAGCGGACGTAGAAATGGGTGCTTAGAACTCTCCCCACTGGGAGTTCTTCTCTTCACCTGCTACCCTCAGTGGAACTCTAACACCACAGCAGTCCATTTCTAGATGGGGCCAGCATATCAGCAGAGCCACCGGTAAACTAGGCTCAGCAGTTTTTCCTCTCTCAGTCACTTGGAAACTGTCTTTTTTTAAAGCTGCTAGCACCACTTACCAGGACTGCCTCTTGTCTCTCAGATCCCTGACTGTCTGATGGCAGAAACATCTCATTCCCTCAAGGCTTTGCCTTTGATGGACACCTTGACTCATCCCAGGGGACTGGTATGGGACGTGGGGAGGTGGAGGAAGGTATGAGCGTCTGGATCTGCTTTGGGGACATTCTCATCCTGCCGTGCTGACGGAGGGACCAGAAGGCCATTGGTTAGACTGCGCGCCAGGCAGAGTGCTTCCCGCCCTCGTCATCTTGAGTCCTCCTTGACTTCTATATTATAACCGCACTTGAACAGCGAGGCCGGGGAGGTCCAGGAGTCTTACTCGCCAAGGTGGTGCTGGGCAGCGGCAGAGTCGTTTCTGCTTTGCGCGGAGGATGCCCAAATGGACTTCCCGTCCCTCCTCCTCAGGGCTTTCTTGATGCAACATCCTGCACACCTCCACCTTCCGTAAAAGTTGGTTGATTCCGTGAAAGTTGGCTAAATGGGAGCCCAGGGGCTGTTCTTCTTTTTTTTCCTTTTAAATTGAGGTATGATTACACATAACGAAAGGCACCGATCTTCTGTGTTTACAGCACCCAGGGTCGGCCCTGCGGCAGGGTCTTCCAGAGGCGCGGGTTCCCCAGCTCTCGGGTCATCTCCGCCTGGCTACTGTCCTGGGCTCGACTGGCCTGCCCGCAGGTGCGCTCCCAGCCCGGCCGCGCGTTCCCGGGGCGCGGCGCAGAGGCTCTCCCGCGGGGGCCCTGGCGCGGCGCTGTTTACCTGCTGGGGGCGGGGGCGGGTCCGCGGGGCGGGGCGGGGCGGGGCGGGCCCGGGGGTGGGCGGGGCTTTGCACGCACGCAGCCCGCTGCGTTCCCGGCGCCCTGGGACCGCCTCCTTCCGTCGTCCGCCTGCGGAGGGACGTAACCATCATCCCCTGTAACGCCGCTGGGCTCGCGCGAGGCCAGTCCACCCCACCAAAGGGACCCCTGGCTTCCCGGGGCTCCTGCCGACTGCGGCTGGTCACTCCCAGCTTGTCCCCTCCGATGATGGACCCGGGTTTGGGGGAATCTGGAGTTTGTGTAATTTGAGGAAAAACAGTACTCGAGTACAAAACACAAAATTAGGCACAAAGCTTTGGAGGGGCGCCTGTGAACCAGCGTCGCTGCAGTTCAGGCTTCGCTGGCTTTAAGGTAGGTGCACCTCTGGTCCCCGTGCGTGCTTTAAATTTACTCCGCTTGACCGCAGGGCGGGGAGGCCTGCAGTCCTAGGGCATTTCGAAGCGTCAGCAGAAACTTCACTGTTCCTCTGTAGTGAATTCACGTTTTGACCATCTTTCTAACACAGCTCAGCCCTGCAGCGTGTTCCTAGGCAGGGAGGTTCCTCCAGGCGGGTTTAGTTCTTCCTCCTGGCGAGTGGACGGCTTGCCTTCCCTCCAGCAGAACGCAGGAGGGAGGCTGGACCTGGGCTGCCGGAGTTGTGGGAAGCAGCGGCCCTGCACCCACCTCGGGCCCTGCACCTATTCAACCCTCTTCTCTTTTGGTTCTCATCTTCTTGACGGTGCCCTGGCCCTGCCAGAGGCTTGACCGCAAAGGGGCCTTACATGGCCACCGTCTGTCCCCAAGAGCTGTCACTGAGAGGTCTGCAGCTTCTGATGGGGCTGCACAGCCTCAGGGCCCCCCAGCATCCTTAGGGCACTTGCTACTGCCTTCTGTTCCAAGACATGGAAGACGTGGGTGGATGGATGAGCTCAAAGGGCAACGGGATTATGTGGCCCAAAGACAGGCACATACGATTCTTTGTTCAGGGTAAACCTTGGAACCTGTATCCCAGCATCCCTGCACCCCATGATCCTACCCGCAGTTAGAAGATCAGACTGGAAATTGTGTGGGATCTTTTCTGATGTAGTCCCCATTCTCTGGCAAACTACGAGCCATAAAATTAATGTCTCTCACTGGCCTCTCTCCAATCAGCAGCGAAGGGTATGGATCTAGGCTCTTTGGAGCTGGTGAGGACCCAGCCCTGGGGATTAAGGCCAGGCTAGCATCTCCCTCCACTGATGCGGGAGCCATGACCTCCAAGAAGCCCAGGATGTGCCAGGGAAGAATGAAAATACAGGACAAGCCGGGAGGGTGGCGGGGACAGTGGGGTGGGGGAACGTGCGAAGAGAGGAGAGGCACTTAGCCGTTTTGTCTCAGCTTTCCAGATGTGCGGTAAGGGTGTGACAGGTGTACTCCCTTCTCGGACCTTTGCCTTTTAGGGATAGAGTTCAATATACACGGGGGTCTGCAGACTACGTTGGTCACTACCACACCCTGGAGGGTGTCCCATGGAAAAGAACAATGAACTGATGTAAGGTTAGTACTTCGGTTTATACTTCATGAAAGGTTTTCTTGAACAGGAACCTGCTCCCTTCCTGCTTTTTCAGTGAAAATGCTGATTGAACTGAACGTGTGAAATTATAAGGAACGTGAAAGCGTTCGTGTACTGCAAGCCTACAACACAGGTTGAAGGAAAAAAGACTGCTCTTAAGTAAATGGTTTGTGAATCTGCAGGTTTCTTCCACGTAGACATTGGTCATATTTGGTCACTTGGTAGGAGAGGGTCGTTGTATTAGTTCTCTGCTGTTGTATAGCAAGCTAGCACAAACTAAGTGCAGAGATGTCTTCATTTTGGTCACTGCCTTTAGTTAGATTTAGGAACTTTTGCAAATCAGCTCCCAACACGATGAATTCCATGGCCATGGCTATCTAAGGCTCAGCCATTGGCTACACTTTGCAGGCAAAAGGAAAGGACAACAGTACCCCCAAAACAGAGTCCAGTAACCAGATCTATAAGAGCATATAGACCTAGAAGTTCCCAAGGATTTTTTTTTTTATATATAGCTGTACATTCAAAATGTGTATAATAGACTTGTATGATAAAAAGAACAACAATCTTGTAGGTCAAAATCAAGCCTTAACTTTCTTGCTTTGGAACCCAAACTTGAACACAAAGGAGATGTTTCAGGTCATCTGGCGGAGGTGAGAATGGATTATGCTGTGGAAACCAGAAAGGTTCATGAACCCATATGGTCCTCCTTCCTAAGAGCTGTTTCCTTACCCAGTAGGTTATGCCTGCCTGGGGGGAGGAGGTGATGTAGGTGTGTATTTATTTAATGTAGAATTCTTGGCAAATGTAAAATTCTTGGCAAACCTGTCAGGTTGGCAGGTGCTGAAAAGTAAAATCCTCTTTTTCCAAACCAGAAAAACTCGGATGCCAGTTTCCCATCCTCCTCCTCACAGCCCCACCAGGCAGAGGGCCACTTCTCCTAGCACTCAGGGGACCCAGGCGCCAGACACAGTGACAGCCTCTGGCTGGATGACACAGCCATCAAGGTTAAAGGGAGAGCCGGGTGAGATCTTTTCCTCAAGGGGCTCTGTCATCCTGAATATTCGTTGTGAAAGGCCAGGACGCAAAGGGGAGCATGGTTTAGGCTCATCTTAAGGTTAGGGTTGTGGTAGGGCCGGCGGAGAAGGGCAGGTAGGAAAGGAGAGAAGGAAGTTAACCGGGATGCAGTTGGCAACATCGCCACCGCTGGAGAAATGTGCGGCTCTAGGCCGGGTTGCCCAGACAACCTGGCTCTGGGAAAAGGCGAGATTCCCCACGGGAGCGCCCTTAGCATCCACGGCGCTGACTGCGCATCTGCATGAGAGATGACAATGCAGATAGCACAGGAGATTGCCACCAGCCTTGGCAGGGGAGCTCCTAGCAGGGCTTTGTGGTTTGGGAAAGTGCAGCAAACAAGTAGGGTACAGGGCTCCCCCGGAAACACGCCCTTCTCTGCCACACCCAGGTTCCTCCCACTGTCAGCTCAGCACATCCATTTCCTCCCTCCTTTTACTGGTCAGGGAGGCTGGTCCCAACCGTTGGGCCCCTGGAGTTATGACCCATCAGCACCTGATGCTGTGTTGCTCGGTCACTGACTTCCTGTGTTTCCCGTGTCTCATGCATGGGTCAATACCATTCCTCATTTAGATTTTGTTGGCAGGTGTAAAGAGGGATGAAGACAGCTCAGGGTGTTAGATGCTTAAATAAGTTGAGAAGGTTAGGAACTTGCCAATGAGAAGGAAAGCTAGCACCTATGCATTCGGATGTCAAGGTGTTATGATTCAGGCATTAACTGGTGATTTTTGATATTACCTCTCTAATCGTCACCTCAGTCCGCTAAGAACAAAAACAGCAAGAGGAAAAGATTCGGCAGATACCATTAGCGTGAGCAATGTACCAGTTAAAACTGGAACCGCTGCTCTCACAAAAATCCTACAGAAATAATGACAGTGTCCTTCAGGCTGTTTGTGATGCTTTACCTGGGAGGACCAGGTGATGAAGAGTGATTTTTGCCACTCATGCTAGCTAGCCGATCTGCCCTTCCTTCTACTCAGTAAGTCTTTGTGACATCTTCTTTATTTTTCTCCCTCCCTTCCTTCCTTTCTTCCTTCCTTCCTTATATTTATTTTATTGACGTATAGTTGATTTACAATGTTTTCTTAATTTCTGATGTATAGCACAGTGATTCAGTTATACCTATATATACGTTCTTTTTCATACTCTTTTCCATTATGGTTTATCACAGGACATTGAATATACTTCCCTGTGCTCTGCAGTAGGGACCGTGTCGTTTATCCATTGTCTATAGACTAGTTTGCATCTGCCAACCCCAAACTCCCAGTCCATCCCTCCCCACCCCCGCCCCCTTGGCAACCACCAGTCTATTCTCATGTGTGGCGTCTTCTTTAAAACCATCCCTACAACTTTGATCACAGTGTATCCTGAGTTTAGGAACTGCCTTCAGTCCCGCGATCTCTACTCTGTGACATAAGTCTGTATTACAGCAGACATATTTTGGGAGTCAGTGTCACTAGATGCTGTTCTGGAGTCCTACCAAAAATGCGGAGTGGTTCATTGTCCGACATGAGCAGGGACTTAGTCACCTTTATACTGTCTGGTTAAGAAAACCAAAACCACGTCTCTTTTAGCCACTACAATGTAAAAGCAAGGCCAGATCTGATGAGTTGCCTTACAACGCCTATGTAAGTTCTTACACTGGCAGATTTATTCTTTACTCATTTTTTTTTCTCTTTGAAGTCTGTTTTTGTTCAACTTTTTATTATGAAGAATTTTGAACCTACACTCAAGTAAACAGAAGGGTGTCCTGAACCCCATGTATCCACCACCCAGTTCCAACAACCATCCCCCCCTCGGCCAGTTTGACCCCCTTCACCTCCGTCTTCCTCATTATTTATTTATTTATTTATTTTTGTGTGGGTGTTGGTTGTTTGTCTTTTTTTCTTAAATAATTTTTATTTTATTTATTTTTTTATTTTTGGCTGCTTTTGGTCTCTAGTTGCAGCGAGCGGGGGCTACTCTTCGTTGCGGTGTGCGGGCTTCTCATTGCGGTGGCTTCTCTTGTTGCAGAGCACAGGCTCCAGGCACACGGGCTTCAGTAGTTGCAGCACGCAGGCCCAGTAGTTGTGGCGCACGGGCTTAGTTGCTCCGTGGCATGTGGGACCTTCCCAGACCAGAGGTCGAACCCGTGTCCCCTGCATTGGCAGGCAGATTCTCAACCACTGCGCCACCAGGGAAGCCCTTCCTCATTATTTTTAAACAAACAAACAAAAAAAGCTTAGACATTGTGTCATTTTATGCATAAACAGGTCCGTATGTATCTTGAAAAGGAAAGGTTTTTTCTTAGACACACACAATGGAACATTATATAATTTACTTTAAATATTGTATATGTCTTACTCCCTCTCTTTAAGTTGACCAGTGGCCTTGGGTCAAAAACAATAAAATATGACCCAGTATGATTCAGCTCAGATATCCCGTATTGCTAAAGGAATTTGTGCTTTTCTCAAAACTCATACATTATGTCATTTCATTCCCGTAAAGAAGCCTGTGGGGGAAGCCCGGGGAATGGGGTCCGGGGAGTGTGGCCGAGTTGGCGCTAATCGTAGCTCTGAACTCGCCTCGCACACACGGCCTGGGCAGATGGTGCCAGCGACCCCACCCCAGAGGGACACACCCTCCTCTCCCGTCCCTGCTCTCTGTGTTGACTGCTGGGGCCAACCTAGGATTCTGTGAAGAAACAGTTGTTTGCCCAAGGAAAGCACTTGTGTATTCCTGGCCACGGTGACTGGGGGTCACGT